>NC_057848.1:174769917-175380167 GCF_910594005.1 Cervus elaphus | reverse complement strand
GCTAGAGTCCATTGGGTCCCAAAGCGTCAGCCACGACTGAGGGATTTTCACACTTTGGTTTACCTAGGAGAAGTGCGTCTGGGTTGAGGGCCACAGCTTCCATCTGCTGTAGCTTTGGGATGTGCAGGGCACTCACGCCTACACAGTTATGAACAGGGAACCCTGGGCTGTCGAACCACATCATATCTACGGCTGTCTGGTACATTCCTAACAAATAATACTTTTCTAAACCGATTTATCTTCTTTTCAAAACCGATTTATCTTCAATTGGGAGGATAACTGGTTTACAATGCTGTGTTGGCTTCTGCCATCCATCAACAAGAATTGGTCATAGGTGTGTATATATATATATGTATATAGTAAGAATGCTTCTTTTTACCTCTCTTCAGAGTCCACAGAAACCTTCTGTGCAGTTTCCCCCAAATGTGAGTCTTAAGGGACTAGGGAAGGTGCTTTCCTGGACAAGGAGGGGGCAGTCTTTTTCAGAGGCTCCAGCACCTGTGGCAGGCTCCCCGAGTGGAGTGAGGAGTCCCAAGGCCAACAGAGGGCGCCTCGCCCAGGACCAGGGGCCTCCTGCCGGCCTAGGTCCTGTGGGCAGCCTGGTTGCCCTGGAAACCGTGTGGCCACTCTGACGTCACAATTGGGTGCTCCGCCCTCTCGCGGGGGGGGGGGGGCCCGGTCCTGTTGGGAGGAGAGGGACTCGGAGGTGAGCGTGTGAGGTTCTTGACTGTGTCCGCCAAGGAGGAGAAACTCTGCGAGGAGACGTGAAGGTCAGAAGGTGCTCGCCTAGACTGGCAGGTGCAGGATGCCTGGTGAGATCTCAGAGATCCCAGCGGGAACCAGCAGAACTGATGGGACGCTGAGGCGGGTGGGAGCCTCATGCCATAGGCAGAAAGACGGGAACGTGGTGCCAACCTCAACTGAATAGCATGAAGGCTCCCGAGATTAAAAAGGTGCTTCTCTGGCGGCATAGACAGTAAAGAGTCTGCCTGCAGGGCGGTTCGATCCCTGGGTCAGGAAGATCCCCTGGAGAAGGGAATGGCCACCCACTCCAGTATTCTTGCCTGGAGACTCCTATGGACAGAGGAGCCTGGTTGGCTATAGTCCATGGGGTCACAAAGAGCCGGACACGACTGAGCGACTCCCACTTCGACTTAACAGAAGAAATCAAGGTCCACGATGCCACTTGTTTTCCTCCAGTTACAGAGCAGGGAGAAGTGGGGAGAGTGTCCAAGCCTACCGCCTAATTTTACAAACGCTAGGGAACCTCCGTGCTGAGTGCAGGATGCCGGGCTTTGGCATACCTTCATCCGAGAGGCTACCCACTCCAGTATTCTTCCCTGGAGAACCCCCATGGACAGAGGAGCTTGGTGGACTTCGGGCCACGGGGTCGCAAAGAGCCGGACACGACTGGGCAACTGAGCACATCTTCCAAGCGGACGCTTGATGACCAGGCAGCTCACCATCTCTGAAAGAGAAACGCAACACCACACTCAAGACGTAAACGAAAAACCTTTTTGATCCCTTTCACCCAGCTCCGCTCTGCAGAGGAGCCTGGCTCTGGGGCCATTTTCACAGCGACTCGGTACGCAGCAGACAGTCAGGGCATAATCGTTGCGCTTCACGTCCCTCGGGAAGGGAGGGCGCGGCTTACTGAGCACCGGGAGCGTAACGCCTAAGGAACACGTGCGTCTAAGGAGCACGTGCGTCCAAGCAGCACTTGCGGTCTAAGGAGCACTTCCGGTCTAAGGAGCACGTGCGTCTAAGCAGCACTTGCGGTCTAAGGAGCACTTCCGGTCTAAGGAGCACGTGCGTCTTACGTGCGTAAAGGCGGGATTGGCTGGCCCCTTAGCATCTTACAGCGCTGCGCACACACTGGACTTGGAGTTTAGCGTCTGAAATATCATAAATAGCTTCCTTTTATGCCGTAGTTGAGCACGCAGCTTTTCAGACTTCCCTGTAAGCACGGGCATCCTTTTGGATTTCTTACTGGCTCCTTTCCTTGCCAAAGAATGCCCCACCTCCCCGCCCCCGCCCCGGCCACTCTGGAATCCTTTGAACGCCCTGCCAGTTGCAAAGCGCCCTCGTTTTCATGGATGCGCTTCAATGAGCCCATTGACCGAGGTTTTCCCAGAGCCCCGAACGCCACCCTGGCGGGCCTGCTGGGATTTCAGTGCCAGGAAGACAAGGCGCGCGGGGGCTCAGCTTGGCTCCTGAGCGCATTCCTGGGCCGGTTCGTCATGGGTGTGAGAAGGCGCCTGGGAAGCTCAGAAGGAATGTCTCTACCACCGCCCTCCCCCGCAAAAATACAGTCCCCAGACCCAGCTTCGAAAGCAGTCTTAGGATGTGGAATGCAATCTTTTCAGAAATTTAATACTGTTTATCAAACTGCTGTTTATAACAGAAATGGATGGCCATTTGCAAACACCCTATTTTTTTCCTGCAATCTTACGTCCCCCAAATATTGATGGAGGTGGGTACGGCTTTCCTGCTATAACCAAGGCCACCTAGTAGGAAATCTACTGTTTAGATTTCTGCCAAATGATCTTTGTGTTCATAAAGTTGTGTGGGACGGACTGGGAGAAGATGTGTTTGGTGTGGGGGGAGTCTGGCATTTACAGCGGAGAGTCACCCTCACTAGGAAAATAACTCATTCATTCTTTCATTCAGACAAATGTAAGGTGTCTGGCTGAGCTTGGCTGCTAAAAGGCGGAAAACAGGTAATTGGGTCCCCAAGGGGAACTGTGACAACGTCTGGAGACATTTCTCTTTGAATGAGAAGATTGTCCCGCGTTGCTCAGAAGTAGACGCCAGGGATGCTTGCTAAATGGTGCACGGGACGCCCCCTGACACCCCCACCTCCCATCACACACACACACAAGGCGCGTCCCACCCAGAATGTCTCTAGCGCCGACATGGAGACACCCTGAGGCTGATGAAGGATTAAACAAGCCAGCTCAGCCTTTAGGAGTCACTCTGCCCCATGATGACATTGTGACAGCAGAACTCGGTTTTTCCTGTCTGCCGAGATTCGTGTGAGGCAAGCAAAGGAAGGCTTATCGAAGCATCCCTCACACTTAGCGGTTACAGACGCAACAGGTATGTTCTCGTGGATAAGATGTGCAAGGAAGGGGAAATTGCATTTTCCACCTTAAAGGCCCTCTGGACCGCCCCCATTCCAGGGCAGAACTAGCCTGACCAAAATCCAAGCCCTTAAGACTAAGGCATGCTTTGTCTTTATTATTCTATTTGCTCTATTCCGTCAAACTCCCCATCTTCCTACAATGATTTTGGGGTGTGCTGTAACTGTTGTTCAGTGACTCAGTAGGTTCTGACCTTTTGTGACCCCATGGACTGCAGCACACCAGGCTTTCCTGTCCTTCAGCAACTCCCCAGAACTTGCTCAAACTCATGTCCATTGAGTCGGTGACGCCATCCAACCATCTCATCTTCTGTCATCCCCTTCTCTTCCCGCCCTCAATCTTTCCCAGCATCAGGGTCTTTCCCAATGGGTCATCTCCTTGCATCAGAGTATTGGAGCTTCAGCATCAGTTCAGAAATGATTATCCAATGAAAATGTTGTGGGGGTACAAAGATATCCCGTTTCCTTTCTTGGTTGCTTTTGGTATGTGTCTTTCTTAACCTGCGCAAGTCTAGTGGATACACATAAGCATTAAATACCATAAATCTAGTCAGTGGTGGTGATACCCTCCCTCGTCCAAAAGTACACCTCCACCTTTTAAATCTATTTCTAAATTTCTTGTCTGTCTGTCTGTATAAGGAACCCTACCTCACCCTTTTTTCCCACCTATTTCTCTTCTAATTTATACTAGGCAGTGTGAAAGTGAAAGTTGTTCAGTCGTGTCTGACTCTTTGTGACCCTGTGGGTTATACAGTCCATGGAATTCTCCAGGCCAGAATCCTAGATGGGTGGCCTTTCCCTTCTCCAGGGGATCTTCCCAACCCAGGAATCAAACCCAGGTCTCATGCATTGCAGGTGGATTCTTTACCAGCTGAGCCACCAGGGAAGCCTGAGAATACTGGAGTGGGTAGCCTGTCCCTTCTCCAGAGGATCTTCCCAACCCAGAAATCGAACCGGGGTCTCCTGCATTGCAGGCGGATTCTTTACCAACTGAGCCATCACTCCTTAAAAGCACATGCGGAATTTGAACATGACACAGTGTGATCACATTTATACATCATCTGCCATCTGCATCATGCAGCAGTGGAAGCTTTAATTGCTTCACACACTGAATCACTTCCTGGCGATTCCTACACATCTAGGATTAACTCATTGAGCTGGCATGTCGTCTGAGGACGCATGAAATCTGACCAGCGCACTCATGTGCATCTTGATGGCTTGTACCTCTCGATGAACTATTCTCTGCTGAATGGAAGCTGTCTGAGGATCTCACAGATACGTGTTCTTTTTCAGCACATTATTGACCAGAGACGTATCAATGGGTTTTTAAAGACTTACACAATTACCATTGCCATGAGAAGTGCTTAGAGCTTAAAATGGTCAAGGGTTCATCATACATGTGTGCTAAGTCACTTTGTTGGTGTGTGTGACTCTTTGTGACCCCATGGACTGTAGCCCGCCAGGCTCCTCTGTCCATGGGATTCTCCAGGCAAGAATACTGGAGTGGGTTGCCCTTTCCTTCTCCAGGGGACCTTCCCAACCCGGGGATCGAACCTGTGTCTCCTAAGTCCCCTGCATTGGCAGGCAAGCTGTTGCCCACTAGGACTGCCTGAGAAGCCCTTATACAACTCATGACTGTCATTATCATTCTCATTTTACTCCATTAGGTTTCTGTTCCAACCCTGTGTATATGATGAAAGTTAAAGTGAAAGTCACTCAGTCGTGTCTTTGCCAGGACATGGAAGCAACCTAGATGCCCATCAGCAGACGAATGGATAAGGAAGTTGTGGTGCATATACACCATGGAATATTACTCAGCCATTAAAAAGAATTCATTTGAATCAGTTCTAATGAGATGGTTGAAACTGGAGCCCATTATACAGAGTGAAGGAAGCCAGAAAGATAAAGACCAATACAGTATACTAACGCATATATATGGAATTTAAAAAGATGGTAACGATAACCCTATATGCAAAACTGAAAAAGAGACACAGATGTACAGAACAGACTTTTGGACTCTGTGGGAGAAGGCGAGGGTGGGATGTTATGAGAGAACAGCATCGAAACATGTATATTATCTAGGGTGAAACAGATCACCAGCCCAGGTGGGATGCATGAGACAAGTGCTCGGGCCTTGTGCACCGGGAAGACCCAGAGGGATCGGGTAGAGAGGGAGGTGGGAGGGGGGATCTCGATGGGGAACACATGTAAATCCATGGCTGATTCATGTCAATGTATGGCAAAAATCACTACAACATTGTAAAGTAATTAGCCTCCAACTAATAAAAATAAATAAAAAAAAGAAAGAAAGAAAGAAAGAAAGAAAGTCACTCAGTCATGTCTGACACTTGCGACCCATTGGACTCTACAGTCCTTCGGATTCTCCAAGCCAGAACACCGCAGTGGGTAGCCTTTCCCTTCTCCAGCAGATCTTCCCAACCCAGGGATCAAACCCAGGTCTCCTGCATTGCATGCGGATTCTTTCCCAGCTGAGTCACATGACAAATGCAAGTTTATTACCATAACATTAAAAAAAAAAAAAAAGACACGACTTGAAATGTTGAGTGAAGAAGAATTTTCAGTGAAGTTTTGCAGGTACTTTCTCTGACTGTCTCAGCAACATATATACTAGTGTTTTAGAAAATGCTAGTTCTTCAGAATATAGTTCTGATTCAGACAATGTGAATATGAGACCAACAAAAAGACCAAAAAAAAAAAAAAAAACCCTTAGTGATGGATTCTGATACAGAAAGTGAATATGAAATTCATGGTGCTAGAGAAGACAAGTGAGACAAGTGTAACCCCTGAAAGTGTTAATGAAACAACAGAATTCATTTTTGGCTGACCGAAATAAAAATTGCTGACCAGAGGCGTTAGTTTCTGTCAAAATCCCTTGGTAAACAAAGAGTTAACTCTCTGTTCATATTCTCACCCGCGGCATGACCTCCTGGCTTCTATCTCTCTACCCAGATGCCACGCAGCTCTGAGTTCCCACACAAGACCACTGCTCCCTACTTTTCTGAGTCCTAACTACTTCTATCAGCCATAGGGCCACCCCATGATCACAGAATTTCAGAGTTGGAAAAGGATCTCATGAGTGACCTCCTTCCATTCTTTCACTGAACAGGTGAAAGAAAAGGACTCAAGTACACCCTATCTGGATAAAGAGGATGTGGTACATGAAAAAGAATAAAATAACACCATTTGCAGCAACATGGATGCTAGAGATTCTCCTACTGAGTGAAGCAAGTCAGGGGGGCAAAAATATCATATGACATCCCTTGTATGTGGAATCTAAAAAGAGATGATACAAATGAACTTACTTAAAACACATAAAGAGATTCACCGACTTGCACAAAGAACTTATGGTTGACAGGGTAGGGTAAGGTTGAGGTGAAAGGACAGTTAGGGAGGTTGGGATGGAGATGGACACACTGCCGTATTTAACTTGGATAACCCACAAGGACCTGTTGGACAGCACAGGGAACTCTGCTCAATACTCTGTAATAACCTTGTGGTTCCCAGGGGGGAAGGATGGGGGAAGGGATAGTCAGGGAGTCTGGGATGGACATGGACACACTGCTGTATTTAACGTGGAAAACCAGCAAGGACCTGCTGGACAGCTCAGGGAACTCTGCTCAATGTCACGTGGCAGCCGGGATGGGAGGGGAGTTTGGAAAGAGAATGGATACGTGTATATATATGGCTGAGTTCCTTTGCTATCCACCTGAAACTATCACAACATGATTAATCAGCTATGCTCTAATATAAATAAAAAGTTAAAAAAGGAAGAGAGAGAGAGAATGTTATCTGTTGTCAAATAGCAGTTCCTGTTACTGGCAGCTTCAGTCTGCGGTCCATCTTTTGCTGCCCGGCTGGACGGCGGGGCTGTGACATAGCTGCCTTGATGTGAAACTACATCTCACGGAGCTGAGCACAGGATGGGGTGCTGATGAGTTAGACATGACGCCTCTTTTCGTAACGTGCTTTATTCTCTCCCGTGAGCTTCTGCAAGAAGCAGCCAACCTTAAACACAACTCAGGCCTCACAAGTGTCTAGAGAGGGGTTGGCAACAAGCGATGAATTTAGCCATCAGGAGTCAAGTTCAAAGTGAGGATGCAAAAGAATTCTTCAGACTGTGGCGTCTTGGTCTTGGCCGGCAGATTCAGTTCTGCTGCGGAAGGAGCCTTCGTTTGCATTGACTCTCGCTTACTTCCCAGAGGCAGACAGCTGGAAGCCACCGGCACCCTGAGATAGACTTGCTTAAAAGCATGATCTGCTTTCCAACACCTTCCAAATGATTCCCTTTATCCCAAGCTCAACAACGAGTGATTTTTTTTTTCTACCTTCCAACACTCAACTGCTTAATTCCATAAACGCATTGATTTCTGAGTTGTGTTCTTTCTTTTAGAGACCCGAGCGCTCCCTCTTCTCTTGGAGGCATTTTCTTAAACAACATGTGAGTTTTGGCTCTTCATTACATTGTTTTTCTCAAAGAGAATATACAGTCCGGCCAGGTGGCGGTAGCAATAAAGAATCCACCTGCCAATGCAGGAGATACCAGAGACGTGGGTTTGATTCCTGGGTCGGGAAGATCCCCTGGAGAAGCGGAAATGGCAACCAACTCCATAATTCTTGCCTGGGAAATTCCATGGACAGAAGAGCCTGGTGGGATACAGTCCATGGGGTCACAAAGAGTCGGACGTGACTGAGCGACTTGGCACACGCAGATACACAATGCAGATGTATTCCGTATCTTGTTTTCTGGGTCTTATTGTCAGTTGGGTATTTGGACCTGCTGCACCATATCTAAAAATGGATTTTATTATTTCATCCATAAAGTATAAAATATTATTCATCGTCCTTAGGGGCCATGGTCTAAGTTCATGCTCAACTCAGCCTCCAGCCATCTTGGATCCCAACCTCACACACTACACACTTGCTCTTTCTTGAGGAGCCAGAGAAAGGTGGTTCTTGTTGTGTAGTCACTAAATCGTGTCCGACTCTTTGCAACCCCACGGACTGCAGCACGCCAGGCCTCCCTGTCCATCACCAACTCCCAGAGCTCATGTCCATTGAGTCGGTGATGCCATCCAACCATCTCATCCTCTGTCGTCCCCTTCTCCTCACACCTTCAATCTTTCCCAGCATCAGGGTCTTTTCCAATGAGTCACCTTTTCGCATCAGGTGGCCAAAGTATTGGAGTTTCAGCTTCAACATCAGTCCTTCCAATGAACACCCAGGACTGATTTCCTTTAGGATGGACTGGTTGGATCTCCTTGCAGTCCATGTGACTCTCAAGAGTTTTCTCCAAAGAAAGGAGGTCAAGGAACATTATCTTTCCTCTCATTTTGAATAGCTCAGTATTGCTCCCCCGAAAGCCTACAGACAGAACCAAGCCTTCGATGCCCAGCTTGTTGGGGACTTAGGTGCCCCACCACCTAATATGTTATTCTAGAAATGTACTTTGAGATGTTGCAATTGACAGTGTTTTTGGGAGGGAGAAAACCATCTGAGGCATTAACATCTGCAGCCAAACCTCGGCTTGGAAGAAGAGGCCCACAGAGATGCAACCATCCCCAGCGGCTGTGTTTTCCTTCACTTGATCTCCAAATGTGTCACACACGAAGTTAACACGCAAGACTCGTAACCTCCCTGAAAATGGCTCACTCCAGGAGATCCACTGCTGTGGATGCTCCCCTTAAGCTGTTGAGAGAAAAATGCCTAGATGGATTGCTTATAAAAATACCAGGAGAGTTATTACAAAACCTGCCGGGAATCCACGTGCCCCTGCTGAGCCGTATTTGACAGAGGACACACCGCTCTCTAGCTTTTACGCATTCATCCATCCAGACCCTGTTCTGCAACACACGCTCATCAACCATCACTTTCCTGGGTTTTCCAGCATCTTATTGTTTGTGTGTTTTAAAGTGAAAAAGTGAAGTCGCTCAGTCGTGTCTGACTCTTTGCGACCCCATGGACTATAGCCCAGCAGGTTCCTCCGTCCAATGGAACCTTCCAGACAAGAGTACTGAAGTGGGTTGCCATTTCCTTCTCCGGGGGATCTTCCCAACCCAGGGATGGAACCCAGGTCTCCCGCGTTGCAGGCAGATGCTTTACCGTCTGAGAAACTGAAGTGATGAAGAAGAACACTGTGGCTATTGTGTTGCCTCAATTGCTATCAATATTGTTAACTTATGACGCAGTGTAAAATACTAGGACTCTTGATATTTGAAAATGTACTTTCATAACTAAACTTTGTTATCACTTTAGCATCGACTCTCCAATTTTGTCTTTCCAGGTGGATGGTGGTAAAGAATCTGCCTGCTAATGCAGGAGGCATAAGAGATGCCAGTTTGATCCCTGGGTCGGGAAGATCCCCTGGAGGAGGGCATGGCAACCCACTCTAGTATTCTTGCTTGGAGAATCCCATGGACAGAGAGGCCTGGAAGGCTACAGTCCGTGGGGTCACAAAGAGTCGGACATGACTGAGCACACGCGTACACTCTATAATTTTCCATCACGTGTAAAGTCAAGCTTGATTGTCTATCAGCAGAGTCTCTTAACTCTTGTTCAATACAGGAGACGCTATACCCTGAGTCAGAATTTTCCTTTTAGCTATTCCATTTGTGGAAGCTTGAGTGGTTTTGCAAACCACCCAGAAATGCAATCTGAAAGAGATCCAAGCTGAGACACGCAGGGCTTGTTCCCGTCAGAGCCATAGTGAATTAATGGTGGTCTTATCTATGCTTTGTCTGGAACAGAAGACAGCAGAACCAGCTGGGTGAGTGACCTGTGGCTTTGTTATCATGTAAACCACGGGGCTGAAAAGGTTTCTGGTGACAGGGCCAACACATAGTGTTTTTGGAGAACACACACGTGGACTCTCAGAAAACCAACACCCAGCGCCACCACTGTGGGATTAGACAGCCCTGGCTGTGACTTTAAATTGTGACGCGCAGCAGAGTCAATTCGGAGTCAGTATATTCCTAGTAAAATATGTTTACCCGGACGTGAAATCAACTAACCAGCACAGCAAGTGAAAGCTGTAGTTAGTCGACTTTCTTTGAAGATGTGTGGCATATTTTTGTTTTATACTATAAGCAATTTCCTTTCAAGATTTTCTCTATATTTTATATTAGATCAATTTGAGGTACTTTATGACAGATTCACTGTTTACCACAGACAGCTATATTCAATATCTTGTAATAAACTATAATGAAAAAAATCTGAAAAAATATATATGTGTAATTAAATCACTCTGCTATACACTGGAAACTAACACAATATTGTAAGTCAGCTACTCTTTATAGGAAAAAAAAAGATGTTTTTATAAGAGGAACATAATAAAAGATCAACAGATGTGTATTGACCCCAAATTAATAAACATTACATTCAAGTTGCTTATTTTGCAAAATGTGAACATTAATTTTTTTCTGAAAATACACAAATGGATCAAATTTCAGTGATGGAATTGACCTACAATTACTAGATTTGCTATTATAATCATCTGATATCTACTAAGAAAAATAACCAAGGAAAGTCATAGGTATTGTTTCTGGAAATAAATAGCTGTTAAAACATAGTACGGTTCCCCAATGTAGATATAAAGTGAAGTGAAGACGCTCAGTCGTGTCTGACTCTTTGCGACCCCATGGACTGTAGCCTACCAGGATCCTCCGTCCATGGGATTTTCCAGGCAAGAATACTGTAGTGGGTTGCCATTTCCCAATCTAGATATAAGAGGGGGCAAATTAAGAGGTTAACGTCTTGTTTTCCACTCCCAGGAAAAAATGGATGGCTCAAAATGAAAAGCATGGGGCCACTTACATACTAGAATCCGTGAGTCCTGAAAAGTAGAGACACAGAACAAGTGGAAACTATTAGGGATTGGGGGCTACATCTTGCTCAAATCTTCATTCTCTGAAGACTAAATGAAACAGGATTATCACTGAATAATATCAGTCAATTAATTAAAGATTCAGAATCCAAATAACTTAACAAAAGTTTAGAAAGACTGATTACCGCTACTCTCTATTTATAATTATCCTGGAGCGCTCTCAAAAAAAAAAAATTTATTTAAAGTAGCTAAGCTCCCTGTAATTCCCTTGGGTAATCTAAAGACAGATTAATTTTCCAATTACAAATATAAACATCTGTGTCAGGGAAAGAAAAAACATTATATTGTTCTTCTCTACTCAGGGTTGAATATAAGTCTATTTCTATTTTGACAATATTAATGCTTTTTTAAAAAAATGCTACAGTTAAGTAAATCTTACACATACAAAGATTATCTGTCAACAGAGATAAGACGTGGGATTTTTAAAGTACAGGTTCAGGGATGTCCCTCGTGGTCTTGGTTAAGAATCCGCCTTGCAATGCAGGGGACGTGGGTTCGATAACTAGTCTGGGAACTAAGTCCCACATGTGAAAATGTGTGAGTGTGTGCTCAGTTGTGTAGGACTCTTTTGTGACCCCATGGACTGCAGCCCGCTGGGCTCCTCTGTCCATGGAAACCTCCAGCAAAAAATACTGGAGCAGGTTGCCATTTCCTGCTCCAGGGGATCTTCCTGATCCAGGGATCGACCCACCTCTCTTGCATCTCCTGCATTGGCAGCTGGCTTCCTTACTGTCTAAGCTGCTTGGGAAGATGCCCACAGCAACGAGATAGCCCACAGCAGAACCATGACAAATACCAAGCAACACTCTTCAGAGGAGTAATCCTGAGGACACAGTGGATGTGCAGGTGTTGAAGACAGTCAAGACATCCCATGAATGGCTCTCAACACGGTCCGCAGGGATCTGAACTAAACATAGTGCTTCCTACAGCATCCACAGTTACTGGTTCCTCTTGGACGCGACTGCCAAGAACATTAACATCAGTGGGTTCCCGTAGCATTCCATATCCAACTGTGTGCCTGTTCTTAAAAATGTGTTCCCCCGCAAAAAAAAAACAAACCCTTCAAACTGATCTTCCATTTCACGTAAAATAAGGATGCACCATAGAGAAACTGACAGCCATGCCCACACTTTGCCTATTGACTCTGGATCACATAGCCCTGGCATGTCCAGTCAAGTCCTTGTGGTTATAACTCCAAAGACCTTTAAACGCCAAATTCCACGGGACTGTCAAAGGGGACAGAGATGCTTGGAGAGGAATTCCCCATCACACACCCCTATTGAAGCAATTTTGGAGTCAACTGTAAATCCAGTGGGATAAACTCTGAAAGAGAAAATCCCTTTCCACTTGCCTTCGCATATAATGAGTCCGCATGCCTTCATTCCTGGAGCGCTTGTTTACCTGCCAGAATAATGCCAGAGAGCTGGCCAGGCTTGAGATTATTGAATGAGAGCATCTCATTCTGAAAATGCACAAGACTGCCTCTCTGTGGGAAAAAACACCCTGTTGTTTTGAAATTATGGGTGATGACGAAAGTCATCTGTGTTGCCTCACCAGGTCACTTGCTTCTGGGCTGGTGTGGTGTTTGCCTGGAGGGGTGGATAAGGCAGACAGACTGCAGAACCCTTTTAGTAAACCGTAGGAAATTCTCGACACGGAGAACCCTTTGCTATGCTCCAGGGCTAAGGGAGCAAGATAAGAAATGTGAACTTGTGTCTGCGTTCCTAAGAGTCAACAAAGAAGTCAGAAATGAATCTGTGAGGTTCAAGAGGGGATAGACAAGGAGGGCCTGCCATCTGCTCACCTCGGGCAAACCTCTAGCTGGAAATAAGTGCAGGCTGCCTCTTTCAAGTGATGGATTAAAAATGCCACAGAAGGCCCGAATCACCTGCCTTCTTCACGGACCCACGACGTTACCCTGCTCAGGAGAACCTGGACTTTAAAGCTGTTTTCTCTTTGTTTCCCAAACATCAAGCTCACTCTCTCAGCAGTTATGTGGAAAAAGCAGGAGTGCTCTGCTTTTATTTTTTAATGCTTTTTAGAGACATCACTTTGCCGGCAAAGGTCCCTATGGTCAAAGCTAGGGTTTTTCCCCTAGTCATGTATGAATGTGAGAGTTGGACCATAAAGAAAGCTGAGTGCTGAAAAATTGATGCTTTTGAACTGTGGTGTTGGAGAAGACTCTTGAGAGCCCCTTGGACTGCAAGGAGATCCAACCAGTCCATCCTGAAGGAGATCATTCCTGAATATTCATTGGCAGGACTGATGCTGAAGCTGAATCCACAGTCCTTTGGCCACCTAATGGGAAGAGCTGACTCGTTGAAAAAGACTCTGATGTTGGGAAAGACTGAGGGCAGGAGGAGAAGGGGACGACAGAGGATGAGATAGCTGGATGACATCACCGACTTGATGGACATGGGTTTGGGTAAACTCCGGGAGTTGGTGAAGGACAGGGAAGCCTGGCATGCTGCAGTCCATGGGATCTGGAAGAATTGGACATAACTGAGCAAACAAACAACTGTACTAGGTGAAATATGCACCAGGAAATTAGAAAAAATTGGGAGCACATGCAACTCAGCCAGAAGACAGGAAGAAACCTTGAATCATTAACTGAGAACCCTGCTGGGATACGGAGTAGTCATGTGAGCTAAGATAAGGCGTGGAAGCTTTCCACGCTTCGTCTCCTCATCTGTAACATGAAAGCAGTGCTAGGGTTTGGGGAAGACGAAATCATCACAGACACAAAGGCTGCTGGAAGCTGTGACGATTCTGTACCTAAATCTCAGGCTGGTTCAAATGAACACACCTGGCGTCAGACACGAGAATCTGCTGGGAAAGACTGACGTGTCTGCTGTTCCTCCGCGTCTGCGGGTCTGAACAACATGCCGTGTTTGGTTTTCCCAACACCCTGAGTGTTTACCACAACTTTTCAGGCAGTCACGCCGTTTCGGATTCTCTTCCATCAGTTTCAGTAACAGCAGACTTTTAAAACCGCTCCCCCGTTTTCTCAGCTTCTCCAAGTTTGACATTCACGGTTGATCGTAATAGTACACAGCATGGTTTCCATGGAGACCGAAATTTTTTTTTCTCATGTTTCCGTACAACTAACCACACTGCATGCCTACGAGGACAGAAAGCATTGTCTGTGGAATGCAACAGGTTTATTTGGGTGTTTATAACGGCAATTCCAAATGTGTCTTTTAAGATCTTCCTAAGAAAGTGACATGGTCTCCCCTGGTGATTCTGATGGTAAACAAGTGAAAGTGAAAAGTTGCTCAGTCGTGTCTGACTCTTTGTGACCCCACGGACTATACAGTCCATGGGATTCTCCAAGCCAGGATACTGGAATGGGTAGCCTTTCCCTTCTCCAGGGGGATCTTCCCGACCCAGGGATGGAGCCCAGGTCTCCTGCATTGCAGGCAAATTCTTTACCAGCTGAGCCACCAGGTAAGCTCAAGAATACTGGAGTGAGTAGCCTATCCCTTCTTTAGCAGTTCTTCCCTACCCAGGAATCGAACTGGGGTCTCCTGCATTGCAGGCGGATTCTTCATGAGCTGAGCTACCAGAGAACCCCTAGAGGGTAGAGAACCTGCCTGCCAATTGAGACACAGGTTTGATTCCTAGGTCAGGAAGAGCCCCTGGAGAAGGGAATGGCAACCCACTCCTGTATTCCTGCCTGGGAAATCCCATGGACAGAGGACCCTGGAATTGAACTGGGGACTCCTGCATTGCAGGCGGATTCTTTATGAGCTGAGCTACCAGAGAACCCCCAGAGGGTAGAGAACCTGCCTGACGATTGAGGAGACATGGGTTCGATTCCTAGGTCAGGAAGATCCCCTGGAGAAGGGAATGGCAACCCACTCCTGTATTCTTGCCTGGGAAATCCCACGGACAGAGGACCCTGGCGGGCTACAGTGCTGGGGGTTACAAAGAGTTGGACACGAGTGAGCGATTTTACGTCTTTCACAAGAAAGTGGCATCTCTCATCTGTCGATTCTGCAGTGACATCTAGACATACCCTCACCTTCAAGCTTGCTGGATGCTAATAAAATCAGTAAAGGTAGAGCTGAAATCTAAACTTGTACGTCAGCCCATCAGCTGACGGCTTCTGTTTGAAACAACTTACAGACTTGTTATTATCCATTCAAACACTTTCAATAATTTGAAACTGAAGAATTTCAATAGTCCTAAATGGAAAACCCTAAAGGGTTACTAAGAGAGATGAGGGATAGACGTTTATTTCTGGTGGTAAAACTAGGACTTCCCTGGTGGCCGAGTGGTTAAGAACCTGCCCAGACAAGGAGGGGGACACGGGTTTGATTCCTCACCTGGGAAGATCGTACATGCTTCAGGACAACCAAGCCTGTGTGTCACAACGACCGAAACCCACTTGCCCTAGCGCCCGTGCCTACAGCAAGAGAAATCCGTGCAATGGGAAGCCTGGACAAGACAACCAGAGAAGCCCCGGCTCGCTGAAACCAGAGGAAGCCCAAGAACAGCGACGACGCCCCAGTGCCACTTAAGTAAATCAATTTAAATAAACATAAAACTAGACGCGGGATGAGAAAGAATGAGGGTCTGCCTCTGTCACTGAGTATATTTGCAACTTTCAGCAGACCACTTAAAATCTCTCAGTTCCACTTTTTGTCATCCATGAGGAAATGGCACTAAACCTCTCTACCAGTCCTTCATATTCTGAGATTTTTTTTTTTTAAAGCCTATATTGTGGACATGTTGTATTTGGAAATAAAATTGAAGGGATAAAATTCACTGAGGGGACTACATGGACTGCAGGATGTTCCATTTTTAGATATTTAAATGCCTACTTAGGAGTTGAGATGATTCTTGGTCTCCAAAATCAGTGTGGACACTGCAGCCATGAAATTAAAAGATGCTTGCTCCTTGGAAGAAAAGCTATGACCAACCTAGACAGCATATTCAAAAGTAGAGACATCACTTTGCCAACAAAGGTCTGATTAGTCAAAGCTGTGGTTTTTCCCGTAGTCACCTATGGATGTGAGAGTTGGACCATAAAGAAAGCTGAGCACCGAAGAATTGGTGCTTTTGAACTGTGATGTTGGAGAAGACTCCCAAGAGTCCCTTGGACTACAAGGAGATCCAACCAGTCCATCCTAAAGGAAATCAACCCTGAATATGCATTGGAAGAACTGATGATGAAGCTCCAAGACTCTGGCCACCTAAGTGAAGAACTGACTCCTTTGAAAAGACCCTGATGCTGGGAAAGATTGAAGGCAAGAGGAGAAGGAGGCGACAGAGGATGAGATGGTTGGATGGCATCACTAAATCAATGAACATGAGTTTGTGCAAACTCCAGGAGATGGTGATGGACAGGGAAGCCTGGTGTGCTGCAGTCCATGGGGTCGCAAAGAGTCGGACACAACTGAGCGACTGAACAGCAACAGGTTTGTATGTGAAAAACTAACTTTACTTGCCACTTTGTGTGAAAAATCATTATTTTAAAAACCCAGTATACTTGAAATCTACAAGTATCCACAAAGGATATTTTCCCAAGATCATTCTGAAGTCTGCAATAGAGGTTTCTTATTCGTCATAAGACGTATTAGACATCATTTCTCTCTGGGGATGGGTGGAGACAAGGTAAGTGGTTGTACAGTTTGGAGGCAGAAGGATGCCTTCCTTCAGAGATGTTCATGTGCTAATTCCAACACCTATAACAATGTCCCCTCACCTAACCAAAGGGGACTGAGGTCACAGATGGAATTAAACTTGTGATCAGCTGACCTTAAAATAGGGGGATTCTCCTGGATTATCCAGGTGGACTCAAGGGAACCATAAAGCTCTTTAAAAGTGGAAGAGGGGAGTTCCACGGAGGTCCAGTGTTCAGGCGCTCTGACTTCCGTGTCCTGGGTTCAATCCCTGGATGGGGAAGTAAGATCCTGCATCCTGAACAGGGTGAGGGATGGAGGCAGGACCGCTCAGAGAGGTGTGTTGTGAACTTACCAGTTGCTTTTGCCGGCTTTGACGGGGAAGGAGGGGACAGGTCCAGGAATGTGGGCACTGTTTTATGCTGGAAAGAGGGTGGAAATCAGACTCTCTCCCCTATATCTTCTTGAAGGAATGAAGGTCTGCCTACACAGTGCTATCAGCCCACTGATAACTCATGTGCATGCTAAGTCACTTCAGTCATGTCCAACCTTTGCGACCCCATGGACTGTAGCCCGCCAGGCTCCTCTGTCCCTGGGATTCTCCAGGCAAGAATGCTGGAGCGGGTTGCCATCCCCTCCTCCGGGGGATCTTCCCGACCCAGGGATCGAACCCGTTGTTTCTTATGTCTCCGGCATTGGCAGGTGGGTTCTTTACCACCAGAGCCGCTTGGGAAGCTGTGAGATGGTGAACGTGTGTTGTCTTAAGCCATCAAGCGTGCGTCAGTGTGTGTGTGTGAGTAGCCCGCAAGAACGCAGACACGGAACAAGCTTGCGTGCTTTTGGGTGACTGATCAGCTTTTGTACCCGCACCTTCAGGACAGTGTTCTAGGTCTACAATCCTATCAGTCTTATCTGCCACCCACGAACACACACACACACACATATACATGCACGAGCTTCAAAGACAGAAGTCTGCCCAAACCAACCCAAAGCTGGCCTAAATCCTGCTTTCATCAGAACATCCTTCTCTCGTGATGTGTATCTTTTCTGGAAAGGGCTTCTGTTTGCAAAAGACTTCAGACTTTCTTGAGTTCCTCAAGAGGGGGCTTCTTGGGCTTGTAGATAGGATGGCTGTTGGCAGGATTGTTCTTCACTGACTACACCCCCTGACTCTCATGGTGCTGTGCTGAAATTAGGTCCAGAAACTTCTGATATTTACAAAACACGGGAGAGTTGCCAGGCAGGTTACAGGGTGGGGCGGGGGGGGGGGGGGTGCTTCCTTTGTGGCTCAGTCGGTAAAGAATCCATCTACCAATGCAGGAGACCTGAGTTTGATCCCTGAGTCCGGAAGATCTCCTAGAGAAGGAAATGGCAACCCACTCCAGGATTCTTGCCTGGAGAAATCACACAGACAGAGAAGCCTGGAGGGCTACAGTCCATGGGGTCTGGAAGAGTCAGACACGAGTCAGATGACAAATCCAACACCACCGGGAGGAGTGGGGGGTGGGATAAGAAGGAAAGGCGATAGATTTAATATAATTTAATACAAAGGAGTACGTTCTGTTCCTTTTCGTGAGCTCTGTGCACATGTTTTGCAAGCACTTAATTTGGAAAGGAGCATTCTGGAAATGGAGAGTTTTCACTAATTTAGACTGACCTTCTCCATCGGTTAGCTCCAAGTCATTAATATTATACTGTCACTAATCGGCTACAATACTAATCAGCCCAGGGTCAATTATACACCTAGCAGGACTCACATGGACATTCCACTCATTATTGGGAATCAAATCCTCATCATTATTGAGTGATAAATAGTGACATTGTGCATACTAATTGGGATAAGCAACACTGAGATGAAGGGGGAATGTAATTTCATCTTTTTTTTTTTTTTTAATGAAAGCAATTTCCTATTTTACCACCTTCTAGATGTAAACTCCGTGACTAACAGGGGGAGTCTTTTGCCTGCTTCGGTTCCTCTCAAAATACCTGCCCACTGCCTCAGTTAGCTCTGGAAATATTTAAATGGAATTAATCAGACACACATGTGATCTTGTATGAATATAAACAGGATGAGAAAACAGATGAAATAATAATGTAGGCGGGTAATTTCTGACGGAGGAGGCAGAGGGGGGACTATGTGGATAAATGCTAGAGACTAACAGTGAGTAATAAAAATGTATTCTGGCTAGATCTCATTTGATTCCATTCAGCTTTGATTTCCATTCTCCTTTGATGACAAAGGAGAGCCAAGTTCTGCCTGTGAAGGAGCTTAGCATCTAGAGGTCCGGGTGTCCCTGAGATGTGTCTGTCCTCTGGGGAGACTGGAGTCCTGGTACCCTCAGTGCTTAGAAGAGCAATCTTGCTGCATCCTAATCTGATGCCTATGGGATCTTAGGTCCTCTTGTAAATAGGTCCCCTTATAGATTTTGTTGTTCAGTCACTAAGGCCTACTCGACTATTTGCGACCCCATGGACTGTAGCCCACCAGGCTCCTCTGTCCATGGGATTTTCCAGCCAAGAATACTGGAGTGGGTTGTCATTTCCTCTTTCAGGGGATCTTGGAGACCCAGAGATCGAACCTGGTAAGGGTTTCCCTGGTAGCTCAGTTAAAGAATCCACCTGCAAGGCAGGAGACCCTGGATTGATTCCTGGATTGGGAAGATTCCCCTGGAGAAGGGAATGGCTCCCCACTCCAGGATTCTGGCCTGGAGAATTCCATGGATCGAACCTAGGTTTCCTGCATCGCAGGCGGAATCTTTACCACGAAGCTACCAGGGAAGTGTTCCCTTCCCCACCACCTTATATACACTTACGGTGGCTAAAGTTACTAATTTAATTTTATTACAGAGGCAGACCTCCAGAGATGGCGTGGGTTCGATTCTAGACCACAGGCAATAAAGGAGTGCTGCCATATAGCAACAAACACAAATGTTTTGGTTTCCCAGTGGACATGGAAGTTATATTTACCTAGAGTGTAGTCTATTACATGTGCAGGGACATCGCGTCTTAGGAAATGTACAGATCTCGATTTAAAATGAATCACTTTAGGGGACTTCCTTGGTGGTCCAGTGGCTAAGACTTCACACTCCCACTGCCAGGGGCCCAGGCTCAATCGCTGGTCTGGGAACTAGATAACACGTGCTGCAACTAAGTTCACATGCCACAACTATGACCTGGAGCAGCCAAATAAATACATGATTTAAATAATCAAATGCTTTATTGCTAAAAAAAGAAGCCACAACAATTATAATTTTAAAATCTCAGACCACTGACCACAGAACACCATAGCAAATAAAAGAGTGATGAAAAAATTTGAAATACCATGAGAATTATCAAAACGTGACAGAGACGCAAAAATGAGCAAATGTTCCCAACGGATCTGCTCAATGTGAATTTGCCACAAACCTTCAGTTTATTTTTTTTTTAAAAATGCAATATATGAAAAGTGCAATAAAATGAGGTCTGCCTTTATTCCCAAGTCATGTCATGACTTTGATTCTGAGAAGTAGGAGATAAGCAATGAAGATTTTTAAGATAAAGAGTTGAAATTGCAATCATTAGGTTGTATACTATTTAATAAATCTTAGATACTGTGCACTGAATTATGTGTAAATGAACAACGGAACAAGAAACTCAAAATGAGTCAAAAATATCTGGCATTTTAAGAAATTCAGGAGTTATGAGTGATTGTGTTTTCTGATATTTTTTTTTCTTTCAGCATGCTTCTAAAGGTAACTTGTGCTGTTTGTCAAAGCAATAATTTAAAAAACTTACAGAGTCATTTTAAAATTATGAGTGTGCAATTAAAACAATCCATCTCGCTGTATGAAGGACTAGTTCAATGATGTTACTTGCTCAGCTTTAACAAATATTCCACAACTTTCCAGGACACATTAGAAAACTTTGATATTGCCCTAAATGTCCTTATTTAATGTGAGAAAGACATTTCTCCTTCCAAATACCCATGGTTTGTAATTCAACACACTAGCAACTGAGTTGGTTTTCTGGCAAACTGCACAAGACTTATTTCATGTCCACAAAAGCTGATCATAAGAGCGATAGTGAGATTCGGGTAATTGCACATGTTGAAAACAAACACTCTGTAAGCACTTGGATTAACTGAATTCAGTTGAAAAACAAAGTGAGCACGTTGAATAAAAACACATAATTGTATGCATTTAAATCGTTAGGTACTTAGGTTGGTTAGAAGAAGCGGTCATAAGGTCAGAGTCGATAGGAGTACCAAGAAGCATTATGACCGCTCACCATCTCCAAGTGTTTTCTCACTATTTTCCCTTCTTTCTCAAGGAGAATACTGGAGAGGGTTGCTATTTGCTTCTCTAGGGGATCTTCCCAATCCAGGGATCGAACCCAGGTCTCCTGCACTGCAGGCAGATTCTTTACCATCTGAGCCATCAGGTTAATAGCCAACATATATAAACAGCTCATACAACTCAACATTGAAAAAATAAGCAATCAGATTAAAAAATGGAGTGAAGAACGTTTTCCAAAGAGGAACTGAAGATCACCAACAGGCATATGAAAAGATGCCGTTCATTAGGTAAATGCAAATCAAGACTACAATGAGGTATCTGTGGAAAAGAAAGTGAAAGTGAAGTTGCTCAGTCATGTCCGACTCTGCGACCCCATGAACTTTAGCCTATCGGGCTCCTCTGTCCATGGGATTTTCCAGGCAAGAGTACTGGAGTGGGTTGCCATTTTCTTCTCCAGGGGATCTTCCCGACCCAGGGATCGAACCAAGGTCTCCCGCATTGTAGGCAGAGACTTTTTACCGCCTGAGCCAGCAGAGAAGTCCATCTGTGGGAAACTGTTTCTAAAAATAGAACTGCCACGTGACCCAGCAGTTTCATTCTGGATTATATATCCAAAAAACAAAACACAACCACTAGCTTGAAAGGGTACATGTACCCCGATTTTACAGTATCACTGTTTGCAAGAGCCAAGATACGGAAGCCACCTAGATATCCATTGACCAATGAACAGATAAGGAAGATATGGTCCATATATACAATGGCATACTACCCAGTCATTAAAAGGATGAAAGCTTGCCATTTGCAGCACTATGAATTGAATTTGGAGGGTATTAGGCTAAATGAAGTCATGAAGAGAAAGACCATATGATATCACTTATAGGTGAAATTGAAAACGTTTAACAAATCAGTTAATATGCCAAAAAAAAAAAAAAAGCAGACTCACATATACAGAGGACAAATAAGTGGTTACCAGCGGGGAGATGGAAGGAGGAGGGACAGTATATGAGTAACTGATTAAAAGCTACAAGCTGTTAGGTGTAACATAACCTACAAGGATGTAATGTAGAAGGTGGAGAATATAGCCAATATTTGATAATGACTATAAATGGAGTATAATCTTTAAAAATTCTCAGTCACTAAATTGTACACCTGCAACTTACGCAATATGAAACAGCAACTATGAAAGTGAAAATGAAAGTCGCTCAGCCGTGTCTGACTCTTTGTGACCCCGTGGACTATAGAGTCCATGGAATTCTCCAGGCCAGAATACTGGAGTGGGTAGCCTTTCCCTTCTTCATGGGATCGTCCCAACCCAGGGATTGAACCCAGGTCTTCTGCATTGCAGGTGGTTTCTTTGCCAGCTGAGCCGCAAGGGAAGCCCAATTGAACAGCAACTATAATTCAATTAAAACTAAGAATAAAAACAGTTCTAGTCATTAAAAAGTCAATATGGTAGTGACTAGTCACATCTGGCGATTGAGTCCTTTAAATGTGAGAGACATGTGAGAAACCGTGCTTTAATTTAAATAAACGAAACTTAATTGGCTGCATGCAATTGCTAGTGACCATAATGACCCGGATAATCATGAAGGTGTGATCACTTCCACTCACCTAGAGCCAGACATCCTGGAATGTGAAGTCAGGTGGGCCTTAGGAAGCATCACTACAAACAAAGCTAGTGGAGGTGATGGAATTCCAGTTGAGCTATTTCAAATTCTAAAAGATGATGCTGTGAAAGTGCTGCACTCAATATGCCAGCAAATTTGGAAAACTCAGCAGTGGCCACAGGACTGAAAAGGTCAGTTTACATTCCAATCCCAAAGAAAGGCAATGCCAAAGAATGCTCACACTACAACTGCACTCATCTCACACGCTAGTAAAGTAATGCTCAAAATTCTCCAGGCCAGGCTTCAGCAATATGTGAACTGTGAACTTCCAGATATTCAAGCTGGTTTTAGAAAAGGCAGAGGAACCAGAGATCAAATTGCCTACATCCGCTGAATTATCAAAAAAGCAAGAGAGTTCCAGAAAAACACCTATTTCTGCTTTATTGACTATGCCAAAGCCTTTGACTGCATGGATCACAATAAACTGTGGAAAATTCTGAAATTGATGGGAATACCAGACCACCTGACCTGCCTCTTGAGAAACCTGTATGCAGGTCAGGAAGCAACAGTTAGAACTGGACATAGAACAACAGACTGGTTCCAATAGGAAAAGGAGTATGTCAAGGCTGTATACTGTCACCCTGCTTATTTAACTTCTATGCAGAGTACATCATGAGAAACTCTGGGCTGGAGGAAGCACAAGCTGGAATCAAGATTGCCAGGAGAAATATCAATAACCTCAGACATGCAGATGACACCACCCTTATGGCATAAAGTGAAGAGGAACTAAAGAGCCTCTTGATGAAAGTGAAAGAGGAGACTGAAAAGTTGGCTTAAAGCTCAACATTCAGAAAAGTAAGATCATGGCATTTGCCATCACTTCATGGCAAATAGATGGGCAAACAGTGGAAACAGTGGCTGACTTTATTTTTGGGGGTTCCAAAATCACTGCGGATGATGATTGCAGCCATGAAATTAAAAGACGCTTGCTCATTGGAAGGAAAGTTATGGCCAAACTAGATAGCATAATAAAAAGCAGAGACATTACTTTGTCAACAAAGATCCGTCTGGTCAAGGCTACGGTTTTTTCGGTGGTCATGTATGGATGTGAGAGTTGGACTATAAAGAAAGCTGAGTGCAAAATTGATGCTTTTGAACTGTGGTGTTGGAGAAGACTCTTGAGAGTCCCTTGGACTGCAAGGAGACCCAACCAGTCCATCCTCAAGGAGATCAGTTCAGGGTGTTCATTGGAAGGACTGATGCTGAAGCTGAAACTCCAATCCTTTGGCCACCTGATGTGAAGAGCTGACTCATTTGAAAAGACCCTGATGCTGGGAAAGATTGAGGGCAGGAGGAGAAGGGGACGGCAGAGGATGAGATGGTTGGATGGCATCCCTGATTCAATGGACGTGGGTTTGGGTGGACTCCGGTAGTTGGTGATGGACAGGGAGGCCTGGCTTACTGCGGTTCATGGGGTCATAAAGAGTCGGACACGGCTGAGCGACTGAACTGAATTGAACTGATAATGTCCAGGGCAGAGCTAGGTTTTACACTTGGTATTTTTAACACAGAATGAAACTTTCATCTTCTTTTCCAGTGGCTAGTCTATGTACATTTAATTCTCTCCTTAAAAAGTCTTGCCAGAAAAAGCTAAGGACAAGCAAGAGTTTACTTTAATACTATTCGTTAATGGTGTTTGTTGTGCACTAGTCCCTAAGTCCTGTCCAAGTCTTTGCCACCCCATGGACTGTAGCCCACCAGGCTCCTCTGTCCACGGAATTCTCCAGGCAAGAATACTGGAGTGGGTTGCCATTTCCTCCTCCAGGGGATCTTCCTGACCCAAGGATTGAACCCACATCTCCTACACTGCAGGTGGATTCTTTCTCATCTAAGCCACCAGGGGAATTGTGTTTGTTACCATACAGAAATTCTGATGAACCCATGTTTCATTGGCGACATGTTTATTTTGCCATAGTTGCAAAGATCATCCCACTCTAAGATCACGAATGCTCCCACCCTTCCTTCTGGTGCATTTTGCAGTTTCACTGTTTTATGTTTAAATCAGTGAATCCATTTGGAATTTATCCTCATGTACATGTTAGTTGTGTGACATAGATTGTTTTCAATTTTCCCATGTGGCTAATGAAACATCCTGATACGTTTTTCAGATATACCTGTTTTCATTGATTGATTTGCTATCCAATTGACAAATTGGATAGGAATTCCTAAAGGCGCTTTGGCTTCTATCCAAACTCTCAGATCCGATCCATTGGCCTATGTCTGTGTCTTTTTGACAGTATCGTGTTTTATTATTGAGACTATGATATACTACAATACTACTTTGAAGGTTTTTAATCATTCTCTTTTCTCTTATGTTTCAAAAGTTTTCTAGCTATTCTTTGTTCATGTTTTGCCATATGTTCTTCTAATTGGTTGCTGCTTCTTTATATAAAAATCATTTATTTTTATACATGATTTTGAATCCCACATTGAATCCCCAAATGGCAAGCAAGGAAGACAACATTGGCATTCATCTCACAAGCACAGGGCTAAATTCCTCACTCCCCGAGCAGCTCCTCGAAAGTCATCATTACAAGAGCAACAAGCGATAGCTGGCCAAGTATATGAACTGTCAGTTCATAGAAGAAAAAAGGAAGTAAGATGGATTTTGAACAAGAGGAGGGATACTTGCTAAAATAGTATAGTTATTAAGCAAGCAATTACAAGTACAGTGAGATTCTATTTTTAAAAAAGTTATGTTTATTTCAATTGCAGGATAATTACCTTGCAATATTTTAATGGTTTTTGCCATACATCAACATGAGTCAGCCATATGTATATGTGCTCCCCTCCCCCATTCTGAACCTTCTTCCACCACCCTCCCCACCCCATCCATCTAGGTTGTCCCAGAGCACCGGCTTTGGGTGCCCTGCATCATGCATCGAACTTGCATTGGCCATTTAATTCCATTTTTATCCTCTTACATGGAGAGGAGAGGGAGATGGGTGAAGAGAAGGGGAAATAGCAAATATTGGCTACAGGAAAGTTATGACCAACCTGGACAGCATATTAAAAAGCAGAGACACTACTTTGTCAACAAAGGTCCGTCTAGTCAAGGCTATGATTTTACCAGTGGTCATGTATGGATGTGAGAGTTGGACGATGAAGAAAGCTGAGCACTGAAGAATTGATGCTTTTGAACTGTGGCATTGGAGAAGACTCTTGAGAGTCCCTTGGACTCCAAGGAGATCCAACCAGTCCATCCTAAAGGACATCAGGCCTGGGTGTTCACTGGAAGGACTGATGCTGAAGCTGAATCTACAATATTTCGGCCACCTCATGTGAAGAGCTGACTTAATTGAAAAAGACCCTGATGCTGGGAAAGATTGAAGGCATGAGGAGAAGGGGATGACAGAGGATGAGATGGTTGGATGGCATCATGGACATGATGGACATGAGTTAGAACAAACTCTGGGAGATAATTGACAACAGAGGAGCCTGGTGTGCTGCAGTCCATGGGGTCACAGAGTTGGACATGACTTGCCCACCGAACAACAAAAGAAGATAAAGGAGCATAATCATGATACCCCCACAATCTCATGGGGCTTGACTCAGGCTTTGATACGATAGAGAAACCAGATATAAAACACAGACTCAAGCAGCAGAACCAAGTTTTTGAGACCTGAACCATCCAATATGGTAGCCACTCATCACCGTGGCCATGAAGCCCTCAAAATATGGGCTGCAAAGCCCTCAAAATATGGCGAGTCTGAACTGAAATGGGTTGTAAAGACCAAATGCGTAGTTATTTCAAATTATGCAAAATATCAGCTCGATATACTTAAAATATTGATTACCTAAGGGGAGATGATAATAACTTGGATACAATGGGTTAAATGAAGTGTGCTATCAAAATCAATGTCACCTATTGTACATATGTATATCTAATATGACTGCTAGAAAATTCTAAATTACACGTGTGAATTGTATGACCTTTCCACTGGACAAATATTGTATGATGCCGTATGACATCACTTATATGAAGAATCAAAAAAAAATGATATCATGAACATATTTACAAAATGGATACAGACTCACAGACTTAGAGAACAAATTTATGGTTACCATGGGGAAGGATAGGAGAAGGGATAGTGAGGGAGTCTGGGATGGACATGGACACACTGCTGTATTTAACATAGAGAACCCACAAGGACCTGCTGGACAGCACAGGGAACTCTGCTCAATACTCTGTAATAACCTTATGGTCACCAGGGGGAAGGATGGGGGGAGGGATAGTGAGGGAGTCTGGGATGGACATGGACACACTGCTGTATTTAACATGGAGAACCAGCAAGGACCTGCTGGCCAGCACAGGGAACTCTGCTCAATACTCTGTAATAACCTCATGGTCACCAGAGGGAAGGATGGGGGAAGGGATAGTCAGGGAGTCTGGGATGGACATGGACACACTGCTGTATTTACCATGGAGAACCAGCAAGGACCTGCTGTCCAGCCCAGGGAACTCTGCTCAGTACCCTGTAATAACCTTATGGTCACCAGGGGGAAGGATGGGGGAAGGGATAGTCAGGGAGTCTGGGATGGACATGGACACACTGCTGTATTTACCATGGAGAACCAGCAAGGACCTGCTGGACAGCACAGGGAACTCTGCTCAATACTCTGTAATAACCTTATGGTCACCAGGGGGGAAGGATGGGGGAAGGGATAGTCAGGGAGTCTGGGATGGACATGGACACACTGCTGTGTTTACCATGGAGAACCAGCAAGGACCTGCTGGACAGCACAGGGAACTCTGCTCAGTACCCTGTAATAACCTTATGGTTCCCAGGGGGAAGGATGGGGGAAGGGATAGTCAGGGAGTTTGGGATGGACATGGACACACTGCTGTATTTAACATGGAGAACCAGCAAGGACCTGCTGGCCAGCACAGGGAACTCTGCTCAATACTCTGTAATAACCTTATGGTCACCAGGGGGAAGGATGGGGGAAGGGATAGTGAGGGAGTCTGGGATGGACGTGGACACACTGCTGTATTTAACATGGAGAACCAGCAAGGACCTGCTGGACAGCTCAGGGAAGTCTGCTCAATGTTATGCAACAACCTAAATGGGAAAAGAATTAGGAAAAGAATAGATACATGTGTACTTATAACTGAATCACTTTTCTGTACACCTGAGACACAACATTGTTAATTACCTATATGACAATATAAAGTAAAAAGTTAAACTAAATTAAAAAAAAAATCACTCCCCCATCTTATCTATTTATTTTCGTAAGGCTACTAGAAAATGTAACATCACACATGTGACCTGTATGACATTACTGTTGGACAGCACCGTTCAACGGGCCCCACGTTGATTAATCCACTTCTCCCTTCAGCTTGCTTAGTCCTGGCTTTGCTCCAGCAATCAACTGTGTGTCTCATTTGGGGCAGGAACATAGTCTGGGACCCCTTGGGGGGACTTTATTCCCTGAGTGCCTCCTCTTTAGTGGACTCCCAGTTCACCCTTTGGCTCTTAAAGCCCTGACTTTGTTCTCTTCACAACAAAAGCTTTCTTCTGCATTCACCAGATTTATACCTCTTTTCTGAACCATGTGTTATTTCCCCCTTTCCACATAAAACATCTCCCTTCTACTGAACATTCAGTCTCCAGCATGCTTTCACCATCTACAGGACTGTACCATCTTGGGAATGGGAAAACATGTGTTGCAACACCTCTTTTCTCAGTTAAGAAGACGTGATGGCTCTCAAGACAGACTGATGCCCCCAGAAAAAAATTCCTCCCAAAGCTTTTTTTTTTCTTCCCCTGTTTGAGAAAGATTTGATCATTACTGTGTGACATGTTGCCAGCTTTCCGCTTTTATCAATATTGGCCTCAGTCCAACGAGATCTTTCCGTAAATAAAATTTTATCCGAAACACAGCCGACAGATATTTACCACTCTGGCAGAACTGTCATGGACTCTTTCAAGGAGACTTTAGAAAACATTTTATTTTTTTTTGCTTCTGGTAAACCTAGAAATGGTGGGAAATGATAGGTTTTGACATTTCAACATCTCTATACACACATTGGAACCTCTACTTGGCCAGACATGACCGATAGAAGTGTTTTAATCTCCTATTGAAATGTAGATCTTAATTTAAATGTTCCATCCGGAAGTCACCTGCTTGAGGTAGAACATCAGTGTGAGACTTTGCTTGTCGAAATGCTCATCTTTTAAACATAATTAGCTGAAACACCACAGGCTATCGGTCTGAGAAAACATTCACCTGCACGTGATGTCAGAGCAGACATCCTAAAACTTTCTCAACCACAGCTACAACCAGAACACAACAAGGCCCTACTTGTATGATGTCTTTGTCAGCTCGGACTGCCATTAAAAGAAGGGATGGGGGAGGTTAAACCATAGATGCTTATCCTCTAATTTGGAGGATGCAAGTTCAAGATCCTGGCGGGGGCAAGTTTAGCTCCTGGTGAGTCTCTTTTCTTGGTTTGCCCAGCTGCAAACTTGCTGTGTCCTCATGAAGAAGAAAGAGAAACCGCTCTGGTCTCTTCCTCTTCTCATAAGGACCCTAATCCCATCCTGGGGACCCCTCCCTCACGACCTCACCTAAACCTAATTAAAACCCAAATGTCCCACCTCTAAATACCAATGACTGGTGGTTAAGACTTCAACATATGAATTCTGGGGAGGGAGACACAAACATTCACTCCACAGAACCAGGAAATGTGAGTGAAGACAGAAGATTTCTAGCTTTATAATTCGCTCAGTGAGAGTCTGAATAATGCTCCCTCCCAAAATGTGCATGTGCTTTTCCAAAGAATCTGAAAATCCATCACCTTACAGAAAAAAAGAGGGACTCTGGAGATGTGATTAAGCTAACAATCTCAGGATGGGAAGATTTTCCTTGAACATGTGGGTGGATCTTTATAAAAGGGACTCATGGGGTCAGAAAAAGTGACGTGATGACTGGAATGATTCAGAGCCATGAGCTGAGCAATGCCAGCACATAAAAAATTACCAAAAGCACGCCCGGCTTTCCCTGTCCTTCATCATGTCCCCGGAGTTTGCTCAGACTCATGTCCATTGAGTTGATGGTGCCATCCGACCATCTCATTACCAAAAGTAATGGGCTGCGTAAGATATTTTAAAGTAAAGGCGTAAACCGGGAATGGAGTGCTCGTTACGGGTAGAACAGGTGGGAAGCACAGAGTAAAAGCAGAATTAAGAAAGAGAGGGGAGGACTGCCCTGGTGGGACAGGGGATAAGAATCTGCCTGCCGAGTCTGGGGGACATGGGTTCAATCCCCAGACTGGGAAGATTCCACATGCAATGAACAATGAATCCCCTGTGTGACAACTACTGAAACCCGCTTACCCTAGAGGCTGTGCTCTGCCACAAGAAAAACCACCACCACGAGAAGCCTGCACGCCACGGTGAAGGGGAAGCCTTGCTCAGCACAGCTAGAGAAAGCCCACGTGGAGCCACGAAGGCCCAGCAGAGCCAAAAATAAACACTTCAAAAAACAGAAAGAAAGGAGAAATTTGTTTTAGGCAAACTGACAGTCCAGATGGACAGGGTGGAAAGAGCAAAGAGAAAAACGATGGTGTTGAAAGAAATCTGGAGAGAAGACATGGTACTTGATGATGATGGCAGGTCCTCAAGCATCAGTGCTGTCTGGGCTGAATGTAAGCACGCATGCTAAGACCCTTCAGTCGGGTCTGTCTCTCTGCAACCCCATGGACTGTAGCCCACCCAGCCTCCTCTGTCCATGAGGATTCTCCAGGCAAGGATACTGGAGTGGGCTGCCATGCCCTCCTCCAGGGGATCTTCCCGACCCAGAGCTCGAACCCATGTCTCTTAAGTCTCCTGCTTTGGCAGACAGGTTCTTTCCCACTAGCGCCACCTGCCAAGCCCATAAGTAAGCATACCACCTAGAAACCACGCAACGCAGTATTAGTATAAATCCAGACGACTGTCCATATACAGAGAGACAGCACTGCTTGCCGGGGTGAGCGTCACAAAGGAATGACTTGAGCCTGCCTTGAGCTGCAGGAACACTGGAGAAAACCTGAGCGCCAAGTGTGCTGGGAGGCACGCTTCTGCCACCGGGCCGCCCTTGGGTGCGTCTCCTGAATGACCGTCCCTGTTCCCTGGAGTGATGTGCCCTCGGGGGACCTCGGGAGAATCCCTCTCCTTTGACATCTGGCCGTTTCCATCCATCGGCAGTCAGTACTTCAGCTGCCTGCGTCTTAGATTTCCATCCTTTGTGACTCCTGTCCAAGGATAGTGTTGCTTCTGGCCTGGTTCTTAATCTTTCTTTTCTCTGTCAGTGATTTATTGTTGTTGTTGTTGTTTAATGTTAATGACCATGATTTGTTGAGAAGTTGGTCTCTAAGCCAGTACTAAGTTTTTTAAGTACCATTGGTTTACGATGGTGCGTTGGTTTCAAGTGCACACCAAAGTGAATCAGTGATGGATGTCTGTGTGTGTGTACACACACACATAGGTACCCATTCTTTTTCAGATTCTTTTCTCAAACAGGTCTTTGTAGAAGATTGAGGAGAGTTCCCTGGGCTACACAAGAGGTCCTTCTTTGTTATCTATTTTATACATAGCAGTGTGTGTATGTTAATCCCACAGAGATTTAAGCTACAGAAGGCTCACAGCTGTTTAATAAGGACTCTTCCAAAGGGGTGGAGGAGAATGCCCATTTGTAGTGTTTTCCTGTTTCTGGGCTGTTAGTCCTCACACTGCAGCCGATTTCTAGCTATAGTTGTGATGCGGCTGGATGGGGAGATGGGAAGACGTATGCCCAGAGGAATTTTCGGGGTGATATGGCATCACCGACTCAGCGCACATGTGTTCGGGCAAGCTCCGGGAGTTGGTGATGGACAGGGAGGCCTGGCGTGCTGCAGTCCACGGGGTCTCAAAGACTCGGACACGACTGAATGACTGGACTGAATTGACCCACAGTAAAGGCTGCCCAGTAGCTCTATGGGTAAACAATCTACCTTCAGTGAATTAGACACAGGAGATGCACGTTCGATTCCTGTGTTGGGAAGATCCCCTGGAGGAGGAAATGGCAACAACCCACTCCAGTATTCTTGCCTGGAGAATCCCATGGACAGAGGAGCCTGGTGGGCTACAGTCCACGGGGTTGCAAAGAGTCAGACACGACTGAATCAAATGAAATAACACAGGGCCTCTTAGGAAGGACAACTCTGGAAGATACTGAGATCTATGGGGACTCCATCATCTCTAGCAGGGATCCTCAAGCTCAGACCCACAAAACGGTACCTCTTTTTAGATTAGTGGCAGCTTCAGATTAGAAATAAGCCTGTACTGATGTGCTCAGTCATGTCTGACTCCTTGTGACCCCATGGATTGTAGCCTGCCGAGTTTCTCTACCCATGGAATTTCCCAGGCAAGAATACTGGAGTGGGTTGCCATTTCCTCCTCCAAGAAATAAGCATACTAGCATAATAAGTTGCTTCAGTTGTGTCCAACTCTTTACAATCACATGGACTGTAGCCCACCTCCTCTGTCCAGGAGGCTCTCCAGGCAAGAATACTGGAGTGGGTTGCCATGCCCTCCTCCAGGGGAATCTTCCTGACCCAGGCGGGGATCGAACCCGTGTCTCTTACGTGTCCTGCATTGGTAGGCAGGTTCTTTACCAGTAGCGACACCCGGGGAGCCCAGATTAAAAATAAGTGAAAGTGAAAGTTGCTTGGCTTGTCCAACTCTTTGGGACCCCATGGACTACTTAGTCCAGGGAATTCTCCAGGCCAGAATACTGGAGTGCGTAGCCGTTCCCTTCTCCAGGGGATCTTCCCAACTCATGGATCAAACCCAGGTCTCCTGCATTGCAGGTGGATTCTTTACCAGCTTAGCCACCAGGGAAACCCAACAATACTGGAGTGGGTAGCCTATCCAGTCTCCAGCAGATCTTCCCTACCCAGGAATCCAACCAGGGTCTCCTGCATTGCAGGCTGATTCTTTACCAGCTGATCTATCAGGGAAGCAGTGCACAATAAACGTAACGTGCTTGAATCATCCGGAAACCAACCCCCACCCCCCGCCACGCCTTGCCTGTGGATAAACTGCCTTCCACTCAATCAGTCCCTGAGTGCCAAAACGTTGGGGATCACTGACCTAACTGCAATCACTGTGAGGTTCTGTGTATCTCGGCATGTAACTGGGACACAAAAAATGCAGTCCACACCTCCGAGAATCATTACTACTACTTTCCAAACCTGGTAGTGAGCACCCACCAGCATTGATGCACATGAGATTTGCAGCTTCGTCCATGCCAGGGAGTACTTGGCCCTTGCCATCAGACACATGAAGAGGAAGCGCGGGGTGTGGAGACGCTGACAGCCTTATAGCAGTCTCCTAAAATTAGAGCCGCACTCCAGGCAAGAGACAGATCATTCTCGCCTTAGAGGAAATCCAACTCAGGCTTCCCTGCACAGACCAGGGCACGCGTGAGAACAAGCAGGCTTTGGACACTCAGACCTTTTATCCTTGAGGGCAAAATCTGATCTCAAGATTAGCTTTTATATGTGTTTTGAAAAAAGGGGGAAATAGATAAATAAATTCATGTTTCTGTTAGCTCAAAGGTGTTCATGAAAGCGAAAGCCGCTCAGTCGTGTCCGACTCTTCGAGACCCCATGAACTATACAGTCCATGGAATTCTCCAGGCCAGAATACTGGAGTGGGTAGCCTTTCCCTTCTCCAGGGGATCTTCCCAACCCAGGGATCCAACCCGGGTCTCCTGGATTGCAGGCGGATTCTGTACCAGCTGAGCCACAAGGGAAGCGCCAAAGGTGTTTTTGGCTGACTTTAAAACAACCTTTCGGGAACCCCCCTGGTGGTCCAGTGATGAAGATTTGGCCTTCCACTGCAGGGGATATGGGTTGGGTCCCTGGATGGGGTGATAAGATCCCACAGGCCTTGAGGCCAAAAAATCAAAATAGACAACAGAAGCAACATTGCAACAAATTCAATAAAGAGTTTAAAAATGGTCCTCATTAAAAAAAAAAAAAAAAAAAACTTATAAAAAGGAAAAACAAAAGCTAAGTCTTCAGAAAGAGGTCATTGATGTGGATTATTCCTTCATTTTGTCGAGTATAGCGAAAGCAAATAGATGTTAGGATAAATATATCTTTGTGTGAGGGCATTAAACCAAACACATGTCAATAACAAAAAACAGCCTGGTTGAGTTCAGAGCGTGGAAAATGGTGGCTTTAAGAAATTACCATGTGGGGTTGGAGACAATGGATTCTGACGGCTGACTAGCATTGGGACCTGAATGCCATAGCCAGACACATGAATTTTTTTTTCTTTTTCCAACTTTAGAAATGTTTTCTTTCCCTCCCACGCACGGAGGATTCTTTGTATTCTGTGCTGAAGATTAAGAACTAAACGTTTCACTTTTATGTCCCTCCCATGGGGAACTTTTAAATTAACTTGGTCTCCAAGTATTATATTTATTTTAATCCTCTGAGTTTACTTTTCTCCAACCATAAAACCTACAGCTTACCAATGTACTGTCAGATGCTGCTGAATGCTTGGAAGATGGAGGCATTATCTTACTTAGCAAATGGATTTGCTGGTGCCTAAGATAAGTGATTAGGTTTGTAAGCTTTTACAACAACTTGTTAGACTTTCCTCAGGAAATCTCAGGGAAATTTTTTTTTTCTTCTTGTTCATTTTCAAATAGTATGGAAGGATGAGTATTAAGTGTTTGAATTTTAGACCTACGATCTCGTGAACTTGGGTTTTTAAGACCAAGATCGAAGTAGGTGTTTTACAGGGAATATAACCAGGGCCTTGGGCTTCCTAGGTGGCTCGGTGGTGAAAAATCCACCTGCAATGCAGGAGACCACAGGTTCAACCCTTAGGTCAGGAAGATACCCTGGAGAAGGAAATGGCAACCCACTGCAGTATTCTGGCTAGGAGTAATTCAATGGACAGAGGAGCCTGCAGGGCTACAGTCCATGGGGTCCCAAAAGAGTAGGCCAGGACTTAGGGACTGAACACACACACACACACACACACACACACACCCCACATGTTAAAGGCAGAGACCCAATCTATAGGAATAAGTTCACCAGACCTGCGGTATCCAACATGGAGGCCACTCATCACATCAGTAAAGCGCTGGACATGTGGTGGGTCAGAACCGAGGTGGGTTGGAAGGACTAAAGGCATACTGATGACAAATCATGCAAATTCTCTGTTCACTACACTTAAAATATGGGTTAACTAGGGGGAGATGACTATGCTTCCCAGGTGGCGCCAGTGATAAAAGAACCTGCCTGCCAATGCAGGAGACATAAGAGACACAGGTTCGATCCCTGGGTGTGGAAGATCCCCTGGAGGAGGGCATGGCAACCCACTCCAGTATTCTTGCCTGGACAATCCCATGGACAGAGGAGCCTGGTGGGCTGCCGTCCATGGGGTCGCAGAGTCAGAAATGACTGAGCAACTAACGCTTTTCTTTCCTATTTATGTAGGATTTTTTTTTTTCTAGAAGAAAGAATGCAAAGCGTACCATAATCCATCACTTTCATTCCTCAAGAAGTACAGTATCATGCTTAGGGATTCGATGACACAATGATGTCTTAGAGACTAAGGGTGGTCTGTAACAGACATGGTATTTCAGCTGTTTCCACTATAATCACTGTAGACCCACAGATGCAGTCACAAAGAAAATCGATATGGCTGTATGAAGTATGTTTCCGACATCTTTATTTTTTCACTTAAAAATCTCAACTAGGGAATCCATACGCATGAGATATAGGGAGTTGTAAAACTCTATGAAAAGCTGCCTCTCACTGTTGTTTCCATTTCTGTTCCTCCAAAAAAGCTGTTATCTTCTCAAATAACTGTGCATCTCAGCAATGGTAAATTATAACGGCTTAGCCTGTACCAGAAGAAGAACAGTCTAGAAGGATGATGCATTCTGACAGGGATGGAAGGTCATACTTAGAAACAGGGTGCCTATTTGTAAACAGTAAGTCCTGGATGCAAGCCACCCCTTAAGAAATCTGTCAGTGTGACGTTCCCTGTATTAAATAAGCATCAGATTTTTGTAGAAGATATAAATGCTTTAGGCAAATTCCTATTGTATGGTGACTAAGTTATACCTTCAAGGTATTCAACAACCATGACTGGGTATTTCTTTCTTTCTTTCTTTTTGGTGGGGATAAGACCAAAAAAAAAAATTATTGAAAAATATGAATAGGTTAACTGGAGGAGAAAATGGCAACCCACTCCAATATTCTTGTCTGAAGAATCCCATGGACAGAGGAGCCTGTCGGGCTAGAGTCCATGGGGTCACAAAGAGTTGGACATGACTGAGCATGCACATGTTTCCACGAATAGGCTAAATGAACGCCCCCCAAAAGGAAAGACTCTGATTGAATCATAAAGCAAAGTTCAATTAGTAACTGGTACATGAGATACATCTTTTTATGAAAATTTAAAGAAATTTTTTTTCATCAGGTCCTTTACTAGAAAAAGAAGCAGAAAACCCTGTTCACTCTCTTCTGCTTGACATTACAAGTAGTCTGCCTTAAAAGAGTTAAAAATTAGGAAAGTAGCCAATAAATAATGGAAGAATTTCTCTCCATGGTGATGGGGCTAGAAGTTGGGTTTTGTGTCAGCCAACTAGACGTGAGTATCATTCTTCATGCTGCTTTATCTTCCTGTCCTGAAGTTAGAGATGGGGAGGAAAGTGAACACCACAAAGCTACACCATTCTGAGCTGGGTGGACCTTCTGCAGCAGGCTACCATTCACATATGTAGCGTATCCTGGGCTCTGTTCTACGTCTTAGCCATCCACTAGGTGAGTGATGGAGCCAGGCGAATGGTGATAGGTGGTATGGATGAAACAGCACAGGCATCTCAACGGAATACAACAAATAACTATGGCATGTCTACTGTGTGCCAAGCCGTGTGGTAGACACAGTGGGATAGTCAAAGATGGCCAGGCGCTGATTATGTCCTCAAGATGCTTTTCACTACAGAAAACAGTAAGGAGGTTCCTTGAGAAAAAAAAAACAAAATTATAAAATAGAGTTACCATATGACTCAGCGATTTCTCTCTTGCACATATATCTGGAAATAAAATCGCTCAGTTGTGTCTGATTCTTTGCAACCCCATGAACGCCAGGCTTCCCTGTCCATCACTATCTCCCAGAGCTTTCTCAAACTTGTGTTCATCAAGTTGGTGATGCCATCCCACCATCTCATCCTCTGTCGTCCCCTTCTCCTCCTGCCTTCAATCTTTCCCACATGAGGGTCTTTTCCAATGAATCAGTTCTCCACATCAGGTGGCCAAAGTATTGGAGTTTCAGCTTCAGCATCAGTCCTTCCAATGAATATGCAGGACTGATTTCCTTTAGGATGGACTGGTTGGATCTCCTTGCAGTCCAAGGGACTCTCAAGAGTCTTCTCCAGCACCACAGTTCAAAAGCATCTATTCTTCGGCGCTCAGCTTTCCACATAACCAGGAAAACTTCCAAATGACTGTCCCTAGAGGATGGCGGCAAGTCAGTGAGAAGCCAATGAGGAAGAGTGTGTATCACAGAGGAATTGAATAGAGGGGATTTGTAACACAGGAAGGATGGGGAGGAAACTCAGGGACTAGTAACAAGAGGGAGCTGTGAGCACCCTGAGGCTGGAGGGTCAAAGGTAAGGAGGGGTGCTGGTGATCCAAGTGAAGGACACAGCCGTGGAAGGGGCAGGAGAAGGCTGAGAAAATACACTGGATTCCCCCTGCCTCCTATCTCTTGTAGGAGGAAGCTTGGAGGCATGGACTCTGGAAAATATCCCAAACTCTCTATGATGTACAACACAGCAGGAGATCTGGGACAGAGAACCCCATGGCAGACAAAGATACCCAGTGATTAACAAATACAGCATGATGGAAATTCCAAGTCAGAAAAGTCAGACAAAATGAGAAAAGGCTTCCGGGACGCTAGATTGCGGAGAGCTCTGTGTCCTTTATGATCACACTCTAGAAACATTTCATATTTTGTAAGAAGTCTAAAAGTAACCATGACACTTTCCCAAAGAGGACATACGGATGGCCAGGAGGCACGTGAAAAGATGCTCACCGTGGCTAATCATCAGGGAAATGCAAATCAAACTACAATGAGATGTCACCTCGCACCTGTCAGAATGGTTATCATCAAAAACAACAGAAATAACTAACGCTGGTGAGAACGTGGAGGAAAGGGAACCCTCCCACACTGTTGGTAGCGCTGTAAGTTGGTGCAGTCACTGTGGAAAACAGGAGGGAGATTCCTTTAAAAAGCTTGAAAACACAGCTACTCTATGACTCAGCAATGCCTCTCTTGCACGTACATGTGGGAAATAAATGAAGAAACATACTCCATGACAGACATGAATTTGAGCAAACTCCAGCAGTAGTGAGGGAGAGGGAAGCCAGGCATGCTGTGGTCCATGGGGTCGCAGGGAGTTGGACACGAGTTAGTGACTGAACAACTGCAAACACTTAATTAGAAAAGATGCACTCACCCCAACGTTCATAGCAGCACTGTTTACCATACCCAGGACATGGAAGCAATCTCAGGGTGCATCGGTGGAGGAATAGATAAAGAAAATATCTACATATATACAGTGGTAGTACATATATACAATGGAGTGTTACTCAGCTATAAAAACAATGAAATAGTGCCATTTGCCACACTATTTAATAATGGCCATTTGCCATTCCAAGATGGACTTGGAAGGTATTATGCTAAGTGAAGTAAGTCAGACACTGTATGATATCACTTATATGTGAAATCTAAAAAATACAACAAACTGTTGAATATAACAACAACAACAAAAGAATACTCACCAATACAGAGCCCAAGCTACTGATTCCCAGTGGGGAGAGGGGAGATGGGAGGGGCAAAATGGGGGAAGGTGGGCCCAAAGCACAAACTATTAGGTATGAAAAAAGCTACAAGGATATGCCATCCAACATGGGGAACATAGCCAATATTTTATAATAACTATGAATGGACTATAACCTATAAAATCGTGAATCACTCTACGGTACACTTGCAACTTATATAATACTATACAGCAACTAAACTTCAATCAACTCCCCACCAAAAAAACGAAGCAAAACAAAAAAGTATCTATAAATATATTTTATCTGAATCCAGGACCTAGAAGTCTAAACATCCAGAACACATGTCTTAAGGACCATCATCCATCAGAGATACGTTTACCATCTCAAACGCTGACTTCTTGGTTTCCCTGCTCTAGCATTAAGCCTCAGGTCACAGTCAAATGTCATTCATTCTGATGCAGCAAAAATGATACCAAGTTGGATGAGATAAATGAGCACCATGGCTGGTTTTCATCTGCCATTTCGTTGAGTCTCCTCTTTCTGTCTGTCCAATTACTTAGATTCCAGGCTACATCTACACCGTGGCGTTTTGGTCTCCATAATTGGAAGAGAGTTGTTGTGAGTAGCAATCATAATAATTTAGCTTAGCTTTATGCTATTTTCCCTATCTGAATGGCTCAACGTTCCACAATATTTCCATCAGGTGAAAAACATCTTGACAATAAAAACTCGTCTGCATTCTAGATCTGGGTATGGCATGCTTTCTCTGGAATGACCTTGGAAGTCAGCATTTTAGGCATTGTAGGACATATGGTCTCTGTTAGAGTTAATCAATGGGGATGTCATGGTGTGAAAGCAGCCATATATGATATGTAAATCAATAACCATGGCTGTGTTGCAATAAAACTTTATTTACAAAAACAAGCTGCAGGCCACAGTTTGATGACCACTGATCTAGATGTTATTTATTAAATGCCTATACGTTTGCAGGTATATCTGTTTTTGCAAATATCCTTGAGCAAGTCTTACTCTCATAAAATAATAACAATAAGGGACTTGCCCAGTAGTCCAGTGGCTAAAACTCCATGTTCCCAATGCAGAGGGCAGGGGTTCAATTCCTCGTCAAGGAACTAGATCCCACTTGCAGCAACTAAGAGCAATTAAGACCTGGCACAGCCGAAAAATACATTTTTTTTAATAATTAAGAAAAAATAAAAAGAAAACAAGATTGTTAACCATTGTTGTTTAGTCGCTAAGTAGTCGTGTCCAACTCTTAGAGACAATAGAGACAATATATACAAAAGTCAGTAATAGACAAAAGCCCACATTGACTTTTAATGAAATCCCTAGGGTTCAAAGAAGATATTTTCCATGGATTTCCACGGCTGTCCTTTGAGATGTTAAACTCTAATGGCACACTCTTTAATTGGCTTTATGGCATGAACATGTTGATTATTTTAAACACATATATTTTACAAGGATATCGGTCAGTTATGAAAATGAGTGATGCAATGGTCATTGTGCACACCGGGAACTTAAGACTTAAAGAGAGCGATTAATTGAGAATATATTGTTATTAAGGGTGAAAACTGGAATTGGACTGCGATCCACACGCAAGAAGTTTCTGAGCCTACCATAAAAATACTAGTAAGGCTAATTTTGTGAAGCATTCTGTGCAGAAAGCAAGGTAAGTTGCCCTCCCTTATTTCTCAGTAAAAGATGGAAACAAATATAATTCCATACACAAGTGTGACATTAACAAGTGTCCTTAGTATGGACGGCGGGACTCCGAATGCCAGGATGGAGGTATAGGGAATTCATCACTCATTCGGTTTCCACTTTGGGGAAAATTAAGCAGATATCTGATCTCTGGCAGCTCTGGTCTGACACCCCCTTCGACGGCAATGCAATTACCTGCCGTTTCTGTTTGAGAATTATGTGTTCGGAAAGCTAGTTGGCCGGGCTGTGTTTCATCACTTAGCAAGATCCAATACTCAATTCAATGAGCTGAAATTAACTGCCTCTCCCCAGCTGGTGAAAAAGCAAGCTTCCCAGACCGTTTCTACAACAGCAAGGCAAATTAATTTATTTGCACACACTCCTGAGAATCTCGCAGCCTCGCTACCCACCCCGGGCTTCCGTGAACTGGAACCAGATTCTTTTCTCCTCCCTTGACTAGCTTTTAACTTAAAGGAACAATGAGGTTTAAGCGCAAAAGGGGCCGGGGGGCGATTAATCCAAGGAAGAGGTTAAAGCCAGCATTGTCTCAGACATCCTCAGAATTCCCCAGCAATCTGACACCTGGGTGCGGGAGAAGAGACCGGAAACATTACTTGGCTTTTACTGATTTAGGGACTTTTTAAAGGAAATTGTCTAAAGATATTGTAAACGTTCTAACACGTTCCTTGAGAACCCGGGTCTTACAACTGATAAAGGAGATGCCAGATTGACATATCCTTTCCCACAATCTGAAAACGGAGGAGACATAAATTACTGGGTTGATGTTTAATCAATTAAAAAAAAAGTCAATGGATGTGGGAACATGTAATTATCGAGTCCCTTCCAACATCCCACCAATCTGCAAAATAGAAAGGTCAGTATGGCTTATTCTGTTGGGGAAGAAGGATGGGAACGATGTTTTGTACACAATCATTAAAAAAAATTTTTTTTAAATTTTACGAATGCTTGATTCACATCTACAGCAATTTCAGAATGCTGGTGTAATGATGCACTTTTTAGAGGTGAGAAGACAGAGGAGCCACATGGCCATATTGACTGAGTTAGGATTCAGAGTCTGACTTGCTTGATTCAAGAAGCTTTGTGCTTTGCATGATGTCATGTGGCTTCGAGGTGGAGGGGAACGTATGTGTGTGTGGTTGTGTGAATAGATGCATGCTATGCACACACTGAGCACACATGCGTGTGTACACACACACACAGACACGCAGGGAAACGAAGCACAAGAGATGGTCAGTTGCACCAGATGGGGTGATATTCCTATCTTAGCTGGCTTTCAGCAACTTGATGGAGAGGAATCAATATTGAAACCAATTTACCCAAATCGCCAGAAATAGAATATGAGGGTTTGGGGGCACTGATAGAATACGTGGAACACTGATAGAATACATGGGCGGGAGGTAACTCAAAGAACATGGAAGTTTTGACTTGACCAGTATGGTTGGAGCCAAGATGTGTGCTGAGATACAATCAGAGGTTTAAGTTCTGCAAGGGGACAAGAATCTGAATTGTCAGCATAAAGGAATTGGGCTTTAGATGAAGACGCTATTGGGAGGAATTACCACAACCAGACCCCTGAAAGTCTCCTTAAGATCTTCTAAGAGTAGGTTTCAGCCCACAGAAAATTTCACTTTTGTGCAAAATCATTCCTTAAGGATGGCATTAGCAGAGAAAGAGCCGTTCTTTAACAGCTAAATTTGAGAACTCACAAATGAAAAAAGTTGGGTTAATATTATAGAGCAAAGAAGGCTTTGTACTAGTTGATGAAAGCCTTAGCTTAGACCTACCTGAAGAAAAAATTGCAGCCTAAATATATGACGGGACTTCCCCGGTGGTACAGAGGTTGAGGGGGGCAGGGTGGCTTCCACTGCAGCGGGGATGGGTTCGATCTCTGATTAGGGACAAAGGTCCTATGTGCCATGTATCATGGCTAAAAAACAAAAAAAAAAAAAAAAAAGAAGAAGAAGAAGAAAAGAAATAAATAAGTAGAAACAACTCCAACATGGAAACAAATTGTGGGAATCATAAGGCTTCTAGAAAGGAGGAGAATGTATTTCCCCAGGAGCAAAACAATGGTCTTCCGCCCCAGGAAAAGATTCCTTGCTAGGAAGGTCATTTCATCCTTCATCAATTTGCTATAACTGATGTAGGATGAAGACCTAGGGCTTAGAGACCAAGAGCTAACACCGATCTCCTGACTTGAAGAATAGTGTTCTTGAAAATAGGAGGATGCTGAAACCTGCCTTGACTATTGCATCCCTGAATGAAGGTGACCTTCAATTAGAAATGCAAAACCCCATTGCCCGAGTGCCATCAGAAAATCAAATAATACAGAAAAAGAAAACAACACATCACAGGCACTAGTGGCTGAAGAAGAGAAATGATTGAACAAGGACCGCTGAGCCCATTGTGATAAACTATTCCACCTTTTTACCGGGAGGAAATCATCAAGGAAAGGAAGACTTAAAATGATGACACGCTGAAGGCTGTGGCACTAGAAATGACCTTTAGAAAGAATATATTTTCTCTTTCCCAATCTCTTTAATAGTTCAGCCAGTGCTGTCTACCGTCCAGAGGAAGTTTTCATGTGTGACTTAAATGAATGCCTGATAATCTCTGAGTCAGAAATTGTCTGTGAAAATAAAGGCACAGTGGTAAGCATTTAGGAAGAAGATATCACACCACACAAATTTTTATAACTTTTACCTTGTAGGAATTTCTCCATCTTAGCATGCATTTATGGGCAATGGGAAACCCATCTTTTATTAGCATGCATTTATGGGCAATGGGAAACCCATCTTTTATTAGCATGCATTTATGGGCAATGGGAAACCCATCTTTTATTAGCATGCATTTATGGGCAATGGGAAACCCATCTTTTATTTTTTTTTTCCAAAGATGGAAATAGTCAAAGATGTTATGCAGGCAATATTAGTTGAATTTATCCTGTTTATCTTATTAATGAAGCTACAAAATAGATTATCGGACAAAAGACTTCAAGTCTAAACTTTACCTAAGAGTTAAGTTTTCTGATGTTGTCTTTTTTTTATAATTTGTTTTATTGAACAGTAGTTGATTTACAATAGTGTGTTAATTTCTACTATACAGCACAAGGATTCATTTATATATATATTACATAAGAGTGTATATATACATATACACACACACACACTTTTTTCATATTCTTTCCCATTATGATTCATCACAGAGTATTGACTATAGCTCCCTGTAGCCTACAGGAGGTCCTTGTTGGTTAACAAAGAACAGGATCTGGGTTCATAATCAGAGATGGAACCCATTCCCTGTGCAGTGGAAGACCCCACCTTAACCTCTAGACCACCAGAGGTTAGCATCTGCTAACCCGAAACCTCCAGTCTCTACCTACTCCGACCACATCCCACTTGGCAAACACAAGTCTGTTCTCTGACCATGAGTCTATTTTTGTTTTGCACGTAAGCTCATCTGTGTCGTATTTTAGGTTCCACGTAGACGTGATATGCTATTTCTCTGTGTTTGACTTACTATGCTCAGGATGACAATTTCTAGGCCCACCCTTGTTGCTGCAAATGGCATTATTTCACTGTTTTTTACAACCAAGTAATATTCCATTGTGTGTATGTACCAAGTCTTCCTTATCCATTCCTCTGTCGACGAATAGGTAGGTTGTATACAGGTATCGGCTAGTGTGAGCAGCACTCCTATGAACATAGGGGTGCATACTCTTTTTGAATTATAGTTTTCTTTGGATATATGTCCCGGAGTGGGACTGCTGCGTCATATGGTACCAATAATAGTCAAGTGCCAAGTGCCAAGCATAACTATTAACTGAAATGTGGGCTCTTTTATATATATATATATGGATCTTGGTTCATAATCAGAGATCGAACCCATTCCCTCTGCAGTGGAAGACCCCCCTTAACCTCTTAATGCAGGATATATACGGATATATATATATGGATATACATATATATTCTTTAGATATACATATTTTGTGATAGCTGGAAATACTGAATTTTAGATATTATCATATCCATTTTAAATGTCTTAGATACGATGATGGTATTACAGTTACTTCAGAGAATGTTTCTGTTCTTAGGAATTGCACAACAAAGTTTGTGGGTGTTTGTACTAAGTCGCTCAGTACTGTACGACTCTTTGCGACCCCATGGACTGTAGCCCACCAGGCTCCTCTGTCCATGGGATTCTCCAGGCAAGAATACTGGAGTGGGTTGCCATTTCCTTCTCCAGGGGATCTTCCCCACCCAGGGATCAAACTTTTGTCTCCCGTGTCTCTTGTATTGGCAGTTGGGTTCCATACCACTGGGAAGTCCCATCAAAAATATTTATCAGTAAAATGTCACTGCTTGTAAATGATTCAGAAGAATCCATTTATGTGCACACACGTTTATAATGGGCTTCCCTGATGGCTCAGTCAGTAAAGAATCTGCCTGCAATGCAGGAGACCCAGGTTCAATCCCTGGGTTGAGAATATCTATATAATATGTTATATATATTAAGTCATATATAATATTATGCTATATATAATATTGTTATAAATACATATAATGTACATACAAGAGTTATAGACGTTTATATATGTACACTATATATGGATGTAAAAGAGTGTGTGTAAGAATGGTAGAAAGTAAATGTGGGAAAATGATAAATATTAGTCACAAGGAAGGGTATACAAGTGGTCATTGTATCATCGTTACAACTTTTCTGTACTTTCAAAGTTTTTCAAAACAAAAATGTGGGGGAGAGGATGGAAGGCAGCTCTGACACTCATGGACGAAAGTGTAAGTAAAAGTTAACGAGGACTTTCTGTAGCAGCTGTTCTCTGCACTCTGCACTCTGGTTACACCATATGCTCCATATATTTCAATGCAACTGCCATTGTTTGCAGGGGTAGCGATGCATGTTTCTGTCAGTCTCTGATTTTTTTTTTTTTTTGGCTTCTGATTCGGCTTTCAGTCTGGGAAACGGGCACATTTATTCAGAGGTAATACTTGTGAATGTGGTGGGAAATCAAAATGGCTTTTGATTACTTTGCTGACAAAGGTCCATCTAGTCAAAGCTATGGTTTTTCCAGGAGCCATGTGTGGGTGTGAGAGTTGGACTATAAAGAAAGCTGAGCACCGAAGAATTGATGCTTTTGAACTGTGGTGTTGGAGAAGACTCTTGGGAGTCCCTTGGACGGCAAGGAGATCCAACCAGTCCATCCTAAAGGAAATCAGTCCTGAATATTCATTGGAAGGAGTGATGCTGAAGCTAAAGCTCCAATGCTTTGGCCACCTGATGACTCCCTGGAAAAGACCCTGATGCTGGGAAAGATTGAGGGCGGGAGGAGAAGGGGACGACAGAGGATGAGATGGTTGGATGGCATCGCCGACTCAATGGACATGAATCTGAGTAAACTCCGGGAGTTTGTGATGGACAGGGAGGCCTGGTGTGCTGCAGTCCACGGGGTCGCAAAGACTCAGACACGACCAAGCGACTGGACTGCAATCACTGTGAGTTCTGGTCTAAGGCAGAGACTCGTGATCGAGGGATGTTGAGGAAGGAACTGGACTTCCGTGCCTCTGTTTCCCTATATGCTTGTCAGTGAGTTAACACGGTGCATGTAAAAGCATGTTAAACCAGTGAAAGTCAAGCTGAACAATGGTGTCATGGAAATGATGTCTTACGTGTCATGGAAATGATGGATAAAACAAATATTAGAAAGGGGGGGAAATACTGTCTTTGTTAGAGTCCAGACTTCTTGTTCCATTTTTTTTTGAATTGGGATGTAATTTCTTCTTTATAATAGTGTGTTACTTTCTTCTGTATGACAAAGTGAGTCAGCCATATGTTTACATATAATCCCTCCCTCCTGGCCTCCCTCCCACCCCCCCATCCAGCCCTCTAGGTCATCACAGAGCATCGAGCTGAGACCCCATGCTATACAATAGCAGCTTCCCGCCAGCTGTCTATTTCACACACGGTCGTGTGTATAGATCACTGCTACTTTCTCAATCCGTCCCACACTCTCCTTCCCCTGCCGTGTATCCACAAGTCTGTTCGCTACATCTGGGTCTCTGTTCCTGCCCTGCAAATAAGTCCATCCGTCCCATTTTTCTAGATCCCCTGTATATGCATTATAGCGCTATTTACAAATGCCAAGACACGGAAGCAGCCAAAAAGTCCATGGACGGATGAGTGGATGGAGCAAATACGAACAATGGAACATTGCTCAGCCATTACAAGAAATGGAATTGGGTCATTTGCAGAGATGTGGATGGACCTTGAGTCTGTCATGTGCGCTTAGCCGCTCAGTCGTGTCTGACTCTGCGACCCCGTGGACTGTAGCCCGCCAGGCTCCTCTGTCCGTGGGGATTCTCCAGGCCAGAATACTGGAGTGGGTGGCCATGCCCTCCTCCAGGGGATCTTCCCAAGCCAGGGATCGAACCCAGGTCTCCCACATTGCAGGTGGATTCTTTACTGTCTGAGGCACCAGGTAAGCCCAGGAATACTGGGGTGGGTAGCCTATCCCTTCTCCAGGGCATTTTCCCAACCCTGGAATCGAACTGGGGTCTCCTGCATGGCAGGCCGATTCTTTACCAGCTGAGTTACCAGGGAAGCCCCAGAGTCTGTCATACCGCGTGAAGTATGTCGGAGAAAACCAAGTATCATATGTTAATGCATCCATGTGGAAACTTCTTCCAGTTGCACTGAGATATGATTGACTATAAGTTTAAGGTGTGTGGCGTAATGATTTGACTCACACACATCAAGAAATGATTACCACAAGTTTAGTGAACATCACTCATTGTATATAGACAGAAAGTTAAACAAATAGAAGTTCTTTTCCTTTGTGATCAAAGCTGTTAGGATTAACTCCCTTTCAACTTTCATATACAACACACAACAGTGTTAATTATATTTGCCATGCTATACATTACATCGCTAGCCCTTGTTTATCTTTTAACTGGAATTTGTACCTTTAAAGCAATCAAACTGATTGCTCGGGGGACGCCAGATGTTGTCTTTTGAAAACAATTTATAGCAAAGAAACTTCTGAAAGTAGTGGGGTAATGACAACAAACGCTGACAGTAACACTTGCATTCATGGGTTGGGTCCATTATTTTAAAACAGTTGAATTAAGTGATCCATCGTGCATTTTTGTAGAATTACAATTGTGTGAATGTAGGTACTTATGTGCACCGTGATAAAAGCATCGAGCAATTTCCTAGACATTGCTAAGAAGTGGGATATTCATGAAGCGAAGGGAGGTGAAATTGAATACAAGCAAATAGTGATTCATCTGAGGTAGAATAAATGTGTGGTCTTCAGTGGGTACATTTGGGTGGATGATGAGATTTTAAAGAGAAAATAAGTACATGGAAGTTTTTTGGGCAATTGGCAGGCCATCCTAAGATTTCTGCAGAAAAATCCCCTGTAGGGTGATAATGCCATTTTCATAATCATTAATTAGTTACTTTTCTAAGCACAGTTTTTCCATAATCATCAATAATTCCTCTACCCTTGAACCTTAAAACTTGACTTTTCATTTGGAGAAATGCCTATTTAGGTCTTGTGCTCAATTTTTGATGGGGTTGTAACACCCACTAAACTCCAGTAAAAATTTGTCACAAAAAACAGACTCAACTTTTAGTTTTTTGAAATCAGAACAGAAGTATGATGGGATTAGCCGGTGCAAACGATCTGTAGGATGGATTAACAATGAAGCCTTACTGTGTAACCCGAGGGACTATTCTTAATATCCTGTGATAAACCATAATGGAAAACAAGCTGAAGAAGAATGTGTGTATATGAATAACTGAACCATTTTGCTGTATAACAGAAATGAACACAACTCTGTAAATCAATTCTACTTCAATTAAAAAAAACATGTACTGCAGAAAATAACACACCATTGTAAATCAACTATATCCCAGTAAAAATTATTTTAAAAAATACTTTTCTGATTAAAAAAAAAGGAAACATGCAACTTTCAAATTACATAAATATTTTGAAGGCCCTGGCTGTGTTTCCTTATCAATAAATTACTTTTATTTGATATATCAATATATACTTCTATAACAATAAATTACTGTTATTGTGGAAAAAATCAGTGCAAAATATAGCCACACTCTTCCCCAAATCTAACTGACCATTTTATGTTTTTCTTTGTTCTCCTCCACGCCCGTAAATATCTATGAAGCAGATGCAGTATATTTTATTAACTTTCTTCTTCTGTCCCATCTTAGGCCAGCCAAGTCTGACTCCTGTATGCAATGCCCTCCAAGTTCTAGTTTTGGTATCTGGTTCTAACTGCCCACAGGCAGAGAGCCCACTTCCCACTATGGCTGTGATGCTGCCTTCCTTGAGCGAGGTCTCACGGACCCGTGTTAAGAATTCATAAACAGACAACTGACTCTGAAATCTCCATGGCTTCTGTGCCATCCTCCTACTCTGGGCTTTCCTGAGACTGAGGGGAAACCATGGTGGGAAAGCCAGGCGTAGCAGATTCACAGCAGCAGGGAGAAACTTCTACCAAACAAATACCTTGTCAGAGATGGATAGGTAGACTTCCGTCGGCTGATGATGGATAAACAGCATGGTGTATACATGCAATGGAATATTATTTGCCCGCAAAAAGCGACGAGGGAGTGGGACTTCCCTGGTGGTCCTGTTGTTAAGAAGACTCCTTCCAGTGCAGGAGATGTTGGTTCGATCCCTGGTTGGGGAGCTAAAATCACACATGTAACCAAGCAACTAAGCCCAAGTGCGCCAGTTACTGAGGGCTTGTTCTCTGGAGCCCCCACGCCACAACTAGAAAGAAGTCTGTGCTCAACAACCAAAGATATGGCTTGCAGCAAAGAAGACCCGAGGGTCTGCAACTAAGATTGCATACGGCCAAAGAAATTAATTTCAAAAAAGCAATTAAGTACTGGCACATGCTATGGGCAGGGATGGACTTTGAAAACATCATGCTAGGTGAAGGAACTCAACCATAAAAGGACAGGAGTGTATGACGACCCTCACATGAAATGTTTAGAACAGGCCAATACATGTAGACGCAGAGACTGGATTAGTAGTTGCCGAGGGTTGGGTTGCTCTGGGAAGACTAGTAGAGGAATGAAGGAGGTAATAAAAATGCTAACTGACGGCAAGAGTTCGTGGTGGGAACCCACCTGCCAATGTGGAGGACAGAGGTTCCCTCTCGGGTCCGGGAAGATTCCCACATGCTGCAGGGCAAGTAAACCCGTGAGCCATGACTATTGAGCCAACGTGTAGCAACTACCGAGGCGTTCACATCCAGAGCCTGTGCTCTGCAACAAAACCGGCCACCACAATGAGAAGCCTGTGCCCTTCAACGAGACAGTGGCCCCCGGCTCCCCGCAACTGAAGACCCAGCGCAGTCAAATATAAATAAATTAAAAAATTTATTTTTTTTTTTAAAAAAAAAGTAGGCACCAGGGGTTACGACTCTGAAAATATTCTAGAAGCCGTTAGACTGTATGCTTTGCATCGGTGAATTGTGGATTTGATCTCAGGGAAGTTTCTACTATAAAAAAAAAAAAAAAAACTTACCGAAAGCAGCCTCTGAGATAACGCAAGCGGAACACTGGAAGTAGAAATGGGTGATGTTGCTCGGTCTGATTTTATTTTTTTTTTATTTTCGGCAGTCGGTGACTTGGTGTACGAACACCTGCGAGGTACGCACCTGCAAGGCTTATGAAAGAAGTTTACGGTGAGGCATAAATGTCCACCGCTCTGCGGGGCCTCAGGTTAAACCATGTTCTAACTGGTATAACAAGCAGAGCTGAATGCTCGCTGTTATGATCTTGGAATAAAGTGTTCACAGGAGCACGCAGCACTCCGACCCTGGGAAACCTGCCTGACGCCGAGGGTGTGTGACTGCCTCGATTTTCCTCAGGCTGCAAAACGAATCCACTGCACGCGCTCAATATGGAAACTAGGAAATACGGTATTTTGTGCGCGCCTTTATTTTTCATGTTTGAATCTCTAAGGGTGGTTTAAGAACATCAGTCAATGAGAAGTGATTTTGTGGGGGAGACAGATGTGGAAATTAGCAGACTGAATAGGGAGTGACAGGTGCAGTCTTATTTCCACAAATTTGAATTTGAATGCTCTCAGGACTGTGGCCATACCTCCCTAAAAACACATCTCCGGAAGGTGTTGGAAGAGCGTTTTTGCAATTGGCACATTCCCCATTAACTCTGTTTTGACTTCTGTTTCTTTAAAAATCAGTCTGGGTTGCAGGTATGCTGACCTGATTTTTAATATATTTTAAATAAATACATTATTTATTATTTAAACATATTAACAATTATATTTAGTCATGTTTAATAAATATTTTAATATTTAATATTTGTAAATAAAAATATGTATGTTTAAAAAATATTTAAGAAATAGATTAATATTTTAAATATATAGCTCTCTCTACACATTATATGGTCAAAGAATCCAATCGTGAGACATGAAATAAAATATATACACACATTATCCATGTGTGTTTATGTATTATACACGTGTATATATTCTCTCACTTCACCTCTGGGGAGTGGACTATTTGACCATGAAGCATATAAGAGAAAATTCTGTAAAACACAATTTTTATTTTTTTTTTTTGCTTTCAGTAATTGTGCTCTTCATTTGAGCTGTAGACTTTTGCTACAGAAAATTGGATTTACACGTATAGAATCAAAATGAGCCCAGCAATCAAGCTTAATTTGACTACCAAGAATTATACACCCCTTCAATCTCTCTCTCTCCACATACACAAACACACACACCGTCTTCATGTATAATTTTTCTTTATTGGTCAGAGTTTTTCAACATCTCCAAATTTTGCCTTCTCTCTGCAGATAACTTGAAAGGAAGCATCTCTCATGTTCTTCCCACCGGTAATGTCTCTCCCATCCCTTTGGCTGTCTCCTCTGATTTCTTAGGCAATAATACAACAGACTCATAAATGGTTCTGATTCAGTCCTGCCTGGCATAGCCCCTCCATACCTTCCACAAAACACAAAGAAGCTCTTCCAAAATGCGCATTTCCATGGAATCGCTGGTTACCTAGAAGACCTCTTTCACTTTCTCACTCTTTATCTCCAGGGAACCCCCAACACCACCACCCAGATCCTGCTTCCCTTATAATTTCAGCCTTCCGAACCCCCACTGCCTTGCCTGCAGAATGTTAATTTTTCTTGAGTTTCTTCCGTGGCTCCAACGTATTTTCCCTGGGAGTAGTGCTGTTTCTATTTCCGATGGGGAGTTAAAGGAAAAAAAAAAAAATCCATCTCAATGTAATGCTTGACTTTGAGCTGTTCTAGAAAGATTTTCCCATCATTCCTCTGTCCCCCTCTACAGACAACTCTACCTATATGGCTCCCATGTCCATTAGATATTTGCTAGGTGGCGTTTCATGACTTCCCTGGTGGCTCAGTGGTAAAGAATCCGCCTGCCAATGCAGGAGACGAGGGTTTGATCCCTGCGTTGGGAAGATTCCCCTGGAGAAGGAAGTGGCAACCCACTCCAGGATTCTTGCCTGGGCAATCCCAAGGACAGAGGAGCCTGGCGGATTACGGTCCGTGGGGTCACAAAGCGCCGAACACAACTCAGGGACCAAACAAAACAATAACAGCAACAAGTGATGTTGTAAAGTTAGTTGTTTTTCGTGCCTTTTCACAAAGGTGAATTTATGTTGTGGTCTGTGCGAAAGATCCATGACCAGGGATGGTTCTCTTATATTCTTTTTTACCCTTTTGTGCACGCACAGAGTATACACAGCCCCCAAATTCATCAATGATGGCGTACACGCAGGGCCACCCGGAGCTGATTATGTGGAAATTTTGACAAAACTGTGGCTCCTTGCCATGAAAGAATACGGCAAGTGTGCGCAGAACACTAACATCACATCATGGAAGTCTAACTCCTCTGAAACTCAAAACAAGGTCAAGTATCAAAATACTGGATCCAGATGTTTGGTTGTTTTTTGTTTGTTTTTTTCTTGGTGTTGTGCTGATACGGGAAACCACTTTCATCCAGCACAGGAGATGTGGGTTTCATCCCTGGCTCGGGAAGATCCCCTGGAGGAGGAAATGGCAACCCACTGCAGTGTTCTTGCCTGGAGAATCCCATGGATGGAGGGGCCTGGTGGGCTACAGTTTGTGGGGTCACAGAGTCGGACAGAACTTGGTGAATAAGCAACGTGATGTTTTGCAGTTTGTTAGTTTTCAAGCTGACCCTTTGAGGAGGTGGATATCCACCATGTTATATGTGAAAGATAAGAAGTGGGGTGTTCCTTTTCTGAGCGTCTGTGGCAAATCGATATAAAGATAGCACCCTAAAAGGACACCCGTTCATTAGCTTGCAGTGTTTGGGGGTGAAATTTCCTGGCCCCGTGTGGCTCAGCTGAGTCTCTGTTCTGTGTTCCATGAGAACAGAAAGTGTGGGCAGGGCTGCATCAAAGACTCATTTTCAGACTCTTTAGGACGATGGGAGGAACACCATTGGAGGACTAAAGTCCCTGTTTCCTGGCAGGGTTCTCAGCTTCTAGGAGCTGTTCTGATTCCCTGGTCTGACTCTGCAACTCCACAGACTGTAGCCCGCCAGGCTCCCCTTTCCATTGGATTCTCCAGGAAAGAATACTGGAGTGGGTTGCCATTCCCTTCTCCAGGGGGTCTTCCTGACCCAGGATCAAACCTGGGTCTCCTGCGTTGCAGGCAGATTTTTTTTTTTTTTTTAACCGCCTGAGCCAGCAGAGAGGCCCAAAGGTCCCTTCTCTGCAGTATCTAGGTTAGTATTTAAATGATTACACAGGAAAACACGACTGTTGAGTAGACGCCTCTTGAAGAGCGCAAAGATGCTTAAGACTAAACCATATTGAGAGGCTGCAGAAAGCCACAGCTGAACCATGGAGGGAGCATGAGCAGAAGCCAGAAGCAAGAAGGGACACGTGGATGAGAAGGGTTGGGGCCACACAGGAGCTCAGACCAAGGAGAGGGAATCACGAGCGCTGCTCCCCTGCAAGCTGGAGGGGAGAACGCATGAAGTGGCCCGAGACTGTGGTTGCACGCACCTCCCCTACTGCTCAGCTCGTCTCAAGGCATCTGGAACTGTAAGCCGTGCTATACGTTCTCCCATCTTCTGGTGTTTTCCTTTGCTTGCCTCTCCACCCGGGGTGTTCTCTCTCCTGGGATGTTCCTGGCGACCCCCCGCTCACTCTTCCAAGCCCAGGAGGTCTTCCGTTTCTCAAAGACCGCTCTGCTGGTCCCGTGTGGGCAGTCTACCACACCGCCTGTGATGTCCCCCTGCTGGAAGCTCTCTCCTGTTTATCTGCATAGAGATTTTCATTTTTTCCCCACAAGATACAGGAGTTACTGAATCAGTATTTGTAGAGGGAACTGTGCTTCTTATCCATCGGGTAGCACGTTTTGGTGATAAAGCGTGCTGTTGAACCTTGGGTTGTGAAGAGCACATGTAATTCTGGCTCAGATGGAAAAGAATCTGCCTGCAAATGCAGGAGACCCGGGTTTGATCCCTAGGCTGGGAAGATTCCCCTGGAGAAGTAAATGGCAGCCCACTCTAGTATTCTTGCCTGGAGAATTCCATGGACAGAGGAGCCTGGCGGGTTACAGTCCATGGGATTGCAAAGAGTCGGACACAACTAACTGACTAATACACACACACACACAGTTATTATGTTGAGTGGTTTCGTAACCAACCAAAGGTCTCACATGTTTCTTTAGAGGTGAACAATTCCGCGGATACCGAGGGCAGAAAAATACACTTAGACTCAAATATTTATGGTATGTTAAAGGGCTAAGTCTCTGCCTAAGTTGCAGCTAATTTGCTGTAACAAATACAAAGACGTACTGACAAGCCCAAGAACCAAGGACACGTCACTGCAGGCTCAGACCTTTAGGAGTTGAAGAGATTTACAACACACATGCCCACAAAGGCTGTGTGGGTAAATCAGGCTTCGGAAATTCTCGCTCTGGTCACCGCAGGGCGTTTCAAGTCAGATCCTTGACGCATCGAGTATTTTACCCTGAAGAGGTGCTTAGCGCTGCACAAAAAGCATCATAAGTGCCTTCACAATTGCTGTGTACACTCGCCTTTGCTCACCTTTATACTTGCTTGAAAAATAAGAAAACTCTTGAGAGTCCCTTGGACTGCAAGGAGATCCAACCAGTGCATCCTAAAGAAAATCGACCCTGCATATTTCCCCGGAAGGACTGATGCTGAAGCTGAAGGTCCAATCCTTTGGCCACCTGATGGGAAGACCCGTCTTGCTGGAAAAGACCCTGATGCTGGGAAACACAGTGGGCGTGAGGAGAAGGGGGTGGCAGAGGATGAGATGGTTGGATGGCATCACCGACTTGATGGACCTGACTTTGAGCAAACTCCGGGACATAGTGAAGGACAGAAGAGACGTGTGCTGCAGCCCATGGGGTCACAAAGTTGGACATGATGTAGTGAGAACAACAATAATGACAAAGTATGATCTTGCCCATGATTTTGGCCCCAGAGTATTCAAGAGCTTTGTCTAATAATTAGTTTAAGGGCTTCAAAAACTGTGGGTACTGGGTATGATAATTAATGAATGATAACGATTATATATGTGTGTGTCTACTTTCTGTCAATGCTTTAAGAAATAACCACAAACTTAGCAGCTTGTAGCAAGCCCCATTCATCTTTTAAAATTTTATTGAAATATAGTTGATTTGCAATTTCATATAAATTTCTGCTTTAGTTCAGTCGCTCAGTTATATCCAGCTCTTTGCAACTCCATGGATTGTAGAATACCAGGCTTCCCTGTCCGTCACCAATTCCCGCAGCTTGCTCAAACTCATGTCCGTTGAGTCAGTGACGCCATCCAGCCATCTCATCCTCTGTCATCCCCTTCTCCTCTTGCCTTCAGTCTTTTCCAACATCAGGGTCTTTTCCAGTGAGTCAGCTCTTCACATGAGGTGGCCAAAGGATTGGAGTTTCAGCTTCAGCATCGGTCCTTCCAATGAACACCCAGGACTGATTTCCTTTAGGATGGACTGGTTGGATCTCCTTGCAGTCCAAGGGACTCTCAAGAGTCTTCTTTAACACCACAGTTCAAAAGAATCAGTTCTTTAGCACTCAGCTTTTTTTATGGTCCAACTGTGACATCCATATACAACTACTAGAAAAGCCATAAACATACATACATATATGTGTGTGTTTTATATATATATATATATATATTCTTTTTTATATCCTTTTCCATTATGGTTTATTGCAGGATATTGAATATAGTTCCCTGAGCTACCCAGCAGGAGCTTGTTGTTTATCCATCTTATATATAATAGTTTGCATCTGCTAACCCCAAAATTCCCATCCTTCCCCCACTTCTCCTCCCCCTTAGAAACCACAAGGCTCTTCTCCATGTTTGTGCGTCTGTTTCTGTTTCACAAATATATTCATTTGTGTCATATTTTAGATTAGACAGATGAGTGATATCATATGATATTCATCTTTATCTGTCTGACTTACTTCACTCACTACGATCATCTCCTAGGTCCACCCACATTGCTGCAAATGGCATTATTTCATTTTTTTTTTATGGCTGAGTAATATCCCATTGTGTAGATGTACCGCATCTTGTTTATCCATTCCTCTGTCAGTGGACACTTAGGCTGTCTCCCTCTCTTGTAAGCCCCACCGCTGATTTCATAGTTCTGTACGCAGGGCTTGCTGGTTCAACTGAGTTCTCTGCTCTGGGTCCCCCAAGGCTGAAGTCAAGGTGGTACTCAGACAGGCCTCTTAGCTGCAGGTTCTGGAGATAAATTGGTTTTCAAGCTCCGTAAAGGTGCTGGCAAAATGCATGTCCTTGTGTAGAGCCGCGGTCCCCCTTTCGTCACTTACTATCAACGGACAATTGTTCTAAGAATCTGGAGTCACCCCGCCCCCAGATTCCTTGGCTTATAACCCACTTCCTCCTCCTCCAAAGCAGCACAGTTGACCTAATGTGTTTCATGCTTCAGATCTCCCTGCCTTTTTTTTTTTTTTGTTCCCCTGCATTTCTCTGAACACAGCCAGGAGCAGGTCTCAGCAGGCTGTGAGCTCACTCACACAAGGCGGGGTAATCTCTGCATCCTGAGGTCTGTGCCTCATGTCCATCTACAAATCCACCCCTCGTGTCATTTCGTCATTGAATTAGCTTGGCGGAGCTGCCACTCCAAAGTATTTCACGTGGAGTGGCTTGAATGATAGAAATGTGTGGTCTCGCAGTCCTGGAGGCTGGAAGCCCAAGTTTAAGGCCTCTCTCCTGGGTGTGTTGACAACCGTCTCCTCCCTGTATCCTCACATGACTGTCCTTCTGTATGTGTCTGTGTCCTGATCTGCTCTTCTTATAAAGACCCCTGTCCTATGGGATCAGGGCCCACCCTAGAGACCTCATTTCACCTTTATCCCCTCTTTAAAGATGCTTGCATCAAAATAGAGTCATACTCTGAGGTCCTGGAGTTTAGAACTTCAATATGTGATTCTGGGTGGGGCCATAATTCAGCCTCTAACAGCCCTGTGATGGAACATATCCAGAGGGTCCAAGGATGGTGATGTGGACATTGGCGGGAGTGGGGGGCCTTCCTCAGCCTCACAGAGAGTTGAACCCTTGAAAGCTAGAAAACAATTGGGTTTACAGTGAGAAATGAAACCCGAGTGTTCTTGACATGGTTCTGAAACAACGGTACAAGTTTTCACAGACGGCTTCAGGAGACTCAGGACGGCTTCTTGATCATCAAGGAGGTGGAGACCCTCCTAATGGGAGGTCACTCTGTGATTTATGTGGGCTAATGTGCCAATCTGGGGCTTCCCAGGTGTCTCAGCCTGACCACGCAGGAGATGCAGGAGTTCAATCCCTGGGTTGGGAAGATTCCCCGAGAGGAGGAAATGGCAACCCACTCCAGTATTTTTCTTGGAGAATCCCAAGGACAGAGGAGCCTGACGGGCTACAGTGCATGGGGTTGCAAAGAGTTAGACACGACTAAGACCACACACTGCATGCTAGTCATCAACTCTGGCTCACGATGAAACCATCCCCGACCTTGGATATCTAGAGATATATAAAAACCACGCTTGTGTCACTATATTTAGTTTTAAAAGTTTTAAATGGTCTTTCACGTTATCATTCAGGTTGATACCATCTAGTAAAGAGATCCCTGTGCCTAATAGAACAGCACTAGCTACATGGGACAATTGAAGCTGAAATCAGGGATTAGCTACAATTAAAGCCCAAAATTCAGTTCCTTGGAGGCACCCACCACCGTTCAAGCCCTCCAGGGCACATGATGCGGTGGGCGTAATCATGGACCACAGAGATGTAGAGCTTCTCTATCCTCACAGACAGTCCGGCTGAACGGCCCTGGTCTAGACAATAATATTATGATTTTTTCATGATGCGATTCCCTCAAGATTATGTAACCTGATTAAGGGTATTACAAACTGGATGTTGATTTCTTGTTAAGGCGATATTTATGATGATTAATTTCTACGAAGGAATAATTATCTACTGAATACAGGATGAAAGAGATGAACATCACCATTTATACTGAGGATGTCAACCAACAAGGAAATGTAATTGCTGGAGATAGATCTGTCTGCTTAGTGCATTTGGTTCCACGACCCGACAGATTTCCAAAAAACGCCCTGCCAGTTCTCATCATTAATGATGGATTGTGCCCCCAGAGACTTCCAAACTCTAGGTTTCCAGTTAATTGTGTTCAGACCTGGTCTTCCTTTAAAACAAAGTCGAGTAAGAGTTTGCAAGCCGTGGAAATCACTTCCTGATACAGACACAGTCAGTGCTTCTGATAAGAAGGAAAAAACTTCCCTTCAGAGCTCATTAGTGCAGGCTTGGGTGTTTACTGTTTCCTAGGTGGCCAAGTCAATCCTAAAGAAATCAACCCAGAAAATTCATCGCGAGGACAGATGTTGAAGCTGAAGCTCCAACACATTGTCCAGCTGATGTGAAGAGCTGACTCACTGGAAAAGACCCTGATGCTGGAAAAGGCTGAGGGCAGCAGAAAAAGGGGGTGACAGAGAATGAGATGGTTGGATGGCATCACCGACACGATGGACATGAGTTTGAGCAAGCTCTGGGAGTTGGTGATGGACAGGGAGGCCTGGCGTGCTGCAGTCCATGGGGTTGCAAAGAGTCGGGCATGACTTAGTGATGGAACAACCAATGGCCAAGAGCTGCAAAGCACCATAAAAATCCTTCCTGTTTATTTACATAAGGCTACCTGTAAATGCTTAAGTGCATTCTGTTTGAATCCAACAGAGGTTTTAGAACAATCTTTAAAGATGGACATCTCTTTGAAACAAGGGACCTTTTCGTACAAGTCCTCGTGGTACTCTCTGGATTCCTCATGGATACTCAGAAAGTAGAATTACTTGAGAAGAGACACACAGTGGAGTTTGGGGGAAGAGCCGGCTTGTACTGGGCTATGCCATGTTGGGAGCCCACAGTTGGATAAATGCCTGTGTATCTGGATGTTTGTGAACTCATCCCTGGTATTTATAAAGCCCGGGGACCAGGTGTGGCAGCTACAGAGCCGATGCGCTTAAAGCCCACGCTCCAAAACAAGTCAAGCCGCCGAAAGGAAAAGCCCTACACGGCGGCTACAGAAAACCCACGCAGAGCGACAGAGACCAAGAGTAGTCAAAAAAAGACGATTGTGGTTAACATCATCTAAATGGTGATGGCAGTCACCGCAACAATGCTGGCTAAGCTCTTGATACCTGATAGATGTACAACCTCCCGCACGATGGAGTAGATATCTCCATCTTCCAAGTTCATGAAGTGAAAGGGAGACAGAGGTGGTCCAAGAATGGCTTGAGCTGTTGCGTTAAGAAGCCTTTACACAACGCTGCTGGTTAGTTAATAGTGGTTCACTCTAAACTGCATGATTTGAGGGCAAATATGCCCAGGACTCAGCCATGAAGAATGTGCCTGCCAATGCAGGAGCCCCAGGAGACAAGGGTTTGATCCCTGAGTTGAGAAGATCCCCTGGAGAAGGGAATGGCAACCCACTCCAGTATTCTTGGTTGGGAAATCCCAGGGACAGAGGAGCCTGGTGGGGTACAGTCCATGGGGTCGTGGGCCTGCTATAAACTAGTTAATTTTTTAAACCACTTATTAATATCACTGTACACGATCAGTGCTAATAAATATTAGCTACCAGAAGGCTGTTGGACCCATGTGTCTGCACATTGATAGGAGGCACAGTACAGGCTGAATTTGGTTGTCAGCCCAGAGAGATGCTATTTGAAGCCATCGGCCCGTGTGATGACTCATCTGGCAAAGGTGTTTCTCCATTTGTGAGAAATCCGAACAGTACATCTGTGTTCGGTGGAGAAACTTGAGGCTGAAAATTGTATAGAGCTGGGCATCAGAGAATCAAGGCTTTCCCAAGGGAGTGTCTTGTTTGGGAACGAAACGATGGGTCTGTCTGCACAGCGACCTCTTTGACGTGTGTGGACCGTGGTCATTCTCCCTAGTGTCTGATGTCCCGAGGCTGCCATCACAAGTGATCTCAACCAGAAGGTGAGCTCAGGGCTGGGTCCTTCTGGAGCCTGTAAGGGAGGACCTGTAGCATGGTTCTCCCCCAGCTGCTGGTGGTCACTGTCGGTATTCAAAGTCCCTTGGTTTGTATTAATATATGCATCACTCCAATCTCATCTCTGTCACAGTCCTTGGCCTTGTTCCATCTGTGTCTCTGTATCCAGATCTCCCTCTAATTTCTCCTATGAAGATGCTCTTCATTGAAATAAGTGTCCGTCACTCAGTTGTGTCTGACTCTTTACAACCCTGTGGACCATAGCCCGCCAGGCTCCTCTGTCCATGGGATTCTCTGGGCATGAATACTGGAGTGGGTTGCCATTTCCCCCTCCAGGGAATCTTCCTGACCCAGGGATCGAACCTGGGTCTCCTGAATTGCAGGCAGACGCTTTACCGCTCCGTCACCAGAGAAGCCCTTATTGAACTAAGGACTGACACTAATCCAGTATGATTTTATCTTAATTATATCCACAAAGAGGGGCTTTCCAGGAGGCTCTAGTGCTAAAGAACCCACATGTCAATGCAGAAGACATAAGAGACGCAGCTTCTCTCCCTGGGTCAAGGAAGATCCCCTGGAGAAGCAAACGGCCGCCCACTCCAGTATTCTTGCCTGGAGAATCCCATGGACAGAGGAGCCTGGCGGGCTACAGTCCATGGGGTTGCAAAGAGTTAGACACAACTCAGTGACTAACCCGCACACACACATCTGCAAAGACCTCACTTCCCACAAAGGACCTATTTGCAGGTGCCAGAGGTTAGGACTTGAAACTTCGAAGTGAGGGGGAGGGAGACGCATTTCAACCCATTCCCCGTGGTAATCACCTGCTGAGATGATATTGTCAGAAAACATGAACAAATGGTGTAAACAGGAACCCTAAATCCATGATGTCAAGCCAGGCTTCATCATCAGGTGACCATTATCACAAGTGGGACGGGGAGGTCTAGTGACCTCGTTTCGGCAGCTGACCGAGGAGTTCAGGTGAGAGGTGAGCTGTTGGGACTTAGACTCTTCTCACACTGCAGGGCTGGGCAGGTGCAGAGCTGGGGGCCTGGCAGACTGGGAAGAGGTGGGAGGCCTGGAGCAGAGGGACTCTCATCAGTATCGCCAAGGAGCACGGCTCCTGGAAGCAGGGAGGAGGCCAGGCTTGCGGACCCCGCAGACGGTGCCTTCAAAAACACCGTAGGACCTCCATGGGATGCCGTGTGTGTGCTGGCCTTTAGCAGTGCTATAGGTAACATTCTGTATCCAAGATCCAAACTCAGTTGTCATCAGTTGAATTGAAACATTGAAGCAGGACCTCTGTCTTTTTTTTTTTTGAATAATTTTATTAGTCATTTTATTCAGTACAGTTCAGTTGCTCAGTCACGTCCGACTCTGCGACCTCATGAACCGCAGCATGGCAGGCCTCCCTGTCCATCACCAACTCCTGAAGCTTTCTCAAACTCATGTCCATTGAATTGGTGATGCCATCCAACCATGTGTCTCCCCTTCTCCTTCTTCCTTCAATCTTTACCGACATCAGGGTCTCTTCCAGTGAGTCAGGTCTTCACATCAGGTAGCCAAAGGACTGGAGCTTCAGCTTCAGCATCGGTCCTTCCAATGAATATTCAGGACTGATTTCCTTTAGGATGGACTGGTTGGATCTCCTTGCAGTCCAAGGGACTCTCAAGAGTCTTCTCCAACACCACAGTTCAAAAGCCTCCATTCTTTGGCACTCAGCTTTCTTTATGGTCCAACTCTCACATCCATACATGACCACTGGAAAAACCATAGCCTTGACTAGAAGGACCTTTGTCAGAAAAACAGTGTCTCTGCTTTTTAATATGCTGTCTAGGTTGGTCATAGCTTTTCTTCCAAGGAGCAAACGTCTTTTAATTTAATCGCTGCAGTCACCATCTGCAGTGATTTTGGAGGCCAGGATAACAAAATCTGTCATGGATTATTTTATCACATTGTGCTATTTTTGACTGTGCTAGGTCTTTATTGTTGCATGAGCTTTTCCCTAGTTGTGGCAAGGGGGGCTACTCTCTAGTTATGATGTGAGGTCTTCTCATTGTGGTGACGTCTCTTGTTGTGTAGCCTAGGCTCTAGGACACACGGGCTTCAGTAGTTGTCATTCCTAGGTTGTAGGCCACAGGCTCAGTAGCTGTGGCACATGGGGTTTGTTGCCCCGAGGCATGGGGGATCTTCCCGGACCAGGGATGGAACCCACGCCCTGACCAGTGGCAGGAGGATTTTTAACAACAAGCCAGCCGCGAAGCCCCAGGTCCCCAGTGGCTATAGTTCCATGGTCTAAGCAGAAGAGACAGGGCTCAGGCCCAGGAAGGGTTCTCCAGGCTTGAAGACCTGGAAAGGCTGAAGACCATAGGTAGAGGCTGCTTCTTGGGCTAAAACCCAGTTATCAAAGCAGGAACAGAGGTCAGAGAGGGGGACAAAACTTGAGTTGGAAGGTCAATGAGCCTTTCCAATCTTTCCACCTGAAGCGGAAACCTAAGAACAAGGTGATGAGGAGGAGAAGTGAAGAACGTCTAAATGTGCAAAGTCAAGTGCCTGGGTAAAGGTCGGAGCGACTGGGGATGGATCTGGCTTCCTCTGATCACCAAAAGTCCCTGGAAATGGCTTCTTCGGGGCTTCGTTAGACGTCCTGAGGAAGACTCAGAAGGCTCTGACCCCTCCCTCACCTACAGTCCGTCAATGTCAGGATCCTGACGCCAACCTGCAAGGCGGTGTGGGAGAGAAGGTAAGAAGAGTCAGTCCTTGAGAACGACGTTCTAAAAATAAAATGCGACCGCAGACTCATGTTTTAAACATGGACGGCTCTGGCACCGCGGCGGCCCTTTGATATAGATGTTTCGCTGTAGGCTGCATTAATTAATTAATTTGCATCAGGCCTCCGGACTCAGAGGGCTTTCTTTCTAAACTCATCTGCATTTCCACAAACACGTTGGCGAGAAAGGAACGCAGAGTAAGACGGGGAGCCCCACCTTGTCTGGAATCCGCTGGCGTGGCTTCTGTGTGGGGACGCTCACATCAGTTCTTGGGATGTGGTGGGTTTTAATGCCTCACTGAGACACTGATTTGTCGCTGGGAGGGGCCCAAACTTCAATCCTGAATACCCCTCAGGCTATTTATGTTGTGGATACGTCTGGTGTGTGGTGGTGCAGGAATGTCTTTTTGACTCCATCCTGGGAGAAATTTGTGGCTGCTGAAGGTCATTTTGAGTCAAAGTCAGTGATGAGAATGCAGATTTTTTTTTATTACAAGTTTTATCCTTTAGGTTATGCTAGGCATTTGTGAAATGGCAACACAAATTACAAAACTCTTAAGAGACTTAAAGACAGACAGGTAACACAGTAAGAAACACTTACAGAGTAGGGTGTAGACAGGGATTGGAAAGCCATATTCAGCTTGCTGCCTGCATTGTCTGACCTGTAAAATGTTTTGTTTTGTTTTGTTTTAAACTAAAAGCTAGTTCTTTGAAAAGATGAGAAAAAAATCAATAGATCTTTAGCCAGTCTCATTGACAAAAAAGGGAGAAGATCCAAATCCATAAAATCATAAAGAAAGAAGAGACGTTAGAACTGACACCACAGAAATACAAAGCATCACAGGAGTGTGTGCTAAGTCGCTTTAGTCATGTTTGACTTTGCGCAACCTTATGGTTTATAGCCCACCAGGTTCCTCTGTCCATGGATTCTCCAGACATGGATTGTTGTGCACTTCTCCACGTGATTTTCCCTAGCCAGGGATCAAATCCTTTTCTCTTACATCTGCTGCATTGGCAGGCAGGATCTTTATCACTAGTGCCACCTGGGAAGCCCATAAAGAATCATCACAGACTATTATTCACAAGCATATACCAATAGACTGGACAACTTAGAAGAAATGGAAGAATTCTTTTCTTTTAATTGTAATACAGTTGATTTGCACTATTGTGTTATTTTCTATTGTTCGGCAAACTGATTCAGTTATACGCATACAGATATCCACTGTGGTGTTGGAGAAGACTCTCGAGAGTCCCTTGGACTGCAAGGAGATCCAACCAGTCCCTCCTAAAGGAAATCAGTCCTGAATGTTCATTGGAAGGACTGATGCTGAAGCTGAAGCTCCAATCCTTCGGCCACCTGATTCGAAGACCCGACTCACTGGAAAAGACCCTGATGCTGGGAAAGGTTGAGGGCAGGAGGAGAAGGGGACGACAGAGGATGAGATGGCTGGATGGCGTCACTGACTTGATGGACATGTGTTTGAGCAGACTCCAGGAGTTGGTGATGGGCAGGGAAGCCTGGCGTGCTGCAGACCACGGGGTCACAAAGAGTTAGACATGACTTGGTGACTGAATAACAACAAGAACAATATGCTGCTCAAGATACTAACAAACTGAATCCAACAGCACATTAAAAAGTTCATACATCATGATCAAGTGAGGTTTATCCCAGGGATTCAAGGACTCTTTAATATACACAAATCAATCAATGTGATACAGCATATTAACCAGCTGAAATACAGACACCATATGGTAATCTCAGTAGATGCAGAGAAAGCTTTCGACCAAATTCAAAACCCATTTGTGGTAAAAACTTTCCAGAAAGTGGGCATAGAGGGAACCTACCCCAACATAATAAAGGCCATATAACATGACAAACCCACAGCTCACGTCATTCTCAGTGGTGAAAAAAATGAGAGTATTTCCAAGATCAGGAGTAAGACAAGGATGTCTATGGTCCCTACTGGTAATCAACACAGCTTAGGAAGTCCCAGCCATGGCAGTCAGAGAAGAAAAATAAATAGAAGGAATACAAATTGGAAAGGAAGAAGTGAAATTGTCACTGTTTGTAGGTGACATGTTACTATACACAGAAAATTTTGAAGATGTGGCCAGACAACTGCTAGAGCTCCTCAAGAAATTCATTAAAATTGCAGGAGACACACGTAATATACAGAAATCTGTCACATTTCTATACGCTAACAAGGAACTATCAGAAATAGAAAGCAAATAACCCCATTAAACATTGCATCAAAAAGAACAGAAGACCTAGGAATAAACCAACCTAAGGAGGTAAAAGAAAATCTTTACTTAAAGTATTTTTAATAGTTTGAAAAAATCAAAAGAAGGGTAAGTTTTGTGCGTGAAAAATATATGAAACTACTCTCACTAGATAATCGGCAATATAATCTTTACTCAATACTTTGAGTACTTACTCAAAGGAAGTGAAAACTTGACGCAAAATGCTGCAGATGCATGTTTATAGCAAATTTATTCATAATTGCCAAAACGTAGAACCAATTCAGATGTCCTTCGAGATAAGTAAATTGGGACTTCAGACGATGGAATATTATTCAGTGAGATAAAGAAATGAGCAGTCGAACCATGAAAAGAGAGGGAGGAAATTTAAATGCATATGACTAAGTGCAAGAAGTTGGTCTGAAAAGGCCACATGTTCTGTGATTCCAATTCTATGGCATTCTGGAAAAAGCAGAATTGTGGAGACAAGCAAAGTTCAATGATTGTCAGTGGTGGGATGAGTAAGTGGCTAATAGGGGTGTTTAGGGTAGTGGGAATATAGCCTGTGTGATATTGTAATGATGGATACACGTCACTATACTTTTGCCCAAACCCACAGAATATACCACACCGAGAATGGAGCCTAATGGAAGCTATAGGCTTTGTGTGATGGTGAGGTATCACTGTAAGTTCATCGGTGGTTAACACACTGGTTAAATTAAGACACTTGTTCCTTGGAAGGAAAGCTAGGCAGTGTTTTAAAAAGCAGAGACATCACTTTGCTGACTGAAGTCTGTATAGTCAAAGCTATGGTTTTTCTAGTAGTGATGGATGAATGTGACAATTGGACTATAAAGAAAGCTGAGCGCCGAAGAGTTGATGCTTTTGAACTGTGGTGTTGGAGAAGACTCTTGAGAGTCCCTTGGACTGCAAGGAGATCCAACCAGTCCATCCTAAAGGAGATCAGTCCTGAATACTCTTTGGAAGGAGTGATGCTGAAGCTGAAGCTCCAATCCTTTGGCCACCTGATGCGAAGAGCTGACTCACTGGAAAAGACGGTGATGCTGGGAAAGATTGAAGGCGGGAGGAGAAGGGGGCGACAGAGGATGGGATGGTTGGATGGCATCACCGACTCAGTGGACGTGAGTTTGAGTAAGGGGTAGTAGACAAGCCGATGGCTGTCGTCTTGCACACCTAACTACAAGTCACTGTCCAGTTGTCTCTGGGCCACAGCTGTCTGTTAGGGGAGGCTCACTCTAGAGACTTAAAAAAAAACACGAGTAGCTTCTTTATGCCGAACGATGAATGGAAATGTTTCGAGGAAGCTGAAAATTACATATGTGTTCCGCTCTTTGTAGTACGAGCAGTTGGACAAGCATCCAATCAAGGGACTTTTTCTGGTGGTCCAGTGGTTAGGAATCTGCTTCACAATGAAGGGGGCCTGGGTTTGATTTCCGGTACGGGAACTAAGATCCCACATGCCATGGAGAGCTAAGTCCATGTGCTGCAACTACTGAGCCCTAGCGCCAGAAGGAAAGATCCCACAAGATGCAATGAAGATCCCATGAGGCGTAACCAAGACCCCTGATGTAGACACATTAAAAAAAAGAAAATGAAAGAAAAGGCATTCAACCAGAGGTCAACATTGCAGCACTTACTTATTCACAAGATACGACCAAGACTTGCAACCCAATCACAGAGAAACATATTGGGTTTCTCCATGACCTGATGCAATAGAAAGAATAATAAACTGAGCCACAAAGGAGGGATGAATGGATTCCATGTGGTAGGATGACAGAGGATGAGATGGTTGGATGGCATCACCGACTCAAAGGACATGAACTTGAGCAAGCTCCGGGAGGTGGTCATGGACAGGGAGGCCTGGCGTGCTGCAGTCCACGGGGTCACAAAGAGTTGGACACGCCTGAGTGACTGAACAAAAGCAATATTCTGCTCTCAGAGATGATGAACAATGGCTTAGTTCCCCACTGGGAGTTATGGGTGACAGGTCATCGGGGCCTCACTGTCTGCCTGCTCCTTGCTCCTTGGCCACATTTCTTTCTAGATGACAAGTGGACAAGCCAAAGACCATGAAGCATGAAGGTGTGAAAGGAACCTTGCCGAACTGGCTCTTTTTGAGGAACGCCTCGGGGAGCATGCCTGAGTCCTCCTTGCATGCAAGTTCTCCTTGACTTGGGGTGTGAACGCTTGTGCAACTGAGTCTTCCGTGTGTCCTTGACTATGGGTGTGAATGCTTGTGCAGCTGAGTCTTCCGTGCATCCTTGACTTTGGGTGTGAATGATTGTTCGACCTTGTGGTAAGGGGCCGGTTAGGCACCACGGATGAGGAGGCATCTCTTTGTGGGATATCAACACAAAAAAAGTGACAACATTAAACTGATCTTCAGAAACCACAGCAACGGGCTACTAAGAGAAAAGTGATTTTGAGGACTTCCCAGTTGGTCCAGGGGCTGAGACTCTGAGCTCCCAACACAGAGGGCCCAGGCTCCATCCCCAGTCACAGAACTAGATCCCACATGCCTCAACTAAGGTGGAAGATAACTGTGTGCGGCAACTAGGAAATCCTGTGCAGCTAAATAAATAAATACATAATAAATATCTTGTTTTAAAGAAAGAAAAATGACTTCATCATAGAAGTCAGCTTGGCAGAGGTGAACCAAACAGAACTCAAATGTTGCTGCCTCATCTGAAATCTGTGTATCCCCGCACGCAAGTTGAATGTCTTTCCAAACCAGACTCATTTGCTAGAACACAGCATCGGCAGGTTCTAACTTCGAATGGCTGTGGGGGTGAAAGCAAGTAAATGGAAGCAAATGCTTTGTATGAAAAAAAAAAAATCTGGCTCCTCCCAAATGCTCTCATATCAGTATTGAGACCAGGTGAAATTTACACTTTGACAATGTGATTGCTCCCACATATGGGATGCCGTGTATCTGCAATGTACCAAAGCTCCGTCTTAGCACCCTTCCTCAGCAGGTAAAGAAAAAGTCAGAACTGGGTTTTAATGATTTTTTTTGTTGTTGTTTTAATGACAAAGGCAAAATGGAGGGAAAGGAGTGTGTTAATAATGCAGCTCTTCCTGGGAACTATCTTCCACTAGGAGGGCTCTGGTCAGAATGGATGCTTCTGAGCTGTGGAGCAAGAGAAGACTTTTGAGAGTCCCTTGGTCAGCAAGGAGATCCAACCAGTGAACCTTAGAGGAAATCAAGCCTGAATATTCAATGGAAGGACTGATGCTGGAGATGAAGCTTCAATCCTTTGGCCACCTGATGCGAAGAGCAAACTTACTGGAAAAGACCCTGATGCTGGGAAAGATTGAAGGCAGGAGGAGAAGGGGACGACAGAGGATGAGATGGTTGGATGGCATCACCGACTCGATGGACATGAGTTTGAGCAAGCTCCGGGACATGGTGAAGGACAGGGAAGCCTGGCGTGCTGCAGTCCATGGGGTTGCAAAGAGTCGGACACGACTGAGCGACTGAATAATTCTTTGCTTTCTCTCTTTCCCTGAGAAACTCATCCTGAGGTTCTGCCCGCCTCTCTGCCTCTGTCCAGCTGCGTTCCTGCAGGTCCTCTGCATGTGCATGCTCACTGATCTAGTCAGTTTACCCTGAATTAGTGGGTAAAGCAATTACTTTCCTAATCAAATAAAATGAATGGACTCAGGAAACAGTCTAGATAATTTCTTGTTAGGAGCAAGCCTCCCTTTGAAAAAGAGCATCACATGTCTCCAATTTTGTATGCAAAATGCGTCTGTGAATGAGTCTAACACATTTAGTTACTTTCAGAAAGTGACAGGTCATGCTTCTTGAAATAATTCAATGTATCGGGGCCTTGGGGGGCGGGGGTGGGGTGTGGGCAAGAATCTTAAATCATTGGAACAAAGGTGTCGTATTCCTTAAAATCTGTTGGAATGTTCAGTTCCTAAGACAGCATATTCTTGTGTCCTTGGAAAGAGACCTGGAGGTTTAAAGCAATTCATTCTGTCAGTTTTAGCGTTGTTTACCCCCAACGCTAAGATCAGTTTTTCATCCTTTGTATCAGCTAGACTGACTCTCTCCTCCAAATATCGAATGCTTTTCAACAAGCCTTTCACAGTGAAATAATAATTCCTATAAACCCTCTTCTCTAAGAAGGCAGTGGGATTTAAGACCCCTTCAATATAAGATTTCTGGGCCGTCTCCACTAGAGATGAGATTTCAAAGAGGAACCAGGAAGTTTATCAGTTGCCATTGGATGGCGGTTAGCTTGTTCTGTGCTGGGCTCCAAAAGTGAAGAGTTTTATTGATGTTGTTGTGGTTTAGTCGCTCAGTCGTGTCCGACTCTTGCAACCCCATGGACTGTAGCCCACCAGGCTCCTCTGTCCACGGGATTTCCCCATTCAAGAGTACTGAAGCGGGTTGCCATTTCCCTCTCCAGGGGACCTTCCTGGCCCAGGGATCGCACCTGAGTCTCCTGCATTGGCGGGTGGGTTTTCTTCCCTCTGAGCCTAGTCAAGTCTGCAGATTTTTATTCTGATTAATAAACACAACTCAGCCTACCCTGCAGACCACTGAAGTGGTATGTGTTAATCAGTGCAGAGAGCCTCTTGTACTATTTTCCTTATGATATTCACAGGTAAAAGGTTTTCATCAACAGTTTTGGAATATTTTCTTGGAATATTTTCCCTCCGGGTGTCACGTAGAGAGAATCAGAGCACAGTGAGAAGACCCACTTCTAAAGGCACACGTGGGTAGGAGGTAATACTTCACTGCTGCCGCGAACATTCCGATGCTTTCTTTGGAATTTATGTTTCATTTGTGGGTGAGGAAATGCCTCTTTAACTATATTTAAATGGAGGCTGCATGAATATTTAAAATGATGGTAGCAGCCAAAGGAACATTTTCCTCATGAAACGAGCAACGCAGAAATTCTCCCCACGACTTTCTCTGCAGGGTTTCAAAGCTCTGAGCCCCTTCTCTGGAAACACTGGTATTCAACACTCTAGTTGTAAAAATAAATAGATGGGGAATAAACAGCCTAATGCTAGTTTGCTGTACTGCTGCATTAAAGAGATGATTAAACAGACCCTCCAAATACGGAACGCTATCAGCGAATTTAGTATAATGACCGTGATGATGCCTGGCCTGTTTCTGGAACTTCTCACATACTGAATCCTCACACCCCTATGCAAAGACTGCAACAATTATCTCTGCTCTGCATATAAGGGAACTGAATCATTGTTGTGGCTCAGTCCCTCAGTCGTGTCTGACTCTTTGCAACCCCAGTGACTGCAGCTCACCAGGCCTCCCTGTCCATCACCATCTCCCGGAGCCTGCTCAAACTCATGTCCATCGAGTCAGTGATGCCATCCAACCATCTCATCCTCTGCCGCCCCCTTCTCCTCCCACCTTCAATCTTTCCTAACATCAGAGTCTTTTCCAATGAGTCAGTTCTTTGCATCAGGTGGCCAAAGTACTGAAACTTCAGCTTCAGCATCAGTCCTTCAAGTGAATATCCAGGACTCATTTCCTTTAGGATTGACTGGTTTGATCTCCTTTCTGTCCAAAGATTCTCAAGAGTCTTCTCCAGCACCACAGTTTGAAAGCATCGGTTCTCCGGCGCTCAGCCTTCCTTATGGGCCAACTCTCACATCTGTGCATGACTACCGGAAAACCATAGCTTTGCCTGGCTGGATCTTTGTTGGCAAAGTGATGAATCTGCTTTTTAATACGCTGTCCAGATGTTGTCTAAATTGAAGCATAGAGGTGTAAAATAGTTGCTTGGAGGTCAGACATAAGTTAAGGCAAGCAGATGGGTTCTGTACCCAGGTGTGTTTAGGAGGTTTGAATTCCTGACCTTATCCCAAAGGGTAAAGCATGACAATCTCAGGGATTCAGTAAAAATACTTGTAGTAAACACTGAATCAACACCTGCTGTATACAAAGACACAGAGAAATAGACAAGGTGGTACGGTATAGCACAGGGAAACAATATTCAATATTCTGTGATAAACCATAATGGAAAAGAATAAAAAAAAATGAATGTGTATAACTGAGCCACTTTCCTGTACAGAAGAAATTGATACAGCATTATAAATCAATGAAACGTCAATTAAAAATTTACAAACACAGAGGAAAAAATTGTGCATCTATGGGTAAGACATAAACCCTCTGAAAACTTACCATGCATGCGAGAGAGAAACGAAATCAAATAACTATTGAATGAAATTTTGGCAAATAAGAAAAAAAGCATGCCATTGAAGGAATACACTAAATTCTCTAAGGATTACTTCTATTTTTTGTGTATGTGTGTGTTTTAAATGAGAACATCATAATAATATTGTGTCTATAAGATCGATGAGATTTTTATATTACTATTTCACTGAATATAAAGTTTCATTACTAAGGGCTCATTAAATCCATAGGTGACAAATCTTTTTTATCCCAATTTACAACGCTTCTCTCTCGAAGAGAGAGACATGGTATTAATGCCATTCCAAAAAAAAAAAGAAAGAACAGACACGCCTCTCTAGAATTGGCCAGCATATTTCTCTTAGGGGTTTTTCTGAATTTTATACAGGTGCTAATCAAGTCTACTAATAGATATTTTAACATAAAAAAATAAGACTAAGAGTCAGACCATAGGGAATCATTTTATTTTATTTTATTTTATTTTTTTGGTGTGGAAACATTTTAATAAAAATATTACTTGACCCCAGTTTTACCAATCTGCAAATGGAAATTATACTATCTTACCACTTAGCTAACAGGATGCGAAAGGAAGCGTCTCTGCTAATTATAGGCAGCAAAATTGACACATAAAATCAACCACCACACCAAGGACAGAGCTTTTATGTCATACACCTGTGTGTCTCCTCATGGGTAGTGTAAACACGTAAAAGAAATCAAAATGAGTGGCCAGCCAGTGTTTCCTGACCCAGTGAACACATTTCAGCACCCTGTAAGAAGTTTGTGTCTGATGTCTGGAGGTTTTTCTCCAACATGAACGCACAGCGTCTGTCTCACTCTATAAGTCAATATCATGTAGCTACACATCACTTTGGGCTTCCCGGTGGCTCCGCGGTAAAGAATTGGTCTGCGATGCAGGAGGCGCTGGAAACGCAGGTTCGATCCCTCAGTCGGGAACATCCCCTGGAGGAGGAAACGCCAACCCACTCCGGTATCCTTGCCTGGAGCATCCCATGGACAGAGGAGCCTGGCGGGCTGCAGTCCATGGGGTCTCAGAGATTCAGATATTATTGAAGCGACTGACCACACACACACACAGACACAGACACATCACCTAAACTCTGGTTCCTTGCTGGTTTGTCAGTTTCAACTCACGCGTCCATTTTACTGGTGACGTCCTGAAGACAGAAACGAGAGCCGTGACATTCACATCAGGTAAGGGAACCCGGGGAGAGGCGTGGTACCCAGCCCAGCCTGCCCAGATGCTCTCGCTGCTGATGGCAATAATACCTGCTCAGTCACTTCAGTTGTGTCTGACTCTGTGTGACCCCATGGGCTGCAGCCCGCCAGGCTCCTCTGTCCATGGGATTCTCCAGGCAGGAACACCGGAGTGGGTTGCCATGTCCTTCTCCAGGGGATCTTCCCGACCCAGGGAGCGAACCCACATCTCTTGCGATTCCTGCATTGGCTTAAGGGTCAAACAGAAAAAGCAACCTAACCATCTGTATTGACATCTGAAAATCATATATAACACTGAAGTTTTACAAACATCTCCTCACGCTGGAGGCCTCCATACGGTAAAATATCAATAAAGAGTATTTGCGTTAGTCCTTCCTTTTCATCACTGGTGAGGAACTGAGTTAGGCAGAGCTAGGTGGTCCGGCAATAACGGAGCTAAAATATAGATATTATAATGCAAACTGACTTCCTGCTCCTAGGATGCCATTAAATCTTGTAGCTACATATTTAAGCACTAATTAGTACACAGAGGTTCAACGGTTACATAATGGAAAGCTTCTACCTCTACTGCTCCTGGTTTTTTAAACACAGAATTCAAGGCAGAGATCATTAGGGTGGATATGCACAGAAGGATCTAATTTGTTGTTCAGTCGCTAAGTCATATCTGACTCTTTGCGACCCCATGGTCTGCGGCGCGTCAGGCTTCCTGGTCCTTCACCGTCTCCTGGAATTTCCTCAGATTCATGTCCATTGAGTCGATGATGCCATCCAACCATCAAGAGTAGGTCAAAAAGAGATTAATTTACATGTCATTAGACGCAAACGTTATTAGAGTTAATATCCTTAACAATCATGGGATAATTTGAGGAAAACAAATTCGATCTTATGTGCTCATTAGAGATTAAAAAAAAAACAAACATGAATGGGTATGTGTACAGATTTGTGACCCACATAACTAGCCCTGTCACAGATTTATAGAAGATAATTATTTAAGAAAAAAAAAACAAACAAGGTTAAGTGTGAATCTTGAAAACAATACAATTACTAGCTATTCTGAAAAATGTGCAATCTCTGCAAATAAAGCACCATGTTATTCAAGCTGTGTTTTTAGTCCTCCATATCAGCTCTTGCTACGGGGTAATAATGCCTTCTCAGTCACTGACGTTTGACTTGGTTTATTTTTGACCTCCTCATGTACTTCTGATCTATCTTTTCCAGTTTCCTCACTCTCTGTTCCGGAGAAGGAAATGGCAACCCACTCTGGTATTCTTGCCTGGGAAACCCCATGGACAGAGGAGCCTCCGGTGGGTTACAGTCCACGGGGTCACAGAGGGTTGGACATGACTGAGCAACTGACCACACACATTTTCTCTTTCATCTATAAGGTGCAAGGATCCTTCACAGAAGAACAACTGCAGCTTCCGTTACACAGACGGATGCCTCATCCCAGCTCCTAAGGTCTCCTCAATGAGAAAACACCCTTTTCTTCGGCTTTCCAAAGGAAATGAAAAGCTTTCTGGGAAACTCCGTGGAAAAGGCAACTGGTGAGCTGAAGGCTGAAGGCTTCTGGTGTACAACTGAAAGAGGAGACCTCAGAAATGATCCGATCTCTGTATCCACAGCCTGCTTTGGGGATCACTCAGAACTAATACCATGCTCTACATTGGATGGCAGTTGGGCGTCCCCGGCAGTTCGTTCGGTGAAGAATCCACCTGCAATACAGGAGACCCAGGTTCAGCCCCTGGGTCAGGAAGATCCCCTGGAGAAGAGAATGGCATCCCACTCCAGTATTCCTGCCTGGAGAGTCCCATGGACAGAGGAGCCTGGCGGGCTATAGTCCATGGCGTCACAAAGAACGGGACATGACTGAGCAACTAACACACTTTCTGCCCTGGTCAGGCACTGTGATTTGAAAGCAAATTTAAGTATTCATGTCACGTGTGCAATTATAAAAAGCAGAAATGATCAATTTTTGAGATATGTGATATTAGACCTTGATTTCAGCTAACTCTTATTATCTAGTACCTCGGATGGTCTGATTAAAGTCATGATAATGGTTCTTAGCATACAGAGACAAAATGCAATCAAGTCATGTTTGAATGGCTGAAAAATAAACGTGTGTTGTCTAACAGTGAAAACACAGTTGGTGTGAACATGCTGCTCCTTGGGTCTTTGATGGAATACTCTAATCAGATGAATTATTCCTAGGGTGAACTTTCCAAGAAAAATCGTGACTTTTTTTCTGTGGCCAGTACAAGGCTGGGTGTCTATGGTTTCTCTATTTCTCTGTGTAAGAAAATTATGCTATGGTATAAAAGTTAATTTTGGAATCTTTCAGCAAAGAGACACTGAGATATTAAAGATATTTATAAACATAACCCAGAAAAGACTGCTTGTTTGCAATGCATGGACTCCCAAAGCAAATATCACGGTCTTTAAAATGAGATTGACTGTCTTCGCCATGGGCACCATTTTCTATAATCTGACACTCTGCAAATATAACTCAGGATTAAGGTTTCTTTTACTACGATTTTTACCAAACACTGCAACCTTGTCAGTTGGATTGAGATAACAAGGACTAAAACTCAGTCCTGGAAATACCCTGTGATGTCCATTTACTAGAGAAATTCATGCAATTTAAATGTGCCGAATCTCACTGGACGATGATCACTGCAAACCTCCAGCCAGACATGAAGTCACTATCTGCGTTCACACAGTGCATTTTATCTCACAAAGGAGTTCAGTTCAGTTGTCATGTCTGACTTTTTGTGGCTCCATGGATTGCAGCATGCCAGGCCTCCCTGTCCATTACCAACTCCCGGAGCTTGCTTAAACTCATGTCCATTGAGTCGGTGATGCCATCCAATCATCTCATCCTCTGTCGTCCTATCCTTCTCCAAGATGATCATCTGATGGCAAAGGTCTGAACCCAGGCAGTAAGAAACACAGGCAGTAAAAGGTACGCGACTTCATATAGTCAACAGATATTACACATCTTTAAATTCCTCACAGATTAGGTATATAGGGTATATTACGGTGTATTCTGCATCATCACAGAAGTCAATTGGTCCCCATGTAACCAATTATTAAGTCTACAGCTAGTGTTTCGGCTACTGTTCACAAACGCTTCCTAGGAGACCATCTGGACGCTGAAATCTGGAAAACGCCGATGAGAACTGCAAAGGTGGTTTGTTCCTAAATTATTTTGTTTGCCACACTTGTGGCATTCCTAAAGATATCACCCACTCAGAATGAATGGTCTACTTAGCAAAGTCATTCCCTACGTGAGAAAAGTGGAGGGGTGAATGTGATAGAATACAGGACATCATCTTTCACTCTCAAATCATGTTTTTTAAAAAAAGAATTACAGTGGTTTATTATCTACACACCCCAAAACAGCCTAATAGGAGAATCACCGTACTATCTGAGAATGTCACAAAGGATGCATCTAAAGAAAAATACGTCTTGAAACTGACATGACAAGGTTGGTCACAGAGATTTCTCTGGTGGGGTGGAGGCAAGATTGCTCTGAGTTTAATCAGCCACTATTACAATTTACTCTCCCATAAGCTTGAGCAGTCAGGCATAAAGGAAAGCAACCCTGAGATATCATCTCATGATGAGAACCTTTCACAATGGCTATCATCAAGGAAAAAAAAAAAAGCACAAATAACAAATGTCGGTGAGGATAAAGAGAAAAGGGAACCCCTGTATGCTACTGAAGGGAATGTAAGTTGGTGCAAACACGGTGGAGAAGAATAAAAGGTTTCTAAAACAACTAAAACCGGAAGTACCGCATGACCCGGCAAATCCACTCTTTGGGGCATATATCTAGAAAAAATCAAAACAATCATTCTAAAAGATGCATACACCCCAAAGTTCATAGCAGCACTGTTTACAATAGCCAAGATATGGAAGAAAGCTACATGTCCATCAACAGATAAATGGTTAAGGAAGATGTCATATATATATATATATATATATATATAGACATAATAATATATATACAACAGAATACTATTCAGCCATAAACAGACTGAAAATCTGCCATCTGAGGCACAACAGATAGACTTGGAGGCCATTATGCTAAGTGAAATTCGAAGACAGAGAAAGAGAAATACTTTATGATAAATGTGGACTCTAAAAAATAAAACAAACCCAGTGCATACAAATGTAACATTTGCCTCATACTGCAGGCGATGAAGACTGCAATAAGCGTGTCTAAAAACCACATACAGACCTTAATTGTAAAATGTTTTTATTGCTAAGAAATGCCATCACCTGAGCCTTTACCGCGTGGCAACAGTCACGTCACAGATGACTGATCACAAGTATCATCATGGTGACACAGTTTGAGATATTGCAAGAATATTTTGCTTTGCGTCTTAGTTCTTCAGTCGAGTCTGACTCTCTGGGACCCCATGGACTGTAGCCCACCAGGCTCCTCTCTCCATGGGATTCTCCAGGCATGAATACTAGAGTGGGTTGTCAGTCCCTTCTCCAGGGGATCTTCCCCACCCACGGATGGAACCTGCATAAGTGATACAAGGTTTTAGGTATAAAATAAGAGACAAGGATGTATTGCATAGCACAGGAAAGGCAACATGGGCAATATGTTATAATAACTTTAAATGGAGTGCAACTGTTACAAATTAGGAACCCTTATATTATAGAACTGTGACTTAGGTAAAATTGTATAGCAACTATATGCAAAACCACTGTGGGGGTAAAAAAGGAAATAGAACAATGAAACTTTGAGATAAAGGAGGAGGTTCAAAATCAATGTCTTGCTTGAGGGCTTCCTTCAAACTTCTGCTTGCTTCCCTGAAACCTAGTCTTTTGCTTCCCTCCACACCCCATGGGTATCTCTCTTTAGCACACAGCCCCCTGCTATGCTGTGGTTATGCAATTTTCTAAGCGTGTCTTTGGCCTTCTCAAAGAGGGTGTGAGTCAACCCGAAGAGAAGATAATATCACATTTCATTCTTTTTCTGCTACATAGCATCCTCTCTCCTCTGTCTTGTAAGTGTGTCTGATGTCAGTAAGTGGCTTTTCCCTGCCCTACAAATGGCCAGTTATGACCACTACCAACTCATAATTTCAGTAAAGAGGACACAGTTCACTAACAAAAATACCATCACAATTTCTACAAAACTGTTAGGACGGGGTGGCAGGGGGTGGTGGGGTGGGCATGTTAAAACCTGTGTTAACTAGATAATCTGCATATTGGAGACCAAAAGTAATATTTTCTAGATGGGAAACCATGGAACCTTCGGAAATATATGTGCAATTTACTGCCCATAGAAACCTATGTGGCCCCTGAAAGTTTGCAAGAAGTAGAGACAGCACACACAGAAATGTCACCTTTGGGTGACAATTAAATCTACCCACCCCCAAAAAATGCAGACTTTTTCAACTCTTCCATAATGTGCGAACCAATCTGTCTTTGTGCGTGAGAAGCTTATCCTGACTCACTGAGATCACTGCCCAATGAGTGTGCCTATGTGGCCATACAAAAGCAAGTGACCCCTCATAAACAGGGGGTGCGGTCACAGGTCTAATGTTCCAGGAAGAAGTAAGAATCATAATTTATGATTTAATCCCCAAACACAAAGACCAGATGCCTATTTACAGAGGCCAGTACTCTGTAAGGAGTTTCTAAGTTTAGTTTCACGCTATTATTTTTCCTGTAAAGAGCGCACGCTGGTGTGTATTTTTGTATTCATTCAATATAGCCCTGTGGGCTTCCCGGGTTGTTTAGGCAGTAAAAACTCTGCCTGCAATGCAGGAGACCTGTATTTGATCCCTGAATTGGGAAGATCCCCTGGAGAAGGGTGTGGCAACCCACTCCAGTATTCTTGCCTGGAGAATCCCATGGACAGAGGTAGAGTCCGGGGTGGGGGTCACAAACAGTCTGACATGACTGAGTAATGAACACTTTCACACTTATTATAGCCCTGTAATGGAACATTTTTCCTAAGGCTTTATTTTTTCTTTCTAATTTCTCAGTGATCTTATACAAACTTGTGTAACACTCTGCCTTTGCGTTTATTATTTGAAGCCACAAGAAGGTGGTTTGGGGCTTCACATTAAGCTATTTTCCACTGTGGCTTGTATTTATAAGCCTTGATCTTTGAAGGTCCTCAAAGATGAGGGATCTTGCTTTCCAATTTCATATTTCAAGATATCTCCCCCACCAAACATCTGATACAGTAGAACTACCAACCCACTCGTCAACTCCAATATTCCTTTTTCAAATAGCAAATGATTTCCTTTAAACATTATTCATGTTTTTAGTGGAAGGGCATTGTTACTGCAGGTCAGATCCTAGGGAGAGTTTAGTAAGTCTATAATATATAAAGGAAAAAAGAAAACCGCTGTTCACAATTAAAAACAATAAAGAAGTGCTTTTCATTGCGAAGCTGAATGCTTAAGGTTTTCAGAACAGTCCTTGTGAACTTCCACGGCTGTCACATTATTGTGCTGAGTTCTGGAAGTGAATAACTACCTGTATTATATTAATCACTTTAGTTTAGTGGCTCAGTCGTGTCTGACTCTTTTGTGATCCCATGGACTGTAGCCCACCAGGCTCCTCTGTCCATGGGGATTCTCCAGGCAAGAATACTGGAGTGGGTTGCCTTGCCCTCCTCCAGGGGATCTTCCTGATCCAGGGATCAAACCCACATCTCTTATGTCTCTTGCGTTGGCAGGCAGGTTCTTTAACGATAGCGCCACTGGGAAGCCCATAAGTGGGACTAGCATTCTCAAAGAAGAGACCCCAGAGAGCCTCCATCACCCCTTCCACCCTGGGAGGACACAGTGAGAAGACAGCTGTCCATGAACCAGGAAATGGGATCTCACCAGACAGTGTGTCTGCCCTAGCCTTCATCTTGGACCAACCTCCAGGACTGAGAGGGATACATTTACACCTTTCACGAGCCACCCAGTCTATGGTATTTGTTATAGCAACTGGAAAGGACTAGGACTAAAGCTGACACCCTTCCCATGGTCCATCCATAGGTGAAGACACCCTGACACCCTGCCCTCCCTGTAAGGTCTGAAGGTCCTACCTCTGTCTGGATGTGGGACAGACACAAGATGGAATATTACTCAGCCGTGAAAAGGAACAAGATGCCGACAGACCTAGACACGGTCAGAGAGAGTGAAGGAAGTCAGGAAGAGAACAATAAATGTCATGTATTAATACGTAGGTATGGACTCTAGAAAAATGGTGGAGATGAACTTACTGGAAAAGCAGAAATAGAGATGCAGACACAGACAACAAAGGTATGGCCACCAAGGGGAGGGGAAAAGGTGGGATGAACTGGGAGTTTGAGACTGACATATAAGGTAACACTGGGTGGTAAAAAGAGCCTGCCTGCCAATGCAGAAGACATAAGAGACGCGGGTTCGATCCATGCAATGGGAAGATCCCCTGGAGGAGGGCATGGCAACCCACTCTACTATTCTGGCTTGCAGAATCCTCATGGACAAAGGAGCCTGGCGGGTTAAGGTCTGTAGGGTTGCAAAGAGTCAGACATGACTGAAGCAACTTAGTATGCATGCATAAAATAGGTAGTGAAGAATAACCTACTATACAACACAGGGAACTCTATTCACAGCTCTCTGGGGGAACTAAATGGGAAGGAAACCCCCCTCCAAAAAAAAGAGAGGGTGTATGTTACGTGTAGCTGAATCACTTCACTGTACAACAGAAACTAACACAAGATTGTAAACCAACTATATTCCAATTTAAGAAAAATATATCGATTTTGGGGTATCAACACCAGTTGCTCCCCTGGGTTCTATATATTTCCCCAGTGACTTTGATTTGATCTGGTTGCAGGAAACAGGCATGATCATGTGCTTCACAGTCTGTCTCACTTATACACAAACACAGCCTCGAGGAAACAGCAATAGGATCCCCCTTTGTTTACACTCCTGTCTATAGAACAGGTCTCCCATGAACATTTTCAAAGTCCCCTCCATTCACAGCGATTTGCCCCCAGCTCCTCTTCTTGGCTCTCTGGTTCTTCCTCCAGCAGGAGGAAAGCCTTTTAAGCACATATTTCATGTTACTGTTCAGTCGCTCCGTCACGTCCAACTCTTTGCGACCCCATGGACTGCAGCACGCCAGGCCGCCCTGTCCATCCCCAACTCCTGGAGCTTGCTCAAACTCCTGTCCATCGAGTCGGTGATGCCGTCCAACCATCTCACCCTCTGTCATCCCCTTCTCCTCCTGCCCTCAATCTTTCCCAGCATCAGGGTCTTTTTCAATGAGTCAACTCTTCGCATCAGGTGGCCAAAGGATTGGAGTTTCAGCTTCAGCATCAGTCCTTCCAATGAGCATTCAGGATTGATTTCCTTTAGGATGGATTGGTTGGATCTCCTTGCAGTCCAAAGGACTCTCAAGAGTCTTCTCCAGCACGACAGTTGAAAAGCATCAATTCTTTAAAAAAAAAAAAAAAAGCATCAATTCTTCGGCGCTCAGCCTTCTTTACTGTCCAGCTCTCATATCCATACATGACTACTGGAAAAACCACAGCTTTGACTAAACAGACCTTTGTTGGCAAAGTGACGCCTCTGCTTTTTAATACATTGTGTGCAGGTTTCTCATAGCTTTTCTTTCAAGGCGCAAGCAGATTTTAATCTCATGGCAGCAGTCTCCGGTCACAGAGATTTTGGAGCCCAAGAAAATCAATCTGTCAGTTTCCACTCTTTCCCCATTTATTTATCACAAAGTGATGGGACCCGATGCCATGATCTGAGTTTTAGAATGATGTCGTTCACTGGCCAACTCTTGTGATAAGTCCATGATGATAACATCTCCCATGAATGAAGACGTATGCCGGTCACTACATCACGTGTTTAGTCAGCGTGTTTAACACTGTTTGCTCATGACATCCTTATTGTGGGCGTTCTTTTTTTTCTCATTTTACAGCTGAATACATTGAATTTGAGAGAGGATAAATGTCTTGCTCAAAATGACACAGCTGATGAATAGAGCTGGTGTCTGAATTTGTGTTCTGAATGGTCCTATATCTTCCTCACATACAGTCCCTGATGACTTAAAACCAGTGATATTTGGGGGACTTCCGTGGTGGGCCAGTGGCTAAGGATCTGCCATGTAATACAGGGCATGCGGCTTTGATCCCTGGTCAGGGAACTAGGGTCTCACACACTACGTGTCATGGGGTAAGCCTGCAAGTTGCAACTAAGACCTGACACAGGCAAATCAGTAAATAAAATTTTTTTAAAAACCACTTGTCGGTGTTTTGATTAACAAATTAAGCTATTCACTGACAAGGATATTTAGATTATTTTTGAAAAAATATATACCTTTTACGGGCACATTCATTGCAGCTTTAAGCTATCTAGTGTACATTTCTGAATAATTTATAAACGATCCAAATCAAATTCTGAACCCTTTGCGTTCCTTCTCTTCATTGTTTTTAGTCATTATCTGAGCATCCTGCTGCAAGCCCTTGAGTATGTACTTCAGTGAAATATTACAGATGAACTCACTCAAGCCTTCTGTATTATATAATTTCCAGAAAACGATATTTTCCTCATCTTCATAAATCCAAGTGAAGTCTCCTTTGAACTTTACTAATTCTTTCTTAATTGATGATCTTGAGTTAATAAGTTCACTGTTTGAAAACAGGGAATTGTTCAGTAATGTTCAAAACATTCCCCTCATTGTGAAGCAATGATGCTGGTTTTATCTTTAGGACAAAAATAGCTGTGCATCCATGGCAACTGTACATAGCCTCTTAGATGAGATTCTGAATGTTGATTTATGTGGAAGAGAAGATCACATTATGTTTATTTTTTCGTTTTACTTTGAATTTATCTTTTAACTAGTCACCGTTTGATATGTGATCCACATAACCTCATTTTTCTCACACTGGAATGCATGCAATATCAATATGACTATGACTACAAAAATGTATGATACTCTACAACAAATATTTGTATTTTCTAGTTATGGTATTTCAATAAAAAATTTTACTATACTAGGCTGATGTTAACTATCAATTGGACATGCTATTGCACTATTTTGTAGAAACTTACACTGTTTTCTTATTTTCAACTTTACCCTAGCAGTTATTTATGTTATGAAATTAGACACTGGTCATATTTATTGCCGCCATGAATTTAGAAGATACTTGCTTCTTGAAAGGAAGGCTATGACAAACCTAGACAGCCTGTTAAAAAGCAGAGACACCACTTTGCCCACAAACATCTGCATAGTCAAAGCTATGGTTTTTCCAGTAGTCACACATGGATGTGAGAGCTGGACCATAAAGAAAGGTAAACGCTGAAGAACTGATGCTTTCTAATTGTGGTGCTGGAGAAGACTCTTGAGAATTCCTTGGACAGCAAAGAGGTCAAACCAGTCCATCCTAAGGAACATCAACCCTGAATACTCATTGGAAGGACTGATGCTGAAGCTGGAAATTCCAATATTTTGTCCACCTGATGCGAAGAACTGACTCATTGGAAAAGACCCTGATGTTGGGAAAGATTGAAGGCAGGAGGAGAAGGGGACGACAGAGGATGAGAGGGTTGGATGGCATCACCGACTCAATGGACATGAACTCGGGCAAACTCCGGGAGATGGTTAGGGACAGGGAGGCCGGGCGTGCTGCCGTCCATGGGGTCCCAAAGGAGGTGGACACGATTAACGGACTGAAAAACAGCAACAAATGCTTCTTATGGACTGCATTTCAATTTACTCAGCGAAGAATGCATTTGCCTATAAACTTAATCTCTTTGAAGACGGAGCGACTGAACCACCACAGCAACGCAGAAGAGAGACTTGATCACGTCTGTAGTTCTCTGTGCGTTAGGAGAAGGTCATCAGGTCCCACACACACCAAGGAAAGAAATGAACAGCGGGCATGGATACCAAGGAGGCGGGGGTCACAGAGCCCTTCCAGAAGCAGGCCACAGACCTGCCTTACTGGACTGACTAGAGTATTCCAATAGGTAATCAAAGGGACACATTTGCCACAGTTCTGGGTAAATAGGAACCCATGAATTAAGACTCTGTAAAGCACACATCCTTTGCATCCTTTGAGTTCTTTCTCAGTGTTTCAGACTGGGTCTGAAGGCATGTGACCGTAAATCCCCTACGTATGAACGCCTTCCATTCCAAAGAGTGTGTTCCTAAGTCCAATTTGTCGGTTCAACACAGCTAGCTTAGGTCCCACCTAACACAGTTGCCTACACAGTACTGTCCTCTGAAAGGCTTACAATATTTGTCACACAAATAATACATGAGAAACAAACAGGTACCAAACATTTAACCGTACAGTGTACCTTAAAAAGTACAGTATGGTACCAGCTGGGACTTTCCCAGGTCGCTCAGTGGTAAACGCTCCCCCTGCCAATGCAGGAGATGTGGGTTCAGTGCCTGGGTCAGGAAGATCCCCTGGAGGAGGGCATGGCAGCCCACTCCAGGATTCTTGGTCTGGAGAATCCCATGGACAGAGGAGCCTGGCGGGCCACAGTCCATGGGGTCTGCAAAGAGTCAGAGAGGACTGAGCGACTGAGCCTGCAAAGTAACCAGCTATATCACCACAGCTTTTATGCTTGACATCCTGCTGGGCTTGAAATAAAGATACTCTACACATTGTGTGTGTGTGTGTGTGTGTGTGTTAGTCACTCAGTCATGCCTGACTCTTTGTGACCCCCATGGACTGCAGCCCATCAGGCTCCTCTGTCCATGGGATTCTCCAGGCAAGGATACTGGAGTGGGTAGGCATGTCCTTCTCCAACGCTACACATTACTGCACAGTAAACCACACAAGAGCGCTCTCACTTGTAAGAGGATGCACTCATAGGACAATGCATACCAGACGCATGAACTAACTACCACAATTGCCCATATGAATGAACGCTCATCCTCGGAAAATTTGCAACTAGAAGGTTTGTATATAGGATACATAGGGGGTTTGTATATAAGGGGCTTCCCTTGTGACTTGGTAAAGAATCCGCCTGCCATGTGGGAGACCTGGGTTCCATCCCTGGGTTTGGAAGATCCTCATGGAGAAGGAAAAGGCTACCCACTCCAGTATTCTGGCCTGGAGAATTCCATGGACTGTGAGGTCCATATAGAGGACTTAACTGTGTAAGAAAATATGTTGGGAAATCATTCACAATAGTTACTTTATCCCGTCAAATGAAATAATAGTCATCACAGCAACCAGATTTTCTTACACATTTTTATAAAGTGTTGGCACTAAACAGATAACAAAACGAAATAAAATAAAAAATTTGTTTTCTGCCTGTTTAGTTCACAGGAATGGTGAATCGATACCAAACGCAACATACTTGAGATAAATTCCGATAATGGAGGGTAGACAAGCATATCTACTATATGCCTGTTTACTGCTTGTCATTTTAAATTGGAGTCATCATTAGGTCTTTAATAAGATGATAAAAAGTACATGGTCACGGTAGAGAATACTGAAATGGTTAATGAAGCGAGCAGAAGTCTACCACTTTGAGAAAACATGTCTGGCATATTTTTCTGAAAAAACAGTTTTATGGACCTGTAATTCCCATCCCATACAGTTCACCAGTGTAAAGCATAAAACGAAAGGTTTTGCTGGTTTTCAGTGTATTCATAGACTTGTGAAACCATTATCACAATCAACTTTAGTCAACTTACATTTTAACATGCAACCCCCCACCCCAGTCATTTTGTCTAAGCATTAACATACAATTTTATAAACTGAATTTAAACTTACTAGGTAGCAAACAGTCCCCATATTCATAAATATTCCTGGGGTGCATGCATTTTAATAGTAATACAGTCATTGAAAAAAAAAAAATCTTACTGCTCCTGATGGCTTACTTTCTGCTTTCTTGAGTAATGGACTTAGTCAGTTCATCTTTGCAGTAACCCTACGAAGTGCTTACTATTCCTTACAGAGAAGCGAGGATCACAGAGAAGGTTAAGATTCTTGCCTGCAGTTGTCAGTGTGGTAAGTAGATGAGTAATGTTCTCATTGAAATGGCTTGACTCCACTCTCCCCACATGGGTGCACGGTCATGTGGGTGTCCGAGCCCCTGGTGTTGAAAATTTAATTGGGTTCCAATTCAGAGCTCTTGTAACTGTATCAGTTAATGGTGCATTAAAGACATAACCACCTAGTAAGCAACTTAAGCCATAACTTATCTCACAGATTCGGCAGGTCAAAAATCTAGGAGCCCTTGAGTTGGATATTCTAGAAATTATGAATTGCTGCAAGGGTGCAATTAAATGTCACCTGGGTGCATTTGCATGCTAAGTCGCCTCAGTTGTGTCCGACGCTCTGTGACCCCATGGACCACAGGATCCTTCAGGCAAGAATACTGGAGTGGGTTGCCATTTCCTCCTCCAGGGGATCTTCCTGGCCCAGGGATCGAACTCACATCTGTTACGTCTCCGGCCTTGGCAAGGGGGTTCTTTACCACAAACATCACCTGGGAAGCCAAATGTCACCTGGGGCTGGGGTCCTGTCCGAAGTCTTAACTGGGGAAGGGTTCACTCCAAGCTTGCTGACATAACACTAGCAGGATTTAGGTCCCTGCTGACTGTTGGAGAGAGATGGCATTTTTTTTACAGGTAATCTTCTCCGTGGGACGGCTCCAAACACGGCAGCTGGCTTCCCTTGGCACAAGCAAAGCAGAGATGATGGCCAAGGTGGCATCCTCGTCTCAGAAGTGACATCCTGGTATTTTGCTCTATTCCTCTTTTTCAGACGTGTTCGTTCATTTTCTGTCCTTCTTTGCTTTAAATTTGAAACAAGTTTATTAGGAATTTTTCTTCTTTTAGGCTATGACATGTGGCATGTGAAATCTTAGTCCCCCAGCCAGGGACTGAACTTGAGCTCCCTGCATTGGGAAGCCCAGAGTCTTAACCAGTGGGCCACCAGGAAAGTTTCTGCTGTATTCTCTTTATTAGAAGATGTGCCTTAAGGTGGCTGACAATGAAGGGAGGGGATAAGATGAGGGTATAAATATCATGAGGTGGATACCACCTGCGGCCAACTTGGATCCTGCCTATCACAACAGCTCATGAAAAAGTGACAGTCGCCCAGTCGTGTCTGACTCTTTGCGACCCCATGGACTATACAGTCCATGGGATTCTCCAGGCCAAAATACCGGAGTGGGTAGCTGTTCCCTTCTCCAGGGGATCTTCCCAATCCAGGGATCGAATCCAGGTCTCCCGCATTGCAGGAGGATTCTTAACCAGCTGATCCACCCAGGGAAGCCCAAGAATACTGGAGTGGGTAGCCGTTCCCTTCTCCAGGGGACCTTCCCCACCCAGGAATCGAACTGGGGTCTCCTGCATTGCAGGAAGATTCTTTACCAAGTGAGCTATCAACACCTCATGCGTATTGTAAATATAGATGATGAGCGATAAGGAAGCCTGGTCCATGGGGTCACAAAGAGCCAGACATGACTGGGCGATTGAACGCCAACAATATGTGCACATGTGACCACTTAAAAGTAGAAGCAGTCAACCAGGGTGTGTGTGTATGTGTGTCTGTGTGATGAATACATATTGACAAAATAACCATAGAAGGCATACAGGCTACCTTATGCACATTCATTTAACCCCCCTTTGAAATGCCACTGAAATTTTTATTTCCATATGCATCTCTCTCTTTTTTTTAAAAGATTCTTTTTGATGTCTTTATTGAATAAGCTACAACATCGCTTCCATTTTCTGTTTTTTTGTTTTTTGTTTTTTGCCCACAGGGTATGTGGGATCTTGGTTCCTGGACCCCAGTTTAAACTCACATACCCTGCATTGGAAGGCAAAATCTTAAGTACTAGACCACCAGGGAAGTCTCTCCACAGCCATCTCTTGTCCACATGGCCCATATACCCCAGTGGACGATGAACCTACTCACACCATGGCTGTGGGTTGTCTCAGTTTGAACTAATCTGCACATGGTGGGCCCCATGTCCCAAATGGTCCCATCACAGTTAATCTTGTGACTCCACCTTCTCATGTAGGGCCGCTGCCTCTCTCCTATGGGAACACTGGTGTTGGGTTGATGGCTGGAATGTGGCAGCCATTCTGACACTATGAAGCACAGCCACCTGAGACTGAAGCCGACCCTCAAAATCAGACAAAGCCACAGGGATCTCAACAAACACGGGATGAGGGTTTCTGGTTAAGGCAGCCTGGAAAACGGCGCTCGTATCTGAATTCAAGCTCTGTAAACCAATATACACCATTCTTTTCAGAGTCAGTTTGAGTACGTTTTCAATATATTGTGCCATCCAAAGTAATCTAAACTGAAGAATTAAGTCTGAAGGAGCTGTGTGCCACATGTCTAAAATGGTGAGTGAGCTCAGGCACTGAAAAAGTTGCAGAGAGAGGAGAAGTCTCCTGTAGTAGGCTGGGAAATTGGCACTAATATGTAGCTTGGAAATATTAATGAATATTAATATTTATTAATTAATAAAAGTAAATATTAATTAACTAATATGAGGGCAGGAGACTAGAGACTAATACATAGCTGGGAAAGATTGAAGGCAGGAGGACAAGCGGATGACAGAGGATGAGACGGTTGGATGGAATCACTGAGCTGATGGACATGAATTGGAGCAAGCTCCAGAGTGATGGACAGGGAGGCCTAGCGTGCTGAAGTCCGTGGGGTTGCAAAGAGTCAGACTCGACTGAGCGACTGAATTGACTGAACTGAATATGTCTAACACTGCTTAAATTGTCACCAATGATTTCTTGGGACTCAGATTCAGTACACACCAAAGCTTAGGGGAGCTGGGAGGAAATGTTTAGGAGTCCTGGATTGAATTAGCTCCTTCCTCAAGGTCTCAGTAATGTCTCAAGGCAGGAAGCGAGAGATAAGGTTATACTGAAATAGGGCCACGTGAAATCAGAGTGGGGGAAATACAGCTTTTGTAAGAGAGATTTTCGAAGCCCGTGAAACAGAATTCAGTGAATCTTGAAAAAGCCCAAATCTCTCTGAACCCCAAGTTACAGTTTGTGTAAGAGATCCCTTTCTCAACCACTCCCTCAGTCTGCCCCCATCTCCTCCACTGTTAACTCCGCATCAGAAAAGGGCAATCCCATTCTCAACAGGATGAGACCACAAACATGTGGACTCGCCTTTATCTTCTTTCTTTCTTGTGCATTCTGAAGTCAAAGTCAGAACTCCATATACACAATGAAATAATGTGCTAAGTCGCTTCAGTCATGTCTGACTCTTTGTGACCCCAGGGACTGTAGCCCGCCAGGCTCCTCTGTCCGTGGGATGCTCCAGGCAAGAGGACTGGAGTGGGTTGCCATTTCAATGAAATAATACTCGGACATTAAAAAGAATGAGATTATGCCATTTGTAGCACCATGAATGGACCTGTCATACCAAGTGAAGTCAGTCAGAGGAAGATAGCATGACATCCCTTATATGTGGAATTTAAAAAGAAATGGTACAAATGAACTTATTTACAAAATAGAAACAGACTCACAGACTTGGAGGATGAACTTATGGTTACTGGGGAGAAGGAAGGGGAGAAGGGATAGTTAGGGAGTTTGGGTCTATCTATCCATCTATTTATCTATCTATGGGTTTCCGTGATAGCTAAGTTGGTAAAGAATCTGCCTGCAATGCAGGAGACCCCAGTTTGATTCCTGGGTCAGGAAGATCCACTGGAGAAGGTATAGGCTACCCACTCCAGTCTTCTTGGGCTTCCCTGGTTGCTCAACTGGTAAAGAATCTGCCTGCGGTGAGGGAGACCTGGGTTCCATCCCTGGGTTGGGAAGATCCCCTGGAGAAGGGAACAGCTACCCACTGCAGTATTCTGGCCTGGAGAATTCCAAGGACTGTATAGTCCATGGGATCACAAAGAGTTGGACATGACTGAGCGACTTTCAGATTCTTATCTCTTACAGATTATAATAAAATACTGAATATTGTTCCCTGTGCTAAACAGTAGGACCTTCTTGGTTATCTATCTTAAATATAGTGGAGGGTAAAATGTTGGTTTGAAATAAGAGGAAGTATTTGAGACATACAAAATAAACATCATCATGTTTTATATCAGTGGTTCACTAATATTGTAAAGAAGGTTGGGAAGATTTTTGCCCTCGTTAAAAGCTGATTAAAACTAAGGGTATTCTGTTTACTGACCTTCTGCCAAAATTCACCCTGTCTAGGCATGACGCTTTTTCAAAGGGGGAGAGTCAGTTCCTGGTCACTGTGCCCAAGGTAACAAGATTTGTCTAGAACATCATGGGAAGTAAAGAGGCAAAGGGTTGTGTTAGAGTTGGAAGAATTCATGATATACAGCTCTCTGAGCAATATCACATATGCAGCTCAATGGTGTGTGATGTACTGAGTTAATCAGGAGACAGGTAGCCTGGAGGGTCAAATTTAGCCATAACTCTTTGCCCCTGGGGACATCTTTTGAACAGTCTCTGTTTATCCTAAGGAAGTCAGTCGTTTGGCCAGAGTTTTCTTGGGGGGGTGAAAAATGAGTATTTGGACAGAACCCCACTTCCCAATTTATGGCTGTTATCCTAACATAGTTTTAAATAGCATCCAATTTACTTTCAAAAGCATCCTTCTTTATTTGATCAGCTATATATTATACAGATATTTCAGAATGTGATGACTTCTAAAGTCCTTTTCATATGCAAATATGGGAGAGTATCTTTCATATTCCTTCCAACAGACTTCATGTTTGCAGTAAGAAATCTCACATTGTATAAATCATTAATGATTAACAAACACCATCAGTTTCCTATTCAGGAAGTTTCAGGCAGTGGATTACAAAGTGATTGAAATTTTGTGTGTAACATTTCTGTTTTAATTAGGTTTTGAAGTGATTTTCTAATTGCATAATTTATAATTATATTTTTGTACAAATACGTAAGTAAATAGCATATTACACATCATTGGATAGAAAATGAAAGGTAAAAACATTAAAATAGAATGTCTGGCATCACACGACAGGAGCTTTATCTATTCTTAATTCTAAAAAGACGACATTGTTTCTGAAACCAAAGAGACCAGGACCAAAATGACTTCCTTTGGAAAACCATGTTGAATTCTCTGAAAAAAGACTGACACGGTACCAAAAAACATGATCACTTTTGAGTATCTTTTTGAAACATACCAAAAGAATGTCTCCTGTTCTCACAAACTTTGAGAAAAATAATCAGGTAGCTAAAGGCGGTTTTTCTACCTCAACTGTCTCTTGTCCCTTCATATTCTCTGACTCACCGGCCTTCCATAACAGAACTCAAAAATATGCAGCCGTTATTGCTGAACATCAGTGTTGTCATCCAGGAGTCAGGAAGGGATGGGTAACAAGGAAACAAGAGATTCGACTGCATTTGAAATTCAGCACAGTCTATCGTTCAGTAATAGCTGTCATCATTGTAATAATATATCTTGTGGGTGGTCACCCAAGAGGAAGTATTCACTTCTCTTAAAAGCCCAGGGTCTGATCCTCAATTCCATGGATGAAGACTCGGGCCATACAAGAGATAAGGGCTGGGGGAGGTAGTCAAAGCTCATTGTAGAATTGGATGTTCGGTCAAGTTCTACTCCAGATGCTACATTTTGCTGTAAAGAAAATCTATATTTTTATGGATCATCCTTTGCCTCAAAGGTTATCGGTCAGAAATTGTGTAGCTCCCACTTATAAGATGAACTGCACCAGACTATCTGGAATACTGGGTATATCAGTAAGCCACATTTCATGTGATACAGACCGTGGACAGCTCTGCTTGATTCTGGCCTCCTGTTGTTTAATCGTTAAGTCATGTCCAACTCTCTGTGACCCCGTAGACTGTAGCCCGCCAGGCTCCTCTGTCCATGGGATTCTGCAGGCAAGAATACTGGAGTGGGTTGCCATTTCCTTCTCCAGAGGATCTTCCCAACCCAGGGATCCAACTCACATCTCCTGCATTGGCAGGCGGGTTCTTTTTACCGCTGAGACACCAAGGAAGCCCCACTCTGTTCTCCTCTGGATGGTCAAAACAACAGCATCTCAGTCCATTATCATCAGTTACTGTAACTTGGTCTCTTTAAATGAGGCCACTAATTTGCCGTATTCTAACAGGCCGTTCACATGGGCTCAAGTCTCCTGTTTCAAAAACACGCCCCTAATGTTCAAAAGTAAAGATCACTGCTTCCCAAAAAGCACCACCGCTGGTTTGTTTGTTTGTTTGTTTTCTTTCTTTTGTTTTGGCCTTGTCACCTGGCATGCCAGATCTCGGTTCCCTGACCACGGATGGAAGCCAGGCTCCCTGCATCGGAAGCATGGAGTCTTAACGACTGGACCACCGGGAAACTCCCAGTTTGTTGCCAGCATTTACAAGTCAGGCGGCAATTCGTGTCTAGTCACCCCGTCTGTGGTCACATGCAGATGGACCCGCAGTTATGCAGGGCTGTCCTCAATCCAGACAGTGTTTTCAAGTCTGCCTTCGAAGCGAATGATCCAAGTTTACATTTCAAAATTTGCATTTTCACCCTAGATGTTACAGGAATAAATGGCAATGTCACCAGCCCCAGATTCTCCCTGAAATGGTGCTGTTTAGCATTCTTTGGTCCCAAAGACTTATTTCTTAAATCACTCAAAGTATCAGAGTTCTACTTTGCTGCTAAGGCGTAGGTTCTGGGAACCTTATCAAGGATCAGTCAGATCAGAGTCACCTACAATTGATAAAGGATTTCATTTGAAGGAAAACCTTAAGGCTCTTTGGAAAGACTGATGCTAAAGCTGAAGCTCCAATCCTTTGGCCACCTGATGCAAAGAACTGACTCGTTCGAAAAGGCCCTGGTGCTGGGAAAGATTGAAGGCAGGAGGAGAAGGGGACGACAGAGGATGAGATGGTTGGATGGCATCACCGACTCAATGGACATGAGTTTGAGTAAGCTCTGGGAGTTGGTGATGGACAGGGAGACCTGGCATGCTGCAGTCCATGGGGTCACAGAGTTGGACTGGATTTAGCGACTGAATAACAATGACTGAGACAAAGTATGAATTGAGACTCAGAGGAGAGACAGTAAAGAATGGTTCTGTCCCAAGGATTCAGCCCAGGGTGTTAAAACTGATGTCATCTGGGCAAAGAGAGGGTGTGGGTTTTAAAGCAGTTTGTGAACAAGGGACATTAACTGCCTCTTTAGAAACAGCTTCCGTTTAAGAATCAACTGGAGGAATTTCTATTCACTTCAAAATTCAACTGTTTCTTGTAAGAATGAAGTGAAGTGAATTGAAGTGAAAGTCACTCAGTCGTGTCCGGCTCTATGTGATCCCATGGACTATAGAGTCCTTGAAATTCTCCAGGCCAGAATCCTGGAGTGGGTAGCCTATCCCTTCTCCAGCAGATCTTCCCAACCCAGAGATTGAGCCCAAGTCTCCCTCATTGCAGGTGGATTCTTTACCAGCTGAGCCGCCAGGGAAGCCCACGAATACTGGAGTGGGTAGCCTATCCCTTCTCCAGCCGATCTTCCTGACCCAGGAATCAGGATCTCCTGCATTGCAGGCAGATTCTTTACCAACTTATCTACCAGGGAAGCCCCTTGTAAGAATGGCCATCATTGAAAAATCTGTAAATAACACACACTGGGGAGGGTATGAAGAAAAGGAAACCCTCCTACACTGTTGGTGAGAATGTAAATTGCTGCAGTCATCATGGAGAACAGTATCAGTTCAGTTCAGTTGCTCAGTCGTGTCCGACTCTTTGCGACCCCGTGGACTGCAGCACGCCAGGCCTCCCTGTCCATCTCCAACTCCTGGAGCCTTCTCAAACTCATGTCTATCGAGTCAGTAGTGCCATCCAACCATCTCATCCTCTGTTGTCCCCTTCTCCTCCCGCCTTCAATCTTTCCCAGCATCTTTCCCATCATCTTTTCGAATGAGTTGGTTCTTTGCATCAGGTGGCCAAGGTATTGGGGTTTCAGCTTCAGCATTGTCAATCCTTCCAATGAATATTCAGGACTGATTTCCTTTAGGATGGACTGGTTGGATTTCTTTGCAGCCCAAGGGACTCTCAAGACTCTTCTCCAGCACTACAGTTCAACAGTATATAGGTTCTTTAAAACACTAACAATAGAATTACCATATGATCCAGGAATCCGAGTCTTGGGCATATATTGGGAAAAGATGAAAATGCTTATTTGGAAAGAGTATTCATGTTCACTGCAGCAGTATTTAGAATAGCCGAGATGTGGAAGCAATCTAAGTGTCCTTCAACAGATGAAATGAAGAAGATGCAGGGTGTGTGTGTGTGTCTGTATGTGTATCTCACAATGGAATATTTGTTGTTTTGTTTGGTAGCCCAGTAACGTCCAACTCTTTGTGAACCCTGGACTACAGTACTCCAGGCCTCTCTGTCCCTCAGTATTTCCTGAAGTTTGCCCAAGTTCATGTCCATCACATCATTGATGCCTTCCAGCCATCTCATCCTCTTAGAGTATGGGATATTATGCAGCCATAAAAAAGAATGAAATAATGCCACGTCTAGCAACACGGATGGACTTTGAGAGCATCATGCTAAGTGAAATAAATCAGAAAGAGAAAGATAAATGCCATGTGATATCAGTTACACGTGGAATCTAAAAAAAAAAACAAAAAACACATGACAAACTAGTGAACATAAGAAAAAAAGGAGCAGGCTCACAGATAAAGAAAACAGACTAGTTTTCTACCAGAGGGGGCAGGGTAGAATATAGGAGTAAGAAGTGCAAGCTGCTATGTATAAAGTAAGCTATAAGAATATGCTGTATAAGGCAAGGGATATAGCCAGTATTCTGTAGTAACTATGTGTATTTACTTAGTTGCTCAGTCCTGGCCGACTCTTTTATGACCCCATGGACTGTAGCCCACCAAGCTCCTCTGTCCATGGGATTCTCCAGGCAATAATACTGTAGTGGGTAGCTTATCCCTTCTCTGGAGGAAAATCTTTAAAAATTGTAAATCACTGTCTTGTACATGTGTAACTTACGTGATACTGCACAATAGCTATAATTCCGTTAAAATAAACATAAAAGAGAAAAAGTAAATGTCAAATGTTTCCATACTCAAATGACTGTCTATTTTCCAGGGACTGCGTCCAACATCACTTTATGAAAATGTCTCAAATTTTCCTATTTGGAAGTAAATTTTTTTTCTCCCAAACCCAGTAGTCTGCTATGTCCCTTAAATCACACGGTTTATACTCTACTTTGAATTATATTTACTTGTGGATTTGCTTTTTAACATTAACTGAGCCACCATCCTGTTCCATGCTTTATTCTAGAACCCTTAGGATAGAGACCTGTAGGCAACACATGGGTCTTCCCTGGTGGCCCAGATGGTAAAGAATCTGCCTGCAATGCAGGAGACCCAGGTTCCATCCCTGGGTCGGGAAGATGCCCTGGAGAAGAGAGTGTCTACCCACTCGGGTATTCTGGCCTGGAGAATCCCAAGGACAGAGGAGCCTGGCGGGCTACAGTCCATGGGGTCACAAAGAGTCAGACACGCCTGAGCAACTAACACTTTCGCTTCTCAAGCAATACATGGAAAGACAAACAACTTTGATGAATTAATCATTTGCTTCGACAGATCCTCAAATACAAATTTAGATCAAGCAGTAATTATCGCCAAGTTTCTCAAATATTATCAGCCCATATAAATAATTGAAAATGTCCACACCAGAAAGAGTTTCTGCTCTCATCATCTAGAATCTCTCCCTCCAGTGATGAAAATAGATACTTTAGGGGAAAAAAACAAAAACAAAAGCCCTCTCCCATCTCTTTAAGCCAAACACTAGCAAATTCCTCTGTTTCCAACCGCACCCATCAACAGGCATTCTGCTGGATGCAAGATGTTCTCGTATTAATCCATTTACAAGGCTAATCAGTCTGGCATCTTTTGCAAAATTACTCAAGATATGTAGGCTGCTTCCATGCAGAAGGCATCAATCCTAGCAAAAGTCTTCATCTGAGACATCTAATTATCCTTAAGACTGAAGGATAACCAAACATATAATGCATTTGCTAATTGTTTTCCCGTTCTTTGGACCTTTATGTGGTCTTTAGTTATTAAAGACTCTGCAATTAAGGGATAACAGAGCACAGCCAAGTTCCACTATTTCTTTTGCTTTTCTCTTTTTTGATCTGCTTTTCTACAAGTCAACAGAGCATATGAAAAAGAGGTAGGCCCCGATATTGTTTGATGAAACAAAAGGTATCTGTACTTTTCAAACTGACTCATGGTACGTGTTCATTTATGGGGCTTCCCTGGTGGCTTGGGGGTTGAAGAATCCTCCTGCCAATGCAGGAGACCTGGGCTCCATCCCTGGGTTGAGAAGATTCCCCTGGAGAAGGGAATGGCAACCCACTCCAGGATTCTTGCCTGGAGCGTCTCATGGAGGGAGGAGTCTGGTGGGCTACAGTCCACGGGGTCACAAAGAGTCGGACACAACTGAGCAACTTGACTCGCTCACTCAAGGCATGACCATAGGAAGGCCGCGGGGGGCAGGAGAGCAGCTGGTGGGAGATGTATCGGCGTTGCCCCTGAGAGGATCAGCCTGCATGAACCCGCGGAAGCAGGATGGGACAGCACCCTCACAATCGCTGATAATGAGACTGAGCGGGACTCTGTGGGGCTCCTGGGGCATGGGGGCATTTCTGGGTCCCTCATTTCTTGATGACAGGAAAGAGGCTTCATTCACGCCCAAGACCTTCCCTGAGTTCCAGCTGGGCAGGTTCAAAGAGCTGCTCATCAGACAAGAGAGGGGAGGCAGAGAGGAGGGAGGAGGAGCCTGGAAAGAAACAGTGGGGCCTTGGGGCAGGGTCCCAGTGGTCCCTGAAAGATCACTGTTGTTGTTTGGTTGGCCCCCAAAGAATTATTGCTGTTGCTGCTGCTTTTCCTCCATTCAGTCGTGTCTGACTCTTTGTGACTCCATGGAGTGTAGCACCCCAGGCCTCCCTGTCCATCACCAACCCCTGGAGCTTGCTCAAACTCACGTCCATCGAGTCAGTGATGCCATCCAACCATCTCATCCTCTGTCGTCCCCTTCTCCTCCTGCCTTCAATCTTTCCCAGCCTCAGGGTCTTTTCCAGTGGGTCAGCTCTTCACATCAGGTGGCCAAAGGATTGGAGTTTCAGCTTCAGCATCAGTCCTTCCAATGAATATTCAGGACTGATTTCCTTTAATATGGACTGGTTGAATCTGCTTGCAGTCCAAGGGACTCTCAAGAGTCTTCTCCAACACCCCACTTCAAAAGCATCAATTCTTTGGCGCTCAGCTTTCTTTATGGTCCAACTCTCATGTCCATACATGACCGCTGGAAAAAACCATACCTTTGAATAGAAGGACCTTTGTTGGTAAGGTGATGTCCTTGCTTTTTAATATGCTCTCTAGGTTTGTCACAGTAAAACAATATCTATGAGCTGTTTCGCAGATACTGCAACCCTCAGCAGCTGACAGAAGTTACCAGTGTGCTGCCCACAAGCAGGCAAACCCCAGACCAGCCGAGACCAGAGGGTAGGGGATGCTGACTCGGGATTCCCTCCCCACCAGCCAATCAGAAGAATGTCCACAAGCTGATCAGGTCATCTTTGAACCATTGTTGTGAAACTTCTCACGACCTCCTCCAGAGTGGGACACGCATGTTTTTTTGGCTCCCCCTTGCCTGCCAAAGCAGTAAAACCACTCCTTTCTGCTTCACCCAAAACTCTGTCTCTGAGATTTTACTTTGGTGTCGAGGTACAGAGGCTACACTCAGCTTCAGTAAGGACAGTTTGGCCTGCCTGAAACTGTGGTGTTCAGGGCAGGAGGAGGGGGCAGGCAGAATGGGGACTGATTATCACAGAAGGACGGGACCAGATGGATGGAGAGATGCTTGGGGAGCTCAGGACTTGCGCCCACTCCACCCCTCAAAAGTGCCACTTTGGGACACTGCTGACCTTGAGCCCGAGGCATCTGAAAAACAGCCAAGAGGAAGCAAGGCTCTCTTGGAATCCCCAGGACTGCGTAACAAGCGCCCTCTGCAAAGTACTCACCTGCCATCAACCCCCCTCGGGTTCCTTCCACCAGGAAGCCCGACTTGTCACAAGGAGGAGACTAGAAACTGACATCACGTCTTTTGTCATCCAGCTTTATTTTCTGTAACCACACTCAGTGTATCCAAAACAGCCTGTGGGTTGATTTGTCTGTTCCTCTATTGCTAAGCTTCCCCTCTCCCACACGAGGAGATAAGATTCATGGAAACAGACCTCCCTAATCTGTTTGCTCATCGCCATATCCCATTACCTGGAGGATGACTGCACTTAGAAGGCAAGAGATGCATATTTGCTGAATTAAGTATTTGCTTTGCCATAAACCATCTTTAAGAGTCTGGGCACCCATGCATATGCATAACACATTTATCTAAATAAATGTACACAGTGGGTGATCGTACTGACCCATCCATGGAATCGGGGTAGAGTCATCTCTGATACAATAGGGGTGCAGAGAAAAATGGTGTTTGGTTCTTGGGTCTTCTCATATTAATTGTCTTTTGTCTGACCCATCCTCGGAGTAGAGCCTACATCCTAGTGATGCTATCTTCATTTGCTGTTATTGTTCAGTCACTAAGCCATGTCTGACTGTTTTGCGACCCCACAGACTGTAATCCACCAGGCTCCTCTGTCTATGGGATTTCTCAGGCAAGAATACTAGAATGGGTTGCCATTTTTTTCTCCAGGGGATCCTTCTGACCCAGGGATCGAACCCACATCTCCTGCATTGCAGGTAGCTTTTTTCCACCACCAAGCTACCTTTATTACTAAGTCATTTAATCGAAGTGGCAATAGTCCTCCCAGGTTAAACTGCATTTCAAAAACAGCTTCCTAAAAATGGTGCATGGTGGTTCATTAATAGAGAGTTGTTTTTTTTTTACCTCACAGGGTGTTATCTGAACATGAATCATTGAAGGTGGTCCAAGGAAGCTTCATCACACAGAGTTCCCAGGGTTCAAAGGAACAAAACCCATGATGATTGCCCTTCCTGGGTCTACAGTTACTGGACTCTTAACTTTCACTTAAGCTGCTAGAGCAGTTCCTTCGTGGTGGAGATGAACTTCCTTGCAATTTTATAAAAATGAAAAAGCCCTTTTGTGAAAGGCTCTCTAATCTCTTTCCAGGACAACCGTTCTCCCGGTGTTGGAAGCTGAACAGCCCTGGCGTAGATAATCTGATTTATGTAGAATGGCAGGTCCTCCTGTCCCGTCTCAAACACAATAGAAAGCCTCAGCCTGGAGGTGGTTCAATAACTAATTTAGGCTCAAATCTAATTCTTTTAATGACGTATCCATCACGGCCCCTTAAAATGCCCATGTCAGATGAAAATACACATCTTGGGCTTGGATTTAATGTGTGTATGCAGCCTCCATCTTACCTTAATGAACCACCATAGAGGTGGGCTGAATGCTTATGAATATACAAACATTTCATGTCTGGTTTTCTCTAGCCATGAAAAAGAAAACCCAGTAAATTAAAGAGTTATCAACTCAGTGAGATATACGATATTCTCTTCCTATGATGGGGCAGGGGAGAGGAATCAAAGATAGGAGAAAAGATAATTAATATTCCTAAGAACCTAGATTGTTGCTTGTGAAGGTAAGTTGATTTCTGTAGAGATTTGCTTGTTTTTGAATGAATTCCTTCCCCCCCCCTCACCAATTATGCCACCGTGCCACTTTCTATAGATGGTCAATTTCAATGAGTATAGAAAATAACTGAATTCTCACAGGGTTGGCAAGTTGGAGAAGGTACTGGTGTTCAGTTGCTCACTCGTGTCTGACTCTTCGCAAAGACTGCAGTATGCCAGGTTTCCCTGTCCTTCGCCATCTCCCAGAGGCTTGTTCAAACTCATGTCCACTGAATCAGTGATGCCATCCAACCATCTCATCCTCTGTCGTCCCCTTCTCCTCCCGCCTTCGATCTTTCCCAGCATCAGGATCTTTTCCAATGAGTTGGCTCTTGGCATCAGGTGGCCAAGGTTTTGGAGCTTCAGCTTCAGCATTAGTCCTGCCTAAGAATATTCAAGATTGATTTCCTTTAGCTTTGACTGGTTTGATCTCAGTGCAGTCCAAGTTCTGGACAACCCAGTCCATGGTTCTGGGTAAGAATTCAAATTTTGAGGACCCACAGTCTGGCCCTTGGATACACAGGTCTTTGATCACAAAGATCTCAGATGCTAAACTCCAACTCCCATGAACCAGATGGTCTCAAAGCTGTTTGTTGATTTCTGGGAGTCAGGCCATCATGCTCCCTATAAAGTAAAGATGGTCTGCTTTGCTTTTTATGTAATAAAGCTGGACATTGTCAGAGTGATGGCTCTGATGACAGAGAGAGACAGTTAAGAGTAGGGAGAACTCAGAGTGAGGAAACAAGGTGAGTATTCACAGAAGTGCATGTGCTTGAGTTTTGTTTTTGGTTTTTTTTTTTTTAAAACTAAAGTTTCTTACTTGGATGAACATATTGTACTTGGAGTTTAGGAACGAGGAGAAATTTGTTGTTCTGTTTAGCCACTCGGTCATGTCCGATTCTTTGCCATCCCATGGACTATAGCCCGCCAGGCTCCTCTGTCCTTGGAATTCTCCAGGCAGGAATCCTGGAGTGGGTTGCTGTGCTCTCCTCCAGGGGATCTTCTAGACCCAGGGAGCGAACCTATGTCTCTTGCGTCTCCTGCATTGGCAGGCGGATTCTGTACCGCTGGGTCCCCTGGGAAACCCTGCGTAGATTACAGGAAGATCTCATTCATTCCCTAGTCTGTAGATACAGTTGTAAACTTCAAACTAAGGATGCAATCTCAACTCGCTTCACCTCCAGCAGCAATCAGAGAGTTAGGAGTCCAAGATCTATGGAAGCGATGGGGGTGACAGCCTTTTGAAACCTGAAATGTTTTTCTCATTTTTTTTTTCCATAGGCCTAATTGCATCTGGAGCCCGTCCTAAGTGTATCTCCGTTAGATGAAGTGAAGGGAAGTTTACAGTCAGATTTCAAGGTTGCAAATGGGATTCTGGAGTGAGCAGTACAGACAGGCTGACAGACAGGCTCTGTTGAGAGGAAGGATTCACACGAGCCCGTTTGCATTCCTCTCTAATTACTGGAGATGCCTTTCAGGTCTCTGACACTCTTCTCCTAGGAGCTATTTATTTATTCTGATGGACGACGGCGTGCCGGTGGCTTCCTGTCCTCGGCCAGACTGCCCACTGAGCTAGGAAGCAGTTTGTTCACCGGCCTGAACTTGTCATCATTTCTTGGTTTCCCTGAAGACAAAGGTTTCTTCCGTTTACTTTTTGAGACAGGGGAAGGAAATTTTTAAAAATGCCCTTTTCATATTGCAGGGCTTCCCTGGTGGCTCAGCTGGTAAAGAGTCCGCCTGCAGTGCAGAAGACATGGGTTCGATCCCTGGGTTGGGAAGATCCCCTGGAAAAGGGAATGACTACCCACGACCAGACTCCTGGCCTGGAGAATTCCATGGCCTGTCTAGTCCATGGGGTCGCAAAGAGTCGGACACGACTGAGTGACTTTCACTTTATCGTATTGTAATGGAGCTTTTTCATTTAAATGGCTTATCTTCGAGAAAGTCTGTAAAAACTTGGCTTTTCACAGCAAATCATCATTTCTTTAAAATTGCGTTTTATTGGAGTATGGTTGCTTTACAATGCTGTTCGTTTCTGCTCTATGGCAGAGTCAGTCAGCTGTATGTATACATTTATCTACTTTTTTGGACTGGTTTTTTTTTTTTTTTCATTTAGTCCATCACAGACCTTGGAGTAGAGGTCTCTGGGCTATACAGTAGGATTTTCATTAGTTATCCGGTTTATGCATAGTATCAGTAGGGTATATATGTCAATTCTAGTCTCCCAGTTCATCCCACCACCTTTTTCTCTGCTGTGTCCATACATTTTTTTTCCCCTCTATGTCTATTTCTGCTCTGTAAATAGGTTCATCTGTACCATTTCTCTAGATTCCACATATAAGCGTTAATAAACGCTATCTGACTTTCTCTTTCCAAATTACTTCACTCTGGGACAGTCTCCAGCTTCATCCGCATCTCTGCAAATGGCACAGATTTATTTCTTTTTATGATCATCTTAAAGTGGTTCAAACGTTTCTATTAGCCATATTCACAAGTGCCCACTACAGGTCTGTAACTGTCCCAACCGTGTGTGGGTGAAAAAAAGGGCCTGGCTACTACCTTCTTAGCGTTTACAAGCTGAATTTGAATTCATCTTGTGCACAAATCCCAAGATCCCTTATTTCCAGCAGAATTAGCTTTGGAAGCCAATTTGCCATTCTGCACACAAAAGATCCTTCTTCATTTGAAACAGAATTGATTCCCCCTTGAAGTTAAATAAGCAAATCTGTATTTGAGGAGTACCAGCTATGTTCAATACCCCTCTCTCTCTCTTCTTCAATCCAATCTAGACTCATTTCCAACTTACTGTCCTCTCTCATTTTACATCTGATATGTATACATAATTTTGAATCATTTCCTTACATGGTTGATTCTATTGAATGGAGTTCTTCAGTTATATTTTTCATGAATATTTAGAACGTGTATTAGCATGAAGCGTGCCTGGGATTTAGCACTGAGTTTAAAGTGAACCAGTGGTTCAGTAAATGTTGATGGGCATTCCATGGTTTTGGAGAAGCTCTGAGGTCAAGTTTGGGAGGAGAGTGTCGCCTTTTAGACACGTGATTTTTTTCTTCCCCCAGTGTAAGGTCTTAACAACCAACATGATTAGTCTAGACTACAGTAATTAAGATTTGTTTGAGTTACTTAATAGTCATGCAAGCATCAATGTTTCTGTTGGAAAATTAAGCAATTAAGATGACTATTGATCATTACGGATGGCAATATAAATGCATATTTCCAAGGGGGAAGAGTTCTAAACATTTCATCAATGTGTCTAATCATTTAAACTGGAATCCTGCCTACAGATAAATGACGCTTAAATAATGCAGATACATAAACACACCGCATTGTTTGGAAAACTGGATCAATGTTGAATTTGAGGTTTTAAATGAAGAGAAAGTACTCTAGCTGAAGAAAATAACTAGTTACTCTCTAAATTCCTCAGGCATGTCTAAAAATACCAAGAAAATGAAAGAGCATGTTGTTATTAAGGCTGAGTAAAGTCTGGCATAGACTCAGGAAGAGAAAACAGGACAATTTAAAAATCATCACAACTCCATTATTTGGAATTTATCCGAAAGAAATAATCAGATTTAGAGAAAGATTTGTGTATGAGGATGTTTACTATAATTTTACTGATCTTAGTGAAAACTGTAAACAAGCGCAAAAGCTCAACAAAATGGAATTAGTTTAATAAATTCCATGGTGCTAATCAGCCATTAAAATTCAGATTAAAATATGTATCATGCTGGGAGTTTTTTTAGACCACAGCACTATATTTTTAAAGCAGCGTGCAAAATTATATATACATTAGGATCCTACATTTGCGAACGTTTCATAAGATGTATATTTCACATAGCATATTTAAATATGCATTATATAAATAATTTGAATAAACGTGTACCATGTTCATCCTTGGGAAGGAAAAATAACAGAGAATCTAAACTGTTCCTTTTTTACTTTTCTACATTACTGAAAACTTTTTGCAGTAAAACTGTATTACATTTTTAAAAAATGGAAAACAAAACCAATCCGTATTATAAAACACAGGCAGTAGTATTTCCTTGAGTCTAACAGAACTGACGCTATATACATTATTGGACAGGTCTATGCTCTAAATTCAAGCTGGCAAACCTACTCGTACATGACAGAGACAGACTAGAGAGGAAAATAGGAAAATATTATGACATAGAATATCCTAGAGTATGTGGGAAAGAGACAGGTCCTAAGGATCAATACAAGTAAAGCATAGGAGCTACCATATGACGCAGCATGCGACCACTGAACATATACCGTGAGAAAACCATCATTCAAAAAAAACCCACATGCTTCCCAATGTTCATTGCACCACTCTTTGCAGTAGCCACGACATGAAAACAGTAGAAGTGTCCATCAAGAGAGGAATGGATAAGAAAGATGTGGTACGCACACACAAAGGAATACTACTCAGCCATCAAAAGGAATGAAGCGGGGTCATTTGGAGAGTTGTGGCTGGACCCAGAGTCTGTCATACAGAGTGAAGTAAGTCAGAAAGAGAAAAACAAGCTTTGCATATTAATGTATATATATGGACTCTAGGAAAAAAATAGTATCACTGAACCTATATGTAGGCAGGAATTAGCGATCCAGACTTGGAGAACAGTCTTGTGCATGCAGTGGGGGGGATGGAAAGGTGGGATGAGTTGAGAGAATAGCAGTGACATTTATACACGTGTAAAATAGACGGCTAGTGAGAAACTGCTGTATAGCGCATGGAGGTCAGCTCAGGGCTCTGTGATGACTTAGATGGGTGGGATGGGTTGTGAATCAAGAGGGAGGGGATGCATGTATACATATGGCTGACTCACTTCATTGTACAGCAGAAACCAACACAATACCGTAAAGAAATTATCCTCCAAAAAAAAATAAATAAATAAAGTAAGGCATGGAAGTGGGCATGATGTGTGGGATGGTGGAAGGAAAACCCTGGAAGGGTCCCTGAGGCAGTCTTCTGAATAAAGATCCAAAGGCAGACTGTGAAAGACAGAGAAAAGAGAAAGAGCAGCAGAAAAGAGGAAACTGGGAGCAGGGAGTGAACCTGGTGTCCGAGAACAGTACGGTGGCTCCACTATTTCAAGGGGATGAGCAAAATAACCGGATACACATCTTCCTGGAATCACTGACTGTCTGGCGCCCTCAACACAGAGTTCGCAATGAATGCAGGCAACGGCCCGATTGGTCTTTCACAGTTGTCCCATACTCTGGAAATGCTCCGGCCTTTTCCAGATTCCTCTGTTTTTCCCAGATCCACCTGGATGCTGACTACACTGTATTTCTGCACATCCGGGTTACCCTGTTTCAGAAGTTCTGCTTTCTACTCTGCGATGAGCCCACTTCTGGCTTGAGCGTTGAAACCACCAGTGAGACTAGTATTCTTTGTCGTGACGCAGATTGGTTTTCATTTTAGCATCTTTTCGTTTCTCTGGCTCTCACGCCAGGCGGTGAGTATTCTGAGGACAAGAACTCTTCTCGGGAGAACTCATGGTGGGTTGACACCGATGCACTACTGATTCTAAGCATAAAGTAAATAACTGATGAGAACCTGCTGTGGGGCACAGGGAACTCTGCTCCATCCTCTATGGTGACTTCGATGGGAAGGAAATCCCAAAAGGAGGGGATACATGGATACATGGGCTTCTCGGGTGACTCAGGGGTAAAGAATCCACCTACCAGTGCAGGAGATGCAAGAGACTTGAGTTTGATCCCTGGGTCAGGAAGACCCCCTGGAGTAAGAATTGGCAACCCACTGCAGTATTCCTGCCTGGGAAATTCCATGGACATTTGGCTGCAGTTCGTGGGGTCACAAAGAGTCGGACACGACTGAGCACTTAAGTGCACACACTTCGTGTCTACATATGGCTTCATATGGCTGATTCACTATAACGAACAGCAAAAACTAACACAACATTGTAAAGCAACTCTACTCCCATAAAAACTAAATTTTTAAACATCTTATTAAGAAAAAAGGAAGAACTCAAGCTTATCAATGGATTAAAAGGGAGAAGATTGGGAGAAGACAGCAGAAATCCTCCCCCAAAATTTGCTCAATAAGAAAAACGATAAATGAGAGTGCCCCATGAGTGAGAAGAAGAATAAATCATTGGGAAAAGACACCCAAAAAGGAGAGATGGTAGAGTGAATCCCCCTCATTTGCAAGTAGAACGGACATTTCACTGTCACCATATTGTTCCACCTCCTGTTATTCTCCATATAACTGCTCTGAATTGCACATACCGGGAGTCTTAAGGATGGGAAATTTCATAGGAAACAGGATTGTGTAAGAAAGTCAGGATAACTGGGTTTCTCAGAGATGTTTTCCTGGACACATTCTTGAGGGCTTATGGTTTTTGAATGCATGAAGTTTGTCAACAGGAAGGTAGACCCTACTCCTTACTAGTTGGAGCTCTTATTGCCTCCTTCGTGGAAAAGAGTCTTATCTCATTACAGTGCAAGCCCCGAGGGTGTGACTTGGGAGGGAGACTCCAGTTTTCTGGCTTAAGTCTCCAGTCCTAAAGAGGAAACTGTCTTCTGGATCTTTAAGTCCAGTTCCGCACGCGTGGCGGCTCTGATGAGGACACGGGGCAGAAAGCAGGGCCATGCCTTGGGCTGGGGCTCACTTATGATTTGTCACGCTTAAAGTGACAGGGCACAGATTTCAGAATGTTGGAGCATCACAGAACATAAAGGAACACCAGGCGTGTTTGACATACAATTTGTCAACAGAGGTTTCCATTTCTGGATTATGGGGGTGGCCAGCTGACTTCTAAATCAATAGATGGTCCAACAGGATGATGGCAAACTCTAGAAGGGTCTCAGCATACACACTGATTTTTACTCTATTGGGCAAAAGACCTAAATAGACATTTCTTGAAAGAAAACATACAGATGGCTAATAAACACATGAAAACATGCTCAATATTACTCATTATTAGAGAGACGCAAATGAAAACTACAATGAGATATCAACTCACACCAGTCAGAATGGTCGTCATCAAAAAGTCTACAAACAGTGATTGCTGGAGAGGGTGTGGAGGAAAGGGAACCCTCAAGCACTGCTGGTGGGAATGGAAATTGATACAGCCACTAGGGAAGACAGGATGGTGATTCCTTAAAAAAAAGAGGAATACAACTGCCATATGACCCAACAGTCCCAATACTGAGCATATACACTGAGAAAAGCAAAATGGAAAAAGACACATGTACTCCAAAGTTGACTGCAACACTATCATAGCTAGGACATGGGAGAAAACTTAGATGTCCATCAACAAACAGGTGCATAAAGAAGCTGAGGTATATATATGCAGCGGAATATTACTCAGCCATAAAAAGGAACGCGTTTGAGTCCATTCCAATGAAGTGGATGAACCTAGAGCCTATTACATCCAGTGAAGTAAGTCAGAAAGGGAAAAACACACATTGTATATAAATGCATAGAGTCTCAAAAGACGGTACTGTTGACCCTACCTGCAGGGCAGCGACGGAGATGCAGATATAGACAAAGGACTTATGGAGACAGCTGGGTGGGATGGGGGGTGGGGGGGTGAGGAAAGGAAGTAGCGTGGAAACATACACATTAACATGTAAAAGACGTAGCCAGTGGGACTTTGCTGTATGTCTCAGGGAACTCAAACCAGGTTTGAGTTTGAGGGGCTCTGTGACAACCTAGAGTGGTGGGATGGGCTGGGAGGTGTGAGGGGGGTTCAAGAGGGAAGGCGCATAGGTATACCTATGGCTGATCCATGTTGATGCATGGCAGGAGCCAACACAATGCTTCAATTATTCTTCAATTAAAAATAAATTAATTAAGAAAGAAAACACTGTGCGTGATGTTCATTATGGATACCAACCTGATTGCATTTTGTTTGTTTGTTTGTTTCTTTTTCTCAGATTATCAACTCATGGGGAGCGGAGTTATATTTGTTTAGGGACCTGTATGCTCTCTTGAATTAAGTCTGCTGAAGAATCAATAGATGTTTGGGAGTTTTGAGATGCTTGGAGGCAGAAAAAACCGCAGTGATTCATTCTAGGTAGTTCTGCTGATAAATTCTTACCTAAAAACGCCCTTGATGTAATTCACAGTTCTCTCAGAGGGTTCATTTTACTGATGAGTAGGTTCAGGTTTCTTTTTTAAGCTATTTGGGATTTAGATAAATTCACTCAGCAAGTTCATATTCTATGGTATACACAAGAGTCTTGTGGCTTTCATGAAAAATAAAAGTATTGTAGACCATATTAAAAAAAAAAAAAGAAGTGGGAATGGAAAATGAAAGGAAAGTTATGGTTTCCTCAGTGGTCTCCAAGTATTTCATTTAATCAAATGTTGAACACTGGTAATCTACCCTCATCCGTCATCCCGGAAGACGTGTTCATTTTGCTGGTTCCAGGCTCCACTTTTAATCAGGTCTGGCACTCAGTATGTGTGCTTAGGGAAATAATTTCCCTGCTTCTATTTTCTCCCACAGAAGCAAAAGAGGAAACGTTTCCATTTCTAAAAGTTATCTGGGGTGATTTCCAGTGAAGTGGATTGTGTAGATGAATGGAAAGTGCCATGAGTGTTTTTTCCAGGGCAGGATCGCTCTCCATAAACACTCACATTTTCCTCTTGTTCTACAATTCTCAAAACCATTTCACATACATTATCTCATGTTGAGACTCAATCCAAGGAGAAAATTAACTGGAAATACAGTGATTTCTGTGATTTGAGCAACTCTGCTATTTTTGTGCATTTCCCCCATACCAGGCAACACACAGGATAGAAATATAAGTAAATAGTTTACAAAAACAAAGACACTTTGATTCTTCATATTACTAAGTAGAACTTTTACGTTATTATTTTTGACTTTCAAGAGACACAGGCTGTCTCTATATTGATGTCTAGAGAGATTATATAAATAGTTATACATAAGAATTATACATGGAAATACAGTCTAATTCCATTTTTGTGATTTTTTTGAAAAACCTTTACTGAATTTGTAACAATATTGCTTCAACTGTATGTTTTGGATTTTTGGCCACGAGGCCTGTGGAATGTGAGCTCCCCAACAAGGGATTCAACCTGCATCCCTTGAATTGGAAGGCAAAGTCTTAACCACTGAATCACCAGGGAAGTCCCTAATTTAATTTTTAAAATAATGAGAAAATTACTGGAAGCAAATCTGAAGAACAGTCAAAGGATGGACTTGTGCCTGGACGTATACATCAGTCAGTTCAGTTCAGTTCAGTCGCTCAGTTGTGTCCGACTCTCTGCGACCCCAAGGACTGCAGCACGCCAGGCCTCCCTGTCCATCACAAACTCCCGAAGTTTACTCAAACACATGTCCATCGAGTCAGTGATGCCATCCAGCCATCTCATCCTCTGTCATCCCCTTCTCCTCCTGCCTTCAATCTTTCCCAGCATCAGGGCCTTTTCCAATGAGTCAGCTCTTTGCATGAGGTGGCCAAAGTACTGGAGTTTCAGCTTCAGCATCAGTCCTTCCAATGAATACCCAAAACTGATCTCATATGTAATGTTTGAATTGGAGAAAAGTTAGAAAAATTTCGATTAAACAATTTTCCAAAAAAGTCAGCCATTATTCCACACTAGGGATAGGAGCTAGAAATCTTAACTAAGGGTTTGGTTTCCCAGTCACTAAACAATATGTATGATTATGTCTGTGTTCATAATTAGATATAGTATTCTCTCATATGGCTGGGTCATAATTAACCAACTAATCAATTCTACCCTGGGGAGGTAATTCATGATGCAATTGTTGTACTGTACTCTTCCTTGGGATTACGCATTTCCCCATTGGTGGTCTATTTTCCTTTGGGTTAAATTCCTAAAAATTACGTTTACAGAGATGAATTTAAGAGCTTTTAAATAGTTTTTTATTATATAATTGCAAATGGCCTACCACAAAGGTTATCCAAAATTAGTCAAAGTGTCCAAGGGTACTACCGGTTGCCACATAACCACACCCACATTTTCTATTGTTCATTACATGCTGATCTCACCACAGAAAATGTATGAAGTGTCTAAATATAAGCACTTTTTATTACTGAAGGTAAATACAAGACAAAACACCACAAACTACTAGAAGAAAACACAGGCGAAACATTCTCTGACATAAATCATATCAATATTTATTTAGGTCAGGCTCACCTAAAAATTGAAATAAAAACAAATAGAAATAAAAGCAAAAATAAACAAATGGGACCTAATAGAACTTACAAGTTTTTGCACAGCAAACGGAACCCTCAAGAAAATGAAAAGAAAGCCTAATGAATGTGAGAAAAATGTCTGCAAACTATCAGGCCAACAAGGGCTTGATCTCCAATATACATAACCAGCGCATGTGGTGGTGGTTTAGTCGCTAAGTTGTGTCCGACTCTTTGCGACCCCATGGACTGTAACCTGCCAGGCTCCTCTGTCCATGGGATTCTCCAGGCAAGGACACGGGAGTGAGTTGCCATTTACTTCTCCAGGGGATCTTCCTGACCCAGGAATCGAACCTGGGTCTCCTGTATTGCAGACAGATTCTTTACTGACTGAGCTACCAGGGGAGATTAAACAGCTCATACAACTCAACCACAACAACCACAGCCCAATCAAACAATGGGCAGAAGACCAACATAGACATTTCTACAAAGAGGACATACAGATGGTCATCAGGTGAATGAAAATATGCACAGTACCAACAATGATTAGAGAAATATAAATGAAAACTAGCGTGAGGTATCAGCTCACGCTGGTCGGAGTTGCCATCATTACAACGTCTACAAATAACAAATTCTGGAGAGAGTGTGGGGAACACAGAACACTTCTACACCATAGTTGGGGATGTAAATTGGTGCAGCCATCGGGAAGAACAGTGTGGAAGTTCTTTAAAAAACTAAAACAGATCCCCCTCCCCCCATATGATTCGGCAATCCCACTCCTGCAGAAAACTGATTTGAAAAGATACGCACACCCCAATGTTTACACAATAGCAGTATTTTCAATAGCTAGGACAAGGAAACAACCATTCAACCATCGACAGATGAATGGATAGATGCGGGGTGTGTGTGTGTGTGTGTCTGTATATGTGTGTGTGTATATGTATGTATTTTTGTTGCCGTTTTAGTCACTCAGTCATGTCAGACTCTTTGCGACCCCATGGACTATAGCTCACCAGGCTCCTCTGTCCATGAGATTCTCCAGGCAAGAATACTGGAATGGGTTGCCATTTACTCCTCCAGGGGATCTACCCCATCCAGGGATCAAACTCATGTCTCCTGCATTGGTAGGAGGGTTCTTTAATCACTGAGCCACCAGGCAAGCCTGTATATGTGTGTATGTATGTATGCGTGTGTGTATCTAAACACACACATACCCACATAAACTGGAATATTACTCAGCTCCAAAAAAAAAAACAACAACAAAATAATGCCATCTGCAGCAACATGGGGGCGCATAGAGATTATCATAACAACTGAAGTATGACAGACAAAGATAAATATCATGTGATAACACTTAAATGGGGCTTCCCTGGTGCCTCAGCAGTAAAGAATCCGCCTGCAATGTAGGAGACTCCAGATCGATCTCTAGGTTGGGAAGATCTACTGGGGAAGGGCATGGCAACCCACTCCAGTATTCTTGCCTGAAGAACCCTGTGGCTAGAGGAGCCTGGCAGGCTACAGTCCATGGGGTCGAAAAAGAGTCGGACATGACTGAAATGACTTCTATGTGGAACCTAGAATCGGACACAGATGAACTTATCTACAGAAGTGAAACAGAGTCCCAGACATAAAGAACAGACTTTGGGTGGCCAAGGGGTACCAGATAGGGGAGAGTGAAGAATGGATGATTTTGAACTGTGGTGTTGGAGAAGACTCTTGAGAGTCCCTTGGACTGCAAGGATATCCACCCAGTCCATCTTCAAGGAAATCAGCCCTGAATATTCATGGGAAGGACTGATGCTGAAGCTGAAACTCCAATACTTTGGCCACCTGATGCAAAGAACTGACTCATTGGAAAAGACCCTGATGCTGGGAAAGATTGAAGGTGGGAGGAGATGGGGACGACAGAGGATGAGATTGGATGTCATCACCTACTTGATGGACATGAGTTTGAGCAAACTACAGGAGTTCGTGTTGGACAGGGAGGCCTGGCGTGCTGGTCCATGGGGTCGCAAAGACTCGGACACGACTGAACCACTGAACTGAACGGATGTGTATGACTAAGTCACTCTGTTCTGTATCAGAAATTAACACAACATTGTAAAATCAAGTCTGCTTCAATAAAGGAAAATTTTTAAAAAGCACAAAGTGATACCATCACACAGTCACTTGAATTTCCAAATTTACAGAGGCTCACAATAGTGAGTGTTGCAATGATGTGAAATGGTGGTACCCAGTAGAAATTCTGGCGGTGATAAAAGGTTCTGTTCTGTGCTGTTCAATATGGGGGCCACAGGCAGCTACCGAGTACTTGAAATTTGGCAATGGGGACTAGGAACTAAATTTTAAATTTTGCTTCATAGTCCCTAAATGTAAATGGCCATGTGTGACTCATATTGGATAGCAAAGATACAGAAAATCATGAAAACATTTGGGGGGGGCATGTAAATTAACACCAGCTCCTTGAAACATGTATATACAGTTGAAGATACGTATCCCTTAAGACTCACAAATTTCACTGTTAGGAGAGTATGCAAAATTGTGCTTGCCAGCATCATTGATGATGGCCCCAAGTGGGAAATGCATCAAATATTTGTCGGTAGCTTCAAACCGTCAACGATAGCAACTTTTATATCATGGAACATCCAATATCGTTAAAAATGAACTAACCATCCTCAAACATAACATCAGGGCATCCCAGATGGCGCTGGTGGTAAAGAACCCACCTGCAATGCAGGAGACCCAAGAGATGTGGGTTTGATCCCTGGGATGGGAAGATCCCCTGGAGGAGGGCATGGCAACCCACTCCAATATTCTTGCCTGGAGAATCCCATGGACAGAGGAGCCTGGTGGGCTGTCATCCACGGCAACCCACTCCAATATTCTTGCCTGGAGAATCCCATGGACAGAGGAGCCTGGTGGGCTATCATCCACGGGGTTGCAAAGAGTTGGACACGACTGAAGCGACTCGGTATTCATGGTAATTCATTCAGAACAGCCCTTTTAAGTTGTCACATACCTGAAAATATTACTAAGAGGTATTGAAACCATCGAGCCCTGTGTGATGACCTGAGGGAAATGGTTTGACAGATGTGTGAGCAAACTCACTGAATCTTCCCAGACGCACAACAAGAATGGAATGAGAACTCCAAGTTTACCTCTTAGGCATTGGTAGGTTTGGACTGGAGAGCCTGGGATTGCCTGGAGACTTTCCCCCTTGAATTCATAATGCTTTATTTATCTGCAAATCAGATCGAACGAGCTGTCTTTGACAAGCTCGGCTTTAAAGGAGATTTTGTGTAAAGACTTTTCAAATACTGAGTTGGTGTGTTTTATGATAATTACAACGTCTGAGGAGTTTTCAGAACTGGAAGGCAGCCGGTGTTATTTTGGCTTCATTATTTCCATTCTTCTGACAAGGACTGTGCTATACGAAAAGGACTGTTGTTTTTGAATCCCATCATGGTCAGCAATGAAAGTAAAATCCAGAGAACGCGTAAACTTTACCATATTTTTCCCCCCGCCTGACCTTTCCCAACTCCTGCTCAATTTGATGTGAAAAAAAAAAATAAATAAAAGGCAGGCTTTCTGGATCAGATACCAGCAGAAATTTTATTCTGTGAACAACAGAAGCAAACATACCCTTCTAGACATCTGCCCTGGAATAGTGACAGAGACCTCCCAGGATGCATTTTCCCATTTACATTTCCAATTAGACGTGTGATTTTTCTTCATGTCTTTAGTCCCAACCCCACCCTTGTGTGGTCTAATGTCCACAGAAAAACTGATGGCCTCCTCAACTTCTCGGGGTGTCTGGCTGAACTAGAGGCATTCCCCATAATGCTGCTCTTTCCTAAAGGAAATCAGTCCTGAAAATTCACTGGAAGGACTGATGCTGAAGCTCTAATACTTTGGCCACCAGATGCAAAGAACTGACTCATTGGAAAAGACCCTGATGCTGGGAAAGATTGAAGGCGGGAGGAGAAGGGAACGACAGAGGATGAGATGGTTGGATGGCATCACCGACTCAAAGGACAAGAGTTTGAGCAAGCTCTAGGAGTTGGTGATGGACAGGGAAGCCTGGCGTGCTGCAGTCCATGGGGTCACAAAGAGTCGGACACCCCTGAGCGACTTAACTGAACTGAACTGACTAACCAAACTGATAACAGCCAAGTCCCAAGACTGCAGAGCAGGAAGACATAAAAGTCCTGGGTTCCTAGTGAGCTTCTCTCACCTGAAGCCCAGCTGACTCCCCCAACTTCCTGTGAACTAAAATCTGGACCTAGCTTACAAGCATATCAGACCAAGGGTCTTGGCAGGTGGGTAAGAACAAAATTAGAGCATCTTTTTTTATCGTAGCCTACCAAATATAGTACCTGTCCCTAACCATGCTGAGACTGTCTGAAATGAAACATTTCTTTTGTAATACGTTTGACCTATTTATCTCTTAAAATATTTTTAAATAATGGGAAGGAAATTCAAGCCAGTAAAAGAATAGTGAATGCCAAGTCCACGGAAGCCCTCGAAGCCCTCCTAAGCCCATCGGATTAGATCTATGGGTTTCAACGATGAGATTTTCTGCACCATGGAGAAAAGCAAACTTAGAGACTTTTACCTTCGTTTCCCATTAAAGGGGCTTCCCTGGTGGCTCAGCTGGTAAAGAATCCACCTGCAAAGTGGGAAACCTGGGTTCAATCCCTGGGTCAGGAAGATTCGCTGGAGAAGGGATAGTATTCTTGGGTTTCCCTGGTGGCTCAGCTGGTAAAGAATCCGCCTGCAATGCAGGAGACCTGGGTTCGATTCCTGGGTTGGGAAGATCCCCCTGGAGAAGGGAAAGGCTACCCACTCCACTATTCTGGCCTGGAGAATTCCATGGACTGCATAGTCCATGGGTTCATAAAGAGTTGGACAAGACTGAGCAACTTTCACTTTCACTTTTACCAGGCTGCTAAAACAAAAGAAGATCTGACAAGTTGACAAGGCATTCAGAACTTTTTAAAATGTATTTTTGGCTGAGCTGGATCATCCTTGCAGTGAGCAGGCTTTAGCTAGGTGCAGCAAGTGGGGGACAACTGTCTGGTTGCAGAGCAGAGGTTTCTCCCTGCAGTGGCTTCTCTTATGGAACACAGGCTGAGTAGTTATTGCAAAGCCTGGGCTTAGCTGCCACGTGGCATGTGGCATTTTCTGGATCAAGGATCGAACCCGTGTCCCTGGCACTGGCAGGCAGATTCTTAACCGCTGCACCACCAGGGAAGTCCAGATCTCATTTTTTTAAAAAGTAAATGATTCTCTACAACTTGTGCTCAGTCGCTTCAGGCGTGTCTGACCTTTTGCAGCTCTGTGACCTGCAGCCCACCAGGCTCCTCTGCTCATGGGATTCTCCAGGCAAGGATGCTGGAGTGGGTTGCCATATCCTCCTCCAGGTCTCTACAATACACTAGTGTGTATTCGACAGAATACCTAAGAAACAAAACCTGTATGTTCTTCGATCTTGGCCAAACCCTCTAAACAAAGTACTCTGACCACTTAAGATCTTTTTTGTCCCCGTAAATGAAGAGTGTGCCCCTGAAGATGAGTAGCTAAGGTAGTTTTTAAAGGAGAGTTGATTCATTTCACAGAATTCTGGAGTGACAATCGTTTCCAGGGTGCTGTGTGAGGCTCCAGGAAACCACAGAAGACAAGTCCTGGATTCCGTCACCTTTGGAGACAGTGGGAGCTCCCGTGGAGAGAAAAGAGAGCTGGTCCACATGTGAACATCATGGAGTTTGATTCCGTGGGGCCAGGAAGGTGTTCTTTATCGCCAAAGGCAGAAGGGTCAAGTTGGGAGAGTTTGATGAGTGTGGAGCTAGCTTGTTTGACTTTCTCAGGCAAGCAGTGCATTCACAGCCTTTCTGTCTACTCTGGACTCAGTGTTTGAGCCCCCACACAGCTCAGAGACCCCCAGCATGAAGATGGTTATAACAGAGGACAGTCACCAAATGACCAGAGAGGCAAATATACTGTTGGAGGCTCAGAGAAGATGGGAGAGATGATTTCTAGCTGGGGTGATCGGTGCGGGTTCATGAGAGACGGGGGTAGGCTGGTTTTCTTCCCAGTACAGAGAACGTGTAAAGGAAACGGGGTTACAGATGTTGAACCTCTTCCTTTGGGTTTCAGTTCAGTTCAGCGGCTCAGTCGTGTCTGACTCTCTGTGATCCCATGGACTGCAGCACGCCAGGCCTCCCTGTCCATCTCCAACTTCCAGAGACACCCAGAGCTTGTTCAAGCTTATGTTCATTGAGTTGGTGATGCTATCCAACCGTCTCAGCCTCTGTCATCCGCTTCTCCTCCTGCCTTCAATCTTTCCCAGCATCAGGGCCTTTTCTAGTGAGTCAGTTCTTCACATCAGGTGGCCAAAGCATTGGAGCTTCAGCTTTAGCATCAGTCCTTCCAATGAACACCCAGGACTGATCTCCTTTAGGATGGACTGGTTGGATCTCCTTGCAGTCCAAGGGACTCTCAAGAGTCTTCTCCAACACCACAGTTCAAAAGCATCAATTCTTCAGCACTCAGCTTTCTTTATGGTCCAACTCTAACATCCATACATGACCACTGGAAAAACCATAGCTTTCACCAGAGGAACCTTTGTCCATTGGGTGGGACCTTCCAAAAGTTTATCCCACTTAATTCAGACTTTAGGATCCCTCCATGTTCAAGCAATCTTGCACAGAGCATGATACAATTTGTCGAGTTTTCAATCATCAAACAGGACAGTTCATTCAAGGTTCTGAGGAGTCCTGCAGACAGACAGTGACCTAGAATTTCCCAAAAGCATGACAAGTCATGAAAAAGAGTCTCGGGGATGATCTTGCAGTGACGGTGGGCAGGAACGTGACAACCCAGGAGAGCTGAAACTGTGAGGACCTTGAGTCAAGAAATCTCTTCCGTGATGGCTCAGCTGGTAAAGAACCTGCGTGCAGTGCAGGAGACATGAGAGCCCCGGGTTCGATCCCTGGGTCAGGAAGATCCCCTGGAGAAGGAAATGGTAACCCACTCTGGTACTGTTGCCTGGAGAATCCCATGGACAGAGGAGCCTGGTGGGCTACAGTCCAAGGGGTCGCAAAGAGTGGACATGGTTGAAGCAAATTAGCACACACGCAGAGTGTAGAAATTAGGTGACAGATGAATAAGTCAACATTGGGTGGAAAAAAAAAAAGACAAAACAATGACAACAAAAACCAGTGCTCAGACAGTCTGCTGATCCTTTTCTCATTGTAACTCAGTAGATAACAATCCAGACGGTTCGACAGACTTTGCACAAGTGTAAAACTGACAGAAGCAGAAATGTAGTTAAGATCAAATTAAAATACTTTCTACTTCATTTAGAGGTGGCTGATCTCATGATACTGCCTACGTGACCTACTTAAAAATGCATAATACTTACTTCTTACAATTTGTCCAGCAGCATTTCAAAGATAAAGACAAACATTAGCAGCAGCTTCTGGAGCTGGCTTGGAGCCTAACCGGGAAAATACACAACCACACACTCCACAAATTTCTATGCCAATAGTACCTGACGCCCAGTTTGTCTCCAATTCTATGGAGAACATGTCCTCTGTTGCATTTGAGCTCTGCTTTGATCTTGCCTAGATCTGTGATGTGAGGAAGATTACGGGTTTCACACCCAAAGCAAATAATAGGGAACAAAATTGAGATGGGCTTATTAAACCAGGAACAAAAAAGGAACAAAAACAAGGATTCTCACACTAGATGTGATTACTGGAAATTCTGCACAATAAATCCAACCCAGAGTGGAAGTATGAGGCATGTGTATCAGAAATGACAAGGCAAAATCGGATTTCCTTATAGAAAGGAAATGGGTCTACTCTTAGATGGCTAGGCACATTAATTAGTCCATACATGACTACTGGAAAAACCATAGCTTTGACTAGACAGACCCTTGTCAGCAAAGTAATGTCTCTGATTTTTCATATGCTGTCTAAGTTGGTCATAGCTTTTCTTCCAAGGAGCAAACGTCTTTTAACTTCATGGCTGCAGTCACCATTTGCAGTGATTTTGCAGCCCAAGAAAATAAAGTCTGTCACTGTTTCCATTGTTTTGCCATCTATTTGCCATGAAGTGATGGGACCGGAAGACATAATCTTCATTTTTTGAATGTTAAGCCAGCTTTTTCACTCTTCTCTTTCATTTGCATCAAGAGGCTTTTTTGTTCCCCTTCACTTTCTGCCATAAGGTTGGTGCCATCTGCATGTCTGAGGTTATTGATATTTCTCCCGGCAGTCTTGATTCCAGCTTGTGCTTCCTCCAGCCCAGCGTTTCTCATGATGTACTCTGCATATAAGTTAAATAAGCAGGGTGACAATATACAGTCTTGATGTACCCCTTTCCCGATTTGAAACCAGTCCGTTGTTCCATGTCCACTTCTAACTGTTGCCTCTTGACCTGCATTACAGATGACCTCTTTTAGAGGTAGGTATATCTTAACTTAGTTCCAATGATTTTATAAAAGACTTGGTAATCAAATGAAGGCTGGAAAATCAGATAGCCCACCACGCAGGTAGGGGGAGATTTTGTTTGGAATTGTGGGGACCTCTGTCCACATGGCTGAAATGCCACTACCTAGGAGATGGGAGGAGAAGGCAATGGCACCCCACTCCAGTACTCTTGCCTGGAAACTCCCATGGACAGAGGAGCCTCATAGGCTGCAGTCCTTGGGGTCGCCAAGAGTCAGACACGACTGAGTGACTTCACTTTCCCTTTTCACTTTCATGCATTGGAGAAGGGAATGGCAACCCACTCCAGTTTTCTTGCCTGGAGAATCCCAGGGACGGGGGAGCCTGGTGGGCTGCCGTCTGTGGGGTCGCACAAAGTCAGACACGACTGAAGCGACTTGGCAGCAGCAGCAGAAGAAGAAATGGGAGGTCCTCCTGACGGCCCTGCCTGACTCCTTCATCCACAAGCATGGGTTACAGGTGAGTTGCAGGCAGGTATCCGTTCCCAGGGTCAGCTGCGTGTGACTATAGTCACCATGTATGTCTGAACATCCCTGGAGCTAGTCCTCTAGCGCATGCCTCTCGCGTCGGTACCCCTAGTTCATTTTCCAACAAGGTAAGAGGGATTTTTTCACACTGACTTTAATAAAGGGAGAAAGAACCTCTGCTATTAAATTCTAAAAAGACATAATCAGTGTGATGCAAGCACCAGGAGCGGTGCCTACATCGATTCTCTTCTTTTTCTCGAATTCACCGTTGTATCGAAGCCTGAGCGAGAACACTGTAAAATTGCCGAGACGTGGATAATTAAACAATAAAGATTTTGAGAAGGAGAATGCGTTAGTGGAACAAAGCATTGTGAATCAGCAGACTGAAGTACAGAATTATTTGAGTTGCTCAGTGTAATGATTCAGCTAAAGTGGGGGAAAGACGTCCTAGAAAGCAGTTCTAGGGGGTGGGGTGCCCCAACCGGAAGTCCATCAGCTGCACCTGGGAATTTGGCAGAAATGCAATTTCTTGAGTGTCTCCCCAGACTTGCTGACTCAGACAACGGGGAGGGGAGACAACATACTCTTTTCTTCCAAACCGCCCCCCCTCTGGGGGTGCCAGTCTCTGCCAGAAAAACATTTTGACGGCTGAAGGAAGCCGTCTACCCTTCCATCTCTGCAATCTATGTCACGAAGAACACCACCGTTGGAAGAAAACTGTATGATGCTATTTCTTAAGAAAATCAAACATCTAAGCGTCAAGTGGCTCCTTAAGCAGGCTGGCAAGGCGGAAACCCGCCTTTTATTCTGAACCCTGAGTCACACAGATGAAGCATGTATTTGAAAACACGAGAGGCTGGCGTGGCAGTTTGGCAGCTGATAAATTCAATGTGCCAGATACCGGCCAGGAAGCAGCAAGTTTCATGAGGGTCCCCAGGGTGACCGCTGCCCAGGGGGTCGAGGGGGAGTGGGAGAGGGACCTGGAATCAACGATGGTGGTCTCCCAGTCAGAGCAAATGGGAGCAGAGCTGTCTGACTTTGCCACCGATTCTCCAGCCCAGAACACGGGAGTGGGTAGCCTATTCCTTCTCCAGCAGTTCTTCCTGAGCCAGGAACAGAATCCAGGTCTCCCACATTGCAGGCAGATTCTTTACCAGCTGACCCACCAGGGAAGCCGAGAGGTGTCCCTAATTGGGTATAGCCCCCTGACCTTCAGGAAAAGCCAATACTCCTTCCAAGAGGATCATAACTGTTTTCAGAACCCCATCCTCGGAGTCACAGAGCTCTGTCTCCCCAGGGAACGTCTGGGTGACTACAGGAGGCATAGAAAACTCCAGAGAGACGCTGAGCAAGTTTCTCCTCCGTTCTCTCCGCAGGAAAGGGTGGTATCAGTGGGCTCCACGTCCCAGTTTCACAATCTTATTTAGGTTGCAGAAACGCTTCGCAGACCCAGCTGTGTGGGTTACATAAAAACCTGTCGGGCTGATTACTGGTGACAGGCACGGCACTCGTCAGAAAGCATGCAAGGGGAATTAGATTATCTCCTTGATAATGACAGGATGGCAGTCGGAGAAGGAAACTCACTTTCTTATCTGGTGACGCCATGAAGGTTCCATTCCGCTGAGCTGTCTCTCGCCTTTCCTCCTGTGGAAATCATACGGCATATTTGCGTAGGTGTGTATGTCCGCGTGTGTTCACTTGCTCAGTCATGTCTGACTCTTTGTGACCGCATAGACTGTAGCCCGCCAGGCTCCTCTGTCCATGGGATTCTCCAGGCAAGAATACTGGAGTGGGTTGCCATTTCCTCCTCCAGGGGATCATCTCCCCAACCCGGGGACTGAACCCACATTTCCTGTACTGGCAGGCGAATTTTTTGCCCCTGAGATACCAGTGAAACGCAGCTACCATGACCCTAGGTGCCCTGAAACAGGACAATCATTTAACAGCAAACAAACGAAAGTCAGATTGACTCCTCTGAGTGTGAGAGGCAAGAAGCTCTTAGGTCGGTTCCAGGTCACTGATATTCAAAAGAGAATTCTTTACTTTGACTTAATTATGATATGAGACAAAGTGAGGGGAAGCGTGCAATTCTTGAATATTGACATACAGTTTAGAAAATAATGGAATTAGGTGTTTCAGAAATCCATAACCAACATAGATATAGCTTCTCTCCCTCTCACACACACACACACACGCACATACACATTCCATCTCTTTAATTTATATACAGGTGAAAGTCACTCAGTCATGTCTGACTCTTTGCGACCCCATGGACTATAGAGTCCTTGGAATTCTCCAGGCCAGGATACTGGAGTGGGTAGCCTTTCCCTCCTCCAGGGGATCTTCCTGACCCAGGGATCGAACCCAGGTCTCCCACATTGCAGGTGGATTCTTTACCCGCTGAGCCAACAGGGAAGCCGAGAAATACCGGAGTGGGTATCTTATCCCTTCTCCAGGGGATCTTCCCAACCCAGGAATCGAATTGAGGTCTTCAGCATTGCAGGTGGATTCTTTGCTGTCTGAGCCTATACAGTACACTCACACATACACAGCCTACCTCCTTAATTTGGATACAGACAGCTAACAAAGACTATGGCTCTGAGTACGGTGTTTAGAATGTAATACATGTGGTTTCCATCATTCTTGACATTTGTTTTCAGAGAAAGGACATAAACTGGAAATACATCAGATTTATGCATCCACATACACGCTTCAAATAAACAATCAAAATGAGAACATTTCCAGTGAGACTAAAAAAAAATCATAAAACCCCATGTAATTGAGAGGTGTGGGAGAATCTTAAAATGAATATTAAAACAGAATACACATAGATAGAAAGTCTATCCCGGAATGCCTGCATGCCTCTCCCAGAACGCGATTTCAAGGAAAGATGAGCTAAGAGGCCTTCCAGAGAGAGAGAGTTAATGATCTTAGAAGCGAAAGCAATTCCCAGGATGAGCCTTTAAGGGGCAGGAGCTGTAACTCTGCCTGAAGCAAAATTTCAACATCCCGTTGGTCTCTGGGGCATCCCTGCGGTAAGCTAGACCTGTGTCCTCCCTACCTCCCACCCTCATTCCCCAGTTAGAAGGAAGTCATAAGAATCTGTCTGAAACTGCAAGTCACTCAGTTATGTCCAACTCTTTGCGACCCCATGGACTATACAGTCCATGGAATTCTCCAGGCCAGAACACTGGAGTGGGCAGCTATTCCCTTCTCCAGGGGATCTTCCCAACCCAGGAATCAACCTGGGGTCTTCTGCCTTGCAGGTGGATTCTTTACCAGCTGAACCACCAGGGAAGCGAGACATACGTCTCTCTAAGACATATATCAATTGATAGAGGAAGAGCAAAGATGTATACAGGGGGGGTTCCTGAATCTTCTCTGTAGATCAGGTGTGATTTTTTACAGTTTATGGCTCTTCCTAGCTTTTGAATTCTATATGCATTTATTAAGCAAAAGGAGAGTTTTACCTACTCTTAGAATACCGTGGCCACAAGAAAAAAACATGTATCAAAAGCCCACAGCTACCATCATACTCAACGAAGAAGAAGGGAAACCATTTCCTCTATAGACGCAGTGCAAGGCAAGGAGACCAACTCTCACCGCTGCTGTTCAACACAGCACTGGAAATCCAAGCCAGAGCAATTATGCAAGAAAAGGAAATAAACCGCATCCACATTGGAAAGGAAGAAGCAAAATTATCAGCTATTGCACGTGACATGATCGCATAAGTAGAAAACCCTAAAGACTCAACTAAAAAACCCTCAAAACTGATAAATTCAGCAAAGTCACAGCATACAAAAATCAATGCACAAAAATTAGTGGAATTTATATAGGCAAATAATACACTATCCAAAAGGAAAAAAGATTTAGGAAAACAATTTCATTTAAAATAGCAACAGGTTAAAAAAAAAATAAATAAAATAAAATAGCAACAGGTGACTTCCGTGGTGTTCCAACGGTTAGGAATCTACCTCGAAATGCAGGGAACAAGGGTTCGATCCCTTGCCGGGGAACTAAGACCCCAGGTGCCTCGGAGCACCTGAGCAGGAACACCTCAACTGCTGAGCCCACTCACCACAACTGGAGTCCGTGCTCCCCAGAGAAAGATGACGCATAATGCGCAGTGAAAATCCTGCATGCCACAACAAAGACTCGATGCAGCTAAATGAAAAAGTAAATAGCAGCAAAAACAACAAAATACTCAGGAAGAAATGAACCAAAGAGATGAAAGGTCTGTGCACTGGAAATTATGCAATATGATGAAGAGAACGAAAGGAGACAGACAAATGCAAAGATACTTATGGGCATAAACAGGAAGACATAACATTGCTAAAAGGTCCACACTACCCTCAGTGATCTACAGATTCAACGCAATCTCCATCAAAATTCCAATGCCATTCTTTATATATTTTTTTAAAAAAATCCTAAAAATCGTATGGAACCACAAAGACCCTATGGGGCCAGAGCAATCCTTCTCCAAGGAAAGTGAGAAGGGAGAATACATACAAATTATGAAGCCCCCTCATCTTTGTGGATACACTCTGAAAATTGGTACAGCTTATGTCCTCCCCACAAGCCCATTCCTGCAATATGCTCTGTTTTCTGATAGTGTGAAATTATCCTTTAAAAGCCAGGATTTCAAATTTTAAGTAGCTATGTCATTTTAGGTAACACGTGTGGTCAGTTGGTGATTGGTGTCCAACTCTTTGCGATCCCACAGATTGTAGCCCGCCAGTCACCAATATCCGTGGGATTCTCCTGGCAAGAATACTAGAGTGGGTTGCCATTTCCTCCTCCAGAGGATCTTCCCAAACCAGGGTTCAAACCTACATCTCCTGCATTGACAGGTGGATTATTGCCCGCTGAGACACTTGGGAAGCCCCACTCTAGGCAAAATCTAACAAAAAAAATACTCATGACCAATAGAAATAATTTCCTTAAAGTAGGAAAAAAAGAAATTCAAGGCTTCTTTGAAAATATATGTTCTCATCCTGCAATAAAGGGGATTACTGGTGGGAATACCAAATTATAATAAATTTTGGCTTCCAAGTATACCAATGGCTTGCAGATGGAAGTATTTCAAATGCTTAGTTTTTTTGTTTTTGCCTGACATTTTCAAATAAATGGTTCTGAATATTTCACAAAATTTCTACAAGATATCATCATGCCTATTATTTCTTCAGATTCCCGTGTAATATTTAATGATGTTGGCATATAAACCCCCATTAGTTCAAAATAGACTTGCTGAGTACAAGTGGAGAGGGAGTAACATTTTGTGATAATTTTTTCTCATCCCACAAATGGGTAATGATGAGGATTTTGGAATTTTGTTAGGCAGATTTACATCAGTCCCACTTTTTAGTTTAAAAATATGTGTGGAGTTAGCACATTGAATTTATCACCAAGGAACTTGTACAAAACCCTTTCAATGTCAATGATTTCACTTTACACACATTTACAGAGGGCGTCAGAGAAAAGGGGATTTTACTATTATTTTTGAGTGCTTGAGAAGGTGTCATTAACTAGAAAGATAATCAAAGAATGTAATGGTGCAGAAGTTTTATGACTATAGCCACAAAAAAATCACACACCTCATTAATCTCCACACTGTATATCCATAAACATTTATGTGCTATGTACATATATGACATCATACACTTCTATACATATGATACATGTGTGATGTCATATCTATGTATCTATATACGTCTTTATATATTCTCTATATATACACAGATAGAAAGAGAGAAAAATAGATGACAGATATAAAAAAGGTAGATGGTCGATAAGACAGATGGATCTGTATTTATTAGGGATGGTAGATAATTATATTTATAGATTATAGATACATAATGGATAGATGGATGCATGAATAGATAGGCAAGATACATAATAGATACATGATAGATGTATATACCTCTATTTACTTACAGACTAGATAGGTGATAGATAGGCAGATAGTAGATAAGGTACACAGATACATAAATATATAGATCAGATAACTAGGTAGGTAGCAGATCAAAATAATCAATTCTAAAGGAAATCAACCCTGAATATTCATTGGAAGGACTGATGCTGAAGCTCCAATACTTTGCCCACATGATGCAAAAGGCCTAGAAAAGACCCTGATGCTGGGAAAGATTGAAGGCAGGAAGAGAAGGGGATGACAGAGGATGAGATGGTTGGATGGCATCATTGACTCAATGGATGTGAGTTTGAAGAAACTCTGGGAGAGGGTGAAGGACAGGGAAGCCTGGCGTGCTGCAGTCCATGGGATGTCAAAGAGTTGGATACAACTTAGCAACTGAACAATAACAAGATAGAGAGATAGATAGACAGATATGACATGTAGACACATTAAAAGATATAGGTAGGTAGATAAATTAAGAGATAGACAGGTCTATATGTCCCATTGCTTCTGTTACTCTGGAGAACATAGATTAATACAGTGATCTTCGCCTTTTTGTCCCTTAACTAATATGAAATGTTGAAATATAGTACTGCAATCTGTTAGTAGAAAAGGAGATAGAACTGTAGCATTTCTTTCCTTTTTCCTGTTGCTGACTTAACTGTTAATGAGATGACCTGAGTAGCTATGAGCAGGTAATTAGCCATAAGCCACCGAGTCAAGAGTGGTAAGCGTGAGTGGTGACTGTGGAAAAAAACATTTTATTTTGTGGCTTTCCATTAGCGATGGCTTTCACTCCCAGGAGATGGCATGTGGCTTGTAAGTCTGATAAGACCGTCCACTGCAGTCAGGATAAGCCAGGAGAGACACGTGTATGTGGGGACAGAGGGTGAGATGGTTGGATGGCATCACCAACTCAATGGACATGAACATGGGCAAACTCTGGGAGATGGTGATGGACAGGGAGGCTGGGCGTGCTGCAGTCCATGGGGTCCCAAAGGAGGTGGACACGATAAAGGGACTGAACAATAGCAACAAATGCTTCTTATGGACTGCATTTCAATTTACTCAGCGAAGAATGCATTTGCCTATAAACTTAATCTCTTTGAAGACGGAGCCACTGAACCACCACAACAACACAGAAGAGAGGCTCAATCACGTCTGTAGTTCTCTGTGCGTTAGGAGAAGGTCATCAGGTCCCACACACACTGAGGAAAGAAATGAACGGGGGGCATGGATACCAAAGAGGCGGGGGTCACAGAGCTCTCCCAGAAGCAGCCCACAGACCTGCCTCACTGGACTGACTAGAGTGTCCCAACTGTACTAGGAAATGATACATGCAAGAGTTCAGTTCAGTTCAGTCGCTCAGTCGTGTCCAACTCTTTGTGACTCCACGGACTGCAGCACGTCAGGCCTCCCTGTCCATCACCGACTCCCAGAGCTTGCTCAAACTCACGTCCATCGCGTCGGTGATGCCATCCAACCATCTCATCCTCTGTCATCCCCTTCTCCTCATGCCTTCAATGTTTCCCAGCATCAGGGTCTTTTCCAGTGAGTCAGCTCTTCACATCAGGTGGCCAAAGGATTGGAGTTTCAGCTTCAGCATCAGTCCTTTCAATGAATATTCTGGGTGGATTTCCTTTAGGATGGACTGGTTTGACCTCCTTGTAGTCCAAGGGAGATGTGGCTTGAAATAAAGATACTCTACACATTGTGTGTGTGTGTGTGTGTGTGTGTCTGTGTGTTAGTTGCTCAGTTGTGCCCAACTGTTTGCGACCCCATGAACTGCTCCCCATCGGGCTCCTCTGTCCATGGGATTCTCCAGGCAAGGATACTGGAGTGGGTTGGCATGTCCTTCTCCAACGCTACACGTTACTGCAGAGTAAACCACACAAGGGCGCTCTCACTTGGAAGAGGAGGCACGCACAGGACAGTGCGTATGAGACACATGAACTAACCTCTGCAACTGGACATGTGAACAAATGCACATTCACGTCCTTTGAAGGTTTGCAACTAGAAGGTTCCTATATAGGAGCCTTGCCTTGTGGCTCAGCTGCTAAAGAATCTGCCTGCAATGCCAGAGACATGGGTTCGATCCCTGGGTTGGGAAGATCCCCCTGGAGAAGGGAAAGGCTACCCACTCCAGTATTCTGACCTGGAGAATTCCACGGACTGTATAGTCCATATAGGGGAGTTACTGTGTAAGGAAATATATTGGGAAATCATTCCCAATAATTACTTTATCCCCTCAAATGAACTAATACTCACCACAGCAATCAGATTTTCTTACACATATTTATAAACTGTTGGCACTGAACAGACAAGAAAAAGAAACAAACACAAAAAATTTTTTTCTGCCTGTTTGGTTCACAGGAATGATAAATCCATACCAAAGGCAACTTGAGATAAATTCTGATAATGGATGATAGACTTTCTGGTGGCTAAGACGGTAAAGAATCTGCCTGCAAGGCAGGAGACACGAGTTCCATCCCTGGGTCAGGAAGATCCCCTGGAGAAGGGAACGGCAACCCACTCCATTATTTTTGCCTGGAGAATCCCACGGACAGAGGAGTCTGGTGGGCTATGTGGTCTGAGTCTGAGTCCATGGGGTCGCAAAGAGTCAGACACCACCGAGCAACTAACTATTTCAAATTTCAGTTTAATAGAGAGACAGATACATAGATAGAAATAGATGATAGATAATAAAGAAATCAACCTTAGACAATAGATAGATATGGATGGGTAGATAGACACATTGAAAGGTGGATAGACACACAGACAGACGCAGATGATACACAGATAATAGATAGATAAATGATAGGTAGATAATAGGTAAATAGATAATAGATGGGTGATAGAATAGCTGGCAAATGATAGATGATAGACTTAGAGATGGAATGCATGATAGACAGATGAAAGATACACAGAAGAGAGGAAAGATAGATAGATGGCCTGGATAGCTCAGTGGGTAAGGAATTCATCTTTAATGCAGTAGACAGGGGAGACACAGGTTTGATCCTTGCATCAGGAAGATCCCCTGGAAGAGGGCATGGCAAGCACTCTAGTATTCTTGCCTGGGAAATCCCATGGACAGAGGAGCCTGGTGGGCTATAGTCACACGGTCACAATGAGTCAGACATCACTGAGTACACACATACATACAGATAGATGATAGGTTATAGACATGATAGAGAAACAGATTGGATGGATAGATGGATAGATACATAGAGTGAATGGATAGAGAGACAGACGGGATGAATGGATGGATGGGTAGGTACATAGACTGGGTGAGAGACAGACAGACTGGAGATAGAATAGATGGATAGATGGACTGGATACAAAGATAGAATGGAGGGATAGAAAGAATGGACTGGATGGATAGAATGGATGGATATACAGACAGAGTGGATGGACAGATAGAATTGATATACTGGATTGTTGGATGGATGGATGGATGGATGGATACACAGACTAGATGGATAGACAGATAGACTGGATGTAGAATAGATGGACAGATAGAACTGATAGACCAGATGGTTGGATGGATGGATGGATAGATAGATATATAGACTAGATGGATAGACAGATAGACTGGATGTAGAATGGATGGACAGATAGAATTGATAGACCAGATGGTTGGATAGATGGATGGATAGATAGATATGTAGACTAGATGGATAGACAGATAGACTGGATGTAGAATGGATGGATAGATAGACTGTATAGATAGAATGGATGGACAGATAGACTTGATAGACGGGATGGTTGGACTGGATGGATGTATAGATGGGTCGACTGGATGGACAGGCAGACAGATTGGATATAGAATGGATGGGTACACAGACAGGTAGAACAGACGGATAGATAGAATGGATAGACTGGATGGATGGATCGATAGATTGGATGGATAGACAGATGATCAAACAGACAGATGACAGACAGAGCCTTATTCTCAATGGGACGGTGATGTGACAGTTCAGTGACCCTAAAGCAAAAATGTACCGTCAAAGGAAACATAAAGAGCTATAGGATAACAGTAGGAAGTGATGCTGCCACTTGCATTCTTTCAGAAGACACTCCTTTTACATTTTTAATCCAGATTTAAGAGCATCCAAGGCACCACGATACCTGACAGGCATGGCAGCAAGGATGAGGCACTGCACATTCCTGACATATCTCCTGCGATGTCAAAGAAATAATAAATTATGGATGCACTCTCGATGAAAGAGAGAGTAATTGTAGCTTATAGCCCAGTGCCTAATCAGTATTTATCTGGGAAAAGATCCCGGGGGCTGTCAGCTTTCGTTCGGCTCAGGAAAAGACAGAGAGGCATCGGGTACCACAGTGAGAAAAAAGAACAATAAATGAAGGAAGGTGATTTGGCTGACTCTTATTTCATCTTTCTGCTCTCACTTGTTTTTAACTGGATTTTTAATTTTAACTTGATTTTTAATTTAAAAGTTATGCACATCCCTGGCAGAAAAAGCCTCAGAGGAAAAAAGGAGTAGGCAATGAATAAAACATGGTCATCTCTCAGACCAACAATCTGTGTACAAGTGTGTGTGTTTGTATACTTAAGTAGGCATATGTGGGCTTCCCTGGTACCTCAGCTGGCAACGAATCTGCCTGCAATGCGGGAGACCTCGGTTCGATCCCTGGGTTGGGAAGATCACCTGGAGGAAGGCATGGTAACCCTCTCCAGTACTCTGGCCTGGAAAATCCCCGTGGACAGAGGAGCCTGGCAGGGCTACAGTTCATGGGGTCACAAAGAGTTGGACGTGACTGAGCGCCTAAGCGCGCACACGCATGTGAAGGAAGTGAAAGTGAAAGTCACTCAGTCGTGTCTGACTCTTTGCAGCCCCATGACTATACAATCCATGGAATTCTCCAGGCCAGAATACTGGAGTGGGTTGCCATTTCCTTCTCCAGGGGATCTTCCCAACCCGCGGATCGAACCCGGATCTTCCGCATTGCAGGCGGATTCTTTACCAGCTGAACCACAAGGGAATTCCACACACACACACACACACACACACACACACACACACACACGTGCATATATAAGCATTATTTCTCCATTAGTGGAAGATACGATACACGGGCTTCTATACTTCATTTTCTCTTTTAACACTGTATCTGGGGAAACTCTCCACTCATCGTATATACATGTACACTGCATCAAAGTCATCTCTTTTTGTGGCGATAGGATACTTTAGTTTGTGTTGGTGTTAGTGATTTAATCCCTAAGTCGTGTCCAACTCTTTGCGACCCCTTAGACTGTGGCCCACCAGTCTCCTCTGTCTCCCTGATTTCCCAGGCAAGAATACTGAAGTGGGTTGCCATTTCCTTCTCCAGGGCATCTTCCTGATCCAGGGATAGAATCCATGTCTCCTGCATTGCAGATAAGGATTATTTACGACAGAGCCATCATGGAAGCCTAACTTCACCAATTCTCAATTATATCCACCTAAGTGGTTTCAAGTCCTTTAATTTATACATTCTGTCAACATGAGCCTTTTTGTCTGTTGAGTGGTGCATGTATTTGAATATATGGGTTAGGTAAACATGTACACTTGGAATTGCCAGATCACATTTCTTTCCAGAGATATCACACAGTTTTCTGTTCCTACCAATAGCTTCTGTTTCCCCAAACCTCTGCCAATACTATATATAGATATCTGTATATTTTCAAATATTTTGAGTTTTCTCAAAGCTACAAAGTCTATCCATATACCTTAATATAATTGTTTTCATTTTCCTGTTAATATTATGAACGCGGTTGGGCAATTTTTCCCATGTTGGTAAGCAAATAGTATTTGTCCTTCCATGAAGTATCTGTTCACATACTTAGTCCACTCTTCTGCTGGGATCTTGGTCTCTCACTGAACTGTAAAGGCTGCTTCAAAAGCAGGAAGATTTTGGCTGACAGAATTGTGCGGTCATTTCACAACAATGTTAGATCATAACAAATCGGACATCTTTACCTTGCATCCACCGTGACAGGAATTTCTTTACTGACTCTGCATGAATTCAAGTGTTGGTTCACAGCTGAACATATTATTTTGTCATAATAAAATCACCAGTCTCTTCTCCTTACCCGCTTTAGCCGGAAACCACCCTGAATTTTATCCCATTCATTCTGGCACGTGCCCGTCCCATGACTTATGAGGTTTGTGATGTTTTATCATGGTGCAGACATTCATAGACATGGAGCTATTTATGCATTTTATGAAAAGAACTAGTTTTGAGATTCATGAAAACTTTGAAATTCAACAATATTCAGTTCAGTTCTGTCACTCAGTCATGTCCGACTCATTGCGACCCCAAGGACTGCAGCTCGCCAGGCCTCCCTGTCCATCACCAACTCCCGGAGTTTACTCAAACTCATGTCCATTGAGTTGGTGATGCCATCCAACCATCTCATCCTCTGTCGTCCCCTTCTCCTCCCACGTTTAATCTTTCCCAGCATCAGGGTCTTTTCAAATGAGTTAGCTCTTCACATCAGGTGGCCAAAGGATTGGAGTTTCAGCTTCAGCATCAGTCCTTCCAAAGAATATTCAGGGATGACTTCCTTTAGGATGGAATGGTTGGATCTCCTTGCGGTCCAAGGGACTCTCAAGAGTCTTCTCCAACAACACAGTTCAAAAGCATCAATTCTCTGGCGCTCAGTTTTCTTTATAGTCCAACGCTCACATCCATACGTGACAACTGGGAAAACCATAGCCTTGACTAGATGGACCTTTGTTGGCAAAGTAATCTCAACAGTATTACAAGACATTTATTCTTTGGTGTAAAGAATATGCCTGTCAGTGTTGGGCGGACACCCAGATGTGAGGGACCAGAGGTTTAGAATGAGTGGAATCCCCATTGTGTCAGCTAAATTTGTTTATAATCCAGGGCTTCCCTGGTGACTCAGTGGTAAAGAAGCTGCTGGACCATGTAGGAGACATGGATTCAATTCCTGGGTGGGAAAGATCCCTGGAGAGGGGAATGGCCACCCACTCCAGTATTCTTGCCTGCACAATCCCCCTGGACAAAACAGCCTTGGAAGGCTACAGCCCATGAGGTCGCAAAGAGTCAGACGACGACCTAGCGACTAAACAGAACAACAATAACGTTTATAATCCATCCATCTGTTTGCCTGAATGGCAAGTACGGCAGAGAAAATGAGTGAGATGAATCCTGTTTCTCACTTCTCAGAGCCCAGAGATTACCTTTAATCTTAGGTTGTTCCTTAATAAAGGCAGTGGTTCTTGTTCCTAGTCCTCAAAAGCTACTTTTAACAAGGGCTTTTAAACACATGAAATTAATTATACTTCATCTGAATGAAAAGGGTGGGGAACCCCCAAACATGCTTTCACCCAACGTATTTGAGTTTGGAAATTTCCCGTATGCATGTTTGGAGACAAAAGCCTAACTTGTAATTAATCAGAAGTCGACAAAATTGAATCATTGCAGTGATGAGAGCAGGAATTCCATTTGCACATTCCTCCCTCTCCAACCCCAGAAATGTTTAATCACATTTCCCTTTAAATATTTTTTGATTAGGCAGACTCCGAAATATTAAACTGAGCTCATGGTTCAGGAAATGACAAAGAATAGTAATTAATCCCAACAGTCACCTCGCTTAAACACATTGTAAGAAAAATACTGAAAAAACATAAAGAATGAATCAAATATAATTCATTGAGAACACATGTATCTACAACAACTTTCAAATGATCATAAACAGCACTACCATAGTGCCACGTTTTCACTTTTTAACAAAGAACATATTAAATTCAGAATGTTTGTTGTTCGTATTATTTTTAACATTGAGAAATTAAAAAAAGAAAAAAAAAACCTTTATGGACTTCTCTAATATGAAATACAAACTAATCATAGTTGTTCCACATTCCACATATGTCTTACTGGGTTGGCCAGGAAGTTTGTTCCGGTTTTTCTGCACCATCTTAGATAAGGAAGATGCCTGAAAACAGTCATTGAACTTCTAATCCAGTTGGGAGCCAGCAGTCTTTAAAGACACAGCCACACAAATCAATAAAAAATAATAATGCAGGCAAATATGGTTCAGCAGAATATTTCAAGGGATCACTGCAGCTCAGACCCAGAGACCATTCTTCCTGTGCAATCGTTGGAAGAGCAAAATTTCTATGATAGTCTTAGAAGAGTGGTCTAGAAAACAAGCAACTAAAAGTCAGTTCAATAAAGCAGAAATATGGTTGTTCCAACTAGCTCAGTGGTAAAAGTACCCACCTGCCAATGCAGGAGATGTGGGCTCGATCCGTGGGTGGGGAACATCCCCTGGAGAAGGAAATGGCAACTCACTCCAGTATTCTTGCCTGGAGAATCCCATGAACAGAGGAGCCTGGTGGGCTAGAGTCCATGGAGTCACAAAGAGTCAGAAATGCCTGAGCACTCAATGCAAAAATATGTGTTGTCCCCCAAACTCTACAGTTTCGGCCCCATATTCTTATGAAATGTACAGGGTTTTTTTTTTTTTTTTTTTTTCATCCTTTCTTTGCATTTAATCATGCACCATTTTGTCATGAACCTTTCATCTGCTTACAGGTGTCGGGAGAATGAGGAACACTCTAATGCCAGGAATACAGGATCGACATCAACATTTTCTCTGAGCGCCTAGTCTGAGGAGTGGGGTGATAGATCAATCTACTGTTATTCCACGGGACAGAAGAACAGAATGGGCATGTGTGGAAAACACCATGAGAGAAAGAGGGTCCAATAAAGTGTGGAGGTTTGTCAAATGCATCAGACTATACCCTCCATGCTCACTCACTGTTGTTTTATTTCATTTCAACATCTCCCCAAGGACTTAGTAGTCATTTGAAACCACAGAATCGGGGTCTGGAGAAGGTGAAGGACTGGGCTAAATTCACATATTCAGCAAGTGGCCCGCCCTCCCCTATCAGAGCCATCTACTTGTCCTTACATGACGTCACACTGATTCAATTCAGTTCCATCGCTCAGTCGTGTCCTACTCTTTGCTACCCCATGAACCGCAGCATGCCAGGCCTCCCTGTCCATCACCAACTCCCGGAGTTTACCCAAACTCTTGTCCATTGAGTTGGTGATGCCATTCAACCATCTCATCCTCTGTTGTCCCCTTCTCTTCCTGCCTTTAATCTTTCCCAGCATCAGGGTCTTTTCAAATGAGTCACCTCTTTGCATCATGTGGCCAGAGTATTGGAATTTCAGCTTCAGCATCAGTCCTTCCAATGAACACCCAGGACTGACCTCCTTTAGGATGGACTGGTTGGATCTCCTTGCAGTCCAAGGGACTCTCAAGAGTCTTCTCCAACACCACAGTTCAAAAGCATCAATTCTTCAACACAGTTTTCTCTATAGTCCAGCTCTCACACCCATACATGACCACTGGAAAAACCTTGACTAGATGACCTTTGTTGACAAGGTAATGTCTCTACTTTTTAATATGCTGTCTAGGTTGGTCATAACTTTCCTTCCAAGAAGTAACCATCTTTTAATTTCATGGCTTCAATCAGCATCTGCAGTGATTTTGGAGTCCAAAAAAAATAAAGTCAGCCACTGTTTCCACTGTTTCTCCTTCTATTTCCCATGAAGTGATGGGACCGGAAAACATGATCTTAGTTTTCTGAATGTTGAGCCTTTCACTTTCATCAAGAGGCTCTTTAGTTCTTCTTCACTTTCTGCCATAAGGGTGGTGTCATCTGCATATCTGAGGTTATTGATATTTCTCCCGGCAATCTTGATTCCAGTTTGTGCTTCCTCCAGCCCAGCATTTCTCATGATGTACTCTGCATATAAGTTGAATAAGCAGGGTGACAATATTCAGCCTTGACGTACTCCTTTTCCTATTTGGAACCAGTCTGTTGTTCCATGTCCAGTTCTAACTGATTATGTTAACCTAATAAACTTGACTCGGGCAAGGCAGTACTGATAAGTCCATAACGTGTCCTCTAAATGCATTTTCTCCTTTATCTATTACATTATGGAGGCCACCATGGGGCCGTCTTTGCTTCGATATGGAACGGGTGAGGTTATAAAGGATCTGATAATGTCTCGCAGTTGTGTGGAGTCAGCTCGCAAACGCGGGTTTGCATACGTTGTCATTTTATGAAAGAAACAAAAGTCTGATGACTGCTTCTATCATCATCAGGTTAACTCCGGTCTTGACTTCTTTCTGAAAACAAAACAAGACGAAATCAACAGATGATGGTTCTGAACTGGCAGTTACGTGTTTCTTTAGACTCCAGGTCTGCTAACAATTACTGATTCCTCATTATTATGGCTGTAACCAATTTTGATAGGAGAATCACACAGCCGCAACAGGTAAACGTCACGGAGAGTGAAAAAGTGAAAGTTATAGTCGCTCAGTCGTGTCCGACTCTTTGCGACCCCGTGGACGTAGCCCACCAGGCTCCTCTGTCCATGGGGATTCTCTAGGCAAGAATACTGGAGTGGGTTGCCATTCCCTTCTCCAGGGGATCTTCCCCAACCAGGGATGGAACCCACGTCTCCTGCATTACAGGCGGTTTCTTTACCGTCTGAGCCGCTAGAGAAACTCCAAGGACATGGAAACCTCGGATCAATGATGTGTCCAACACTGTATAGGTATGGGGTTGTGATCTAGTTTAGCCCTTGACACACCCGAGAAAGTCTTCAATTAAAAATTAAAAATGCTCTTCACGTTCCTGTGAAAACACAGAAATAAACGCTGAGCTACATCCCTAATGGGTACTATTATGCATTATTCAAGTTTAACCAGGCAATTGTCTGCTTTACATAACTCTGGCTTTAGCTTTTAAAGGTAATTTTGGAAGAGAGATTGTGGTATATTTTTACCTACAAAAGAGTTTACTTTCATGAGAGCAAACGAGTTTCTGGGGTAAAAATTTCATTTGAAAATAGCTGAAAGGAGATCAAGGGGGGAACAGAAAACAGATGTGGCTTTACCAACACTACTAGTGGTGTTTTTACTCCATTCTTTGGAAAACATTTTCTGTATCTTTTCGGGTCAGTTCTTCCAAGGATCTCTCTAATGCTATGGCTCTTACTTACCACCAAATTGAGTGATGACCTTCTAGGCTCTAGAGAGAGATGGATGGGTCTTTGGAAAGATTCCTTCCACTGAGTCCCCGAAGTGTTCCTGATCCTTGGGTTTCTAACCTTGGACAGTTCCACCTGCTGGGTCCTCCTGTGGACCCACAAGAAAACACCCAGTCGAGACACCAAGAGCATGTTCTCAAAATTCACATCAAGGGGACGAGAAGGTGCCACCTTAAACCCAACAGAAGGGCCATCATTAAAATATCTGCAAACAATAAACGCCAAAGAGGGTGTGGAGAAAAGGGAACCCTCTGCTGACGGGGGTGTAAACTAAAGCAGCCACTGTGGAAGATGGTATGGGGATTTCTTAAAAAATCAAGAGTAAAACCACCCAAAAGAGAAGTACAAATACAGCGTATTAACGCATATATGGAATCAATGAAGATGGGACCGATGAATCTATTTGCTGGGCGGCAATGGAGACACACATATAGGGGACAACTTGTGGACGTGGGGGAAGAAAGGTGAAGGTGGGAAGTATGCAGAGAATGACATGGAAACATACATTATCATGTGTAAAACAGATATCCAGTGGGCATTTGCCGTGTGACCCAGGGAACTCAAAGCAGGGCTCTGTGACAGCAAACACAGGAAAAGCCACTCAACGTCATTAGTTATTAGAAACATGTAAATCGAAACTGCCATGAGGTTATCACCTCACACTGCTCAGAAAGGCCATCATCAAAAAAAAAAAAAATCTACAAACAAGAAAGGCTGGAGGGGGTGTGGAGAAAAAGGAACCCTGCTACCCTGCGGATGGGATGGTCAACTGAAGCAGCCACCATGGAAATATTACAGATGCTCCTCAAAAAAAAAAATAAAAAATAAAAACGAGAACTACCATGTGATCCAGGAATTCCACTCCTGGGCACATAGGTGGAGAGGAACCATCATTTTAAAAAGATACTTGCACTCCAATGGTCACTGCAGTACTATTTACAAGAGCCAGGACACAGAAACAACCCAAGCTCTCATCAACAGATGAGAGATTTCAGAAGACGTGGTATGTATAGACCTTGAGATATATGTACCAATGGTATACATGTACCGATGTATGGCTATACATATACACAGCCATAAAACAGAACTGATGCTTTTGAACTGTGGTGTTGGAGAAGACTCTTGACAGTCCCTTGGACCGCAAGGAGATCCAACCAGTCCATCCTAAAGGAAATCAGTCCTGAATATTCCCTGGAAGGACTGATGTTGAAGCTGAAACTCCAATACTTTGGCCACCTGATGCAAAGAGCTGACTCACTAGAAAAGACCCTGATGCTGGGAAAGATTGAGGGTAGGAGGAGAAGGGGACGACAGAGGGTGAGATGGTTGGATGGCATCACCAACTCAATGGACATGGGTTTGGGTGAACTCCGGGAGTTGGTGATGGACAGGGAAGCCTGGCATGCTGCAGTTCATGGGGTTGCAAAGAGTCGGACACGTCTGACTAAACTGACCTGAAAACAAAATCAAATAACATCATTCCCAGCAAAGTGGACGGACATGGTGACCACCATACTAAGAGAAGTAAGTCAGACAAGAGAAAGACCAAATCCCATATGATATCATTTAGATGTGGGATCTAAAATATCGTACAAAAGAGCTTATCCACAAAAGAGAAACAGGCCCAGAGACGCAGAGAACAGACTTGTGGCTGGGGGTGGGAGGAGAGATGGTCTGGGAGTTTAGGGTTAGGTGATGCCAGCTGGAATACACAGGCTGGATAAACAACAATGTCCTACTGTCCAGCACAGAAGAATAATATCCCATATCCCATGATAAGTGAAAGTTGTTCAGTCGTGTCCGACTCTTTGTGACCCCGTGGAGTGCAGAGTCCATGGAATTCTCCAGGCCAGAATACTGGAGTGGGTAGCCTTTCCCTTCTCCAGGGGATCTTCCCAACTCAGGGATCGAACCCAGGTCTCCCACATTGCAGGCAGATTCTTTACCAGCTGAGCCACGAGGGAAACCCAAGAATACTGGAGTGGGTAGCTTATCCCTTCTCCAGCAGATCTTCCCAACGCAGGAATCAAACCGGGATCTCCTGCATCGTGGGTGGATTCTTTACCAACTGAGCTATCGGGGAAGCCCATCCTATGATAAACCATAAAGGAAAGCAAGATGTTAAAGAATATATGCTTGTGTAAAACTGATTCACTTTGCTATTGAGCAGAAATTTGCGTGACATCATAAATCACTGTACTTTAATAAAATAATCATTTTTTTTAAAACAAAAAGATCATCTTCTCAGGTGTTACGGGGGTTTTCTTAAAACACAGCACTGTACTGAATCTGATTGCCTTTGAAAGCTACGTGGTACTACTGAGATACCCCCTCTTGAGATGTACCCTACCACATTTCAATTGGACTAAGTAACAGATTGATGGAATAAAGAGAAATAATGTTCTGCTAATGAGCAGTATTATTGCTACTACTCTTCCTAAGCCTCTAGGGGATCAGACCAAACAAATGATTCTAATGATCATTTTCAGCTTACACAGAAATATTTCTGTCTATATTCTGAGGCGTTGTCTGTTTTCAGTGACTCAAAGCACATTGCCAGCTTGCCTGGGGTCATTTATTGTTTCTTTTCCCAGTTACATGTCCTGTGAAGTAACACCTAACACAGTGATCGAGGCATCACGACTAATATGCTAGTATTATTGACCTAAACAGGGAATGTCTAACTTCAAGATTGGAGAAATCTATAAAATTCAAGTAACTACTAATAAAGCATGCATTGATGGAAGTTTTTGATTTCTTATTTTACTCTGCTGTTTTCATTGCTAAGTCGTGTCAGACTCTTTGTGGTCTCACGGACTGTAGCCCGCCAGGCTCCTCTGTCCACGGGATTTCCCAGGCAAGAATACTGGAGCAGGTTGCCACCTGTTGATGACTTTAAAGAAATCTCATATATTATGTATCTATGTCTATGCCTATATCTATATGTCCAGCTTGTAGTTGAAGAAACTCATGTACCAGTCCAGGCAGCAATGGATCGGATATAGTAGAACCTCGATGTTTTTGAGATTGTATTAGGTAAATAATTATACAAGCTTCGAGAAACACAGACTCTGCTTCATTCAGTCCTCTAGTGACTGTTTGGATCGTTTAATAAGTAAGGGAAGCAAGGAGTGGAGAGTCTCGGCAACACCCCCGAGTAGCAGGGTATAATGAGTCAGGCCAAGACGGGACCTTCATTTCCAAGACTGGGCCGGAGCACAAGCCTCGCTGGTCTTCCTGCTCAGAGTCACAGGTTCACACGGGTCTGCGCGGCGTGTGAGCAGCGAGCAAATTCCAAGAGCGCTCTAATCACTGCACGGCCAGGGAGCTCCCAGCGTTTTCCTAGCTTAAAAACCTAGGACAGCTACTACCAAAACACAAAAACAGAAGCACATCTAAATGGCCAAATACACACACACACACACACACACACAGATATAAAACTTTAAACATAAATATTTCCGTATTACAAATATGTCTGTATTTATATATATATAATATTAATGTCTGTTAAAATACAAATGTTCCTATTATACATATATATATATCTATGTTGCTCACTGTGACTTTCATATTGTATGTCTCGAACATACAATTTATACTACAAAAAAAAAGACTATCTAAATGGCCAAATACACACTCGCACAGACACAGATATAAAATGTTAAATATAAATATTTCTATATTAAAATATGTTGATTTATATTTTTATATTTACTATGTAAGTAGCTGTTAAGATACAAATGTTCCTATTATGTTGCTCACTCTGACTCAAGTTGTATGTCTCAAATACATACAATATACACTACAAAGAAAAAAGGATATCTAAATGGCCAAATACACACAGACACAGATATAAAATTTTAAATATAAATATTTTTATATTAAAAACATGTTGATTTATATTTTTATATATACTATGTAAGTATCTGTTAAGATACAAATGTTGCTCATTGTGATTTTCAGGTTGTATGTCTCAAATACATACAATATATACTACAAAAAGAAAAAATATCTAAATGGCCAAATACACATATACACACACATACAGAGATATAAAATTTTAAATATAAATGTTTATATATGACAAATATGTTGATTTATATTTATAATATACAAATGCCTGTTAAAATACAAATGTTCATATTATATATATCTATGTTGCTCATTGTGACTTTTCATGTTTTATGTCTTGAATACATACTATATATACTACAAAAAAAAAAAGATTACTTAAATGACCAACCACACATATAAACAGACATGCACACATATGTAAAATTTTAAATATAAATGTTTATATATTACAAATATGTTGACTGATATTTACATATACATTGTATAAATGTCAACTGGCTTCCCTTGTGGCTCAGCTGGTAAAGAATCTGCCTGCAATGCGGGAGACCTGGGTTCAATCCCTGGGTGGGGGAAGATCTCCAGGAGAGGGGAAAGGCTGCCCACTAAATGTCATATGTCGATTTATATTTATATATATTATATAGATGTCTGTTAAGATACCACTAAATGTCATATGTTGATTTATATTTATGTATATTATGTAAATGTCTGTTAAAATACAAACGTTCATATTATATATATATATATCTATGTTGCTCACTGTGACTTTCACATTGTACGTCTCAAACACACACAGTATATCACATATATTATATATATATTTAAAGGTCCTCAGTCTCAGGGAACTGAAAAGCAAAACCACTACATGTAAGAATGACTAGGCTACTGAAATTTGCAAACGCTGGCCATATCAAATGTGGAGACAACGGAGAGTAGGTAGACACCCACCAATGTCTGCTGACCCTAAAGAGAATTTCTCAAAATGGAGCGAGGCCCGCCATCAGGGCCATGAAAAGAATGCAGACCCCCCCGCCTCTTTACGGAACCAGCTATGAGAAGCGTCTGAGCAAATATGACATTTCCTGCTTCACGACGGAAATGACAGAGCTTAGACCCCCCCCCCCCCCGCCCCGCAAACTGCCTTCGGATTTAATCATCCCTATCTAAACCCAATCACAGGCTGCAATTTAAACCAATTTGCTCTGCATTAAAGCTTCACGGGAAAGAGAAATTCCCTCCTGATTACCTGCATCAACAGATAGTAAGCTAAGCCCGGGGAAAAAAGGCGGACCCAGTCCATGCTGTGGAGTTTCTATCAGGCCGGTTCTATTTAATTATACCTGGTAGCTGAGGAGGAAAGAAGGCTTCATTGCATGTTGGAAATGACCCTCCACCAGCCCCGGTGATCCAGACTAACACATGCAGACAATAAACGAGTGGTTACCAGTGGAGACACTGAGGTTGGGGAAATAGAGGCGACCGGGAGGTATAAACTATTGCGTGTAAGACAGGCTCCAAGGATGTATTGTAGAACACAGGGAATGAGCCAGCCTTTTGTTAAATTTTGTTTAAATTGGAGGCTAATTACTTTACAGTATTGTAGTGGTTTTTGCCATACATTGATATGAATCAGCCACGGGTGTACATGCGTTCCCCACCCTGAACCCCTCAGCCACGGGCACACATCTGCTCCCCATCCTAAACACCCCCCCACACACACCTCCCTCCCCATCCCATCCCTCAGGGTCATCCCAGTGCACCAGCCCCGAGCACCCTGCCTCATGCATCGAACCTCGACTGGGGATCTATTTCACATACGGTCATATACATGTTTCAATGCTATTCTCTCCAGTCATCCCACCCGCGCCTTCTCCCACAGAGTCTGAAAGTCTGCTCTTTACATCTGTGTCTCTTTTGCTGTCTCGCATATAGAATCATCGCTACCATCTTTCTAAATTCCATATATATGCGTTAGTATACCGTATGGGCGTTTTTCTTTCTGACTTACTTCACTCTGTATAATAGGCTCCAGTCTCATCCACCTCATTAGAACCGATTCAAATGCATCCTTTTTAATGGCTGAGTAATATTGCATTGTGTATATGTACCACAGCTTTCTTATCCATTCGTCTGCCGATGGACATCCAGGTTGCTTCCTTGTCCTGACCCAGCCTTTTGTAATCACCGTAAATCCAGTGTAACCTACAAAAATTATATGAGAACTAAAAAATCATTAAAAAGAAAAACCAAACAAAGAGACAAGAAAACCCAGTGAGTCTGATATGTAAGTATGTTACCACAAATTATCACAAAGGTTGTGAGATAGAAGTGTTGGATATTATATTTATTGCTGATTCATGTCAATGTATGACAAAACCCACTGAAAAAATAAATAAATAAATTAAAAAAAAAAAAAAAGAACAGGAAAAAAAAAAAACAAACCAGCCATGTGAGAGAGTCCCACTCCCCAACACTGGCTATTAGATAATTGACATTTTTACCACTTTTCTAGGCAAATATTATGTAGAATTATAGCTCTAATTTATCTACCTTTGACTTCTGAAAGTGAAAGTTGCTCACTTGGGTCCGATTCCTTGCAACCCCATGGACTATAAAGTCCACGGGATTCTCCAGGCCAGAATCCTGCAGTGGGTAGCTTTTCCATTCTCCAGGGGATCTTCCCAACTCAGGGATCGAACCCAGGTCTCCTGCATTGCAGGCAGATTATTTACCAGCTGAGCCACCAGGAAAGCCCTAATGAGGTTAAATATTTTGTACATTTTAAAACTTACTTCATTTTCTTACTAAGCAAACTTCAAATATTTAATCTTTTTCTGTATTTGAGCATTTTTGTTGCTGCTATTTATCAACTTACTGGAGCAATTGATAAAATAAGAGTTTTAACCTTTCCTCTCCCATAAGTGTTGTGACAATCACTTTTCTTTGCATTACCAGTTTTTACAAAATTCTCTCAAGCACGTACTGACTTTATCATTAGCATAAAAGCATTCTGTAACAGAGGTCAAACTAAACCATGATTTACATTCTCTTATAATTCTTTTGTTGTTGCTCTTCAGTTGCTCAGCCGTGTCCAACTCTTTGGGACCCCATGGACTGCAGCACGCCAGGCCTCCCTGTCCATCACCAACTCCCGGAGCTTGCTCAAACCCATGTCCATTGAGTTGGTGATGCCATCCAACCATCTCATCCTCTGTCGTCCCCTTCTCCTCCTGCCCCCAATCCCTCCCAGCATCAGGGTCTTTTCCAGTGAGTCGGCTCTTTGCATCAGGTGGCCAAAGGATTGGAGCTTCAGCTTCACCATCAGTTGTAGGATGAACTTCCTACCAAAGACTTGTGCTCTGCCTAGATCATTTTGCTGTGTGCTGTAAAGTGATGATCCGTGTTTTTCCTCCCTTCCTTCCCTCAGTGACTGGAGATTTTGCTTTTATATTTCAAACCTCCACAAACACGGGCACACACCTACACACTCCCTAGATGCCAGGGGTTGGGGGACTCACATCTGGGTGTGTTAGTGTCTCAACTGAAGCTGTGTTATGTTCTTGCTGACATTAGTCTCATCCCTTTGCCGAGTTTTCCTAACATTTGCCTCGATCTCTAAGCACATTTGGGCTTCCCTGGTGGCTCAGAGTGGGGAATGGCAATCCCCTCCAGCACCGTTGCCTGGAGAATCCCCATAGACAGAGGAGCCTGGCGGGCTACAGTCCAAGGGGTCACAAGGAGTCAGACACGACTGAGCCACTCAGCGCATTCAAGCATATTTACACCAATTCTGATTCACACACTTGCCTTCAGCCCTTTTCCGCCCCAATTTCCTTTCCCAGTTCCCTTTCTAAGTTGATTTCTTGGCTGTTGGCATTCCATCTCTAAGTACATTATCAGTTGGAGAGCATGGATTTTCCCTGAGATGCCAGTGTTGCTGCATCTCGTGAGAAAACACCTGTTCTTGGGGAACCAGGAGGTTCTGAGCTGGCTGCTGGTCCCAGATTCTAGGAGGCTGTCTCCCCTTCGGTCAGAGTTCTGGGTTGCCCAGCACAGTTCACACTCTTCCTGCAATGGGATGGGCTTGCAGGATTTTATTTGGCCCGGAATGGATCTCTATGATGGGGAGCTCAAGGCTCCTTCTTTGATCAAAAGTTTTCTTCTCCTTGTCCTTCTTGGGCTTCCGGCTTACAGGGTCTCCTTTCATAGGAATTCTCAGTCACCCATCTCTATTTTTCACTTATCTTTCTGCTTTTTACTCTGTTCAATGTTCCCACTTTCTGGGCTTGGTGTTACTTCCTCATAATTATTTTTTATTTCAACAATTCAGTTTTCTTTAAAAATCATCTGCAGTTGTCTCCACTATTCTGGGTTTTTTTTTTTTTTTTTTGGTCTTCATTCTTTAATCTCTAATTTCCATTTGTTTCCATGACTTTCATTTCTACTCTACAGATACACGTCCTCTTGAATAGTGTGTGTGTACGTTGGTGTGTGTGTGTGTATGTATGGGTTAATGAATGAGAAATTTTCAAAGAGTTACCCTTGCATCTTCCAATAAATTCTGGCTTAGAGATTACGCCTTTGAGTGAGGCAAGTTATTCCACTTCTATCTTCAGCTGATTACATAGGGCAAATCTGAGTGGGTTCATAAGGTGAGATGTTCAAACTCAAATTGATACTCTAACCTGAAATCTCCAAATACGTATTTAACATAATGTGGACCAACTGTATAGATATTCTTTATCCTGCCTTTTTGCATGATGTCAAATCACAAGCATTGCTCCCTTTTGTAGCTACACTGCGTAAGTCAAAGCATGATTATATTCTTTAGACAATTTGCATTTCCCCTGGAGAAGAGAAAGGCTACCCACTGCAGCATTCTGGCCTGGAGAATTCCATAGACTGTATTGTCCACGGGGTCACAGAGAGTCAGACAGGACTGGGAGACTTTCACTTTCTTTTGGTATAACAGACAATACGATGATAACTATGTTATTGTTGTTTCGTGGCTCAGTCAGTCATGTGTGTGACTCTTTGCAATCCCACGGAATGTAGCCCACGAGTCTCCTCTGTCCGTGGGATTCTCCAGGCAAGAATACTGGAGTGGGAAGTCATTTCCTTCTCCATGGGATCTCCCCGACCCAGGGATCAAACCACCATCTCCTGCATGGTCAAGTGCATTTTTTATTTGTTTGTTTGTGTTTTTTTTTTTTTTACCGCTGAGCCACTGGGTGCATATAAATCTCTTAACCGCATTTCTGACAGTTTCTTTAGGAAATACTCCTAAAACAGAAACAAGTTGGTCAAACGTTATGGACACTATAAACAATGCCGGTGCCTAAGTGGCTTTCCAGGAATATTCTAAAATGTTCCCAGTTCTGCTAAGAGGTTATGAGATGTCAGCTTGTTAGGTAAAATGCTTTCCATGTTTTTCTTGCTGTAACGCAGGAAGTTGTTTTTCAGGCTAACAGCCATCTGCTTTTCTTCCCTTCCCTTTTCGTTTACAATCTGTGTCACTCATCCACTGTTTTGTTCTGGTATTAGATAATTCCTACTTCTGAGTGCTCCTGTGAGATGAGAAACTATTACAATGTCTATTTCTATATCTATTGCAATTGATGTTCATTGTGTGGAATGTTTTTCCTGATAAACTTGGTTGAAAAAAATTTTTGTCATCTGGGGATGCTCAAATCAATTGTGCTTGAACTATCGTGACTTGCATGCGTGCTCAGTCGCTCAGTCGTGTCTGACTCCCTGCGACCCCATGGACTGAAACCCACCAGGCTGCTCTGTCAGCGGGATTTCCCAGGCAGGAATACTGGAGTGGGTTGCCATGTCCTCCTCCAGGGCATCTTGCCGACCCAGGGCTCGAATCTGTGTCTTCTACATTGGCTTGGAGGTTTCCTTACCACTGAGCCGCCAGGGAAGCTGGTATATGTGAGTGTATGTGTGTAAAAGACTAACAAATATCATGAAGGGTTACCAGCACCCATGCAACCGCTGGGGATTAATTCTGTACATTGTAGCCAACCAACACCATCAAAATTCCCCTCCTACTTTATTGATATGTATCCCCCACTCTCCTGAAAACAAGATACAGAAAATATATATGTTGCAATGGATTTTTGCTGCAGTGTCAAAAGCACGTCACACTTAGTTCCCTCCTACTGCTGGGGTGTCTTTTTTTTAAAACGCATGTTGCTTCCCTAACATGGCTTGGGTCAGAGATTCTCAAATTGGAAAAGACCAGCAAAGAAGGTGATTTTTTTTTTTTCCCTGAGGAATGGTTGGGTCATCTTCACAGGGCACTAACACTCTGAGGAGATCTCACTAAGCTTTCTATGGGCTTTTTAGCGATGGATCATTTCGGGTCACATTCGGCTCGAGTCCAAGGGAATTTGGGGGCATTTCTGGGAATTTACCTGAAGTCAGAGAAAGAGACATTGGCCTGGTTCTTGTAGAAACTTCATTCATGTCCAAACCTTCCTGCAGCCAAGAACTATATCATTTTATGATGTTTGTTGGGAGTTTCTTGAACAAAAAGTCATTTTCCCTATTTGCCGTGGTTTTGTGTTCATTCATTTTCCACCTGCATGCTTTGCTGTGACTGCATTATTTTATCTTCCCCTGGTCATATGATATGCACACACACACACTAAATCACTTCAGTCATGACCAACTCTTTGTGACCCCATGGAGTGTAGCCCACCAGGCTCCTCTATCCATGGGATTCTCCAGGCAAGAAGACAGGAATGAGATGCGATTTTGTCCTCCAGGTGATCTTCCTGACTCAGGGACTTGAATCCGTTGTCTCTTATTTTTCCTGCATTGGCAGTCAGGTTCTTTACTATTAGCGCCACCTGGGAAGCCTGTGACCTAATATTAAATATCACCCCTTTGTTGGAATAAACTCCATTTGGAAATGGTGTGTATCTCCTGACTGCATCAAAGTTGCTAATGTTTTATTTTTCCTGTTGCCCTATGTATGCTTGATGAAAGTTTGAGTTTAATTATTATGTGTTTCATTTTTCTTTGCATTAAAAAATATCTGTGTTATAGAAGCCTGGTATTGCAGAGGAAACATTCTTTAAACTACACTCACAGAGAATTCACAACGTGGGAGTAATATGTAACTAGAAATTTTCACAGAATGCGCCTTTTGAATGAATCACAAGTCATGCCATTTGGGGTATGTATTTCTTCACTCTCTTGTAATTTACACTGTGAAATTGATGAGTTTCTCTCTTTTTTATTGAGTTAATATTAGTAACATATTTTGTAGGAAATAAGTACTTTATTCTAGATAAACAATTTGTGGTAATAAAGCTGATCAGTCTTTCCTCTTGTCATTTAGTATCTGCTGTTATTTTTCTGTGTCTTAACAAGGAATGATTTCATTAAAAGATCCTGTAGTTTCTGGGACTTCCTTAGGGGTCCAGTGGCTAAGACTCTGCACCCCCCAGTGCAGGAAGTCTGGGTTCTATTCCAGGTCAGGAAACTATAACTCACATGCTGCAACACAGACATGGTGCAGCCAAATAAATTCAAAATAAAAATCCTCCAGTTTTTGACAGAAGAGAAAGACCTCCATAAGGAGCAGATTTTCTGCCTTCTATGAGGGTGCCATCTCTTTGCACCTGAAAATTAACTAATAATAGAACACTACCATGGTTGTCTTTAATATGCCTATTTTTTGAATATAAATTTAATAGGAAAAATAAGACAGAAGGCTTTTAACTCAGGCAGTTGTTATTCATTGCTTTTTTTTTTTAACCTCAGGGCAATTTTCTTAGCAATTTTGTTTCCAAGGCATCATTAGGGAAATGATCTTATCATAGCTCCGTTCCACTCTGCGTGTACTTCTAGTGACAGACAAGTGTCAGCTGGTGTACCCAGACAGTGGCACAGATGAGACCTGCTAAACAAACTAAACGGCTAAACTGCTAAACAGAAACTTACAGGAAGAGCCAAGGGTTAACAACAGACTCATTCCAACCTAGTACTTAGAGTCTGACTCTGCACAGAGGCCTCAAGGGAGATCTTTCACATATGTTTATGTGTAACTGAATCGGGCTTCCCAGGTGGCTCAATGGTAAAGAATCCGCCCGCCAATGCACGAGATGTGGTTTTTCCAGTAGTTATATTCAGATTTGGGTCACGTGTGGGTTTGGAAGGACTGATGCTGAAGCTGAAGCTCCAGTGCTTTGGCCACCTGATGCAAAGAGCCAACTCACTGGAAAAGACCCTGGTGCTGGGACAGATGGAAGGCAGGAGGAGAAGGGTACGACAGAGGATGAGATGGCTGGATGGCATCACTGACTCAATGGACATGAGTTTGAGCAAGCTCCGGGAGTTGGTGATGGACGGGGAGGCCTGGTGTGCTGCAATCCGTGGGGTCGCAGAGAGTCGGATATGACTTAGCATCTGAACAGAACAATTGCTCTACAATATGCTGTTGGCTTCTGCCATACAACCACATGAATCAGATACGACTACCCACACGTCCCCTCCCTCCTGAAGCTTCCCCCCACCCCATCCTACCCCTTCTAGGTTGTCACAGAGCGCCGGGCTGAGCTCCCTGGGCCCACATAGCAGCCTCCCACTGACCCACCACCCCGCACCCGGCTGTGTGCACACGTCAGGGCTGCCCCCTCAACTCTTCCCAGCCTCTTCCTCCCCAACTGTGTCCACAGGTCTGTTCTGTATGTCTACATCTCTATGTCTTGCCTGCAAACAGCTTCCTCAATACCATTGTTTCTAGATTCCGTATATATGTGTGAACACGTGAAATTTGTTTTTCTCTGTCTGACTTACTTCACTCTGTATAACATACGCTAGGCTCATCTACTTCACTAGAATGGACTCAAATGTGTTCCTTTTAATGGCTGAGTAATATTCCATGGTACCTATCAATACGTACCACAACCTCTTTATCCATTCATCTGCAGATGGACATGTAGGTTGCTTCAATGTCCTAGCTATTGTAAACAGTGCTCCTAGCTCAGGAACTCTCGGTCACTCCCCTTTGGAATAACCCAGCGGGCTGAATCACTCCTCGTTAGATGCTTATATTTCTGTCTTGCAGAAGGAACGCTGTATTCTGCCTTTAGGTAATCTCTGCGTTCTGATCACTGTCTGGCATTAGGCTTGACAGGTCACCTCTGCTGTTGAAATACACAAAATGCTCACAAGCATGGTGAAGAACCCTCTTCTCTGCAAATCTCTCCCTTCCCAGAGCTTTCTTGTGTTTGTAACCAAATGTCGGGCTGTCTCCATTCGGTGTAAACTCCTGATTGGTGAATCATTTTTATCTTTACCAGTTCCCTGATTCTGGGCTGGCCTTCCTTCATATGAACCTGTCCCTTTGAATATTTTATTTGTTTCTTTAATTTTTCAGCTATGCCAGGACTTAGTTGCAGCTTGCTCCTTGGAAGAAAAATTATGACCAATCTAGACAGCATATTAAAAAGCAGAGACATTACTTTGACAACAAAGGTCCATCTAGTAAAGGCTACCGTTTTTCCAGTAGTCTTGTATGGGTGTGAGAATTGGACTATAAAGAAAGCTGAGCACAGAAGAATTGATGCTTTTGAACTGTGGTGTTGGAGAAGACTCTTGAGAGTCCCTTGGACAGCAAGGAGATCCAACCAGTCCCTCCTAAAGAAAATCAGTCCTGAATATTCATTGGAAGGACTGATGCTGAAGCTGAAACTTCAATCCTTTGGCCACCTGATAGGAAGAACTGACTCATTGGAAAAGACCCTGATGCTGGGAAAGATTGAAGGCAGGGGGAGAAGGGGCTGACAGAGGATGAGATGGTTGGATGGCATCGCTGACTCGACGGACATGAGTTTGAGCAAGCTCTGGGAGTTGGTGATGGATGGGGAGGCCTGGTGTGCTGCAGTCCATGAGGTCGCAAAGAGTTGGACACGACTGAGCGGCTGAACTGAAGTGAACTGAATGTACCTTTGAGGCTTCCCTGATGGCTCAGTTGGTAAAGGATCCCCCTGCCATGCAGGAGAGCCTGGTTCGATTCCTGGGTTGAGAAGATCTGCTGGAGAAGGGATAGGCTACCCACTCTAGTATTCCTGGGCTTCCCTTGTGTCTCAGCTGGTAAAGAATCTGCCTGCAGTGCAGGAGACCTGGGTTCAATCCCTGGTTTGGGAAGATCCCCTGGAGAAGGGAAAGGCTACCCACTCCAGTATCCTGGCCTGGAGAATGCCATGGGCTGTAATAGTCCTTGCGGTCGCAAAGAGTCAGACACAACTGAACGACCTTCACTTTACTTCCGTGTACCTTCAGTTTTCCAGCAAGAAAATCTCATGAACAGCATTGAATCTGAGGCCGTTCAGAATCCACATGAGAGCTCTTTCGTTCCCCCTCCAAGAGGCATCAAAACATAGGCTTCCTTCTGATAAGCCTCTACAAACATTAATAATATAGTATAAATCCTTTCATTAATGCAAAAGTTAATAGTTTTCAAGTGCTATTCAGTATTCTTATCTTAGAACAATGTCAAGAAATCTAGACTCGATTCGTAATTGACCTTTCTTTTAAACACAAAGCTGATTAAACACCATCATTTTCAGGTAATTCAGCGGTTTTATGAGGGGCTTTGTTTTTCCAAGTGGGTTTAGGCTAAATGATTTTGAGTCAAACGTAATGACTATTCAAGTGGAAGTCTTGATAAAGAGACCTCTTTGGACATTTTCATGAGAAACCCCACGCACAACATAATTGCATTATATTTCCTCAGAACTGTTGGTACTTTTGGTTTATATCCTAATCGTTTTGCTTTTTTAGCTCTCTCGGTTTGGTCTGGTTTTCCCTCAGATTTCACATTCCATGAAGCCATTCTCTGCTCTATACCAGAAAACCCTGCTTATTGGAGGTCAAGTTCATTCATTTAAGGTTTTAATAACCTAGGGTGAAAGAGAAGGGGCCGACGGAGGATGAGATGGTTGGATGACATCACTGACTCAATCAATGGACATGAGTTTGAGTAAGCTCCAGGAGTTGATGATGGACAAGGAAGCCTGGCGTGCTGCAGTCCATGGGGTTGAAAAGAGTCGGACACCACTGAGGGACTGAACTGAACTGAAGCTATGACCAACCTAGACAGCGTATTAAAAAGCAGCGACATCACTTTGCCATTTTGCCACCAAAGTGCCATGATGCCACTTTGCCATCAAAGGTCCATATAGTCAAAGCTATGGTTTTTCTAGTAGCTCAGATGGTAAGGCATTCGCCTGGATTGCAGGAGACCTGGGTTCGATCCCTGGGTCGGGAAGATCCTCTGGACAAGGAAATGGCAACCCACTCCAGTATTCTCGTCTGGAGAATTTCATGAACAGAGGAGCCTAGCGGGCTACAGTCCATGGGGTTGCAAAGAGTCATACACGACTGAGCAACTAACACAAACATATGGTTTTTCCAGTAGTCATATATGTATGCGAGAGCTGGACCATAAAAAAGGCTGAGCGCTGAAGAATTGATGCTTCTGAACTGTGGTGCTGGAGAAGACTCTTGAGAGTCCCTTGGACTGCAAGGAGATCCAACCAGTCCATCCTAAAGGAAATCAATCTTGAATATTCACTGGAAGGACTAATGCTGAAGCAGAAGCTCCAATACTTTGGCCACCTGATGTGAAGAGCTGCTTCATTAGAAAAGACCCTGATGTGGAGAAAGTTTGAGCACAAGAGGAGAAGGGGGGCTACAGAAGATGAGATGGTAGGATGCCATCATCAACTCAATGGACATGAGTTTGAGCAAACTCCAGGAGATAGTGGAGGACGGGGAAGCCTGGCGTGCTGCAGTCCATGGGGTCACAAAGAGTCAGATATGACTGACGACTTAACAACAACAATCCAGAATGATGTTTAGTAAACTTTCCTGCTCTACAAAGTGGAGAGGAAACTAGATTATAGAAGACTGTATACCACAAGTTCCCGGATGTGAAGCCCTATACTAAGGTCACAGGACAAAAACCTCCAGAGTTAACCAAGGACCATAGCAACCATCAGAGAAGGCAATGGCAACCACTCCAGTGCTCTTGCCTGGAAAATCCCATGGACGGAGGAGCCTGGTAGGCTGCAGTCCACGGGGTCGCTAAGAGTCGGACACGACTGAGGGACTTCACTTTCTCTTTTTACTTTCATGCTTTGGAAAAGGAAATGGCAACCCACTCCAGTGTTCTTGCCTGGAGAATCCCAGGGACGGGGGAGCCTGGTGGGCTGCCGTCTATGGGGTCGCACAGAGTCGGACACAACTGAAGCGACTTAGCAGCAGCAGCATAGCAACTATTGCTACGAACCCCCTTGACCTAAACCAGCCTTTCCTCAACTCTGTATTGGGTAAAATACCCACCCTGTAACACCCTAAGTGTTTCCCAGGCAGCACTAGTAGCTAAAGAACCCGCCCACCAATGCAGGAGGCATAAGAGACAAGGGCCTGATCCCTGGGTCAAGAAGGTCCCCTGGAGAAGGACATGGCAACCCATTCCAGTATTCTTGCCTGGAGAATCCCATGGATGGAGGAGCCTGGTGGGCTATAGTCCACGAGGTTGCAAAGAGTTGGACACGACTGAGCGCACATGCACACAGCACCCTAACCAATCATCCACTGCCACCCGTCCAGCAAAAATTTTTTTTGTCTTGAGGGTCAAAAAATTGGTTATTAACCCACGCAAGGGGATGGCTCTCCCTGGTCTGTGAGGAGTTTGGCCTTCTGTGCTCACAGTGCCCACATTATCTCTGCTCTTTGTTTTTAATAAACTCACTCCCTTCTGAAAAAGCTCTGCATTTAAAAAACATTTCCCAACCCGCCCGCAGACCATGACACTTAATTCTGATCATGGCCTTGATGTTGGCCGGCCATAGAAACTTGCGGACAAAAGCCCAACGAGCTTCATTTTGAGTTTTGTCTGCTACCCAATAGCGACAGGAAGACTATTTTCTTGGTCTGCCTAATGATTTTTTTTTCTTCCTCTGTAAGAAAGAAATAAGACCATAGCTCTGCAAGAATTCAGTAGACACTAAAATGTCATATTATCACAAGCTGGGTTGTGTAGTTTGCCTGAGGCATGTTCTTATCTATCACAGCTAACGTCTTGCTTCTAGTCAGGTCGGAAGATGCACAGAAACAGCGAGAAGACCCACTCATGAATCTCTTTGATGCATCTGATTTTCATTTCAGTCTCTGTCGGTATCAGGAAATGTTTCTGCTTTTTCCTTATGCGTCCACACACACACACACAAAATAAAAACACTTTAAAAACTGCCTTCTTTTGTACTTACATGATGAACTCCAAGGGTTGGGACAAACAAACATTCATGTAGACATCCAAATGGATTCCTTTATTTACGGGCTCAGGGGTGTTCGCGGTTATCCTTACATCCCAAAACAACTATTTGGGGAAAGACCGCTAAACATTTCAGTACAGTCCCAAAACACCCTCCTTGTCTTTTTTCTAATGACAAATAGATTATTTCCTGCCATATCAATGACAAGGCCATCTCAGCCATCACAGCCACTCTGGCGCTCCAATTGTGAATTTCTGAGCCCAGAAGGCGCCTAGCAAGAACAATGCGTGCTATCTGGCCACCCATTGAGCTACAGCCGCTGCCCACAGGAGCACTGAGGAACTGGGGGGTAGGGGGACGGAGGGAGGTGTGAAAAAAATAAATAAAAAAGAAAACAGGATACCAACCCCAGAGAGCGGAGATGCATGTGAAAGGAAGGGTTTCGGTGAGCCCAGACTCTTGCACCTTCCCCGACACAGAAAAGCACAAAATTCCCTCTCGTGACATACCTGGCTTCCTATAATTAATAATTTTCTGATGTTCGTGCTACCTGCCCCTTGTTGCAAACTTCTATATAACTTGACTCCTCCCCCACTCGCATATACACACATACCTCCTCCAACCAGTTTTCTCAAGGTCACTTGAGATGCTATCTCCTGGGCTTGACATCCTAAAATTTCCCGCCCAATAAAATACTACTCTCAACATCTTCAACGTTGGGACTACCGTTTTAAGTCGACGCTAGGGTCGACGTGGAGACACGGAATGCACAGCCCAAGTGATGGGATGGGGGCGGTTAGGACCACAGAGAGCTCCAAGTATGAGCCCCTGCCCACCTTGTAGGAACCAGAGATGAAGAAAGGTAAAAATCCACGTGTGCTTACAAGTGATAGAGTGTCTGAGGCACTCAGCTGTGCCGACTCAATTATTCTGCAGCTCCGTGATTAACTAGAGATTTAGAAGGGGGGGAAAAAAAAAACGAAAGCCCTAAAATCTATCTACGCTGCTTACATGATGTATGAACATATTCACCTGCTTGGTTCTATTAAGAATTTTTGTGTGAAAAATCTTACGTTTTCCCTCCCGTGATAGAGCAATTTCGCAGTCTTGAATTCTCAGAGCCAAACACCTCATTCCTCTTCACTGGCTCATTAAGGCCCCCACCACCCCACCCCACCCCCAGCAGGCCTTGATAAAATATGGTATTGCTTACAGTTTTCTCTCATAATGAGTCATTAGAAATGCCTTGAGTAGCTCTGCGTATACCAAGGCAACATAGAACACAGTAACTGTATTGTGATGAAAACCAGAACGTATGGGGGCTTCCCTGCTGGCTCAGACAGTAAAGAATCCGCCTGCAATGCAAGAGACCTGGGTTTGATCCCTGGGTAGAGAAGATCCCCTGGAGGAGAGCACGGCAACCCACTCCAGTATTCTTGCCTGGGAAATCCTGTGGACAGAGGAGCCTGGCGGGCTATAGTCCATGGGGTCTCCAAGAGTGGGACACGACTGAGTGACTAACATTTTCACTTTCAGCGGAGCTGCGATCTTCCATGCCTCATGGTCAAAAGCCCAGAACATAAACAATGGGAGCAATATTGTAAGAAATTCAGAAAGGACTTTTAAAATGGTCCACGTTAAAAAAAAAAAAATCTGTAGAAAATTACAAAAAGAAAAGACTCTAATGCAAATCACCCTCTCAGTGGTGGTGGGAGTGGTTTAGTCACTGAGTCACGTCCAACGCTTGTGACCCCGTGGACCCTAGCCCACGAGGCTCCTCTGTCCATGGGATTTCTCAGGAATGAATACTGGAGCGGGTTGCTATTTTCTTCTCCAGGGGATCTTCCCAATCCAGGGATTGAACCCGAGTCTCCTGCATTGCAGGAAAGTTCTTTACCAGCTGGGCCACCAAGGAAGCCCTCTGAGTGTTGCATTTAAGCTCAATCATTAATTATACCAAAATCTGGGCTTCAAAGCCATGATTCTATGAACTATGGTCATGTTAGAAATACATACTGTATTGCTTTTTTCTCGGTCCCTCCGTACATTCCGTCTCTATATTAAGATTTGTTTTGTCAGTTCACAGGCACTCTTGATTATTATTATTATTTCAACCAGAGAGTCGAGTGAGTCATGATTAACTTCGGAATGCTGGGAATAAAAACGTAATTGTCAGTTGATGCATGCGAGCAGTGTACGATGGATCCTATTGGGAATAATTTTTACTCTAATGCAAAAAAAATCACTCAAATAACTCATGCTTTTCAATTAAATTCTGTGGCATAATAAAAGGAGCAAAATATGGCTGCTGGCATTGCATTAATATTATGAATATGCCCTTAAATGAAAATTGCCCATGGAAGCACAAATGGGTACATTTTGGAAATCTGAGTGTAGGATGCAATTTTGAAAACTGTAATAGACACGCCATTACCGACATATAGACAGCTTTCAATTTACTCATAGTTCATGTCAGCGAGTATTAGGTTTAGAGAAAGTGCAGTTTGCACTGGAACCCAGGCATTGAAATAATCTGTGGAATTGAAATAAGGGGCTGTTTAACCAGGTAAAACTGTTTCTAATACGGCAGAAGTCAGAAATTTCAGAATCAGTTCGTAATGGCCCACTTGTGTTCACAGCGGAAAATAAGACCAGTTTTCACCTAGATGGTCTATGGAGAGAAGGGATTTATACTGTGAAGTAGCGATAAAGAATATATTTATTCCTACACGCATCAGCCTGAGAACAACAGACCTCAACCTGAATAAATTTACTTCCACAACATTATAAATCAACTGTACTCCAATTAAAAAAATAAAATGGTAATAAAATAAAGTGTGCGTGTAGATTGTTAAAAAAAAAAAGAGAAAAAGAAAAATACACTGATGATGATGGTGAATTTATAAAAGAAAAGAAACTCTTCTTTTGATGGACATCTAGGTTGTGTCTGCGTCCTTGCTTTTGTGAACCATGCTGCTATGAGCATCAGGGTGGATGTGTCTTTTTTAATGATGGTTTTCTCTGGGTATACGTCCAGAAGTGAACTAGGTAACTAACGAGAACATACTGCATACCAAAGGAAACTCTACGTCATGCACCACGGTTACCTCAAAGAAAAGTCTACGAGGGAGGGGTTTTATGTATACATAAGGCTGAAGCAACCATACTCCAATAAAAATTAATAAAAAGAACTCAGACTCAAAGGAATACATGCTAATGGATTCCACTTATAGTACTTCATTTCTTGACCTCCATGCTGGTTTTGGGGGGAGGGGGGAGTTGTTTACTATAACTCATTTTTCTGTCTTTTTCTTTTTAATGCCACCTTTTATGTTTGTGTTACATTTTGTAATTGACTGTTTTTAGAAATGGAATTATTCAGAAAAGAAAAAAAAAAGAGCACATGCCCAGCTTCGATCATTGTGTGTGCCTGTGTTAGTCACTCAGTCCTGTCTGACTCTTTGCAATTCCATGGACTGTAGCCCGCCAGGCTCCTCTGTCCATGGGATTCTCCAGTCAAGCATACTGGACTGGGTTGCCATTTCCTTCTCAAAGGATCTACCCGACCCAGGGATCAAGCCCAGGTCTCGTGCATGGGAGACAGATTCTCTACCACTGAGCCTCCTGGGAAGCTACAGAATTACCCTAGGACCCAGCAATTCCACTTCCTGGAAGACACTCCAGTAAAATAAAGACACACACCTCCATGCATAAATGCATCCATGCACGTTCACAGCAGCATTTTTAGACACCATCCCCAGAAGGTGAAAACATCTCAAATCTCCATCAACAGATGCATGGATAAATAGATGATGGTATTATCCACACCATGAAATAGTACTCAGTCTTCAAAAGGAACGTAACGCTCACCCTTGCTACAGTATCCACGATTCTTGAAGACATGATGGTCAGACACATATTGTCCGACCCCTTTTACCTGTGAACTTGCATGTTAAATCCACAAAATGGAAAGTTGATTAGTGGCTACCAAGGGCTGGAGGGAAGAGCACAGAAATGAGACATGACTGCTAAAGAGGTGTCTTTTTGGGGTGATTAATATTCTTTGGAACCAGATCCTGGCGATAGTTGCACAACCCTGTGGGCATACGAAATGTCACCAAAATGCACACTTTAAAATGGTTCATCTAAAAAAATATATATATTCTAATTTATTTGGCTACACTGGGTCTTAGTTGCAGCATGTGGGATCTGGTTCTCTGACCAGAGATAGAACCCGGGACTTCTGCATAGGGAAGAGCTCAGAGTCTTAGCCACTGGACCGCTAGAGAAGTCCCACCCTTTAAAAAGGTTCTTTTTATGTTATGTGAATTTTATCTTCATTTTCTTAAAAAGAAGCTCTTCTGCGTGCGACAGAAATAACATGAAACAAAATCTAATAATGCAAGTAGCATCTAAGGAATAGAGATAAAAAGCTTATACAGCCTTTAAAAGAAAAAAAAAGACTTTAAGACAAACAAAGGAAAAAGGATACAGGTCCCACTTTTAAAATGCTAGAGAATGAGTTCCGGGATTTTTTTTTTTTTCCTTTTAATTTCAGCTTTATGTACATTGCAGCTTTTTATTTTAAGATAATTATAGGCTTCTTAAAAATTGCCAGAGTAGTCATGGAAGTCACATACACCCTCAACACTACCTTTGCTAATGTGAACGTGATGTCATCCTAAAGGACAACGACGAAGCCAGGAAATTATTGATAGGGCGTTATTCACTACATCAGAGATCGTACTGAGAGTTCTCCAGTTTTATTGCTGGTGTTCAATTATGGACCAGGATTCCACATTCTTATATTTAGTTGTCCACTGCAACCTTTGGCAGCTCTTCCTTCTTTCTCTGTATATCACTTATTTTGTATGCTGCCTGTTGGGTGTGTTTCTGAGCTGTAAAGATCGCCAAAGAAAGACATCAAGTGTGTTAATATCCAGGGATGCATCTGAGAAATGGCTGGCTAGGAAACAGGCCCAAAGAAATAGCAAAAAAATGAGACCCACAAACATGGTGAAAAAAATACTCGATGCGGTACCAGGTGGAGCTGCAGAAATGAAAGTGGTCTCCACAACACGGTGGAAGGGTTGAGAAGGTAGGCGAAGGCTGACAGGCAGAGTGGGGGAATAAAAGGTCTGACAGACGGCATCAGTTTAGCAGAGGACTGTGGTACAGGGTTTTCAAGTGTAGTTATGGCCCATTTTGGCATCTCAGGACAGATTTGGTCCATCTCAGCATCTCATCGCGTCATTACGTTGGCACAACAAGACCATTCATGGGATGGCCCCTCTCTGCTCCTTCCCATGTCAAGGGTTGAGCTGTGGGACAAGCTTCTCAGAGCAGTTATGGCCCATCTTAGGGTCTCAGCTTGTCATCAAGTTGCCATGATGAGACCATTCATGAAAGGATCCCTCTCTGCTCGTTCCCATGTCAAGGGTCGAGCTGTGGGACAAGGTTCTCCGAGAAGTCATGGCCCATCTCAGCATCTCAGCATGTCATTGAGTGGCCATGACAGAGACCATTCATGATAGAACCCCTCTCTGCTCCTTGCCATGTCAAGTGTTCAGCGGTGGTAAAAAGTTCTCAAGAGGAGTGATGCTCCATCTTAGCACCTCAGCGTCTTATCATGTTGGCACGGGGCCATTCGTGACAGGACCTCTGTCTGCTCCTTCCCAGGTCAGGAGTTGAGCCGTGGTACAGGGGTTCTCAGAGCAGTGATGGTCCACCTTAGCGTCTCAGCATCTTGGGGCATCTCATCACACTGGCATGGGAAGGCCATTTGTGATGGGACCCCTCTCTTCTTCTTCCTCTATCAGGTGTCCAGTTGGGGAATAACGTTCTCACGAGTGGTTCTGGTCCACCTCAGCATCTCAGCATCTCATCACGTTGGCATGACAACATCATTGGCGATACGGGCCCTCTCTGCCTCTTCCCGTGTCAGACGTTGAGCTGCGTCACCAGGTTCTCACGAGCAGCCGCGGTCCACCTTGGCATCTCAGAATCTCAGCACGTCGTCACGCGGGCATGACCAGACCATGTGAGGTGTGGCGCCTCCCTGCTTCTTCCTCTGTCGAGCTGTGGTACAAAGTTTTCGAGAGCACTTTGTCCATCTGAGTGTGATCCATCTTAGCATCTCTGTGTGTCCGCGTGTCATCACAGTGGCATGATGACGGGACCGGTCGGGATGTGGCCCCTCTCTGCTTCTTCCTACGTGAGATGTTCCCTAAACTCTGGGGCTTCACAGAGCCCTGCAGGGCCATCCTCCCAGACCCTGGCGCTCCGACTGCTTCCACTCAGCCAGCTCTTGCCTGTGGATTCCATGTTCCTCTTCCTCCATGACTATCTTTCTTCCATAGATTGTAAGCTTACTCCAATCTCCGAGGTCAGCTCTCTGCATTGTCATGCTCATTATCAACGTTACTTTATCACGGAACTGCATTTCCAATTCTTCTATGGATATTCTTCATACCTTCTGTATTTTTCTCATAAATCCAATTTATTTCGAAGTAGAGGACTGTGTTTTGCTAAAAATAATGAGATCATTTCCTCATATTTCATTAGATGAAGTGTACCAAATCTACACATTCTAATGCCACATTTAATTTAATCCTAATAGACTGTGGTCCATGCCCAATTACTACAGCCTCTAACTGCTGCCTCTTGACATACTTACTCATGACCAGTTCTTTTCTGAATAAGATATTTGCAGGCAGGTTTTTCTTTCATTCTTTTTTTTTTTTTTTGACGCATACTTGTCAGTAGCAAATTCCAGTACCACCTTTTCTTAGATAACTTGTCTTGAATAGCATCTTCTCTGAAGGATTATCAGTTATAGACTCATTTTTCTAATCTATCCTTTGTGTTGGATAAATCCTTTATCCCGAGTGTTCAGTTGCTAAGTTGTGTCCGACTCTCTGCGGTCCCATGGATTGCAGCACGTCAGGCTCTTCTGTCCATGGAATTTTTCCAGCAAGAATACTGGACTGGGTTGCCACTTCCTTGTCCAATTCATCCTTTGAGCCTTTGGTAGAAATTATTCAGCCCATTTCAGGAAAGCTTAAATATCCTCAAGATGAAGGTATTTTCTCAGAAGATGAAGGTATTTTCTCAGAAGCTCCATGTGTTACCTTGTCCTTGTTTCAATCCACTCATGGGCAGGTTCCTAGTAAAGTAAGTGCAAGCAGGAAGCTGAGCCAGGTTTGAGAATCTCCCATGGTCTTCAAGTACATCCACTGGGTGCCCCATCAGTAACAACTCCTGCAAAGATGAATACTAACGTGTGTGTGGCTGGTCTGGATGAAGCCTGCCAAGTGAATACATGACAAAAGGGTCCACAAGGCTGAGACGCTGCTCCGATGCACCTTTCTGACCCCCTTGATATTCTCCTTTTGTGCTCTGCCCCCATAGTCAAGGATGGTCCACGACTCTTGGAGCCCAACACAACACGCTTGGCCTCACCAAAGACAGGAGAAACTGTTCCTTAAAAAGTCTTGCATGTGTGTGTGTATTTTCATGACACAGAGGGCTCCAAAAAGGTAGAGGAAAACTCACTGTGTGTTCATAACAATGTATGATATGAAGAGCTCACTGTCCACTTGAACTTTCTGTGGCTTCAAGTGTTTCTACTTGAATCATAAAGAATGTACGAGGCAGAGGGGCCATTGCTTCACTCCCCTTCCCTGTACACAGCTGAGATTATGTGCCCAACAAGGAAAAGAAATCTGGAGGAGGAAACGGAAACCCACTCCAGTATCCTTGTCTGGAAAATTCCATGGACAGAGGAGCCCCACGGGCTACAGTCTACAGGTCGCAAAGGATCAGACACGACTGAGCTACTAACACATACACACACACACACACACACACACAGGAAAGACAAATTTTAGGACTTCCCTGGTGGTCAAGTGGTTAAGACTCCATACTTCCACTGCAAGGGGCGTGAGTTCAATTTCCGCTTGGGGAACTAGGACCCCACAGGCCAAGTGGTCAAAAAAATAAATAAATAATATGCAAAAATCACTTAAAAAAAAACCAACTTTTTTTCTAATGGAAAGGGAAATCTCAACATATAAAATAAAATCTTTCATCATCTCCCCCTACTTGGAAAAGGAATTATTTATATCGTAAGGAAAATCCTTAGGCTTCCCTGGTGGTTCAGTAAAGTGTCTGCCTGCAATGTGGGAGACCCACATTCAATCCCTGGGTTGGAAAGGTTCCCTGGAGAAGGAAATGGCAGTCCACTCTCCAGTCATCTTGCCTGGAAAATCCCATGGGCGGAGGAGACTGGTAGGCTAAAGTTCACAGGGTCGCAAAAATTCGGACATGATCGAAAGACTTCACTTTTAAGGAAAACCCTTATGTTTGAATGATTAATAATAGTTGATTTGCCCAATGCTAAATTTTTTTCCACCTAAGATACATCTTTTAGCCCAGAACATTAAAACATTCACAATTGAAATTGCAATACCTCATCCATTTAAAGGGAAATAAAACCTTTGGGAGAATAGTGTAATCTTCCAAGTGTCTGTATGAAGCCAAAAACTCCTTGCCTATGAAGCTGTTCATCACTGGCAGAAATACGATTGAAAATACTGGTCTAGAAATGGAATTATAGAGCACACAGCTTTGGGGCGTAGGATGATGGAAATATACGAATATTGCGGTGAAAAATAGTGCTGCCACTTCTACTGTAAGCACTGAAATATCGCTAGTTCTTTAGTAACAGAAAGAGATGCATTGGAAAATCATCCTGTGGGACTTCCCTGAGGGGTCCAGTGGTTCAGAAGTCACCTTCCAATGCATGTGCTCTGGGTTCACTCCCTGGCCAAAGAACTAGGATCCCATGTGTCTTGTGTCCAAAAAACCAAAATATAAAACAGAAGCAATACTGTCACAAAGGCAAGGAAAACTTAAAAAAAAAAAAAAAGTCCACATTTTAAAAAAATTAAAAAAGAAATAAAAGCAAACAATTAATGCAATTTAGGAAGAAGGTAGTTGAAAAATAAGGGAATCAAACATCCCTAGCTTGCCCTAGGATATATGTTTCACAAAGCACCATGGAGTAGCTTCTCCACTGAGCAGATCTTTCAAAATGAGACACTTGAGTCTATAAATGAGAACTTCTCCAGTTTTAGAATCTCCTGTGAATATCTTCATATCCCTGAGATGTAGTAGTCACGTATAAGACTACTCACTCACCTCATCACTACTGAGGTCCACTAGTCAGGTATGGATGTGAGAGTTGGACTCTAAAGAAAGCTGAGTGCCAAAGAATTGATGCTTTTGAACGGTGGTGATGGAGAAGACTCTTGAGAGTCCCTTGGACTGCAAGGAGATCCAACCAGTCCATCCTAAAGGAAATCAGTCCTGAGTATTCATTGGAAGGACTGATGCTGAAGCTGAAGCTCCAATACTGTGGCCACCTGATGGGAAAAACTGACTCATTGGAAAAGACCCTGATGCTGGGAAAGATTGACGGCAGGAGGAGAAGGGGCCGACAGAGGATGAGATGGTTGGATGGCATCACTGACTCAATGGACATGAGTTTGAGCAAGCTCTGGAAGTTGGTGATGGACAGGGAGGCCTGGCGTGCTGCAGCCCATGGAGTTGCAAAGAGTCAGACACAACTGAGCAACTGAACTGAACTGAGATCTATTGCGCTTTGGAAGGGCTGGTTAAATCTTCCACCTCATCACAACTTTGGAGAGGAGGGGAAAATACTGTTACTTTAGATTTGCTACTTTGCTCCTCTCACGTTGAGAAAGAAATATTTACATGCATTGTAATGCTTTGACATGATTAATTAGGACTGTTGCAGAAAAACGGAGTGCCTGGGTTCCAGCCACGGAGCAGACGGATTACCCTTATGCTGCCTGAGTAAAACTTTATAAACCCATTTGTCACACAGAAGAGGTGTCACGTGTAATCTGATGCATTGCGGGTAATGGATTGGGTGAAATTTACTTGGATCCTCAGCAACGCACATGAAATAAGTACCTTCACCCACAGGCAGACTGTCTTTTATCTCTTAAATCTTATTAGGGCTCCCTCAGCCGACGGAGAACAGGGAGCTGTATTTCAGCTGGCTTCAGGAGGGGACAATGTCTGATTACCTCTCACAAATCTTCGTCAAGCCAGCCCCATCGAGGCCATTTGCTTGACAGGGGGCGGCTTGTACGACCACATTCACAGTACAATTATCTACGTGTATACTTGTGGTCTTGTGTCAAAGCAGGGCTTCCTTACTTGAGACAGAGATTTTAAGTAGGAAAAAAAAAGTATATATCTACACAGGTTGGTCTAAGTGCTTACCCAATGTCTCTTAATGCTTCTTTCTTTTAAAGATTAATTTTTTAATAAGGATTGTTTTCTTTTTAAGTCTTTATTGAGTTAGTTACAATACTATTTCTGCTTTATGTCTTGGTTTTTTTGGCCATGAAACTTGGGTCCTAGCTTCCCAACCAGGGATCAAAGCCATCGGAAGGGGGAAAGTCTTTTTATTATTGTTATTTTGAAAAGACCCTGATGCAGGGAAAGATTGAAGGCAGGAGGAGAAGGGGACGACAGAGGATGAGATGGTTGGATGGCATCACCGACTTGACGGACATGAGTTTGAGCAAGTTCCGGGAGTTGGTGATGGACAGGGAGCCTGGCGTGCTGCAGTCCATGGGGTCATGTATGTGTTTCTATGCTACTCTCTCTATTCTTCCCACCCTCTCCTTCCCCACTGTGTCCAAAAGTCTGTTCTCTACATCTGCATGTCCCTTGCTGCCCTGTAGATCGGTACCTTCTTTCTAGATGGAAGGTGAAGTCTTAACCAGTGGATGGCCAGGGAAGACCCTCTTGATGCCCCCACGTGGGTACCTCCCCATGCAATGGACAGCTGCCATATTCTATTTCCTCAGATCTACTGATCCTGGAGGCTGGAGACCTCGAGATCAGCGGGTCAGCACTGTTCGGTTCTAGGGTCTGATGACTGAGTCCCTCTTCTGGGTCCTCACACGGCAGAGAGAGAGAGAGAGAGAGAGGGCAAGTTCTCTCACTGACTTCTCCTCTGAAAGTGAAAGCAAAGTATCTCAGTTGTGTTCGACTCTTTGTGACCCCGTGGACTGTATCCCACCAGGCTCCTCCATCCATGGGATTTTCCAGGCAAGAATACTGGAGTGCATTGCCATTTCCTTCTCCAGGAGATCTTCCCCACCCAGGGATTGAACCCAGATCTCCCGCATTGTAGCCAGACGCTTTGCCATCTAAGCCACCCCTCTGAGATGAGTGCTAAATCCATCATGCAAGCTCTCCCCACCCTGTGACCTAATTACCTCCTAAAGGCTTGCACGCCCTCCAAACCCAACACACTGGGGACCAGGGTCTCAACAGATGACTCTGGGGTGGGGAGACAGACCTTTGGTCCACAGCAGCATCTGAATGTCCTTTTGAGGGAGTTTCCTTGCTCCCCGTTGTGTGTGAGCTGGGTGTGAAAGTGTATCAAGTGATGGATCATGCCTCTGTTAGGAAACCACGTGGGACAGAAGTACCTGCTTCCTGGTAGGGTTTCAGGGCATGAGCTTTCGGGCACGTAATGAGGGTGAGATGATGGATGGAAGCACAGTGATGTATAGTACAAGGCCTGCAGAGCAGGCTGCTGACCAGAGGCTTCTAGGGGCTTCCAGAGACCTCTCAGCCCCCCTGATCCAAGTGTTGACCTCCAACCTCACACGGATTTCACGAACCTTCCCCTGATAATCTTCCTGCTGTTGTTTAGTCCCCTAGTCATCTCTGATTCTCCACAATCCCATAGGCTGCAACACGCCAGGCCTCCCTGTCCCTGCCACCATCTCCCGGAGTTCACCCAACTTCATGGCCATCGCATCGGTGAGGCCATCCAGCCAACCCATCCTCCTTGGTAGATTTATCTCTCTACCAAACTCCAAAATGAGTTTCATTTGCTTTTAGTCAAAACCCAAACGGATACAGACACAGCCGGTTGGAAAAGGTCCAACACCAGAAACACCTGCATATGATTCATCTCGTGGATATAAGTTTCATTCGTAAATCATGACTGTAAAGACAGGGTTGGCTAGGAATTAAATGTCCCTGTGTCATTTTTAAAATTGGGCATGCTCAACACCAGACTGGATGCAATGCTAAAACTTTTTAAAAGTTGATTCCAAGTTTGAAGTTGATCCCAAGTACATTTCACTGTGAAGACGGCTGTTGGGCGATTTGGATTAAAATTCGGAATCGAGGTGGCGAGTCAACGTGAGTGCTGGTTTGGGCTATCCAGTGGACGTCATCTTTCGGTTTTAAAAAACAAGGGATGAAACAGAGGAGCTAAGCGAGGATTCAAACCATGACAGGAGATGGTACTTGAATAGAATCAGGCGCGTCGTTCTCTTTGCCAAGTGAGAATACCGTGTGTCCGATAACAGCAGTGTTCTCTAATGACTCTTCACGTGAGCCTCCCATTTCTACGTTTCATGCACCTTTCAATCTTAAGCTTTTCCCTTCTGTCCTCCAACAACGTGGTCAGAGAAATCCTGACAAAGAGAACCTGATCATGACACTCTTTGACGCTGACGGTGACTTTGACAGTGTCCCGAATCTTTTCAGATGAGCTCTGAAGCTCATACCATGACTTGAAGAATCTGGTCCCTGCGACTGCCCAGCCTCCCTCCCAGGACCTGCCCATGCCCCCACCCCCACCCCTGCCAGCCACACAGTGTTTATTTCTGGGTCCTGAATGTCCCGTGGCCTCTGAGATCACTGGATTCCTGCCAGGAGGCTCATGTAGCCTGGAATACACTCAACGTCATCCCAGTCTCACGCACACCTCCAACGCCCACGTTTTGCAAAATTCCTGCTCATTCTTCCTGCCTTCAGTGTATCCTTTTCTTCTTCCATTTTCCCTCTGGGTTGGGCCCCATCACCGAACACCCTACTGTTTCACTTGCTAAGTTCTCTTCTGGACCATTGAGTCCACTCTGCTGTGTCCCACAGTGGGAAATGGCAGAGCTCCCTCATTCACCAGGATATTCCTAGGACGTAGTATCACGTCCAGTTCCTAGCAGGAGTCAAGAGATGTGTTTGTCAATGCCCCACCCTTCAGCAGAAAATTGGACTAAGATTTGCTGAGCTTGGCCCTGCACCACCAGAGCAAGACCTAGCTTTCTCAAGGGCCAGCCCTTCCCATCAGGAAGCTTGCACAAGCCTCTTACTCTCATCCATCAGAGGGCAGACGGAAGAAGCAAGAACTACAATCCCACGGCCTCCAGAACAAAAATTACAATCACAGAAAGCTGACGAAAATGATCACAGGGATCACAGCATCATCTGACTCAATTAAACTATAAGCCATGCCACGCAGGGCCACCCAAGATAGACGGGTCACGGTGGAGAGTTCCGACAAAATGTTCTCCACTGGAGAAGGCAATGGGCAACCCACTTCACTATTCCTGCCTTGAGAACCCCATGAACAGCATGCAAATGGACTATTACTCGGCCATAAAAATGAAATGATGCCATCTGCAGTGACATAGATGGATCTAGAGATTGTCACACTGAGTGAAAAAAGTCTGACAAAGACAGATACTATATCACATCACTCATATGTGAACTCTGAAAAAGAAAGGTACAAACTAACATATCTATAAAACAGAAATAGAGCCACAGACATAGAAAATAAACTTATGGTTACCAGGGAGTAAGGGGGAAGAAGGGATAAATCGGGAGATTGTGACTGACGTATACATACCAGTATATGGGAGCTCAGCTCAGTTCAGTTCAATCACTCAGTCGTGTCCGACTCTCTGCAACCCTGTGAACCACAGCACGCCAGGCTTCCCGGTCCATCACCAACTCCCGGAGTTTACACAAACTCAAGTCGGGGATGCATCCAACCAGCTCATCCTCTGTCGTCCCCTTCTCCTCCTACCTTCAGTCTTTCCCAGCATCAGGGTCTCTACAAATGAGTCAGCTCTTCACACCAGGTGGCCAAAGTATCCGAGTTTCAGCTTCAACATCAGTCCTTCCATTGAACACCCAGGACTGATGATCTCCCTTAGGATGGACTGGTTGGATCTCCTTGCAGTCAGATGATAAAGAATCAGCCTGCAATGCAGAAGATTGGATTTGATCCTGGGGTTGGGACGATCCCCTGCAGAAGGGCATGGCAACCCACTCCACTATTCTTGCCTGGAGAATCCCATGGACAGAGGAGCCTGGCGGGCTACAGTCTAGGGGGTCGCAGAGAGTTGGACACGACTGAGCGACCAACACTTTCATCTGACTTTCATATATAAAATAGAAGCTAATAAGGACCTACTGTATTGCACGGGGAACTCTGCTCAGCACTCTGTAATGACCTGTATGGGAAAAGAATCAGAAAAAGAATAGATATATATGTATATGCTCAACTGAATCACTTTGCCCTACACCCGAAACTAACATGCCGTTGTAAATCAGCTCTGCTCCAATTAAAAACTTTAAAAAAGAAGACACGTGTTTCTTTTCAGCATCTTGTTGACGGGACACCAAACGCCGATGGATGTAGTGACCTGCTGCCAGGCAGTGGACCAACTGCTGTCTCCTCCTCCCGAATCCTCCATCCCAACCAACTTCCAAAGAAGACGACCACTGTTTACTGGACTCTGGAGGGTGGTTACTCAGGCGAGACGGGCTGTTGGTCGTCACCATAGAAATGTTATCCTCACCCAGCATCACAATGGCGTTGGGTTGGGTATTGCCCACCTCCCCACCTTGCCCAAATCCTGCCCCCGAAGTGTGAAAAAGAAAAATGCTCACTGCCTGTGAGTCAGCCCAGCAGAGGATGGTGAGAACGCAAACACAAGCACCTGTAATGGGGCGAGAGATGCCAAGGCAGGAGGCAGAGATGACAAGCCCTCTCGGTCCCCGGGAGACGGATACATGTTCTACAGCGATGCTGTTACCTCGAAACATCCCATAATTGCACCCTGGGAACCACGATCCTCTCTGCACTGTTGTGCTATGGAAACATTTAAAATCTCTGCTCAAAAGAAAAAAAAAATGGGGCCAGACTGACATGTTTTACATGAAATAATTAGGAGAATCCGACAAGTGGTAATTTTGGGTAATTGCCAAATAGCGTGATTCTCTCCCAATACAGTATACGTCAGATTCCATTTTTAAAAAACACCATTAGGTCGTTCTCCCTTGTAAAGATTTTCACATGTGTAGCATGCAAGTTTAAATATGCTCATGCTTTTTCCCACATTGTATTTAAGCAATTTTTTTTTAAAATGAGTTTTAGTGTTTCTCAGTTTCACTCCTTCCTGTGAAATTTCAAGCTCTGAAAGTTTCTTTGGATTTCTCCCCATGATTTTCCTCAGACAAGAGCTGCTTTTTTTCTGTTTGCAAATAAGTAGCATGGGAGAGGGTACAGGGATTTTTGCTTTCCTGAGAAAGAAAAGATTTCTGTGCGTCTCATTCAGCTAGATCAGGAGTTCCCCAACCTATGGGTTCTGGGTTGTGTCCCAAGATGAAATGATCAAGGTCCATGCCAAGCATTGTCTTCTCTGTGAGAGCTCAAAGAAGAAGTTTACAGCAAGTGTTTACGGTTCTCCAGCCGAGTCACCAAGCAACCTGTCTTTACAGCTTAGCTTGACTGCAAACCATGGGTCTTGACACCAGCCATGGGGGTCTCCAGAGGAGTTCTGGATTGCGGGAGGGTGTCCTAAACCCCACAGCCCTCACCTTGACCAAGGACTTGGAACCACACTGCCAGGCGCCCCCAGGGATCGAGACGGAGTGTTTGCATCCCAGCGGTAAATCAACTCCAAGTGACAGGCCGCCAGCCTGAATGTACGGGACCCTGATGCTGGGAAAGATCCAGGGCAGGAGGAGAAGGGGGCGACGGAGGATGAGACAGCTGGATGGCATCACCTACTCCATGGACCTGAGTTTGAGCAAAATCTGGGAGATGGGGAAGGACAGGGAGGCCTGGCGTGCTGCAGACCTTGGGGTTGCAGAATTGGATACAACTGAGCAGTCGAACGAGAACCCTGTATGAAGGGCAGGGGGTCAGAGCTAGGCTGGGGGTTGCTTGCTCTGCAAACCCAGAAAGCAGACACCCTAGACACCACCCTCTCTGGCTGAAGGGATTTGCTCAGCTTCCTCTCCCCAGAAAAGGATGGGAGGGGGTCCCCACATGGCTACCACAGAGTCTCCTGGGGAATCTGCAGTCCCGTTGCGATCCTGTGGACCCTCAGGGGCAGCCCCTCGTGAACACACATGCTGGTGTGGGAGGCTGAAGTCCAAGGTGTACCCCCTGAGATCCCTGTCTCTGGTACAGAGTCCTGGCCTCTGCAGAACGGGAGGGACCTGTGAGCATGGTGAATGCCACTCTCTTGACTGGGTTCCTCACCACTTGATGTTTGAGTCAATCAACAAACTGGGTGGGCCTGACCTAATCAGAAGATGGTGGGGTCAGAAAGACAGGATGCTGCTGGCCTGGAAGATGCTAAACGGCCATGAGAAACTCATGCAGCACAACTAGAGAAATCCCGTGAAGAACAGTAAAGACCCAGCACAACCAAAAGAAGAAAAAAAAAAACAGAAAAAGAAATTCCTGGGTTGTCATATGGCAAGGGCTGCAGGCAGCCTCTGGGAGCTAAGAGTGCTCCCTGGGAAATGATGAGCAAACTGCTTCTGTGATTTTTTTTAACCTTCTGATGTAAGTAGTCGATTCAGTCATGTCCGACTCTTTGCAACTCCATGGACTGTAGTCCTCCAGGCTCCTCTGTCCATGGGGATCCTCCAGGCAAGAAGAGTGGAGTGGGTTGCCATTCCCTTCTCCAGGGGATCTTGCCGACTCAGGGATCGAACCTGGGTCTGCCTTAACGCAGGCAGAATCTTGACTGTCTGAGCCACTGGGGACGCGCCTGGTTTTAACCTTGGTTGTGCAATTCACAGGGCTTCCCTGGTGGCTCAGATAGTCAATACTTTGCCTACAGTGCGGGAGACCTAGGTTGGATTCCCTGGGTCAGGGAAGATCTCCTGGAGAAGAGAATGTTCATGCTTTGCAGAAAACGGTTGCCCTGAATGGCTGGGAGCTTCTCACACAATTCCACATGTACACTTTCTATCTACACTGCTATGGACAGTGTGACTGGAACTCTCCCATACCAGCGGTCATAATCGCCCTCCCCACTTTGTGCCATGTTTACCGACTCATCCCCGGGGAGGCTGGCGGTGCAGACGGCTCCTACTTAGAGCCAGGGTCTCGCCAGTCACCACATCCCACACTAAACTTCAGGGGAGCCCCTTCCGGCATGGACAAGTGTGGACTCTGGGAAGGTGGAAGGAAAGAGCAAAACACAGCTGCCCCTGTTTCCTCCACAACGTCCCCTGTGTCCTGGCCCACGTCCTGTGAGCCTGGACTGCCTTAATAACTAGAACCTTGATAACCGCACCTCCTAAGATCATCGACATCAGTAGCAGTAACATCAGAGAGCTTCAGTTGTGTCCAACCCTTGGCGACCCTATGGACTGTAGCCTGCCAGGCTCCTCTGTCCGTGGGATGCTCCAGGCAACAATACTGAAGTGGGTCGCCACTTCCTTCTCCAAGAACACTGATGCCACTCTGTAAGAAGCACACAGCAAATCCAGGGTGCCCGCATGGTTGATTCTCAATAATTCTTCCCCCCACCAAAGCCATCGCATACCTTGAGGGGCAGGGTGTGAAGTCATTAAACTTGTTTTTGTCCCAGCGTGGTTCTATGCCAAAAGAATAAATACAGGAGGGCGGTGTGAGACACAGGCTTATTTTTGACTCTGTGCTGTGAATCACCTGCTCGCACCCCCGGGGTCCTGCCTGGGATCATCTGATTTCTTTCCCCGGTGCAGAGAAAATAGACAAGGAGCAGTTCAACCTCCCCAGTTTGCCGGCGCCTAATTCTGTTTCCTGTCCTTGTGCCGATGGTTGAAGGTTTCAGGGACTCTAGCAGCCTCCAGCATCTGTCTATGGGGTCCCGGTTATCCGAGTGATTTTCTAGGAAAAGCGAGTTTGACAAGGCAGGAAACGGCCTCTGGGACTCTTGGCAAGCCTTGATTTTGGAAGCCAGCCTGTGGCCAGGACCTGGGAAAGATGTGTTGGCGCCACCTGAGAAGCCAGCACAGAGGTTTTGGGTGCGTTTACTGTGGCCGCCGTATCTGGTTACCACCACCTGGGGGTCTGGACAGAAGCTGACTGTATCTTCTCCTGGTTCTGGAGGCCAGAAGTTCCAAAACCAAGGTGTCGGGGGCGGGGGGTGGGGTGTTGTTGGTCTCCCTGTGAAGTCTCTAGGGGAGGGTCCCTTTCTTATTTCCGGTGGCGGCTGCAGTTTTCAGTGCTGGCGGGCTGGCGGGCCAGTCCTCCTAACCTCCACTTCCATCTTTTCTTGACCTTCTTTTCTAGCTCACCAGGCTCTTCTGTCCACGGTACTTTTCCAGGCGAGGCAGCTGGAGTGGGTTGCCATTGCCTCCTTGGAGGCGGAGGGCCCACTCTAAACCAAGGATGATTTCCAACGGAGATCCATACCTAAACATCTGCCGACACCCTCTTTGCGACTCAGGTCCCGTTCTGAGATGTCTGGGAGTTGATCCCTTTGGGAGATGGAGAGATTTGTCTTCCATCCAGGACACGATGCTTCTTTCCGTCTGTCACCTCTGCCAGCCTCTCACCTTCTTTTTCCTGACCTGCAAGGAGCCGGGAAGCTGTCTCCTCCTGCAGGGGGTTGGGGAATGAGGGACTCTGCTATTCTGGGCTCAGCCTGTTATTTATAGAGTGACGCTGCCCCGGGGTGGGGAATCGCAGGCTCGCCCCGCTGGGCTCCGGGATCCACAATCCGGGCTGGCAGGGGCTGCAGACCCCGCAGCAAAGGGGACCCGGGCGTGGGGAGTGGAGCCACCACGCTGGGGGCTGGTCCTCCTCTGATTAATTAGGTGCCTGCGAGATAGCAGGTCTTTGGTCCCCTTCGCTGGGCATTGTTCTGCCCTTGCAGACTTCAGCAGTTCTGCCGGGAGCTCCGACCCAGTTCCTTCCCTTCTCATTTATGTTTTTCACCCTCCCGGTTGGAAGGATCTTCAGCAGCACCACCCCACCCCTACCCCCACCTCCCCGGGGTCGAGTTCCTTTTCGGGAACTGGGTCCCCCGGAACGCAGAGCTTGTCCATCACAGGGATGCTGGCGGGTGGGGGTGGGGGAATGCATGGCTGCCGGCCAAGCCCAGGGGGGTGCCGTTGCGGTGCTCAGCTCACATTCAGGCTGGATTATCTGCACTTTGGGGGACACTGCTTACGCCCCCAAAGAGACGTGTCAAGGATGTCATGAGATCTCGCGGCCGGTGGGGAAGGAGGTGACATGCCGGTCCAGGCAAAACGCACAGAGGGACCCAGCGTTGGCTGAGGACGAGCGATGGAGAATGATCTGTGCAGAGCTGGGAGGGACATCACTGCCTATTTCATCTCCCCACGGGGTATGGGTTCCAGCCAAGGGAGACGACACAGGCATGCAGGCATCCCCCCGCGATGGAGGGAAGGATGAAAAACACGGGGCACCGGCCTGCCTTTTTGGAAGTGGACAGGGCTTCCCTGGCAGCACGCCAGACTTCCCTGTCCTTCACCATCTGCTGGAGCTTGCTCAAACTCATGTCCATCGAGTCCGTGATGCCATCCGACCATCTCATCCTCTGTCATCCCCTTCTCCTCCTGTCTTCAGCCTTTCCCAACATCAGGGTCTTTTCCAGTGAGTCGGCTCTTCACATCAGGCGGCCAAAGTACTGGAGCTTCAACTTCAACAGAAGTCCTTCCAATGAATACTTAGTGTTCCAGCACCTCTGCCCATGGGATTTTCCAGGCAAGAGTATTGGAGTGGGTTGACATTTCTTTCTCCAGGGGACCTTTCTGATCACACAGGCAACGTCTTTTACTCCTTCACTCCTTCCGGTATCCGTATAGTCAGTATCTTCCGTGTTCACACCACCGAGAAACTGAACATTTACGGAAGCTACTCTTACCACCTATTTCCGAATGACATCACTTCCATGAGTACCAGAGCTTGGGATTTCAACATCTCTTTTTGGAGGGACACAATTCAAACTGAACACTAAATATTCATTGGAAGGACTGGTGTTGAAGCTGAAGCTCCAAAACTTTAGCTACCTGATGCAAAGAGCCGACTCACCGGAAAAGACCCTGATGTTGGGAAAGACTGAAGGCAGGAGGAGAAGGGGACGACAGAGGATGAGATGGGTCGATGGCATCACCGACTCAATGGACATGAGTTTGAGCAAACCCTGGGTGATAGTGAAGGACAGGGAAGCCTGGCGTGCTGCAGTCCATGGGGTTGCACAGAGTCAGACATGATCGAGCAGCTAAGCAAGCAAGCAAAGGCTATGTGAAGAGTGCTTTAAAAATAAGAGGAACAGGGAGTGGGGGTTTGGGATGAGGGGACATCTGTACACCCATGGCTGATTCATGTCAATGTATGGCAAAAAACACCACTATGTTGTAAAGTAATTAGCCTCCAATTAAAATTAATTAAAAAAAAAAAAGAACAAGAGGATCAGAGAAGAGACGTATGTTTGCACATCTCAGGATGTGTCACCTCAGCTGAAGACACTGTCTTGTTGAGGATGAACAGGCTCAGGGTAGTGAGCATGGTGTCAGAGGAAGGTGAGTGGACTGAAGAACTTTCAGGAAATGGAGAAATGGTCCCAAGACATTGATTCTACCCTGGCGTTGAAGAAGACAGAAGAATTAAGGAGGCACCCTGACCTTTCTAGCTGGAGCAATCATAGCTATGCAGTTTACCAACTCGGGGAACATGGGTGTGGGACAGCTCTGCTCTCAGACACCAGCCTACAGAAGGGAGTATGCTGGTGAGAAAAATCCAACACCCAGACCACTGGCATATCCATCATCCTCATCGTGTCCACACCAGTTGTTGAAAGAAGGGACGAAAGCAAACGTGGAGTTTGATCGAGCATGTTTCTCCACCATGTGTGTGTTCCTGGTGAGGCTGAGAAGCAAGGAGGAAAGCTCACTCATAAGTTAACTGATGAATGCATGGACTTGGTATTCAGTAGCTCGTGGCTCAGTCTCATTTCCTTCTCTGTGGTTAATTTCTGGTTTTGTGCCGCTGTGTCGCAGAATTTGTCTTTGCACGATACCTGAGTAAGCTATTACATGGCACCCAGGCACTGTGTGAGGCTCCAGGACTTTCAAGAAAAGTAAAAAATAAAAAGTCAGTGGGTTTTCCTGGCCATCCAGTGGTTTAGACTCCACTCTTCCAATGCAGGGGACACGGGGATCCATCCTCTGTTGGGGAGCTACAATCCCACATGCAGGGGGGCAGCTAAGCCTCATGCCATAACTACAGAGTCTGTGCACCATCAATTAGAGAAAAACCTAGGCACTGCCATGAAAAGCCTGTGTGTCGAGATGAAAGATCCCACATACGACAACTAAGACTGGATAAACCAAAAACAAACAAATAAGCAATCAATAATACAAAAACAAACAAACAAACAAAAAAGTCAAATCATTTGCCAGCCTTTCCTGGGAATGACTCTGTAGTCTAGGAGTGGAAAGGGACAAATAAATAACAACTCATAACATGATCTGAGGGCTGATAAAATGACAGCAACCAAAAGTAAATAAATAAGGAAATATTAAAAAAAAAATAAAACAACAGAAAAGTTCAAATCATATGCCTGCCTTCCCCTGAGTGACTTCATAGTCTAGAAGTGGAAAGCATTAGTTGCTCAGTCATGTCCCCCTCCCCCCCTCCCCCTCCCCCCTCCCCCCCCCCCCCCCTCCCCCCTCCACTCCCCCTCCTCCTCCCCCTCCCCTCCCCTCCTCCACCTCCTCCGGGTGTGGATGGGGCAAGCAGTAATTGCGACCCCATGGACTGTAGCCCACCAGGCTCCTCTGTCCATGGAATTCTCCAGGCAACAATGCTGGAGTGGGTAGCCTGTCCCTTCTCCAGGGGATCTTCCCAACCCAGGGATCAAACCCAGGTCTCCCGCATTGCAGGCAGATTCTTTATCGACTGAACCACCAGGGAAGCCCAAGAATACTGGAGTGGGTAGCCTCTCCCTCCTCCAGGGGATCTTCCTGACCCAAAAATCAAACCAGGATCTCTTGCATTGCAGGTGTATTCTTCACCAGCTGAGCTACCAGGGAAGCCTGACTTCTACCCTAAAGAACAGAATCCTGGGAAACAAATACCCAGTTCCGTAGGACAAATCCCCTCCCTCCCTGAAATGTGTCTGCCTGGACAGCTAGAAAGAGACTTCTCCTTAGGTTCAGATATGACCAGTGTGCTCAGGATTTATGTCACCATCCAGACTCCAATTTCCCCAATATTTTTCTCAGTGATATGAAACTAATTAAGCCTAATGCCTTTGCAGTTGTGGGAAAAGAATATTGTTTTAAGCATATCTAACAACACCTTACGGGCCTTTTCGGCTGGGAAATATATATGTATATATATGAATTCTTGTCTGAAAACATTAATAATATATTCTCCTACAATGTGGTGTTAATTCTCTGACTGTACAGAAGCCATTTAAAGATGTGATTTTTGAATGTGATTCCTCTAAAATGTGATTACATATTTTAACCTGGCCCACTCCAGCCTTGCTGTGAAAATGGTCTGCTATGAGGCACGTGTTAACATTCTGGGGCACATGCAGTGTGAAAAGATCTCCATATTGATGGTGGGTCAGACCTACAAAATTGGGTGAATTAACATGCTTCTAATTAGTTAACATCCACTGAATACATTTCTGCAGCACTTTCTAATTGATACCCACGTACAAGTCTATGTTCTGTCAGTCCTAAGAGGTGAATGTCAGCTCACAGAACTTGGGTGATGTCTTTTTTTTTTTTTTTGCATTCTTTCAACTCCTGCTTTCTGCATGATAATACCCTTCAATAATGCGAAACGGTACAATAGCTCTTCTTCAGCGGCCAGACCTTAACAACTGTAATCTTTAGCTCTGAATTCAGCCAGAATTACACTTTCAACATTTTACAAGGTCACAGAGTTTAATAGTCCCATCCATTTTTCTTCATTTGTCTTGAACGTTCTAACTGTTGTATATTATCGGGCCATCCACATTTTCCTATTAAAATGCATATTAGAATATTTAATATTCAAAGCATAATGGGGTAAATTTTTTTTTCTCCTATTTCTGGAAAATGGACCATTGGGATTCGTTATTCAATGCTAATGTGAGAGAAGAAAAAAAAATCCCACTTAGTCAATGAAAAGAAGAAAGCGGTCATTGACAAACGAGCATGAGGGGTCTGGGATTGGAGTTAAGAGGGGAAACAGAAACCAGAAGTGTCCACGGGAGACTTCCTGGGGGTCCCCCAGTGGATACGACTCTGAACTCCCAATGCAACAGGCCTGGGCTCCAGCCCTGGTCAGGGAAGTAATTCCCACATGCTGCAACTAAAAGTTCACGTGCCACAACTAAAACCCCACATGCCACAACCAAGACTTGGTGCAATCACATAAATTAACTGATTTTTTTTTTTAAAAAAGATATGCCCAAGGTGCCCTCAAGTTACACAGGTTACAAGAAATAGTTAACACAGACCAGAGATGAGGTTTTCACCCTCCCTGGTAGCTCAGCTGATAAAAAAAACAATCTGCCTGCAATGCAGGAGACCCCAGTTTGATTCCTGGGTCAAGAAGATCCCTTTAAGGGAGAAGGAAATGGCAATCCATGTCTACCCACTTCAGTATTCTTGGCCTTCCCTGGTGGCTCAGAGGGTAAAGAATCCACCTGCAATGCGGGAGACCTGGGCTTGATCCCTGGGTGGGGAAGATCCCATGGAGGAGAGCAAGCCAACCCACCGCAGTATTCTTGCCTGGAGGATCACCCCATGGACAGACGAGCCTGATGGGTTGCAGTTCATGGAGTCACAAAGACTCAGACACGACTCAGCGACTAAGCACACAGCCCGGCCTTAAGCATATAGACGTGTCCAACTGCTTCCTCACCTAACACAGTTCTCTGTTCTCCGTTGTTCTTTCTCTCAAAAAATAAACTCTTTATGATGAAAAATTCAAGATGCAATGAAGGGTGTAGAGAAAGAAACTAAAATAAATGAACAACTGCAGCATGTTTCTGGATGAGATGGTGCTACAGTATTCATGTGTTTTGGGTTTTTTTTCCCCCCAAAGTGAACGTATGTTAGGTACAAAGTGAATAAATGTCACTAAGGAATTTTTGTGGGTTTTTTTTTGGGGGGGGTCACAAGATTATTCTTCTGGTTGTCTGGAAGAATAAAAACAAGTCTCAGCGGTTTGAGGAAGAGGAGGGTCAGGTGAAGGGAGTGGGAGAAGGAATGCTTCTGAGTTTAACTCTGCCGTTATTAAACCAGCATGATGTCAGAACAACCTCACAGAGACTGATTTGCAAAATGAGACAGGCACACACCAAGGAAGGCACACAAAGGCCTGACTGTTTTGCACGACCTGGTGCAGAGCAAAGAGTGTTTGGGCTGGCTACTTAGGGAACCATACATTTCACTTCCTCCCCAATTAAGCACCAGAATTAAATATCATTGTGAGGACGCCCACTCTTATTGCAGGACACATCACTCTCATCCTCCGGATCAAAACCTATAGAAGAAGTGAAGTTGCTCAGTTGTGTGCGACCCTTTGCAATCTCACTGCCTGTAGCCCACCAGGCACCTCCATCCAGGGAATTTTTCCAGGCAACAGTACTGCAGCGGGTTGCCATTTCCTTCTCCAGGGGATCTCCCCGACTCAGGGATCAAACCCAGGTCTCCTGCATTGCAGGCAGATTCTTTACCAGCTGAGCCACCAGGGAAGCCTCAAAAGCTATGTTGGAAACATATTTTTTTAAAAAAATCATAAAAGATTCATGAAAACCTCAGGACACAGAAAAACACAGTCAACTAAATTTAAAAGAAGGGCAATCTCCTTCGATAACCTCCCCCATAAGTGGCTCCCCTCCCCCTAGCCTGAACACTTTCTTTTGTCTTTAGCTGGAGATGGTATTCAAGGTGATGATTAGATGATCTTTGAGCTGATGGCTTGGGCCATTTCTGGGAATTTCTATTTACTTGTCTAGTTCCCATGTATACAGAAGGTACACATCTTACTCAACTTCTGCTTGTTTTTCTTCTCCTGTTAATCTGTCTTTTGGACTCTACTGGTGGATCATGGTAAAGAACCCATCTATCAAATGCAGGAGATGCGGGATTGATCCCCAGGTCAGAAAGACCCCCTGGAGAAAGAAATGGCAACCCGCTCTAGTATTCTTGCCTGGAGAATCCCATGAACAGAGGAGCCTGGTGGGGCTACAGTTCATGGGGTCGCAAAGAGTCAGACAAGACCAAATAACTAACCACCATCGACAATGACAGCCCATCTTTTATTACAGCAGGTCTCAACCAAGGAGGTAGAAGAGTAGAGGAAAAATTATTTTTCTTCCCCTACATGGTGCTATAGTGAGAAAAAAAAGAGAGTGGAGACCAAGGGGCAGTTACCTGATTCTTTAAACAAGGGAATATAGTACTTGACAGCAGGTAGACAGCAACAGTGTGATATGGAGAGAAAGAAACCAAAAGTGTTATTTCTAAGGGAAAAAAAAAAAAAGAGTAGCAAGCTCCTTTCAGGAAGGAAAAGACTGGTGTCCGCTTTGATCTCTGTGGAAGGGGTCCATGTGGGAGGACCCTGTTGTAGGTCAAAGGGTCAGGAGGAGGAAGGAGTGAACTTTTAAAACCCAGGTGGGCCAGTTTCATTAGAAATATGATGGAGTCCTAGTCTCAGCAGACGCCTCGACCACTGGCCAACTATCTCCCGGGAATCTTTGCAGCAGATTCCACATGCGTGCATTGATATATTTGTTTGTTCCTTTCTGATTTACTCCAGCTGAGACGATAGTCTCTATTTCCATCCAACGACAGTCTCTAGTTCCAACTGTGCATGCTTGCGTGCTAAGTCACTTCAGTCGTGTCTGACTCTTTGTGACCCCCCTCTCCCACCATGGACTGTAGCCCTCTGGCTGCTCTGTCCATGGGATTTCCCAGGCAGGAATACTGGAGTGGGTTGCTAGGTACTCCTCCAAATGACCCAATTTCATTCCTTTTTGTATGGCTGAGGAATATTGCATTGTCTACATGCACCACATCTTCTGTATTCCTTCCTCTCCCCATGGACATTTAAGTTATTTCCATGTCCTGGCTATTGTAAATACTACCGCTGTGAACACTGGGGATGGGTTAGCACAGGGAACTGTAAGTGCTCTGTGGTGATCTAAATGGGAAGGAAATCCAGAAAAAGAGGGTATATATGTATCCTGATGCTGCGAAAGATTGAAGGCAGGAGGAGAACGGGGCAACAGAGGATGAGCTGGTTGGCTGGCATCACCGACTTGATGGACATGAGTTTGAGCAATCTCTGGGAGATGGTGAAGGATGGGGAAGTCTGGTGTGCTGCAGTCCATGGGGTCGCAGAGAGTCAGACATGACTGAGCAACTGAACAACAAATAGCTGATTCACTTTGTTGTGCAGCAGAAACGAACTCAGTATGTTAAAGCAACTCTACTCCAATAAAAGTTAGGAATAAGAAGAATCTTCACAGAGGAAAGAGATGGCCTGCCCCATGTCGGGGAAGGAAGAAGAGATAAACGCCATGAGCTCTCGCCCAGGTTGGAGACAGCCTCTTCCAGAAGGTAGGGATCAGAGCGCTGGATCTGATGGCCAGTGTACACAGATGTCCCTGAGTTTCACGGAGACAACAGTCCTCCAGAGAGAAGGGTGGTGTCCCGGGGTGAGGTGACTGCTCCGATGTGACAGACCATAGCAAACAGACACGGGGTATCCAGGTGGTGAGGGGAGAGTTCTCGTGGTTGAGAGAACCGGGGACTTCACGGAAAAGGAAAGCGAGAGACCAGTGGCACTTTCCCACTGCCGGATCCCAAGCCAGGCAGAAGGTGAGCTCCTAACCTTTCCCTCTAAAGTTCGGAAGTCGATGAACCTGTCTACAAGGGAGACACAGACGTGGAGAACAGACTTGTGGACCGTGAGGGTGGAGGAAGGAGGGGGTGGGATGAATGGGGAGGGTAGCATTGAAGCATACATACTACCATATGTGAAATAGATAGGGCTTCCCTCATAGCTCAACTGGTAAAGAATCCGCCTGCAATGCAGCAGACCCGGGCTCCATTCCTGGGTCAGGAAGATCCCCTGGAGAAGGGGAATGGCAACCCACTTCAGTATTCTGGCCTGGAGAATCCCCACGGACAGAGGAGCCTGTCAGGCTACAGTCCATGGGGTCACAGGCGTCGGGCTTATAGCGACTAAACCACCATGTAAAATAGGCAGCCAGTGGGGATTTGCTCTGTGATGCAGCAAACTCAAACTGGTTTCCTTTGACAACCTAGAGGGGTGGGATGGAAGAGAAGGTGGCTGGGCAGGGGGTGGGAGGGGCTGGTTCAAGACGGAGGGGACATATGTACGCCTATGGCTGATTCACGTCCATGTAAGCAGAAACCAATGCAATATTGTAAAAGAAATTATGTTCCACCTAAAAATAAATCAATTAGAAAACATTCTGAAGTCAACAGTGATGTGAGGTGCAGGGAAGCCGGCGTGGTCTCTCAAAGACCTTGGACAGTCTCTTCACTGATTTCCCAAGCTCTCTGCTCTTCCTACTTCAGTTTGCAGGCCTTTTATTGGAGTCAGAAGAGAAGGAACAAAAAAGTAGGGGTAGAGAGAGGATTCAGGGGAGCAAGGGAGTAATAGACAGAGTACATAGGTTCTCCATTTTTATTTCCTCTCTGATGTTCTTTTTCTTTTCAGTTCATACTGCGTGCAGTATGCGGGATCTTGGTTCCCTGACCAGGCATGAAGCCTGGGCCTCGTGCATGGGGAGCATACAGTCTTAACCGCTGGACTTTCAGCAAAGTCCCTAAATGGAATATTCAAAGATGCAATAACCAGGAACGTTCAAGAATCAATGAACCATCCTTATACACAGACCGATGGTGTTCAGCAGACCACAAACAGGAGAAACACGAGGGGAAAGGACAGCTGACAATTTCCCAGATGACCCTGGACACCAAAGACAAGAGAGTGAATCTTGAAAGCAGCTGGGGAACAGAGAGACATATTACACACGAGCAGACGACATTCTCGGCTACGGCTTGCTGTTCACCAGAAGAAACAAAGGGTGTGGGGGGAAGGAGCAATGGAAAGATACCTCTAAGGTGATGAAAGAACAGTGTCAACTTGGAATTAGAGGTCTAGCGAAAATACCCTTCGGAACTAAAAGTAGAACAGAGAGATATTTTCAGGTATGATGAAAGCTGAGGCCTTCCTTTTCAGGAGACCTGCTCCACAAGACATGCTAAAAAATACAAAAATAAAAGGTCTTCAAAAAAAAAAAAAAAAAAGGTCTTCAGGAAGAAGGGGGGGAAAATAGCACTTAAGCGCCCAGTTACGCAAAAAGAATAGCAAGCAAAGCTGTAACTATCTGGATAAATACATACAAAACACCTTTTTTAAACAAGTATCTACATCATCCGAGTGTCTTTTAACAAGTATTCACTGTTTAAAACAAAAATGACGAGAATGTGATGTGAGATGTAAGCCTATGAAGGTGGACCGCAAAATGATGAGACGGAAAAGGAAAGCGAGGTGTTTACTGCAGTTATTCTAGTATAAGGTTCTTAATGGTGTTTGTGCAGATTTCTGAAAGTAGTATAATTCCGTAACGTAGACTCTGCTACGTTAAGGATAAATATCGGGCTGCCTGGAGAAGAGCTTCTCTGTAGAACTTTCTGAGATGATGGGAGTGTTTTCTGTGCTATCTGAGATGGTAGCCATTAACCACATACACATGTTGGGTGTCTGAAACGAGACAGGTGTGAGTGAGGAAGTAAATTTTTACCTTTATTGAATTTAAATTTATTTCTGTAGCTATAGGTAACAAATGATTACTATGCAAGACAGTATAGTTCCATTAATAGAGTACCTAGGAGAGATATGGTGACCATTTCTGTCCGTGACCAGGTAGGATGTAATGTTGCTTTTGTAGACCAAGAGGCAAGAGGGAGGAGGTTGTACAGGTGCATATATAACTAGTATTTAACATGTGACCATTTAAAAATGAAATAACCGTTCTTAACGAGTAGATCCTACAAAAATAAGTGATGGGCTAGATCTCTACCATCACTTCAGTTCAGTTCAGCCGCTCAGTCGTGTCTGACTCTGCGACCCCATGGACTGCAGCACGCCAGGCTTCCCTGTCCATCACCAACTCCTGGAGTTTACCCAAACTCAAGTCCATAGAGTTGATGATGCCATCCAACCATCTCATCCTCTGTCATCCCCTTCTTCTCCTGCCTTCAATCTTTCCCAGCATCAGGGTCCTTTCCAATGGATCAACTCTCAAGAGTCTTCTCCAACATCACAGTTCAAAAGCATCAATTCTTCTGCACTCAACTTCATTTATAGTCCAACTCTCACATCCGTACATGACCACTGGAAAAACCATAGCCTTGACTAGAAGGGCCTTTGTTGGCAAAGTAATGTCTCTGCTTTTTAATATGCTATCTAAGTTGGTCATAACTTTCCTGCCAAGGAGAAAGTGTCTTTTAATTTCATCACTGCAATCACCATCTGCAGTGATTTTGAAGCCCCAAAAAATAAAGTCTGTCACAGTTTCCATTCTTTCCCCATCTGTTTGCCATGAAGTGATGGGACCGGATGCCATGATCTTAGTTTTCTGAATGTTGAGCTTTAAGCCAACTTTTTCACTCTCCTCTTTCACTTTCATCAAGAGGCTTTTTAGTTCTTCTTCACTTTCTGCCATAAGGGTGGTGTCATCTGCATATTTGAGGTTATTGATATTTCTCCTGGCATTCTTGATTCCAGCTTGTGCTTCATCCAGGCCAGAATACCAGAGTGGGTAGCCTTTACTTTCTCCAGGGGATCTTCCCAACCCAGGGATCGGACCCAGGTCTCCTGAATTGCAGGTGGATTCTTTACCAGCTGAGCCACAAGGGAAGCTCAATACATCTCCAATATATACATTTAATATATATATTGTACTGTCAATACAGTATGCTGTCTTTCTAATAGATATACAATATATAAACTGTATGCCCATTGAATACATATTATGTATATGCTGTACTGTCAATACAATATGCTGTATTTCTAATATATATATATTGTACCCCCAATGTATGCATATTATATATACACTGTATTGTCAATACAATATGCTGTATTTCTAATGTCTATACAATATACATATACTGTATCCCCAATGTATACATATATATACTGTATTGTCAATACAATATGCTGTATTTCTAATGTATATACAATATATATACTGTATCCCCAATGCATACATATAATATACATACTGTATTAACAATTACTGGTAGATTGACCCAATCCTTCTTGATTTTTGCATGTCTGCAGAGCACATTGGTAAGAACAGATTTTTCTGTTATTTTGTCAAAGACTTCCACCTTCCAGGGACACACGGGAAAATCTATTACACTCTAAGCTACTCAGAATGAGAACTGTCACGGAAAGAAAACTCTCAATACCCCCTACCTTCACTTCACAGGAAACCGAACTAGTTCCACGATTGCTCTTATGTGACCCACTTTTCTGCTGAAGCTCTAACGACCTAAATTCCTCAAGTCCTAGGCTTGCAAGGAACAGGGGAGGGTGTTCCACTCCATCCCCGTAACTTCAGGCAGAAGGACACCTCCGCTGTGCTGGAGTCGTCAGCTTTATGCTGACTGTTAACACCCACAAGGATTTTCCACCAGTGACCTGGGGTTCTCTTTCAGGTTTGAGGAGGGTGTGTGGCTTCCTACGTTTGATAGCAAAGGAAGAGTATCATGGGAAGTTTTATAGCACATGAAGAGTGTCATAGAAAGGAGCATAAGATTTTATCTAATGATGCTATTTGGTTACAGAATTACAGAGACAAAGAAGAATAGAGCACAGGCAATTGGAATTGGAATTGTATCTGCCACACACTCCAACTCTGAAAGTGCATCATGGTACCCACTGCTAAGCATCACTGTTACCTCAAATGCTATAAAGAAGTATCAGTTCGGTTCTGTCACTCAGTCGTGTCTGACTCTTTGCGACCCTGTGGACCACAGCACGCCAGGCCTCCCTGTCCATCACCAACTCCCAGAGTCTAGTCAAACTCATGTCCATTGAGTCGGTGATGCCATCCAACCATCTCATCCTCTGTCATCCCCTTCTCCTCCTGCCCTCAATCTTTCCCAGCATCAGGGCTTTTGCCAATGAGTCAACTCTTCGCATGAGGTGGCCAAAGTACTAGAGTTTCAGCTTCAGCATCAGTCCTTCCAATGAACACCCAGGACTGATTTCCTTTAGGATGCACTGGTTGGATCTTCTTGCAGTCCAAGGGACTCTTAAGAGTCTTCTTCAACACAACAGTTCAAAAGCATCAATTCTTCGGCACTTGGCTTTCTTTATAGTCCAACTTTCACATCCATACGTGACCACTGGAAAAACTATAACCTTGACTAGACGGACCTTTGTTGGCAAAGTAATGTCTCTGCTTTTTAATATGCTGTCTAGGTTGGTCATCGCTTTTCTTCCAAGGAGCAAGCATAATTTATAAAGAAGTATAAACATCCTGAAAAGGCTTCCAGCTGATCCGGGTCAGGTGCCAGCCTGGAGGATACCCAGGTCCCCAGGTTGTACTTCCTTTCCCAAGACATGTGGTGTCCATGTAATTCCTTCCAGTACTTTTACACTGGACTCCTGACTCCTCCCTTCCTCTCAGTCACATCCTGTTTAACTCTCTCATCAACCCAGATCCATGATTCTCACCTCAAGGCTGGGAGGACGCGTCTTCCACTCAAGACTTCAGAGAACCAGCCCTGACAATTGACCACGTGACCTGTGTCTTGTAGGCACTGGAGACTCTGTCGTGTTCAGGATGAAAGTGTTTGCTCATCTGCCCATGCCCAGCATGCCCCTCCCTTTTCATCACATCTCAGGCACACTCAGCAAGTTCCATCGACAGTAATATCCACATCCATCTGTGAGTGTGTGCATAGGTGTGTGCGCATGTGTGTGTGCGTGTGTATACTTATGCCTTTAAAGGCCCCGTCTCCAAATACAGTCATATTCTAATGTTCTGGGCGGCTCGAGCTTCAACATATAAACCTGAGTGCTGCGTGCGTGCTAAGTCGCTTCAGTTGTGCCCAACTGTAAGTCCTCCAGACTCCTCTGTTCATGGGGATTCTCCAGGCAAGAATGCTGGAGCAGACTGCCGTGCCCTCCTCCTCCGGGGGATCTTCCCGACCCAGCGATGGAGTCTGCATCTCTTTATGTCTCCTGCATTGGCAGGTGGGTTCTTTAGCACCGCGGGGGACAATTCAGCCCTGAAGAATCACTTTTAATGTAGGTGGCATAACCCCACGCTTTCTCCTACATCCTACATGCCACTCAGCATGAGAGCGTCTGATAAATGACAGTGCCCCTGTATTGATCTTTTGATTCATATGGCAAGCTTGGAGAACAAATCTGAGTGACCCGAATTGCTATGACTGCGTGGGGATGACTCATCCTGGCCTCTGAGTGTTCTGAAAGTAACAAGCCGGGCTGGACGCATGTGTTTTGAGGGAGTTGAATAGAATCTCAATGACCGTTGGTGAGACTGGATCTCCAGTCTTATCTCCTGGATTGCAGAACGCTGGAATGAGAACATGCCATAGCATGCTACACATGGGGAAATTACTTTCCCCAAGCCCGAGTCTCTGGTCAACACATTAAACGAAACCAAGAGAAAAAAAAATCTAACCATGTTTCAAAAGAAAGGTTTTACGTGAAGGAAAGGATCAGAAAAAAATATATTTCCTTTAGATGTCTGGAGTTTCTCATGTCCATCTAATAGCCAACCACGGGGGACCAGAGAGATGATTACTGTGCAGTCACAAGATCAAAATGAAAATCGGGGCCATGTTATTATTTCCAAGTAGATGACTTTGGGGAGGACATCTACCTGTTCAGTGTGATTAGAAAAGGAGCTAAATATAGATTTAAATGATCTCTACCCCTCAGAGAAGTCTAGAGACCATGCCCTTTGATGGTTTACAAGAGCCTGACAGAGAAATGCCAGTTTGGGGAATCGTAAAGCCTCTCCACCACCGCTTATGAATTTTTATGAGCAAGATCTCGACAAGTCAAAACGACACGTGTTACCTGTCTCAGCAGGTTAGTTACTGCGATTCAAGTTAGCCTCTCTCTGTGAGCCTCGGGAGGACTCAGCTGATGGCTGATGAGAACCATGATGAAGCAGATATTTTCAACAGGATGTCTTTATATTTTAAAGTAAGTACTGAACTTTAACAACAACAAAAAATCTTTGTTTTGGGGAAGTTTATCTGCTCCACCTGCAGCACCTGTTTGTTCTCACTTGATCCCCACTGTAATCCTTGATTTGTTGAAGCACAGTTGGTTGCCGTGGAGATGATGGCAAGGTCACAGACAAGATTATGACTTCAAGTGGGGAATAAACAGCCGGCGCCCTCAACTCTTGACAAACAAAATCCTATTATTATGCAAATAACCTTCAAGTCATCAAGTGCAACCCCAAATGCATAATTTTCTTTGGCGAGATCGTTTTCCCCCTTTGGCGTAGAAAAAGATATCATCATATCGTGAATCTAATTCCAGAATGAAAATGTCTTAGGGCTCCAAAAAGGTACTTTGAGAGTGGAAGACCCTGACACGTAACAACAACAACAAAACCCATCGTCAATATGTTGGTAAGGATGCTTGAGGAAAGATAATGATTGTTCAAATTAAGCCAGGGGAGTGTTTCGGAATCAGAAGAGTAATTGCAATCACAGGGAGTAACTGTCAAATTATAGGTTGCCAGGTAAAGGAGTTGCAGTAGCTATCGCTACACCCCATGTGACTTCTGAGATGTTAACAGCGGTTGATTGTTAACAGTGACCTCAGATGAAGATGGATATAGGCAGGATGGCTTCTAGGATACCATGAACGTCCTGCTCTGATGAGTAACGTCATTTAAGACAATCTGGAGCAGCACCTAAACTGGCAGTGTGAGTCGACATTTACAATAAACAGAAGGAGAATGGAAGTAACGTTCACTGAATATCGACCAGCATGTATGGTGGCAGTTATTATACGTAAGTTCATTGAGTTCCCACAATCATCTTACACACACACACACACACACACACACACACAGCAACCCATTATCTTAATTTTTTCTGTGATTTTAAGATTTAAAGACATTAAGCGTCACATTGTGTCTGTGGTTAAGAAGTGTTGGAGCCGGTATTTAAATCCACACTTAACAACTCCATTGCCTGACTCAAGCTGCAGCCCAGGGACCCACAACTTTGCGTAAAGCCACAGTCATCAGTCATTATTGCCCCCAGTCCACATAGTTATGATGGTTTGCTTGGTCTTTGCTGAGGAGACCATCAAGCTCCTCAGTGTGAGAGGAGCAGGGACCACGGACTACTGGGCTGGACCAGGGAGAGAAGCCAGCTGGAGTTATGAGGCTGGTAGACAAGATGACTGTAGGATTGGTAGCTTTGGGCCACTCTGCTTCAAGTGTCCTGACGTAAAGTCCCAGAACTAATTATTTCAGAGAGTCACAAGTAGTCTTTTCACGGCTCTCTGAATCTTGGAGACTGACTCAGTGGGAAGGAGGCAGGCAGATGTTTGCAGCAAGAATAACTTCTCTGCCATCAAAATCCATTTACTGTAAAGATTTACCATGTTAAACACTGTTGGGTTTAACAGCTAACAGGACTTGCCTGGTTGTCCAGGGGTTAAGAGTTCATCTTCTAGGGCAGAGGGTGAGAGTTCAACCCTGCTCAGCGAACTCAGATACCATAGGCCTCATGCTCAAAAAACATAACACAGAGGCAACGGATTCAATTAAGACTTTCAAAATGGTCTGCATCAAAAAAAGAAAATCCTTATGTAAAATTGATGACCAGTGCAAGTTTGATGCATGAAGCAGGGCCCTCAAAGCTGGTTGCTCTGGGACAACCCAGAGGGATGGGGTGGGGAGGGAGATGGGAGGGGGATTTGGGACTGGAGGGGGGGGACGCATGTACACCCATGGCTGATTCATGTAGATGTATGGCAAAAACCACCACACTATTGTAAAGTCATTAGCCTCCAATTAAGATAAATACGTTAATTTTTTTAAATGCATTTAAGAACAAAAATAAAGTCAACAGCTAAATGGCATTAGGGACATTCGCAATGTTCCGCAACCATCCCCACCAACCATTTCCAGAACTTATTTCATCCTGCAAAGCTGAAACTCTGAACCTACTAAACAATAAGTCTATCTTTTCCCCTTGTCTTGTATGCCTTTTTAGTGACTGGGATTTTTTTTGCCAAAATTCACCCATGGTGATGCATGGTGATGGATGTGAGAGCTGGACCATAAAGAAGGCTGGGCGCTGAAGAATTGATGCTTTTGAACTGTGGTGTTGGAGAAGACTCTTGAGAGTCCCTTGAATGGCAAGGAGATCCAACCAGTCCATCCTAAAGGAAATCAGTCCTGAATATTCATTGGAAGGACTGATGCTGAAGCTGAAGCTCCAGTCCTTTGGCCACCTGATGGGAATAACTGACTCACTGGAAAAGACCCTGATGCTGGGAAAGATTGAAGGCAGGAGGAGAAGGGGACGACAGAGGATGAAGTGGTTGGATGGCATCACCGACTCAGTGGACATGAGTTTGAGTAAACTCCGGGAGTTGGTGATGGACAGGGAAGCCTGGCGTGCTGCAATCCATGGGGTCGCAAAGAGTCGGACACGACTGAGCGGCTGAACTGAACTGAGCTAGTTGCCTAAGAGTGGAACTGTTGGGTCAGATATCAACTCTGTGTTTAACACAGTGAAAAACTGCCAGCCTATTCTATCAAAATAACTGTACCATTTTATGTTCCCAAGGATACACGAGGGTTTCAGTTCATCTACATTTGTTATTGTCTGTGGATTTTCACTGTATCCATCCTAGTGGGTGTGATCTCTGATCTCATTATGGCTTCATTTGAAGGCTAATCAAGTTGAACATTTTAAAATATGAGTATCAGCCTTTTGTGTATCTTTTTTCTTATTTTTTAAGAAATGCCTGTTAGGTTCCTTTGTGTTTTTAACTCTGTTATTCACTATTTTGTTACAAAGTTATTTATATATTCTGAATAAAGTCCCTTACCGGATACATGACTTTGCAATATTTTCTCTCCATTTTTAAATTGTCTTTTCACTTTCTTGATGGTGCCTCTTGAAGAGCAAACATTTTAAACTTTGATGAATTCCAGTTCTTCTCTTTATTCTTTTGTCACTTGTGCTTTTAATGTCATATCTAAGACATCATCGCCTAACCCAAGGTCATGAAGAAATATTCATGCTGTCTTCTGAGAGTTTTATAATTTAGCTCTCACATTTAGGTTTATGACCCATTTTGAGTTAAGTTTGTGTCTGGAACACGCAAGATAGGAAATGCATTTATCTTACATGGGGGAATTTATCTGTAGCACCTAACTCATCGCTACTGTAACTAAACAGTAGCCACAAACTACATAATTTTGGGATAAACAGACATTTTATATTTGTGGATTCCACAGCTCTGATGCTTAAAGCCAAACTCCATGTTGTAATTGCAACTAAAAGCCCAGAGATAGGTAGAATAAGATAGAGATAAGAACTAAAAATAGTGACCTAAATGAGAAGGAAATCGAAAAAGAACAGGATATATGTGTTCGTATAGCTGATTCACTTTGGTGTACAGCACAAACTAACCCAACATTGTAAAGCAACTATACTCCAATTAAATTTAGAAAAAACCTCTAAGGGTGAGTGAAACCTAGACCATTAAAAAAAAAAAAAACTAAAAATGTACCTGCATATCTCTTTATTTTTAGCATCCTATATGAACATCCTATATTTTTCTTTATTAAACCGTTTCCATCAAGCAAGAAGGCACATATTCAAATAACAGACTCTCAAGGATGCAAATATACCTACTCAAACACTTGGCTCGAATGGAATCAAAACAAGAGCTTGCCTCCTCAAACAACAGTGAACACGTGTGGAATTAGTAATAATGCCTTGCCACACGAGTCCTACACCCGATTCTACCCCAGCCAAGTGTGGAGACGCAACACGGCTTGGATAGCATCAAGAAGGAGCCTCAGTGAATGTTTGCAAGCCAGTTAGGGAACCTACACAGAAGGCAAAGAACCCGCTTGCCAATGCAGGAGATTCAGGAGATGCAGGTTCCATCCCTGAGTCGGGAAGATCCCCTGGAGATGGGCATGGCAACCCACTCCATTATTCATGCCTGTAGAATCCCGGGGACAAAGGAGCCTAGCAGGGTACAGTCCATGGGCTCGCGATGAGTCAGACAAGACTGAGCATCTGAGTATACACACACACACACACACAAATGATTCTAAAGTGATGTCTAGTCCAGGAATCAGAATATGAGTAAATTGGGCAGACGTGAAAGGCACGCATGTGGATCCCACACCATCAGACCCCTTCTTCATGCTACTGATCATCTGAAAGCACACCACTTCTAGGGTAAATCGCTCACACATTGTGTGACCTTAAATATCCAAGTGGAATTCTCCTTCAGTCACATTGCTTCAAACAGCCTCCGCAGAGATTAATCATGATGATCCTGATTTGAGCAATGTAAATAGAACGGGAATGACCTTCCTCGGAAATCTGTCGTTAAGTGCGTGACGATTCTACTTTCTCAACCTGAGCGCTGGCTTTATTCCAGCCCTCCTACCCGATCAGCTCAGTTCAGTTCAGTCGCTCCGTCGTGTCCGACCCTTTGCGACAAATCAGAACTCCTTTTAGATAACAGATTGCACAGCAAAGTCTCCCCTATAAACCCTCGAATGCATAATCATGTAAGGGGGGGTGCCCTTCCCACCGGACGTGATCTGAATCGGAATCTTCCTAGCGAAGTGCGCCCAATGCCTCCAAACGCCAACCCGGCAGGCTGACCTGCCATCTGGAAGTACTGACATAATTCTTCTAAGGGGGAGCCCCACTTGGGACTAACATGCACCCGCTACTGTATGCAACACAGATGACCAACAAGGACCTACTGTATAGCGTACGGAACTATAGTCAGTATTGCGTCACGACCCGCATGGGAAAAGAATCTGAAGCAGAATATCATGCGTGTGTATAACTGAGTCACTTTGCTCTATCATTGAAACTAACACAATGGTGTAAGTCAACTCTGTTCCAATAATATCTGTTTTAGAATAAATAAATAAAGAACATAGTGAACTCTGGAGGGAAACGAGGCAAGGGAGCAGCCAGGATCCTAGAATCTGCTGCTTCTCAAGTGTCTCAGAGGCTGGGATTCTCCAGCCCAGTGCACGCGTGCGTGCTAAGCCGCTTCGGTCATGTCCGACTCTTTGTGACCCCATGGACTGCAGCCTTCCAGGCTCCTCTGTGCATCGGATTCTCCAGGCAAGAATACTGGAGTGGGCTGCCATGCCCTCCTCCAGGGCGTCTTCCCAACCCAGGGATCGAAACCCGCATCTCTGAAGTCTCCTGCATTGGCAAGCAGGTTCTTTACCACCGTCCAGCTCAGAGCTGTGGATGTTTGGGGCCAGACAATGCTCTGCTGTGGGGCCAGCCTCTGTGATGTAGGGTCTTGAGCAGCCTCCCTGACCTCCACCCCGTGGATGTCAGCAGGGCACCTTTCCCACTTCTGAAAACTAAAGATGTCTTCAGACACTGCCCTGGAGAGGAGAAAAGTCAAGCCTGGCTGAGAAATCTACAGTGATGCCTTAGCTTAAACTCAGGTGTGGTCCAAAGCTTTTGTTATAAATAACCAAAGACTGTCTGATCGCTTGGAAATTCCAAGGTTTTTGGGAGCTCTGCGCCAGCAGGCAAGGATCAAGCTTTATGATCATCATTATTATGATACCGCAGGGATGCAAACAGTCGTGGGACATGAACCGTGCGCCCTTTGGCCACAAAGGAGAGAAGTTTCCCCATCTGCTAATTCCTGCTCCTCCTACCCAGTTGGAAGCAGCCAGATGCTGTGTCTCTCTTGTGTCAAGCACACAGTGGCACTTACCATGGGCCTCTGCCGTCCAGCTCGACAAGGATTAAATCCTGATCTGCTGAAGCGGCTGACCTTCAGCACCCCCTGAAAAGAGTTCAGGGTCCAGAGCAGAAAGGAGGCCTCTGTGTGCTGAGCAAAAGTGGCAGGAGAAGTCTTCAGATAGATATTTTCAGGAGCTGATTTTACGAACCTGATTCTTGTATCTCTTCATGCCTAGAAAAGCACTAACATCCTACGTGGTGATGTCTGCGCCTCGTGATCAGTGAAACCTTCTGCAAAAAATATGCGCTTGATGGCACAAACTCTCCCTTCACCAAAAGCACTTATATTGACCTTAACCCTGGTCTCTTTGGAGCACTTTCTTGGAGCTCTCTGGGGTGTGGCTCGGCTTCCGTAGTAGCTCAGTAGATAATGAGCTACTTCTGCCATGCAGAAGACCGGGGAGTGGGGAAGATCCCACTCCAGTATTCTCACCTGGAGCATCCCATGGACAGAGGAGCCTCGGGGGGTACAGTCCATGGGGGTCGCAGAGAGTCAGACACGGCTGAGCGACTAAACCACTGCTCCTGAGCCGCAGGGCTCATCTTTGCCCCCAAATCAAGCGTAACTGGAGGCTCTCCCGTTGTGCATTTTTTAAGCTGACAGTTGTCTCCCCCTGCCTCGAGCCTCATCATCTCAGTTTACAGTCCTTCAGAAAACAGGCTGGTGGTGGCCGAGGGGGAGGGGGCTGAGAGGGAGACACCAAGGGGGACCTTGGGGTTAGTGGATATGAGCTCTGATCTACAGAACAGATAAACAACAAGTCCTCCCATGTGGCACAGCAAACGATATTCAGTGTCCTGTGAAAACGTGTCCGGCAACCCCGCTCCTGGACAGACATCCAGAGAAGACCAAACCTCAAAAAAGATGCGTGCACCCCAATGTTCTCCGCAGCAGTGCTTACCATAGTCGAGATGTGGAAGCCCCCTAGATGTCCAGTGGCAGATGAACGGATAAAGAAGACGTGATGCGTATACACAATGGGATATTCCTGGGTCACTCAAAAGAATGAAAGTGCTATTTGGAGCAACATAGACGGGCCTAGAGATTGTCCTACTGAGTAAAGAAAGTTAGATAGAGAAGAAGAAACACTGTCTGACATTCCTATATGTGGAATCAAAAAAAAAAAAATGCATGATGCAAATGAATCTACTTACTGAACAGCAATAGACTTAGAGAAGGAACTTACGGTTGCTGAGGGGAAGGATGGGGGAAGGGATAATCAGGGAGTCTGGGATGGACATGGACAGACGGCTGTGTTTAACATGGAGAACCAGCAAGGACCTGCTGGACAGCACAGGGAAGTCTGCTCAATGTCACATGGCAGCCTGGATGGGAGGGGAGTTTAGTAAATACATCTGTGTGTATAACTGAGTCCGTTTGCTTTCAATCTGAAACTATCATGACCTTGTTAACTGCTGCTGCTGCTGCTAAGTCGCTTCAGTCGTGTCCGACTCTGTGCGACCCCTTAGACGGCAGCCCACCGGGCTACTCTGTCCACAGGATTCTCTAGGTAAGAATACTGGAGTGGGTTGCCATTTCCTTCTCCCCTTGTTTACTGGATATACCCCCAATACAAAAAAAAAAAGTTTAAAGAGTTTTGTCCATGAAATCACTTAAGTATAACCTCTGCGATGAACCAGGAACCATAAAAACACAGACTCAAATGAGATATAGTCTCTGATGCAAGGAAAACAAGGTAAAAAGATATTCTATGATAAACCATTATCAGTTCAGTTCAGTTCAGTTCAGTTCAGTCACTCAGTCGTGTTCAACTCTTTGCGACCCCATGAACTACAGCATGTCAGGCCTCCCTGTCTATCATCAACTCCCGGAGTTTACCCAAATTCATGTCCATTGAGTCAGTGATGCCATCCAAATATATCATCCTCTGTCGTCCCCTTCTCCTCCCGCCTTCATCTTTCCCAGCATCGGGGTCTTTTCCAGTGGGTCAACTCTTCGCATGAGGTGGCCAAAGCATTGGAGTTTCAGCTTCAGCATCAGTCCTTCCAATGAACACTCAGGACTGATTTCACTTAGGATGGACTGGTTGGATCTCCTTGTAGTCCAAAGGACTCTCAAGAGTCTCCTCCAGCACTGCAGTTCAAAAGCATTAACTATAGAACCATTACAGAAAAGAATAGCTTTTAAAAGTACCTATATGAATAACTGAATCACTTTGCTGCACAGCAGAAATTACCACAAAATTGTACACCAAATATACTTCAATAAAATTAATAAATAAAATAAATTTATCATTCTGCTCCTTTCAATTCAGGAGGAATCATAGCCTTTGGGGGAAAAAAACTACGGTTCTTTGGACAATCATTTTCAGAGTTGAAGCCTTTAATGACGTAACACTCTGAGGCTTATGGTTGGTTGCGCTTTATCCAAACTTTCCTTTCTTATCATAATGACTGGTTTCAAATGAGTATTACAGACCACTGTTTCCTCCTCGGTACAGTACTATAAGCCACATAAGATGCAATCTGGCATACCATTTCTCATGTACAATAATAAAAGTACAAACAAACAAACCAAATAAATAAAAGTCCATTCAGTGGAAACACCATTCACATTAAAAAAAAAAAAAATGTATGGAGGTGAAGTCACAGGAGGTGCGATAAATAACAGACTTTGTGTGGCTTCCAGGGGCTTCATCTACTCAAATAGCTGTCTGTAATCAACGCTCAGAGCTCTTTCTGTTTACAAAGCTCTGGGGAAATCAATGCACGGAAGCCTCTTATCCAGGGAGCCCGATCTTATCTTTACCTAAATCTGTCTGAGTGTTAGCAATTTCATTTGCTGAAGTGAATCTTAACTCTCTGTTGCCCGTTTTCCTTTAAAAAAAGACAACGCCCAACATCACTTCTGAGCATATATCCACCCAGCTTGACAGCGGGATCTCAAAGAGGTATATCTGCACTCCCGTGTTCCCTGAAGCATTATTCAGCGAGCCGAGAGGTATACATATGTGCTAAATCGCTTCAGTCGTGTCCAACTCTTTGTGACCCTATGAACCATAGCCCGCTAGGCTCCTCTGTCTGTGGAGTTCTCCAGGCAAGAATACTGGAGTGGGTTGCCGTTCCCTTCTCCGGGGGATCTTCCCCACCCAAGGATCAAATCCCAGATCTCTTAAATCTCCTGCATTGGCAGGAGGGCTATCTACCACTAGTACCGCCTGGAAAACCCAGCCAGGAGGCATCAGCCACAGAAATTTCTGTAAATGAATCAATGGATAATCAAAATACGGTATATACACAAGGTAGAATAGCTAAGTTCAGTGGCTCAGTCGTGTCTGACTCTTTGCGACTCAATGGACTGCAGCTCACCAGGCCTCTCTGTCCATCACCAACTCCTGGAGTTTAATCAGACTCATGTCCATTGAGTTGGTGATGCCATCCAGACCTCTCATCCTCTGTCTTCCCCTTCTCCTCCTGCCCTCAAACTTTCCAAGCATCAGGGTCTTTTCCAATGAGTCAGCTCTTTGCATCAGGTGGCCAAAGCATTGGATCTTCAGCTTCAGCATCAATCCTTCCAATGAACACTCAGGACTGATTTCCTTTAGGATGGACTGGTTGGATCTCCTTGCAGTCCAAGAGACTCTCAAGAGTCTTCTCCAACATCACAGTTCAAATCCCATGAGCCCCATGAACAGTATGAAAAGGCAAAAAAGTAGAATAGTGTTCATCCTTAAAGAGGAAGGAGACCATACAGGTGTGAGAAGACAGATGAAGTCTGAGGCTCTCACACCCAGTGAAACAGGCCAGCCACTGAAGCACAAATACGGTGAGACTCCGAATACTGTTCACAGCTTTCCACATTTTCCTGAACGTGAGCTGTTCGAGACGTCTGTGCCGTCTTTTCGTCCGACTGCAGGGGACGGTTGTTCTACAGATACAGCAACTGACCCCCCCTGCACTGCGCCCAAAACCAAAGACAACGGCTGTGTGTTTACGTGGGCAGTGCATTAGCCGATGTGGCATATACCTAACTGCATAGAACGTCCAGTTTCCCCAGGCATTGAAAGGAGCTGAAATGTCTTCTTGTGAGATTACACATCTAGGGGTGCCCTTCCAGAGGCTGGGACTCTCTGCTGCCACTGCAGGGCCCCGGGCAGGGAACGAAGATCCCTAATCCCATGTGACCAAAACATTAAAAAATTTTAAGAAATTAAAACAATAAGATTACATACCTGATAATTGAGACCCTGATGCTGGGAGAGACTGAGGGCAGGAGGAGAAGGGGACAGGGGATGAGATGCTTGGATGGCATCACCGACTCGATGGACATGAGTTTGAGCAGGCTCCGGGAGATGGTGAAGGACAGGGAAGCCTGGTGCGCTGCAGTCCACGAGGTTGCAAAGACTTGGAGACAACTTAGCAACGAAACAACAATAATTTGGGGTGAAATCCCCCCCCAAATGGCTTCTGCCTGTGTCTTTGTGAAGGCTTCTTCCTCTCCCTGTATCCCTCCCCTGCAATGCTGGTCTCTGGGGAGGTTTCCACATCCCCATGGGACCTACAGGCTCATCCCTTAGAGTCCCAAGGTCAGGAGAGGCAGGACCCAAGATGGCAGGGGCATATCTGGAAGCCAGAACATCACACAGCAGGAGAGCGAGCCGAACGGAACATGTGACTGGGGACACACACGTCCAGGCGACGTGCGTTCCCAACTCCCTTCTCCTTTTCTGGGTCCCCTAAACGCTCTGTCCTCTGCGACATCACCTGGACCAAGGTCTAGTATTAAGGTGATACTAGACAGTCGAGTGCAAAGATAAAGTGTTGTGCCCACATTGGATAAACTATCCTGCTAGGGTGACATTTCGGGCCAGTCACTAGCCTCCGCTCCCAGCCGATAAGCTTAAAGGGGAACGTGTCATGCTTCCCAACAGGAGACACTATGCTTATCTCAAAACCTCAGCTAGGGGGGATATAAGGTACAAGTGGGAAACTAAAATCAGAGGGAGGTGTGGTCTAGGAGTCAAGCAGTTGAAAGGGGAAAAGAAAGTTCATAAGGAACAGAAAGTGGAAGGACTTCCCTGGGAGTCCAGCGGGTAAGCGTCTGCCTTGAGCTGCAGGGGACCTGGTTTGCAACTCTGGTTGGTGAAAAAAAGATTCCATATGCTTCAGACCAACCGGGCCCTCGAGCCACAGCTAGAGAGTTCATGGCGTACGATGCCATGATGCTAAGACCAGATGCAGCCAAATTAAAAATATATATATTTAAAACAAGAAGAGACGGAAAGGAGAGGAGAAAATATCAACTCTCCACACCACCCTGTGGAAGATTCCTTTTCAGCCCAAGAAGGGGACCTCTGGGTTACATCCTCAGCACGTTTCAGAACTCCTGGACGCTGGGCAATTGTGTATGTGTGTGTTTGGGTCAGAGGGTGGGTACTGCTTGTTGGAGGGATGATGCCCAGAGAAATATTTCCCACTGGACGTTAATGGGCAGCCATTGGCTCCAAATCCACGTCATGGCCAATATCAACCATGATCTTATTAACAAGCACCAACATGGAGTCCTTTTCCAAGAAAACGACTGTGCTTGAAGTAGTTAGGCTCACAGAAGGTGAAATCGTCAGGCTCATGTGAAAATTTATACAAATGACCACGTTTTTTTGGTTGATGTTGTTCAGCTGCTGCTTCATGACCAACTCGTTGTGACCCCGTGGACTGCAGCACGCCAGGCCTCCCTGTCCCTCACCATCTCCCAGAGTTTGCTCAAACTCAAGTCCGTGGAGGCGGTGATAACCATCTCATAAACATTTTAACAATTTTATTTAACTCAGTGACCAAGGGAAACGACAGCTGACGTTATCACTGATCCTGAGGAAGGATGTTAAAAAAATCACAAAATCACTAGGAAACAGACTCACAGACATAGAGAACAGATTTATGGTTGTCAAGGGGCAGCGAGTGAGGGAGATACAGAGTGGGAGTCTGGGGCTGGCAGATGCAAACTCTTGTTCAGAGAATGGATCAACTACAAGTCCTATTGTAGAGCACAGGGAAGTTGCATTCAATATCCTGTGATAAAACCAGAATGGAAAAGAATACGAAAAAGAATGTACAGATGTGGCTTCCCAGGTGGCTCGGGGTAAAGAATCCACCTGCCAATGCAGGGGATTCAGGTTTGACCCCTGCATCAGGAAGATCCCCTGGAGGAGGAAGTGGCAACCCACTCCAGGATTCTTGCCTGGAGAATCCCGTGGACAGAGGAGCCTGGTGGGCTGCAGTCCATGGGGTCGCAGAGCCAGGCATCACTGAGCAACTAATGCAACAACATACATACTTGCGTTTATATATACACTTGTGTGTATATGTTGATACATACACACAAATATATGTTTACATAATATGCATCATATGTATATATCTAGCGGGATTACGTTAAAGAATCCACCTGTAATGCACGAGATGCAGGTGTTCAATCCCTGGGTCTGGAAGATCCCCTGCAGGAGAGAATGGCAACCCGCTCCGGTATTCTTGTCTGGGAAATCCCATGGATGAGGAGCCTGGCGGGCTACAGTTCTTGGGGTTGCAAAGAGTCAGACATGACTGAGCCACTGAGTAAGGTATATATTATATAGATGCACATGGAAAATCAACTGGCTTTTCCTCAGGGCATAGGGCACAGCTAACTAACCTGAGTAAGCCCGAAGGGCAAAAGGGAGAATTTTCCGATATCTAAGATTTACTCTCAGTTGCTATCTGTCACCTACAATTTAGTGAGTTGTAAAATAGTTCTCAGGAAACTGACTCATTTGAAAAGACCCTGATGCTGGGAAAGATTGAGGGCAGGAGGAGAAGGGGACGACAGAGGATGAGATGGTTGGATGGCATCACCGACTCAATGGACATGAGTTTGAGTAAACTCCAGGAGTTGGAGATGGACAAGGAGGCCTGGCGTGCTGCAGTCCATGGGGTCACAAAGAGTGGGACACGACTGAGCGACTGAACTGAACTGAACTGCTTCTGTATCCCTAAACAGACTTCCCTGGGAACCTCATTGCTTCAGATTTGATTTGTGTTAAGTCTCATGCTATTTTCCATCTGAACACCATGTGACTCTCAAGTTAAACTGCCATATTTTTAGTAAATGACACAGACCATAAATACACAAATGTACATTATCACCTCTAAAAAAAATGCAAATGACCTTTGCAGCTCTTAAGAGAATTGCAAATGCTCAAGATAGGTTCAATAGGTTTGTTCAGGAATGTCCTTAGAACTCTCCCCACAAAGTACTTTGAATAACCTCATCGACGCCAAATTCATTTCCCTTGTGTTCTGTTTCATTTTCTGGAACAATCAGAAGCCATTGATGGGTAAGTTTAAAAAAAACAGGTGGCATGGATGTACCTTGAGATTATCATAGTGAGTTAAGGAACTGAGACCCAGAAAGACAAATATATCAGATGATATTGCTTATAAGTGAAATCTACCAAAAAATGATAAAAATGAACCTATTTACAAAATAGAAATAGACTAGCAGACACAGATTACAAACTAATGGTTATCAAAGGGGAAAGCCAGGCAAGGGATAAATTAGGACTTTGGGATAAACAGATACACACTCTCTCTCTCAAAGTCGCTCAGTCATGTCTGACTCTTTGCGACTCTATGGACTGTAGCCTGTCAGGCTCCTCTGTCCGTGGGGATTCTCCAGGCAAGAATACTGGAGTGGGTTACCATGCCCTCCTCCAGGGGATCTTCTTGACTCAAAGATCAAATCCAGGTCTCTGCATTGCAGGCAGATTGTTTACCACTGAACGACTAGGGAAGCCCATCAGATACACACTACTAGATATAAAATAAAGGGCAAAGACCTACTGTATAGAACGGGAAGTCTACTCAATAACTTCTCTATATCACATCATATAGATAGATATGTTTGCATAACTGAAGAACTTTGCTATACACCTGAAAGATTGTAAACCAACTATAATATACTCATTAAACTTTATCAACTATACTTCATAAAAAAAAAGGAGGAGTCCCAGGCGAAGAGTAAGACTCTGAATTTAAAAGCAAGGAAAAACTATCAGTCTAGCCTACACTGGGCTGACACCTTCTGAACACAGGCCCACCAGTAACATCTCCCCTCAAACTGAAGGCTTACACAGGACTGCCAGTAAAATAAAAAAACTACACTCGATGGGGTCCGAGCACTACAGTCTGTAAATTAAAGTATGTTTGGGGCAACGCGGGGCTTTCCAGGTGGCGCTAGTGGTAAAGAACTCACCTGCCAATGCAGAGATGTATGAGATGTGGGTTTGATCCCTGGGTCGGGAAGATCCCCTGGAGGAGGGCATGGCAACCCACTCCAATATTCTTGCCTGGAGAATCCCACGGACAGAGGAGCCTGGCAGGCTACAGTCCCCGGGGGTCGCAAAGAGACAAACAGGACTGAAGTGACTTAGCACATATGGGGCAACATGTGTGTTTCCACAGTAAGCGACGCCATGTTCAGACCACGCTATTGATGCCAAACCATCCTGGTTCCCTTCATGGCTTGCCTTGCCTTTGAGTGATTTTACAACTCAGGAGGTGCTTGATGACCGAGAGTAATGCAGAACAGTTGTCATCAACAGAGATGAAGACTCTTCACCAGGAAGTTCGATTGACTTCTCTGCCCGCCAGAAATGGAAGTCAGTCTGCTTTCATTTGTCTGTTCATGTCCATATTTTGGGAAAAAAATAAATACATTTACTTGGCTGAGCTGGGTCTTAGTTGCAGCATGCGAGATCTACTTCCCTGATCAGGAATCAAAACCGGGTACCCCTGCCTTGGGAGCAGAGAGTCTTAGCCACTGGACTGCCAGGGAAATCCCAATATCCAATATCCCAAATCCCAATATCCCAATATTTTAATTAATCTACTCATAGGACTCTGTTTTGTTCTAGGATGGTGCTATCACAGCCCACCATTGTTTCTCCCAGCAATGATGTGTTAAATACCATCTGGAACATTTGTTCACTTAATATCTGCCTGAGAGTCATGGTTTTACCTCTTCTTTGCAAACTATCCTTTAAACGAGCTTTTTTACTCCCCTGCACAGAACAGACTTATTTGGGAAGGGGGGGGGCGGTGAGGGAGGAAAAAAAAAAAGCACAGCAAAACTTTCCCAAGGAAGATTTATTGACAAAGTTCCACCTACCTAGTTCCTCCTAGAGACGTATTTCAAATTTCCACCGAGAAAACAATTACAAGATAAAACTCCATCTTACGACGCGCCAGTCTACATCTCAGAAGAAGTTAGCCGGCTTCCTGACCTTTTCCGTTTCCTTACGATGCCAACTCCAGACGGAGCTTGAATATTGTCAAGCTTGTGGTAAATCCTTCTTCTTAAAAAAATGGATAACGCTTGTCAGCCAGAGTGTTTTCATTTTGTTTGGGGCTGTGAGCCCGGTCTCCCTGTTGATGGGGTTCAGGGCGTGCTACCCTACAGCAGGACAGCTTGGCGTCCTGAGTGTTTGGAGCTGAGTGAGTCTGCAGGAAGGACGAGACACAGGAAGGACACACGGACGCCTCCTCCTAGCCCACCCCGCAAGCTTGCCCTTGGTCCTTACAACCAGTCATGAAACTGCCACATGAGACATCTCCTCCCAGCATCAGGAGCAGATAGCATCTCTTCTTATCACCAGATGTAGGGGTCTGGGGCGAGGTGGGGCTGATAAATCTCTAGAGGATATACCTTGTTAAACTTGGCATCACTGACTCGATGGACATGAGTTTGCGCAAACTCCGGGAGTTGGTGATGGACAGGGAGGCCTGGCGTGCTGCGGTCCATTAGGTCGCAATGACTCGGACACGACTGAGCCACTGAACAGAATTGAAACTTGCCCTCACCACACCCGAAGCCCCCATACCCTACAGTCTTGTAAATTCTGTACAGACTCACCGTCTGTCTGAAAGGTACAAAAGTTCCCTGCTCAGGTCCCTTTCTTCGATTTCCGTTCCCTTGTGAAGGATCCCAGGTGAACTTTTGATAAAATGTATGCGCTTCTTTTGCTGTTGATCTCTTGTGTCTCCTTCCTTGTCAGACTCAGCTCCAGATTTAAAAAAAAAAAAAAAAAAGGGTGGAGGAGAATTCTTGCCCCCCTGCCCCCGACGTCATAATAGAAATATTCTGAGAAGTCAGAACTCTGGCCATCGTGAGGCCGTTCTCTTGCTCTCCAAAGGATCAGTAAGAAATCTGGCCGTGGATGGCCATGGACAACAGATCGGCGGGGGAGGGCGGTGGTTGACTGCAGACCCAGACTGTTTATAGGGGGCCAGCTGGGAACTGATTTAAGGAGGTGCCAAGCCCTGGAGTCGGGAAGTTGTCTCCTCCAGTCTGGAAGATCCCCTGGAGAAGGAAATGGCAACCCACTCCAGTATCCTTGCCTGGAAAATCCCATGGACAGAGGAGCCTGGCGGGCTGTAGTCCATGGGGTCGCAAAGAGTCGGACACAGCTGAATGATTAACACAAGCCCTGGAGAGGACTTTTTGGGTGTTAATACCCATGTGTCCTGGTTCTTGGGAGCCCTTCTCTTGCTCTAAAACCTACTGGAGGAGGAGCCAGTGACTGAGTCCTCATCTACGGAAGTGAATTCTGCTCCGAGCTCTCTGGCTGTTGGAAGAATTCATTTCTTCGGGGCTGTCGAACTCAGAATGGGTAGCTTCAGAGAGACGCTGCTGTGTTGACAGTCTTGGCTGTAAGCCTTTGAAAAGGCTCACGGAGGTGGTCAGGTCCGTCAACAACAATTTCTTCTTGAGTGACAGCTCAAAATCTGTGCTTGGGTTAGGGAACCCTAATCCTGCATTAAAAAGTGTCATCTTTCCTAAAAGCCCTTCAAAACTTCTGCTAGACGTGGGTACATGCCCAGTCGTGTCTGACTCTTTGCAACCCCATGGACTGTAGCCTGCCAGCCTCCTCCGTCCATGGGATTCTCCAGGCAAGAATACTGCAGTGGGTTGTCATTTCCTCCTCCAGGGGATCTTCCTGGACCAGGGATGGAACCCAGGTCTCCTGCTTTGGCAGCTGGATTCTTTACCACTGAGCCACCAGGGAAGCTCATCTCTGGATCCTCATCACTGGACTGACATCCATCCTATGCAAGGGCCAGGCTGACCTTGAAAAGCAGGAATTTCATGGGATGCACAGACCAAGGGGACAGGGATCTTGGGGGCATCTGTATAATTCCACTCCCCGCAGTTATGGAAAAAAAAAAATCAGATCTTCTCCCAAAAATATAACTCTAACAAGACTGAGAAAAGTCTTTTGTCTACGACTTAGGCAATGCCAATTTGACTTTAAAGGTCATCTTTCTTTTTCCCTTCACCCCAAAGACTTAATTAAGCTGCGGAGACCTCTAATGAGAGATTTTGCTGGTGACTGAGAAATGATGAGTGTGGAATAACCGTGTTCCTCAGTTCAGTTTTTTTTTTTTTTTTTAATTATGCCACGAGCCCCTTTGCTTTATTCTCTGTATAGTTAAGTCAGGCATTCAGGGCAACAAAGAGAATACCTGTGCTCACTCCTCAAATTCATATGTGGGGTCCTGACCCACGTGAAATAGAATGAAGGGGTGGGGTCTCTAGGAGCCGATCAGGTCATGAGCCTCATGAATGGGATTAGGACTTTATAAAGGAGAACCCGGAGAGCTTAGTGGGTTTCCCAGGTGGTGCCAGTTGAAAAGAACACGCCTGCCAGTGCAGGAGATGCAAGAGATATGGGTTCGATCCCTGGGGCGGGAAGATCCCCTGGAGGAGGGCATGGCAACCCACTCCAGTATCCTTGCCTGGAGAATCCCATGGACAGAGGAGCCTGGCGGGCTATGGTCCATGGGGCCACAAAGAGTCAGACACCACTGAAGTGACTGACCACTGCACAGAGATCTCCATCACCCCCCGGCACCCCCCGCCATCCCCGTGAAAAGATGGCCGTCTATGAACAAGCAAGCCTGACCTCCCGACACAGTGAGTCTGCTGGCGCCGTGATCTTGGACTTCCCAGACTCCAGAAATATCGGGGCGGGGGTGGTGGAAATAAAACGTCTGCTATGCAAGCCATCCTATCTGTCGAAATTTTGTTACAGAGGCCCGAACTGAGACATCCAGTCTCAGGAGGGGGACTCTTGGAGGGTGGGACACGGCACTTGTCCAAAATAGCTAAAGAAAAGAGCATGATGCACTGTTTGGATTTACAACTGAGATGTTTGGCCATCATTTGAGAATTTTTTTTTTCCTCTTTTGGCTGTGACACGTGGCTTGTGGGATTTGTTTCTCCGCCTCCCCACCCCAGGGAGTGGAAGCCCAGCCCTTCAGCAGTAACAGTGGCGAGCCCTAACCACTGGACTGCCAGAGAACTCTCTCATCCGAGATCTGGAGTGAAGCTTTGGTACTAGGCATGACTCAGGAAAGGGAACCGACAGAATGGATGGTGGGACTGGAGATCTGAAGAGGAGTGTGTAGATTTCAACTCCAGGGGCTTCACTCAGTGATGAAGCACTTGAATCTCTTCTGTGGTTGTTTAGCTACTCAGTCGTGTCAGACTCTTTGCAACCCCAGGGACTGCAGCGCGCCAGGCCTCCCTGTCCATCACCAACTCCTGCAGCCTGCTCAAACTCACGTCCATCGAGTCGGTGATGCCATCCAACCATCTCATCCTCCGTCGTCCCCTTCTCCTCCCGCCTTCAATCTTTGCCAGCATCAGGGTCTTTTCAAATGAGCCCTTTCTTCACATCAGGTGGCCAAAGTCTTGGAGCTTCAGCATCAGTCCTTCCAATGGATGTTCAGGGTTGATTTCCTTAAGGATCGACAGGGTAGGGTTTTCCCAGCAATCACAGAAGGAGTGGGTTTGCAACGGAACAAGACCCCAGGTCTCAGAATCCCAGCCCCTTCTGCGTCTGTCCTCTGTCATTTACGGATGATGACCCCAAACACCAGAAGGTCTGCACAGACAGGAAGCGCTGGGCGTTAGTGCTGGAAACTCACAGAATCCAATCTTCCCATGAAAATGCAGCATTGCTGTCCTTGGACTTCTCTGAGTGCAATTCTAGCCTTTGGACCTCAAGAGAGACAGGATGCTGACACCTGAACATCAACCCCAGGTCAACAACAAGCAACACTGATGACAATAAGAACTTTATACGAAGATCCAAGTCAAAATATACCAGCACAACTAAAGCAGAAGGAAGGTGGGCAGACAGAGCTACCAAATGACGCTAGCCTCCCAGTCCTGGGCATAAACCAGGAGAAAATCGAAATTCACATACACACACCCCGATGTTCACAGCAGCAGTATTTGCAACAGCCAAGACATGGAAACAAGCTAAGTGTCCGCCAAGAGAGCAACGGATAAAGAAAATGTGGTACAAAGAGGCGATGGAATATCACTCAGTCATGAAAAGGAACAGAAGTGTGCCATTTGCAGAGAATGTGGATGGACCCCCCCCCCCCCACCAAAGCTGTCAAAACAGAGTGAGGTAGATCAGAAAGAGACACACGTGCATTAACACATATATAGAGAATCTGGAAAAATGGTACAGATGAACCTATGTGCAAAGCAGAAATACAGACACAGACATGGAAAACAAACATACGGACGTCAAGTGTTGAAGGGGGTGTGGGAGGAACTGGGAGATTGGGGTTGACATATTTACTCTATAGATACTATGCATAAAATAGATAACCATGGACAACCTACTATATAGCACAGGGAACCCTTTTCAATACTCTGTGAAGACCTAAATGGAAAGCAAATCCAAAAAAAGAGGGGATATATGCATATGCGTAGCTTATTCACTGACCTGTATAGCAGAACTAACACAGCATTGGAAAGCAACCATCATCCAACAAAATAATACATAAAAGGAAGGTGCCTGAGGGTATCACATAAAGTGAAAGTGAAAGTCACGTCTGACCCTTTGCGACCCCACTGACTATACAGTACATGGGATTCTCCAGGACAGAATATTGCTGTGGGTAGCCTTTCCCTTCTCCAGGGGATCTTCCCAACCCAGGGATGGAACCCAGGTCTCCCACATTGCAGGCAGATTCTTTACCAGCTGAGCCACCAGGGAAACCCAAGAATACTGGAGTGGGTAGTTTATCCCTTCTCCAGCAGATCTCCCTGACCCAGGAATCGAACCGGGTCTCAGGCATTGCAGGCAGATTCTCTACCAACTGAGCTCCCAGGGAAGCCCAGGTCTCACATAGGGACATCCTAAAAAGGTTGGGTTCCTCTGGTCTAGATGGATAGAGAATGCAGACAAGGTTGCCGTGGCCCTCGCAATAGCTGGAACCACACACGGTTCCCTCCTGTACGTTCAGTCCAGCCCTAGCAAGAAACATCAAGTCCTTTCCCTGGACTGGGGCAGCCTTCCACCCAACTGTAATGGAAGCGTGTTTCAAAGCCGTCATGAAAACCCTGCCTTGTCTGTGAACCCAGTTCCCCGTTCTACACCATCTCAAACACCTGTGTTAACAATGCTAGCTCTGTCTCCTTCCTGATGCTTCAAATACTGTCTTGCAAATTCGCTTAGTCTTCAAATTTCTCCAAAACTTGGCCTTTGCTTGTCTTGCTAATTAAAAAAAAAAAAGAAAAAAAAAGCTCCCTCTAAGCCATGGTGATCAGACTTGACCATATATTTGAATCCCCTCAGAGCACTTGTTAAGGAAACCAACCAAACTGCTTTGCAGTGGGCGTGGATGGACTTGGAAGGTATTACGCTGAGTGAAATGAGACAGAGAAAGACATCGACACTATGATATCACTTCTACGTGGAATCTGAAAAAAGGCCACAAACATGTGAATATAAGTTACAAGAAGCAGGCTCACGGATCCTGAGAACAAAGCAGTGGTTACCAGCGCAGAGAGGAAAAGGGGAGGGGGCAATATGGTGGAGGGGATAACAGTTAAAAGCTCTTGGGTATACACTCAGCTGCCAGGAAGCATTTCGCAGCTCAAGAGGAGATGGCCGCTATTTTACAATTACTACAAATGGAGTATAACCTTGAAACACTGTGAGTCTCTCTGTGGTACCCCTGTAACCTACATGATGGCACCCAGATGGTGCAGTGGTAAAGAATCTGCCGCAATGCAGGAGACACTGGTTTGATCCCTGGGTCAGGAAGATTCCCTGGAGGAAGAAACGGCAGCCCCACTCCAGTATCCTTGCCTGGAAAATCCTATATCTGGGCTTCCCTGGTGGCTCAGACTGTAAAGCATCTATCTGTCTGCAACGCAGGAGACCTGGGTTCGATCCCCAGGTCGGGAAGATGCCCTGGAGAAGGAAATGGCAACCCCACTCCAGTATCCTTGCCTGGAAAATCCCATGGAGCCTGGTGGGCTATAGTCCCATGGGGTCGCAAAGAGTCGGACATGACTTAGCGACTTCACTTCACTACACGATGTTAGTACAGCAACTGCATTTCAACACAAAGACTTTTTTTTTTTTTAATTAAAAAAATAATAATTAAAACGCTCCTCGATGAATCCGTTCCCTCCGACTGACCTACCCCACGCTGAGTACCTGTCTGAGGACAATCAGCTTGGCCCTGAGGGTCTGAAGGTCTAAGGGGGTCCCAGGAGATGGTGGGGCAGACCCTCAGGAACCTTGGGGGGGCCAGGAGGTGACGAGGCAACATGACGTCACAGGTTACCCTTTCTGCTGTCTGATCTCTGTGGTTTCAACCTCCTGGTTTTGTTTTGTTTTGTTTTCCAGCATCCCCTTTGCCAGCATCAACCGAATGAGCTAATCTTGACTTCAAGTGGTCCCAGTAGGTAAGCATATGCCTTTCCCCTGCCCCCACCCAGACCGTATCTCTGGTGCTGTTAATGCTAGCAGCATTAGTTCTGTCCCAGCCAAGAGGAAAGCCGGCTTGGAGCTACACAGAGCTTACAAAGGCAAATCAGAAGCCAGCCGAGTCTCTTCTGCCTTCTTCCTCTGGTGGCTCAGTAAAGAGAAAGTGAAGTTGTTCGGTCCTGTCTGACTCTTTGTGACCCCATGGACTCCTTGTGATCTCTTTGTGAGCCCACCAGGCTCCTCCATTCATGGGATTCTCCAGGCAAGAATACTGGAGTGGGTTGCCATTTCCTTCTCCAGGGGGATCTTCCCGACCCAGGGATCAAACCCTGGTCTCCCGCACTGTAGGAAAACGCTTTAACGTCTGAGCCACCAAGGAAGCTGCCTACAATGTAAAACAATCCGCCTACAATGCAGGAGACTCGGGTTCCATCCCTGGGTCGGGAAGATTCCCCTGGAGGAGGAAATTGAAACCCACTCTAGTATTCTTGCCTGCAGAGTTCCCTGCAGAGAGGAGTCTGGCAGGCTACAGTCCATGGGGATCTCAGAGTTGGACACGGCTGAACCACTAACACTTTGGTATTGTCATGCCAAACAGAGGTCAACTCTCTCAGAATCAGGCTTCTGGAAAAACGTCCGTTCCGTTTTTTCTTCCCATCTGTTCCCGACACTCCTAAAGGCAGTGGCTCCAAGGACGGTCCACCAGGAGTGAGACCAGGACCGAGGGATCAGCAGTTTTGAAAGCATGGGCTTCAGCCCGTCCTCAGGAGACCACCTTCCATCCATCAGGCAGCGTCTGTCTGCCCTGGCGAGGTGCAGAGCCACCGTTTGGAGCAGGACCCAGTTTCTTTAGCAGCTTTCACTGGTTGGCTGGAGCAGACCCAGCTTCTTTATCAGCTTTCACTGATTGGCTGGAGCGGGACCCAGTTTCTTTAGCAGCTTTCACTGATTGGCTGGAGCGGGACCCAGTTTCTTTAGCAGCTTTCACTGATTGGCTGAAGTGGGACTCTGTTTCTTAGCAGCTTTCACTGATTGGCTGGAGTGGGATCAGTCTCTTTAGCAGCTTTCACTGATTGGCTGGAGCAGGACCCAGCTTCTTTAGCAGCTTTCCCTGATTTGCTGGAGCAGGACCCAGCCTCTTTAGCAGCTTTCACTGATTGGCTGGAGCGGGACCCAGCTTCTTTAGCAGCTTTCACTGATTGGCTGGAGCAGGACCCAGCTTCTTTAGCAGCTTTCACTGATTGGCTGGAGCGGGACCCAGCTTCTTTAGCAGCTTTCACTGATTGGCTGGAGCAGGACCCAGCTTCTTTAGCAGCTTTCACTGATTGGCTGGAGCAGGACCCAGTTTCTTTAGCAGCTTTCACTGATTGGCAGGTGGAGTTACCTAGACCATAATTACCTTCCTCATCTTGCAGCGTGGCCATGGGACTGAAATCTGCAGGGCGGGGTGAGACACCAGTGGTTTCGGACTGTGCTGGCTGCCAAACTGTCCTTTATGGAAGCTGTCATAACCGGGATTTTCTGGGCCACCCTTCAACTCGTGGCCGTTTTACGTTAAAACGGACCCTACGCACTCATCTTCAACGTTGCTAAATATATTTACACAATGGAAATGCGACAGGTGAAGCATCTCAAGTTAATTGCGTCAATGGCACTTTAGAACTTTGTGCCGGAAGCCGCGTTGTCTCAGTTCAGTTGCTCAGTCGTGTCCGACTCCTTGTGACCCCATGGACTGCAGCACGCCAGTCTTCCCTGTCCATCACCATCTCCCGGAGTTTGCTCAAACTCATGCCCATCAGTCAGTGATGCCATCCAACCATCTCATCCTCTGCTGTCCCCTTCTCCTCCTGCCTTCAATCTTTCCCAGCATCAGGGTCTTTTCCAATGAGTTGGTTCTTTGCATCAGGTGGCCAAAGTATTGGAGCTTCAGCTTGGGCATCAGCTCTTCCAATGAATATTCAGGACTGATTTCCTTTAGGATGGACTGGTTGGATCTTCTTGCAGTCCAAGGGACTCTCAAGAGTCTTCTCCAACACCACAGATCAAAGCATCAATTCTTCAGCGCTCAGCCCTTTTTATGGTCCAACCCTCACATCCATACATGACTACTGGAAAAACCACAGTTTTGACTGTACGGGCCTTTGTCAGCAAAGGAGGATACAGCAGGGAGAAAGGATGCTTCTGTCAAGAGAAAGGGATTCAGTGACTCTATGAATGAGGGAACGTGTGGGCTGGTGTGTCAACACCCATCCAACCGGCCCTCCACCCAAAGAGCAGAGACATTCAGACTGGCTGACTCTCCTCTGAAATGATACAGGAAGAAGAGAGGAAACAGAACCGGAAAATGCTGCTTTTTAACCTAATTTTGTCCCTCCAGAAACCGGATGAAGCCATTAAAAGTCTCACAAACTGCATCTCTCACTCAGCAAAACTTCACCATTTCGCAATGCCGCCCTGTGGGGTTTTCTTTCCCTCCTGCCACCCGGAACGAACCCAATAAGTCCTCAGAGCAAAATGTCCTATTTAAGTATGGGAGCACAACTGTTTCAACTTCCTACTTTTGATCTATTTTCATAGTACCCTCATTGTGTCATAAAAGCCCACGGAGTGATCCAAGACAAATAAAGATATCACCCAACCATCTTGCATGAAAACCAAACAAACAGACTTGAAGCTATTTTTTAAAAGTTTATGATAAGTTCTCCCTCTGTATGCATATGTATATATGTATGATGTATGTCAGTTCAGTTCAGTACCTCAGCTGTGTCCGAGTTTTTGCAACCCCTTGAACTGCAACACACCAGGCCTCTGTCCATCACCAACTCCCGGAGTTTGCCCAAACTCATGTCCATCGTGTCAGTGATGCCATCCAACCATCTCATCCTCTATCATCCCCTTCTTCTCCCGCCTTCAATCTTTCCCAGCATCCAGGCCTTTTCAAATGAGTCAGCTCTTTGCATCAGGTGGCCATAGGATTGGAGTTTCGGCCTCAGTATCAGTCCTTCCAATGAGCACTCAGGGCTAATCTCCTTTAGGATGGACTGGTTGGATCTTCTTGCAGTCCAAGGGACTCTCAAGAGTCTTCTCCAACACCACAGTTCAAAAGCATCAATTCTTCAGCACTCAGCTTTCTTTATAGAAAGAGTATATATACATTACATATATATGTATGTAATATATGATATATGTTCCCTGGGTCAGGAAGATATCGTAGAGAAGGGCATGGCAACCCACTCCAGTATTTGTCTTTCTTTTCCTGATCTATTCACTTAGTATGAATATTAGTAATTGCTAAGTGTTCAAGTATTCAATTACTATTGAATACTAACTTAGTCATTGATTACTAACTTAGTAATCTCCAGTTGCATCCATGGTCCTGCAAATGTCATTGTTTACTTCTTTTTCATGGCTGCATAATATTCCATTGTATATAGGTATCACAACTTCTTCATCCATTCTTCTGTAGATGGACATTTAGGGTACTTCCATGTCTTGGCCATTGTAAATAGTGCTGTAGTGAACACTGGGGTGCTTATCTCTTTCTGAATGAGAGTTTTATCTGGATATGTGACCAGGAGTTGGATGGCTAGATCATATGGTAACTCTGTTTTTTAATTTCTTAAGAAAACTTCAAGCTGTTTTCTGTGGTGGCTGTTATCAGTTTACTTTCCTCACCAAGAGTGCACAAGGGTTGGCTTTTCTTCACATCCTTGCCAGCATTTGTTATCTCTTATCTTTTTGATAAAAGCCTCTCTGATCTCTCTAAGCCTGTGATGAGAGATGTTACTATGGTTCTGACTTGCATTCTCCTGATGATTGGTGATGCCGAACAGCTTTTCATGTATCTATTGGCCATCTGTATGTCTTCTTTGGAAAAGTGTCTTTTCAGATTGTGCCGGGACACTCATTTTTAACTGATTCCTTAGTTCTTCAAACTATGTCACGAGAGGATGGAAGTCATTTCGTTATTGGTCTAAATGTCTCATCTTGCTGAACAAATGCTGAAAGAAGCATCTATCAGTGACCAAGGTTCTATTCCTTAATCAAAAGAGTGCATTCCAAAACTGAACATTTTAGCTTTTTACTGGATCTTTACTTGGCTGTTTTCCCAAGGTGAGATGCTATTTATATACCCCAGGTTTGTCTGAAACTACTTTCTCTGATGTCGCTAAAGAAAAAAGTCCCAAAATATCAGCAGAAGAATGCAAATATTAGCATGCTGCTGATACTCAACCATTTCTTACCTACAAAAAATATATATAAATCAATTTCATGTGGTTCAACCTAGAAATAATTCAATTACTGAGAACTCACCTTTTACACTGTCCTTCCTTTTTGAGAATGGAAATTGTGAGAGATGAATAATGGGTATTTTGATCTCATTGTCTGAAGTGGTTTGTACTGAATTTAGGAAGTATTGATTCATTGATTTACTCATTCTTTCAAGAGAGATTTATGAATATTCAGTGTGTGTCCACAAATGGGCTGTACTGTGTTGGTACAAGACAGGATACAACACGGTGTCTGCCCTAAAGAAAATTTTCAGTGTGGTCTGATTGTGGCATGTTCTAGAAAAGGTGATAATCTTGGGAAAATGAGCACCTTTCTAGACCTCCTTGCCACGGTCTCAGAGGATTTTAAGAGCCCTAGAAGATACCATTGTTGCTGTTGTTTAGTTTTAAAGTCATGTCCGACTCTTTGTGACCCCATGGACTGTAACCCGCCAGGTTCCTCTGTCCGTGGAATTCTCCAGGCAAGAATACTGGAGTGGGTTGCCATTTCCTTCTCCAGGGGGTTAGCTCCTTGACTCAGGGATCAAACCCACGTTTCCTGCATTGGCAGGCAGATTCTTTACTACTGAGCCACCAGGGAAGCCCTAGAAGTTATTACCCAGATTCTAATTTTCCATTAAGGATACAAAAAATGCTACAGCATGAAGAAGTCAGGCTGAACAGAAAAGAAAAGAACTTTCTAACAGCAAAATCAGCTCTTCTCCAAGAACACTTAAGATGTGCATTTTTTTCCAGGAGAGGGTTAATTTCAGCGTGGGTCCTTTGTGAGCAACGGCAGGAGACAATAACATCTCAAGGTTTCTTGGCCGACTTGTGTGATTCTCCGATGCATCACGGTTTTACTTCCCCATCCCCGCGGGGGGAAATAAAAGATATGGAATAAAGCACTTTTACAACTTTGATTAACTTTACGCAGAAGGACGAGATCGTGTATCTGGAAGGTGAACTTGGGATTTGTAAAGTGATGAGTATATTTAGGAGCGTCATAAAGGATAATGACCCCGCCTCGGAAAATGGTAAAGGGACAACATAATGTCTCCAAACTCTTCATTTTCTGGGGGAGAAAGGGGCTTAATAACGATGATGATCGTTTATAATGGGATTTTAGCGGCTGCCTAGCTGTGTTTTGATTTTCCAGGGTTTGTGCTGGATGCTGTAATTGTTAATTCCTCCTGATTGCAGACTGCACTGCGGTTCCCCTGCTACTGGGTTCACTCTGAGCGCCAGTGTCTGCATTCTTTTCGGGCTGATTTGAAGGTAATGAAGCAATCTATATTTAGGTATTTTGCAGAGGTGTTTTTTTTTTTTTTTTTTTTTGGCTAAGTGTTAAGTGTACTTTTTTTTTTTTTTTTTCTCCCCCTGTAGAAAATGCTGCTAACAGCAAAGGAGTGAAATGAATTTTCAGGAGAAAGTATTTGAAACCTGACTGGATTTTAATCAGTCTCATCTCGTCTCCAATCCCCAACTCACCTTAGACACTGATGAAGGATAAATGGAGAGACGGACTGTTATCTGTCAACGTTTATTCAGATGCCATCGATACTTGATGGAGAATACGGTAAACACCTGAGGAGAGAAGCCCATTTAGACTGCAGGGAAACAGAAGTTCCTGTGCAGACAGGGGCCAACTTGGGAGCATGAGTAATCCCACATGTTAAGATGCGCCCTGTGAGACCCTCACGTGGCAGGTATGAAGGGTCACTGGGAGGCACGCTTGGATAAATGGAATCCCCGGTTCTACTTTATGTCCCTATTTGAGTTCTGCCCTTTTCATTCTCGACTGACTTCCATCTGGTTTGTTCATCGTTCTCTTGCTTTATTTATTTTGCTTATACACTTTCTGTGCCTTTCTAAGCCACCCGAAAACATATGTGAAAAATGAGAGATAATGTGGAAACAAGTGTGGAAAACATTTGTGTGAACTGAGAGATAATGAATGGATGTATGGCTGGGTGGATGGTTAGATGGAGAGGAGGGGAGGGCGGGTAAACAAATGGATGTGTGGATTTGTGGATGAATTTGTGAATGGATAAATGGGTGGATGGAGGGATAAGTGGATGGGGTGGATGAATGGATGGCAGATTTCTGAATGGATGGATGGATGGATGGAGAGGCAGATGGGTCTCAGGTAAGTGGATAAATGGGTCAGTAGGTGAATGGATGAGCGGGTAGATATATGGATGGATGGATAAAGATGGATAGATGAAGGATGGCATGGATGGATGGAAAGATGAATTTATGGATGGGTGAAGGGATGGATAGATGGATGGATGGATTGATGTAGAGATGGATGGGTCAATAGGTAAGTGGATGGATGGGTAAACAGAAGGATGGGATAGCTGAATAGAGGAATGAATGGAAAGATGGATTTAGGGATGGGTGAAGGGATGGATGGATGGATGGATAGATGGATGGGTAGATGTAGAGATGGATGGGTCAATAGGTAAGTGAATGGATGGATGAACAGAGGATTGGATGGATGAATGGATGGATGAATGAATAGAAACGTGAACTTGTGGATGGATGGATAGATATGGGGTGGGTGGGGTAGATGAATGGATGGCAGATTTTTGAAGTGATGGATGGGGAGACAGATGGGTCCATAAGTAAGTAGATGAATGGGTAGATATGTAGATGGATAGATGAACAGAAGGATGGGATGGATAGATGGATGGATGTAGGAAAGCGGATGTAGGTGAGTGGGTATATGAGTGAATAGGTAAGTGGATGCGTAGATGAACAGAAGGGTCAGATGGATGGATGGATGAATGAATAGAAATGTGGATTTTTGGATGGATGGATAGATGTACAGTTGCTCAGGAACGTCCAACTCTTTGTGACCCCATGGACTGTAGCCTACCAGGCTCCTCCATCCACGGGATTTTCCAGGCAAGAATACAGGAGTGAGTTGCTATTTCCTTCTCCAGAGGATCTTCCCAACCCAGGGATCGAAGCCGGGTCTCCCGCATTGTAGGCAGACGCTTTTACCGTCTCAGCCACCAGGGAAGTCCAAGATATAGAGAAGGATGGGTCAGTAGGTAGGTGGATGCATGTTGAGTGCATAAATGGGTGGATGGGTAGATTTGTGGGTGGATGAAAAGGAGGATGGGATGGATGGATGAACAAAAAGGGAAGGTGGATTTCAGGATGGATCTAAGGATGAGGTGGAGGAATGCACAGATAAACAGAGGAGTGGGCAGAAGAATGAATAGATGGATGGAAAAAACTTAGATGCATATATCGATAGATACATGGGTAGATGGATTCACAGTGTGTGGATAAACGGGTAGATGAATGAATGCATGAATGAACAAAAAGAAAGCTGAAGGAACACACTTAATGTCAGCGACCTTCTTGGGTAAACATCACTCTCTACCACACGATGGTCTGTCCCATCCTTTCCTTCCTCTCCATCATTAAGAGTGCCAAGGCTTTAGTTTAGCTCTTCACTCATCACCTCTCAAATCAGTTCTCATTCTTCAACTCTCTTTCTTCTGAGAGACTCCTCTTTTGTTCCCCTCGCTCTTTCAAGAGACTGGGCGCCCCTTTTCTTTCTATGCCCAAATCGCCCTGAATGTAACTTTCTCACAGCCCACACCATACCCTTTGCCGTCTTTCCGTCTCCTGTGACAAACAGTGAGACCTCCTCGAGACTCCTGTTTCCATCTCATCTTGGTATCCCCCCAAGCGCCGCACATGGTATTCTGTATGTGGCAATAACAGATTCCAGCATCGACTACGCTCCCCCTGACCACTCTGTCACAGGTACTGCTATGTACCGCGTCATTTCATCCCCACAGCAATCGCGAGTGGTCGGTATTGCTGTGATTCTCATTGACAGTCAAGAAAGTTTGCAGAAAGAGTTGAAGGATGATCACAAACCAGGTCCCTCTGACTCTGGAGCATGCACTCTTTCATGGTCAGTATCGTCCCAAGTGGGTGAAAATTCTTTCTTGGAAGGTGAAAATGATCATACTCATTTTATGCACAGAGTTCCCAGATATAGAACGGAGGAGCTGTGCATCTGTGAAAACATCACAGAGGGGCGGATTAGGAACACATGTGTGGAAAAAGTACCTTGGTGTCCAATCATAAAAAAAAAGAGTGAGCTCTATTCATAACAGTCAAGACATACACAACCTAAACGTCCACCAGTAGAAGAATGGATACAGAAGATGTGATACATATATACAATAGGAACACTACTCGGCCATAAAAAAAGAATGAAATAACACCATTTGGAATGACACAGATGGAAAATAGAGATTGTCATCGTAAGTGGAGTCAGTCAGACAGAGAAAGGCAAATACCATACGGTATCATGTACATGTGGAATCTAAAATAGAACACAAGTGAACTTATGACAAAGCAGAAACAGACTCTCAGACATAGAGAACAGACGTGAGGTTGGCAAAGGGGAAGAGGATGGGGAAGTGGTGGAATGGGACTTTGGGATCAGCAGATGCAAACTAGTATATACAGGATGGATGAAGAACAAGGTTGTTCTGCAGAGGACAGGGAACTGTATTCAATAGCTTGAGATAAACCACAATGGAAAATAACATATTAAGGAAAATGCAACACAGGTGTATAACCAAATCAATTTGATGTTACAGCAGAAATTAACAACATTTTAAATCAACTGTACTTCAATAAATTAGAAGGGCTTACCTGATAGCTCAGTTGGTAAAGAATCCACCTGCAATGCAGGAGACCCCAGTTCTATTCCTGGGTCAGGAAGACCCCCTGGAGAAGGGATAGGCTACCCACTCCAGTATTCTTGGGCTTCCCTTGTGGCTCAGCTGTTTAAGAATCCGCCTGCAATGTGGGAGATCTGGGCTCGATTCCTGGGTTGGAAAGATCTCCTGGAGAAGGGAAAGGCTACCCACTCCAGGATTCTGACCTGGAGAATTCCATGGACTGTATAGTCCTTGGGGTCGCAAAGAGTCAGACAGGACTGAGTGGCTTTAACTTTCCTGACTTATTTTCCGTCTTTAATCTGTTCTTTTGAGGGTAGTCTCCCTGGTGACTTGCTTCTAACCAACAGAGTACAGCAAAAAAAAAAAAAAGAAAACGATGGGATGCACTTTCATGATTAGGTTACATAGGAGAGTGACTTGTGTCTTTCTAGCAGATCCTTTCTGTCTTGCTGGCTTGTGATGACGTAAGCAAGGACACGAAGATGTCAAGGCAGGACATGCAGGGACAGCTCCAGGTAACAGCCAGCAAGGTCTCTCTGTCTCTGTATTTCCCTGTCTCTGTCTCTCTCCCTCCCTCTCCAGTCACGTGCAAGGAGCTGAATCCTGCCGACAGCCACAGGAGTTCAGAAGCAAATCCTTCTCCATCCAAGCTTTCATGGGAGACCCCAGTCCTGGCTGACAACCCTCAGGGGAACCTTGTGGGTCACGACTTGGCCGCACCTGGAGCCCCGACCCTGATGGACAAGAACGCACGTGATGATAAAAGTGTATTCTTCAAAGCTGACTGCTGTCTGGTAGATCGCTAAGACAAGGCATTCAAACGCCTTGATCTGAGACCATGAGACCCAAGGTATCGACAATGAAGAGCACACCCTGTGGGTTTGTTCTCGCATCGCTTGATAACCCCTCCGTGGGAGTGAAGCAGATTTGAAAGCTATATTTGCAAGTGGTTATGTTTGACTAAATGTGTAAGGGAGACCACGGGGCTTATTGGTTGGGAAGCTGCAGCTGCGTTCTTTAAAACCATCTTCCACAGCGCTTGAGTTGCTTTCTGTTTGCTGATCTATTTACAACTCTGTGTTAAATTTCGTTTTTTTAAAAAAATTGTGTCGGTTTACTTATTTTTGGCTGCGTAGGGTCTTCACTGCCACACTCAGGTTTTGGGGGTCAGGGCTACTCTCCACTCATGCAGAGGCTTCTCATTGCAGTGGCTTCTCTTATTGAGCAGAGGCTCCAGGGTGCGTGGGCTTTAGAGGTTGGGGTGCACAGGCTGAGTTGCTCCCTGGCATCTGAAATCTTCCCGGACCAGGGATTGAACTTGTGTCCCACTGCATTGGCAGTCGAATTCTTAACCACTCAGCCACTCGGGAACTCCGCACACTTCCTTATTTAACGATGGTCACTTAGTCGGCTAGCTAGGATGGTTCGGGAGACCAGCAACCTCTGATAGATGCCACTCAACCACCTGCCGAGGGACTGATGGATGGAAGGATCCAGGACATGCAGACACACATGTCTATGAAACAGTTTGTTATGCACATAGAAAACAGTGTTTCCTGAGTAGAAAAGCTCAGGTTTGATTCAGAGTGAAATGAGAAGAAGGGGCAGGGAGGCTCTGATTTTACTGTATCAGGGGTTTTGACCATGTAGACGGTTTCTGCATGCTCAAGAGTTGGGATTTTCCTGGCTTGAATTTCCCCACCACCTTCTAGGCAACTAGCTCCTGACATTTTTTTAATCTATATAAAATAAATGTTTATTTTTTACATTTTTAGCCATGCTGCGAGGCATGTGGGATCTTAGTTCCCCAACCAAGGATCAAATAGGTACCTCCTACATTGGAAGCACAGAGTGTGAACCACTGGACAAGTAGGCAAGTCCCACTCCTGATCTTTTCCTGGAAAACTCCTACTCACCCTTGAAAGCCCAATTCAAATGTTCCCTTCTATGATGAACCTAGGTGGAGTCATTCTCTCCCCCACTGCTGAAATCTTACTAAAAATATTTTTACCTTGTTCTGTATTTTTTTTAATGGAGTCAGACTCTGATTACAGTGGCCACATCCATAGTGACAACATCTATAAAAACAATTAAATGTGAAACATTACACATGATCTGACTGATCAGGAGAGGGTGAGGTTATCAAGTGTGGGTCTCGACTCGGCAGAGGAAGCCGGGTGTCACCCACATGCAAGGAGTCATAAGATCACTTTCTTTGAAAGCATCCTAGTCAACCCCAGAACTGTAAACGGTTTGGAAGCAGTGGGTTTCTCTCTGCCATGACGAGCTCACCAGCTAAGGCAAAGCAGCTCAACGTTCATCATGGTTAATATCAAAGGATGCTGTAGATGCCATGAGCAGGAAGAGCTGTTTTACTTGTGAGACCACCTGGGCACAAAGTCTCAGGGATCCTCAAAAATAGTGTCGGCTCACTGGTGTCAGAGCTCTGCGGTTCATAAAGCACTTTCATCTATCTGTCTCCCTTACTCTGTCCTGCGTCATGCACTTTGGTCTCTTTGTCTGCCTTAATCCAGACAAGACCGTCTGGGAGGCAGAATGGCTATTACCGTACTTAATTTAGAGGTGAGACAGTGGAGGCTCAGAGGGGCAGGCAGAAGCGTTGTTCGCCAGACATGAATGACGGAGACTTGATTCTGGGGTGTCAGAGTTCCTACCATACCGAGTTCCCCGGCCTCACCCGTCTCAGATCCACCTGCCCTTGTTGCTAGGGAGTCTTGTCTGTATTGAGAGCAGAAGGATGAACAACACGCACTGGATTCAGGACACGCGTGCCACGCTTGGGTTGAGAAATAGCATGCATCGTTTTAGCCCTCCAAACTTCTGGAGACCTCCAGCGGTCTCCAAGCTTTTGGGTACCGGAAGAAAATTCTTCCACAGATGGTGTGATGGAGGGATGATTTTGAGATGATTCTCCTAAGCAGGGGAGGTGGGGGGTGGGGGGAATGCATCTTAGCTCCCTCGAGTGCGACGTTCACAGTAGGGTTGGAGCCCCCATTAGAATCGAATGCCGTCTGACGGATCTGACGGAGGCGGAGTTGAGGTGTGAATGCGCACAATGGCCAGCAGCTGTAAATACACGTGACGTTTCTTCCTCTCCAGCTTGCCCACCGCTCACGTCCTGCTGAGTGGCCTGGTTCCTAACAGGCCACAGAGTGGTACCGGTCCATGGCCCGGGGGCCTGGGGAACTCACGATTTAGACGACGCACAGGAGGATTCGTTACAACTTCTAGCAACAGCAACTCCACAGTCGTGATCTCTCGCTTCCGTCACCCGGCAAAGACACTCCAGGGAGAAGAAGAGACGCCTTAGTATCTGTTTGATGGTCCTCATTCTCCGTTGCCCTAAATAGTTGCTCTGCAGTGTCGCTATGACTTTCTCAAAGCACAGCAGGGTCTGATGGTTTCTGTACCACAGTTTGAACTTGCTTCTCCAATCTCAAGGCTCATCCATGAGAGAGGCGGCCTCCGCTGCCCCGTCCGAGAAGAAGACCGCCCCATCCAGGAGCTCAGATGTTTCTCCCACCCCGCTTGCGTGGCTTGGCGTGAAAGGGTAGGGTGCAGGAAGGTGAAAGGAGTAGGCTCTCCAGGGGTTCCTCATAACTCGTGGACTTATGTGGGGGACAGGAGATTTCCGAAAAGCCCTCTCTCCTGGTTGAACCTCAGGAAGGACGTGGCTTGTGTTCCCGTGGGCTGCGGGAGCCTCTGGGTCCAACAGAGCCCTCTAAGATTGCATCAGACAAATGGTCTTTCTGTCCACTTTTATTTCCCCGTCTTGACCGTGATGCCCAGATCCTGGAGAGGTCCACGACCACCAAAAGGGGGAGAGAGGCTCAGATCTTTGGAAGCCACGAGCGACTCAGAGAGGCTACGTTGTTGAATCGGATGATCGCAGCCTCTTTTTATGTATTTGCTGATTTCTGAACTGTGGTGGGTCTTTGGAGCTGTTTGCATGCTTTTCTCTAGTTGTGGACAGCGGGGGGCTACTCTTGCGAGTGGTGGGTGGGCTTCTCCTGTTGCAAAACTCAAGCTCTACCCAGGAGGGCTTGGTAATTGAGGTTCCTGGACTTGGTAATTTTAGTTTTAGCACATGGGCTTAGTTGTGCTGAGGCATGTGGGATCTTCCTGGATCAGGGATCAAACCTGTGTCTCCTACATTGGCAGGCGGGTTCTTTACCACTGAGCTGCCCAGAGGAAACCCTCAAGACTTTTTTTCTCTGACCTCTTCTGACCTGGGGTGGGTATAAATAAATATTTGCCCCAAGCATTCTCAAAGTTGGGCTTGCCCAGTGGCTGGGTGGTAAAGAACCCACCTGCAACTCTGGAGATATAAGAGATGTGGGTTTGATCCCTGAGTCGAGAAGATACCCTGGAGGAGGAAATGGCAACCCACTCCAGTATTCTTGCCTGGAGAATCCCATGGATGGAGGAACCTGGCGGGCTACAGTCCATGGGGGTCACATGGAGTCAGACATGACAGAAGTAACTTAGCATGCATGCATGCACACTCAGAGTTTTCCCAGGGACATAAACTCCCAGGAAAACCCAGGAAGCAACAGAGAGGAAGAAAGGAGACAAGCACGTTTATTGGAGGCTAAATGCTTGGTTTTTACTGGAGGGCCGGCCAGCTGCAGAAGTCAGTGGAGCAGCGATGATAGCATTTGCTGCACTTTCATCATGACTTAGGGAAACCCCAGGACGCCCTGGGATGCTGGCCTCTGTAAGGACTCTGACATATGGTCCATTTGCAGACACATGTCTGAGTTCTGAGCCCTCGGGCAAAACTTTCACAGATCCTTCTGTTGCTCCTCTTTCAACCTCCAGCACACAGCGGTACCTGGGAAAGCTGGTCCCCCTCTGTCCCGGGCCCCTCATGGTGGGATGTACGTGTTACTGTGCAGACTTTTGTGTTTGATCATCTGCTCCCATCAGAGAGCGGAAGGAAAGAGACTTGGTTCAAGGGGCTCCACTCACATGACTGAGGGCTTTTTTGTTGTTGTTGTTTTTAATCTGTAAAGTAAATGAACAACTTCCGCCTTTGGCCCTAGAAGCTCAACCATCTGTTGTACACGGTCACATGTGTAGAGCAGAGTCAGTGTGCTTCCGACAGAACCATGAGCTCACGTGGGCTTTGGTGAGAAAGCGACCCAGGCCCCATGTGGCCAACTGGAGCATCCGGCCTCCCTTTTAGCTCTGGGTCACTCATCAAACCAGAGGAATGAGTGAACATGCCACTTCCTGCCAGGTCAGGGCATTTTTTTGGCTATCTCTCTCGGGCCCCTCAAACCCACCAGGAGCAGAGGTTGCCTGGGAGTTATGAAGACAGCTCAGAGAAGGGAGGTCTCCTGAACTGGTGGGTTGGTGTCCTCAGAGGTTGTGAACCAAGAGGTCAACTGGGAGAGAAGGCAAAGTTGTGTCTGGAAGCCCTGTATGTCAACAGGCATCGGAGGAGAAGGCAGTCACCCTTCTCCTCCCAACACCCTCCATGACATCTTCTGCAGAGTAAGACGCCTTTCTGCTCGTGTGCACACATGCTAAGTCACTTCAGTTATGTCCAACTCTTTGAGACACCATCCACTGTAGCACCCCAGGCTCCTCTGTTAATGGGATTCTCTGGGCAAGAATATTGCAGCAGGTTGCCATGCCCTCCTCCAGGGGATCTTCTCGACTCAGGGATCGAACCCTCGTCTCTTACGTCTCCTGCATTGCCAAGAAATTTTTTAACACTAGGGCCACCTGGGAAGCATGCCATGCTTTTTCCTGGTCCTAATGAGAGGATGTCACCCCCAAAAGAGCCAATGATGATAAAACATCAGTTCAGTTCAGTCACTCAGTTGTGTCTGACTCTTTGCGACCCCATGGACTGCAGCATGCCAGGCCTCCCCGTCTATAACCAACTCCCGGAGCTTGCTCACACTCATGTCTATTGAGTCGGTGATGTCATCCAACCATCTCATCCTCTGTCGTCCCCTTTCCTCCCACCTTCAATCTTTCCCAGCATCAGGGTCTTTTCTAATGAGTCAGTTCTTCACATCAAGTGGCCAAAGTATTGGAGCTTCAGCTTCAGCATCAGTCCTTCCAATGACTACCCAGGACTGATTTCCTTTAGGATGGACTCGTGGATCTCCTCGCAGTCCAAGGGACTCTCAAGAGTCTTCTCCAACACCACAGTTCAAAAGCATCAATTCTTTGGTGCTCAGCTTTCTTTATAGTCCAACTCTCACATCCATACATGACCACTGGAAAAACCACAGCTTTGACTAGAGAGACCTTTGTCGGCAGCATTATTTAAAACACATACAGCCCTCGTGGTCCAGTGGCTAAGACTCCACGCTCCCAATTCAGGGGGCCTGGCTTCAATCCCTGGTCAGGGAACTAGATCCCACAGGCCACAACTAAAGATCCTACAACTAACACACGGCACGGACAACCAAATAAAAACAAACACACACACACAAAAATACATATCAGCTATCCAAGCCTTGATTTCTCGCTTGATACCGAAAATATCTATATAGTATCTACCACGAGTGTTAGATGCTAGAGATGGGATGGCCAACAGGACTGACATGGTTCCTAGGTCAGGGAAAGAAAATGCAGATGGGCTATATACAGAATTAGCAGCCTCACCAAAGGAAAACTAGGGGAAGATATGGTGGCATGTAGAAAGGGAATGTTACCAAGGGCATGGCTTTCAGGAGAAATGGGTGTTCTGTAGGTTGTACCCCAGTGCAAAGACATGAACCTTTTAACCCACTTCCATGCCGTTTGGGGCCCTGAAGTAGTGTTTGCATGAACTGTTATTGCTTTGAAAGTGAATTTGTTCCCCGGGCATGGCTACCTTCTGAAGGCAACCCTGAATCTCCATCTTGCTTCCTGGGGTAGAGTGAGCAGCAGAATAACCTCAGATATGCAGATGACACCACCCTTATGGCAGACAGGGAAGAAGAACTAAAGAGCCTCTTGATGAAAGTGGAAGAGGAGAGGGAAAAAGTTGGCTTAAAACTCAACATTTAGGAAACAAAGACCGTGGCATCTGGTCCCATCACTTCACTGCAAATAGATGGGGAAACAGTGGAAACAGTGACAGACTTTTGGTGGGGGGGGGGGGCTCCAAAATCACTGTGGATGGTGACTGAAGCCATGAAATTAAAAGACGCTTGCTCCTGGGAAGAAAAGTTATGACCAACCTAGACATCATATTAAAAAGCAGAGACATTACTTTGCCCACAAAGGTCCATCTAGTCAAAGCTATGGTTTTTCCAGTGGTCATGTCTGGATGTGAGAGTTGGACTATAAAGAAAGCTGAGCACTGAAGAACTGATGCTTTTGAACTGTGGTGTTGGAGAAGACTCTTGAGAGTCCCCTTGGACTGCGAGGAGATCCAAACAGTCCATCCTAAAGGAAATCAGTCCTGAATATTCATTGGAAGGACTGATGCTGAAGCTGAAGCTCCAATACTTTGGCCACCTGATGTGAAGAACTGACTCACTGGGAAAGATCCTGATGCTGGGAAACACTGAAGGCGGAAGGAGAAGGGGATGACAGAGGATATGGTTGATGACATCACTGACTCGATGGACACGAGTTTGAGTTAACTCCGGGAGATGGTGACTGACAGGAGAGCTTGGCGGCCAGCAGTCCATGGGGTCGCAAAGAGTCAGACACAACAGAGACTGAACTGACTGGCAGAGCAGCAGAAGGCAGGCTTTTGCCACAGGCAAGGTTGAAGGCAGCAGGACAAGCAAGCACAGAACCCAACAGAGAGCCCTGGGGACCCCAGGCAGGACAGGGAGCAGCACCACTGAGCCGCAGACTGGACCTCCCTGCCCTGCCCAGGGCTGGGTTCTGGCTTTTGCACATGTGCAACCCGTGCCTTCTGCAGAAATCTCCAGCTGGGGACTTGCACAAGCCCTTCTGGCTTCCTTCTTTCTGCACAATGAGACCTTCTACTTTTCAACCCGGTAAACAAGAGTCTCATGAAGACATCTGTCTCACGTCAACAGCTTATCTTCCTGGGGACGCCACGGCAAATCCACAGACAGAATGGATATACACAGAGAGCAAGCAAATGGCCATTCAGAAAGAAATTATGAAACAAAATAGGTCACGGAGAATGACGGTGAGGCATTGGAAATGATGTTTGACCTAGAGCTAGTAATATGGCATGAGGACGTGAGCCTGGAAAGCGGATCATGTCATATCAGAGATCTGTCTGTATGTCTATGACAAAAGGGAAAGTGAAGTCATATTCAGTCATTTCCAACTCTTTTCGAGTCCGTGAACTGTAGACCTCCAGGCTCCTCTGTCCATGGGATGCTCCAGGCAAGAATACTGGAATGGGTCACCATCTCCTTCTCCAGGGGGATCTTCCCAACCCAGGGATCGAACCCAGGTCTCCTGCATTGCAGGCAGACACTTTGCCCTCTGAGCCACCAGATGGAAAGGGAGTAAACAGAAATGTGAGTGTGATAGTAAGAGAAAGACAATAAACGGAGCTGTCAGTGCAAGAGACAGCCCCATGGTCTCTTCACAGGCCATGGTATCTACACATTTTCTACATTGTTCTTGTCATTTTCGTGGCCACAAAGCCTTGCTTTCTAGAACGAGGTCCCTCCCCTCTATTGCAATTCCCTGAGTGCCACAAGTCATTTCTTTTTTTCTGCTGAAAAACTCTCTTTTGGCAAGTTCCTTGCTTTATTCCTGCAACACCACTGCCAGCAGCAGCCGCCTACACCTCTCACAAATCCCTGGATAAAAATCACATACTATGCCCAGCCTGGCAGTGCTGTTGGCAACCATTCTCATTGGCTCACTTTCCTGTTTTCCCAAAGTGTCGTGCGGTGTGTAGGGAAGTGTTTGCCGCCGGCGACGAGGATGCTCTCATTCTGGGTAAACGGCTAAAGGTGGCCACACGAGGTGACAGACCACCATCATTTTGGGGACTCTGCCTGTTTGGGGTGAAGAGGAGAAGATGTGCAGGCTTCCCAGGTGGCTCAGAGGTAAAGAACCTGCCTGCCAATGCAAGAGACAAGGATTCGATCCCTGGGGAGGGAAGAGCCCCTGGAGAAGGAAATGGCAACCCACTCCAGTATTCTTGCCTGGAGCATCCCATGGACAGAGGAGACTGGTGGGCTACAGTCCACGAGGTCCCAAAGAGTCAGACATGACCAAGCAACTGTGCACAGAGTTGGGGAGACATTGGAAGGCCTAAGAGAAACCCCTGTCTTCTCCTAACTGCTGGAGAAAGGCAAGCCACTTGAATGATAAAGATGGCACTTTCACTCATCTGTATTAATTAATTTTGATCACAGTCTTGCAGGTACAAGTACTGTAACCCCTGTTTCAAAGATAAGGAAATTGAGCCTGACAAAATGTTTTGCTTTCTCCAGGATATGTAGTTGTGTGCATTTTTATTTGTTACTGAAGTCAGAAGAGGGTTGTGATTTCCTACAGATGGCTGAGTTTGCCAGTTGAAAATGGTGACCCATTTGTTTTTTTTTTTTCTTATCAGATGAATCTCAGCACTTGGATTTAACAATACCTGTGGCTCAGACCATTAAAGAAACTACCTGCCAATGCAGGAGACTCAGGTTTGATCCCTGGGTTGAGAAGATTCCCTGGAGAAGGGAATGGCAACCCACTCCAGTATTCTTGCCTGGAGAATCTCATGGACAGAGGAGGCTGGCGGGCTACAGTCCACAGGGCCCCAAGAGTCAGACATGAATGAGCGACTAATACTTATAACTGATAAACCAGTGTCAAGAGATTTTAGAAAACTCAGCCATTCAGTAGCCATTAAAACCCCACTGTCTCTGACATCCCTCACAACGTACATAAGAAAAACCTCCATTTCTCAAGTCTTTGCTGGCTATTTCTACTGGAATGGCTGTTTCTGGGGCAATCTCTATCTTTTACAAAATTGTCTCTAATACCTTTCCGATACTGTTTTAGAAACTATAAACACTTATTATTGATCTTCTTATTGAAAAATGACATTATACATGTGACTTTAGAAGACTGACTACATCAGAGAAAAGCACAGGCAGAATTTAAGATACAGAAAAGGTGGCTGATTGACTAGATTTCTAGCCTATTTAAGAAAAATAAATGAATTCATACACATAGTTTTTCAGTCTTCTGTCCTACTTGGTCTCGAATCCATGCCAAAATGTGGGGTTGATTGTAAGACCCGTTGGGCAAGGAATAAAGAGAATGGAGTGCATGGTGGGGTGGTTCATAAACAACCATTTCAATAAGAAGTAACCTGATGAGTGAGGAGAGTAAGTGTGCAGAAGGTGGCCTCAGAGAGGCCTGAGTGAGTCCATTTAGTGACAACTTTTCAACATCAGGAAATTAATTCCACAGGGAATTAATTGCATCAGACACTGTGAAAAGACCTTAAATATTAGCCCTACTTTTTTTCCCTTTAGTGTTCATACCAAGGAAAGAGTGAGTTTCAGAGACCCTTCTTAATTAAGAGTAAATAATATTAAAAAGTACCGAATTATGAAGAAATATCCGCTACTGAAACTAGCCTAGGGAGAACAGAGTGTGTGCGCACGTCTCAAGTCTTCTACACACGTTAGTTGAAAATCACTCTACATGCCAAGTGTCACCCATTTTCATGGGGACAGAAATGAACTGAAAATCAGGGGACATGGCAAACAGCCTCTGGAAAATGGTACATTGTACCCTTGTGATGCTGGCTACTGCTAAAAGGGAAGAGAAAACCCCAGTGGGCAGGAAAGAAAGAGATGGGGGGAAGAAATGAAGAGAAAATAAATCTCATAGAGATTTTGGTTTACCTTTGTTTTGTGATGGACATGAGTTGATTTCATTCAAAGCCAATCCTTTGATTGAAGATGTGGATGTCTTCATCAAGGGGTTTCGAGAAGTCAGTAAACTTCTGGCTGATGGATGACGTACTGAAGAAAGCTGCACAGATCATGACTGTGTGGGTGAATGAATGACGCTAAAGCGAACACAGACATGTCACCACCATCCATGCTAAAAAGCCAACCATGAGCATCTTCCAAAGACCTCCCAATAATTACCACTCCCCAGGCCAAAAACAACTGCTGCCTAAATTTTAATACCATAGATTCGCTTTGCCTGTTTCTAAACTCTGCATAAATGGACTCGTACAATATTTATTTCCCTGGATATTCTTCCTGCTCGGTCGCTCAGAGGTATGTGACTCTTTGTGACCCCATGGACTGTTGCCTGCCAGGCTCCTCTGTCCATGGAATTTTCCAGACAAGAATACTGGAGTAGGTTGCCATTTCCATCACCAGAGGATCTGCCCCACCCAGGGATCAAATCCAGGCCTCCTGCAGCCATGAAATTAAAAGACGCTTGCTCCTTGGAAGAAAAGCTATGGCAAACCTAGACAGCATATTTAAAAGCAGAGACATTACATTGCCGGCAAAGTTGTGTATAGTCAAAACTATGGTTTTTCCAATGGTCATAAATCAACGTGAGAGTTGGACCATGAAGAAAACTGAGCACTGAAGAACTGATGCTTTTAAACTGTGGTGTTGGAGAAGACTCTTGAGAGTCCCTTGGACAGCAAGGAGATACAACCAGTCAACTCTAAAGGAAATCAGTCCTGAATATTCACTGAAAAGACCGATGCTGAAGCTGAAATTATAATACTTTGGCCACCTGATGTGAAGAATGGACTCCTTGAAAAAGACCCTGCTGCTAGGAAAGACTGAAGGCGGGAGGAGAAGGGGATAACAGAGGATGAGATGGTTGGACAGCATCACCGACTCAATGGACATGAGTTTGAGCAAGCTCTGGGAGTTGGTGATGGGCAGGGAAGCCTGGCGTGCTGCAGTCCATGGGGTCGCAAAGGGTCAGACATGATTAAGCGACTGAACTGACTGACTGCTGCTTTAGCTGCTGAGCCATCAGGGAAACCCATTTATTACCCCATCTAGCTTATTTCATGTAATATTATAAGATCTATTAATGCTGTTGCATGGACTGGCTCATTCATTGTGTAGTTCTATGTAATATTCTCTTACATGAATATATGTCAATGTATTCATACATTCTCCTGGAGGAGGGCATGGCAACCCACTCCAGTGTTCTTGCCTGGAGAATCCCATGGAGGGAAGAGCCTGGTAGGCTACAGTCCTTGGGGTCACAAAGAATCATACACCACCGAGTGACTAAGCATGGTACAGAACATTCATTCATTCTGCTGTTGACAGCATTTGGCTTCTTTCCTGGTGTTGGCTTTAATGAACAGTGATACTAGGAACGTTCTTGGACACATCTTTTGACGTGCTTACGTACACATTGATGTCAAGAATGGGATCACGTATATATCTACCGTCAGTTTTCACAGATTCAACCAGTTTCCCCAAAGCCTGCGCTGATTTACACCTCCTCCCACCGGTGTTATGAGTGAGTTCGGTTGCTCTGTATCTGTGCCAGCACTTTCTGAGGTCAGTCTGTCTACGCTAGCCATTGTGGTGCCTAGGTAGACGTCTCTCATTGTAGGTTTAGCGTAAGTTTTCCTGATGTTGACTGAGCCTGAGTATCATTTTCATGGGTGCATTAGGCATTTGGATGTCCAAAGAGTGAGGTGCTAGTTCAAACCTCTTGTCCACTTTTCAACTGCCTTGTTAGGCTTTACTGATTGACTTTTAGGAATATTTTCTATACTGAGGATACAACACATTTACCACTTCAAAATGCTGTAAATATCATCTCCTAGTCCATGGCTTGCCTTTTTACTCGCTTGATGGTGTCTTTTGGGATCAGAACACCTTACCGGTTTACCAGTCTTTCCCTTTATCAGCAGAGTTTTGTGCCCCATTAAGACAGCTTTGAAAATTCTGACATTCCTGATGGTTTTCTGATGTATTTGATCTCTTTGTTTGTTTCTTTTTGTTGTCAACAGGATAGATTGTCTGAAGACAGCTAGGCAGATGTTGCTGCAAGTATAACTTCAATCAGATCGTATTTTGATTAAACTACAATGGCCCTCAACTCTTTTATTTTTAATTAAATCAGTCTTGCTTTTGCTTTGCATTTAAACTAAACAAATTTAATTCCTTTTTCTCAAGGCTCTGCCCTGTAATAAAATTAAAATCTACTTTACAAGTGGAACCAATATCTGTCCTTGTTAATTTAGTACAATTGACTTGTGAAATTCACCTCATTTTAAAATTTTATTAGGAATAAAATAATACTTCAAAGGAACAAAAATTTTACTATGTACTTATTAAGGTAGGGGAAAAGGGCATCAAAAGGAGAAGTTGGAGAAAAGGAGAGATAATTTTAGGTTTCTTCAAAAATGGGCAGATTGCAAAATCCTGCAACACACTGCTATGTGGAAAGGACGGAATCATTCATCCTATAAGAGTCTGAATAATATGAATAAGAACTATTACAATAGTGAACACAGCAGCAACCCAATAAGTACTGTTCTTTGTTGTTGCTGGCAGGCGATTCATGAACTGCTTTCCAGCTCCTTGATTATTGCTTAGTAACTCTGCCTCCAAAGGTGAACAAGCCTCCACCTTGTTCACAGAAATGAAGTAAGAAAGACATTGTGAAGAATGGCATTATAAACGTTTAAGTAGTTGAATTTATTTCAGGCTGAAAATATGTCTTCTTCATAGGTTTATATCCTACAAATGTAAAATGAATCATGATTCTACATTCTACATATTCAATTTGGGCATCTCTTACACCACATTCCTTTCAGAGCCTGATTATTGCCACAGGTTTTTGTTGAAATACAAGATGGCTTTTTAATGAAGACAAGACAAAGAGAAGTATTATATTCTTTATGTAATAAAAAGGGATAAACCAGGGCAAAGAAAACGTTAATTATTAATTCAAGATTACTGCTACTTTTCAACATCAGTCCTGGGTTCCATCCATGAAAGCATTAAGTCTTCCTAAATGAGTGTTTTTTAATTGTGCTGCAAAACAGTCTTAGGTTTTTGAAAATAGTTTTCCCATCGGAAAGAAACTGATCGACTTTTTGCTCTGACAAATAATAATCTGTATTAAGGCTTGAGAACGGGTTCGTGGTGACTCAGAAAAAGATAAATGTAGAAGTGGGATAAGAGATTTTTCTTCCTTTATGCATACGCAGACCTAAAGTGAGAGTTTAATAAGGTTGGTTACTGTTATGTTTATCTGCACTGTGCTCAGCTGTATCCAACTCTTTGGAACCCCACGGACTGTAGTCCGCCAAGCTCCTCGGTCCCTGCGGTTCTCCAGGCAAGAACACCGGAGTGAGTTGCCATTTCCTCCTCAGAGGGAACTTCCAGACTCAGGGATCGAACCCACATCTCCTGTGGCTCCTGAATTGGCAGGCGGATTCTCTACCACTAAGCCACCTGGGAAGCCCCGTTATGTTTATAGATGTGCTAAACATATAGGACTGATACATGTAAGCCTCCCGTGTAAGACTTCATTTGCACCTGCAAACCAGACTCTTTAGAATATGACTAAAATGATGACAGAGAAGTGCTGGAGTGGATCTTACCTGTCAGACCCTACTCTGGAGAAATTCCCTTGGTATCAATATGTATACCTTCCAAAGAATCATACACATTTAAATCTCTAGGGCTTTTTGTGCATCAACCCGATTTAAAATCTGTTTCAAGGTTGCTGGCAGACAGAGGTGATTTTTCAGGCAGTTGGCTGGAATTTCCCACTTTTATCTGTCAGAGAGAAAAAAGGCACTTGGAATATGGGTTTCCATATTCCATTTCCAGTGTGTTCTCAACTGATCCCTCAGCTACAAAGTTTTCTCTCTGGAAATTCTGGTTTTTCCAGGTTCTTTTCACTTTGGGAATTTATAACCCACCCACTGGATTGGAAATAGAGAATAAAGCATACTTGCTTCGGGAAGGAATCAGGAGGTAAAGCCATTCTTCAAAAAGTGAAGAGCCGGGTGATATAAATATGAGCCTTAGGAGTAACAAGTCGATCATTAAAAAGTTTGGGAGGGAGAAGAGGACTCAGAATTTTCTGTCACGGAAAACTGTCTTTCATAGTAGAACTGACAGTTTTTCCATTTCCAGTTTTGTTGTTGTTTCTTGGCCTTATCAAATATTTCAATGCAATAAATTCTGTTATAATTACCAAAAAAAAATATGAATCTTCTGATTTCACTTGTTTTCCCTACCATTTAAAAACAGAAGATCCTTTTTTAGTTTACGGCTGTGAAGAGGCAGATGGTGGTTCAGATCTGGCTCCCTGGGCTTAGGTTATATATAGATTTTGACCTACAGGGTTCATTAAAAATTTATTTTTTTAATTTTTTTTTTTTTTTTTATCTTGTGGCCACACTGCCCAGCATGTGGCATCCTAGCTCCCCAACCAGGGATCCAACCCACACTCCCTACATTGGCAGTGAGGTCTATGGATTGTTAAAAGTCCAACGCTGGGCCTCCACCCCAGGGTTCCCTGTTCCGTGGGACCAGGGACTGTTCTGAGAAGTGCACCTCTAACAAGCTCCGTGGTGGGTGCCACCCCCATCCGAATGGTGGAGGGAGATTAAGAAATCAAAACCTAGTAGCTTGTAAGCCATCTCTTGTTCAAAGGAGTGGTGTTCCTGCTGCAATTCCCCCTGAGCTGGTATCACATACAAATGCTCTCCTTTAATCAAATCGGTTGCCAAGGTTTGAAAATTGGGACGTTTACAGAAAATATGTGAGCTTCCGACTATGCCGAAAAATGCAGAAAACAGGCAACGTACGCCCTCTATTTCCACATGGTGAGCCCTGCAGTCAAGTCAAGATGGCCCCGTGATTCAGCCTGTAGAGCATCTCCACGGTCTTCACCTAGTTCGTCACTCACGTCCTTAACTGTGCTGGCCATGTGACCATTTGCCTTCACCGTTCCCAGAAGACAGAGGATGAGATGGATGGATGGCATCACTGACTCGATGGACCTGAGTTTGAGCAAGTTCTGGGAGCTGGTGATGGACAGGGAGGCCTGGCATGCTGCCGTCCACGGGGTCGCAAAGAGTCAGACGCGACTGAGCGACTGAACTGAGCTGATAGATGCAGGCTGATGACTCTAAGTTATATCAGAAAAATTAAGTTTAAATGACACCTAATTTGTGTTGGCCACTTAGCCATACACCCCCTATATATAGTATATTACACACACAAAATGTACGTATATCTATATATACATGTGTATACATTTATATATATGTGCATATATATATAGCTAATGTATATGCAATGCTCCATATAAAAATATACAAAGGTAATGCCACTAATTTATACCTTGACCAGGAAGGCACATATGCCTGTCTCCATTTTCAAGGTACACAAGGGGATTACAAAGGTCAAATAAATCACCTAAGATTACCCAGGCAATGAGTAAGAAAGAGAACTGAATACCAAATCCGCCTGCCCCTAAGCTGTATGGCTTCCTCTCTACATACTAAACCTCTCTCTCTTCAAGCACAGAGGGAAAAAAAAAAAATTCCAACAGCAACTGCTCCATACAAACATGAGGTTTGCTTTTCACTTCTTAAGCATATTTACGCAAAAAAAAAAACAGAGCAGTAGATTATTTACCAGAAATAAGTATCACATTTTATAAATTCTATATCATCACAGGCTCATGGTTTTTTAAAATGCAGCGAGAACGCGTCTAGAAAAACGCCTTGCTTTGCAAATCTACTGTAATATATTTTATTCCCTGACACATAATTGCATACCAATCAGTTTCTGATTCTCTGTTCTGCAACAGGCGATATTTGTTTGAAGCATCTCTGATTTGGTGCATGCGGAGAGCAAGCTGTGTGTTGAACAGGAGAATCAGAGCTATGTGGACACTCTGCCACGCTATTTTGAATTGCTCTGGGAGACAGGTTCAAAGGTGAGATGTCAGAAATCATCTCAGAGGTTCATTCGTTTCAGCAGAGCTAGCAAAAAAAAAGACAAGTTACAGAAACAACTCACGAAAACATAGAACTATAAACCTACAGAAAAATCACGATCAGTGATGGTTTTAACCCCTTTGATACTTTGAAACTGTATCTGATATATGCTGCTCTATAATACACATGTAGATTACAAAGCAGCTTGTTAGCTGTACTTTCTGTGTGGGGCAGGGTATGTATACATATATATAAATTCATATATAAGAGTTATGTATTTTGTTGTTGTTCAGTCACTAAGGTTTGCCCTACTCTTTTGTGACCCCGTGGACTGTAGCCCACCAGGCCCCTCTGTCCATGGGATTCTCCAGGCAAGAATACTAGAGTGGGTTGCCATTCCCTCCTCCAGGGGATCTTTCCGACCCAGGGATCAAATCCACGTCTCCTGCATTGGCAGGCAGATTCTTTTCTGCTGAGCCATCTGGGAAGCCCTATTCTCATATATATGTGTAAGTAAAACAAAGAGTGTATTTTAGATGCACTTATTTATCACATATGAATTAAGCAGTGGTGAAACATATATCAATGCATATGCGATGCATTGTATACACATAATGTATAGGTAATATACACATGTATAATGTAAATCACCATTGTTTTAATCCATATAATGTTACAAAAGTACATTAAAAATACTCTCTGTGGAAAAAAACAGAAAAATTTTCTTTGTAACGTATATACATAACATATATATAATACAGAATATATATGCTATAAGTGTTGCATATTTTTCATATGTATTCAGTTGGCCAAAAGGTTTGTGTTTTCCTGCTAACATCTTACAGAATGAATGAATTTGGGGGCTGACCTGATATAACAGAGTATAACATATATTCTTATATATATATATGTATGTAATTTGTTTAGTCATTCGGTTGTATCAGACTCTTTGTGACCCCGTGGACTGTAGCCCACCAGGCTCCTCTGTCCATGGGGATTCTCCAGGCAAGAACACTGGAGTGGGTTGCCATGCCCTTCTCCAGGGGATCTTCCCAATCCAGGGGTCAAACCCAGGTCTCCCACGTTGCAGGCGGATTCTTTACCATCTAAGCCACCAGGGAAGCCCATATATAAGTTACAGTGCTTTGTATATTGGAGTCGGAAATGACATATTTGGAGGATGAAAAGGCGATCCACTGCAGGACTCTTACCTGGGAAATCCCGTGGACAGTTATACCTACTACAAAGAGAATATTTTATATGCAGCTAAGGATATAACGATTAAAATAATTGCCATACATATATCACAGGCTATATGTTATATATATTACGTCTGCATAGATACGTATACCACAATTGCTTTAATGTTCATGGGAGTAAAACATACTCTTTGTAGTTTATGTATATAAATATATATAGCAGAGGACAACTGCCATGTATGAACACATGTCCACAAGGCATGCAGCATATCTCTTTTGTAATCTGCGTGCATATTACAACATGGCATATGTTAGGTGCACTTTGACAACATCATGCAGATTAAGACGAGTGCTGATCACGCTCACTTTTCTGTACCGATTGCACACACACCTGCAGATGTGTGTGGGCGCATGAAACATTCCTAAGAGGATTCCTGGGCTTCCCAGGTGACGCGAGTGGTAAAGAACCCGCCTGCCAAGGCAGCGGACGTGGGCTTGATCCCTGGGTGGGGGAAGATCCCCTGCAGGAGGGCGTGGCCACCCACTTCGGCATTCTGGCCTGGAGAATCCCTGGCAAGTGTCTGGCAGGCCACACTTCATAGCGTCGCAAAGAGCCGGACTCAACTGGAGAGTCTCAGCGTGCACGCACACCAGGATTCATACAGATTATGAAAACCACAATCCTGGCAGTTGCTCTGTCTTCAGAGACACTCAATAGACCATCAGGGGCTGTATTTTCTCCTTTAGGGATCCTTCTGTGTGTGTGTGTGTGTGATAGAGAGAAGGCCCTCCAAGAAAGAGAATACCCTGCAGTTCTCTGTGACCCCAAGAGGTGACCTCAGGGCAGCAGCCGGAGAAAGCTTGCCTGCCCCCAAATTTCACAGCACCCAGCGGCTCCCAGTGGCTGGGACTGTAAACAGTAAACAAACACTGACGTTGCCCCCAGAAGGCGTACCTACAGCTCACAGACCCACCGTGTGCAACAGAAACATCACAGCTTGCCCTAAAACCTCCGTCATCTCCCAACTGTGTCCTCTTGACGAGAAACCAAAGGAGAAACTCATTCATGTCAGTGTTTTTAAAGTGAGGATCATCCCTGGAAGGAAATCACAGATCTGAACTGACACATGGTAACTGGTCCGGGAGGATCCACGTGCTTTCTCTCCCATGGACATTTTAATTTGTGGCTTCCCTGCTGGTTCAGATGGTAAAGAATCCCCCTGCAGTGCAGGAGACCTGGGTGGGATCGCGGGGTCGGGAAGATCCCCTGGAGGAGGGCCTGGCAACCCACTCTGGTATTCTGGCCCTGGAGAAATCATCTGGACAGAGGAGCCTGGCGGACTATACAGTTCATGGGGTCGCAAAGAGTCAGACACGGCTGAGCAACTAACATGTCACGTTTCATTCCATTTCTCTGCCTTCAAGGAGACAGCTTACTTGGACCCCCATAGTGTGGTTAAGTGCGCTGACACTTAGAATGAAGGGGATGGCCGTATTTCAGATTCCACATGTAAGGAATATCATATGGCAGCTCTGTCTCTTTCTGACTGCCCTTGACTTAGGCTGATGATTTAATTCAATATTAAAAAAAAAGATCTACTGTCTAGTGCAGGGGACTCCACATTTGTTGTGACCTACATGGCAAAGGAATCTAAAAAAGAGTGGATGTATGTTTAAGTAAAAACTGATTCACTTGGCCCCACATCTGAACCTAACACAGCACTATAAATCAACTACACTCCCATCTAAAACAAAAATTTAAATAAAAGGAATGACGGGAAGACTGTGGAGACGTGACACCCTTCCTTCCTCTAGCCTGCTTCAGTGAAGAACACCCTGCAAAGAGCTTCCATGGTTTAATGCAATTTCTCTTTTATCTAATCTTGAAGGGATTTCTGGTGCGTGTATGCGTGGAAAGTATAAATTCTCTCTTTCGTTTTCAAGGCAGTAGATGTGCTTAAGGTGCCCAGATAAATGACTGTAAATGGATTCTTCATCGGGAGAGAATTGTCAAAGTGATGGCCCAGATCTTGCGAAAACAAAGATTTTGAACGCTCAAATAGGCCATCATCAAATTCACCATGTCTAAGTAATGTATAATTAGGCTATATTTTCCCAGGACAAAAGCAATGGGTTCTGAAAAGGAAATTTTAAACTTTTGCTTTAAACACATAAATACTGAAAATGACTATGTTTTCATTTAAACCTTGGTGAGGTTTTAATGACAGACATTTTTGTGCCCTACAAGCCCAAAGACCTTCAGGGAAAATGCTATTTTTTTCCTCTGCATGCTTTTAACCGTTCTTCACAATTTGCACGTTGCTTGCAAATCTACCCTCAAGAATTCCACCAGCTCACTCCATCTAAGTGTTGACAGTTTGGATAAGTCTTATGAGGAGCTGAGCAAAAGGCTCAATTCAGCATGCAAATCATCACCTTGCTTACTTGACCCTGATATGCAAAGAACAAAGTCTGTGGTTCAACTGAATTTGTTCCTGCTGTTCAATTGCTCAGTTGTGTCTGACTCTTTGTGATCTCATGAACTGCAAGGCCTCCCTGTCCTTCACCATCTCCCAGAGCTTGCTCAAACCCATGTCCATCAAGTCAGTGATGCCATCCAACCATCTCATCCTCTGTCGTCCCCTTCTCCTCCCGCCTTCAGTCTTTCCCAGCATCAGGGTCTTTTTCAGTGAGTCAGTTCTTCGCATCAGGTGTCCAAAGGATTGGACTTCCAGCTTCAGGATCAGTCCTTCCAGTGAATATTCAGGACTGATTTCCTTTAGGATGGACTGGTTTGATATCCTTGTTGTTCAAGGGACTCTCAAGAGTCCTGAACTGATCACATTTAAAGGGCTCAATAATGTGCTACGTATGTTGAGTACAAAGCTGATATTCCACACGTGTGACCCGGGACGCCACTGCTAGATGGATGGAGAAAGAAGTGGAACCTACATCTTATTGCATAAGCGTGGTCCTCTTCTCCAGAGCGCCTAGCACTCCTTTCTTCTGCATCAAAAGGGGGCAGAGCTATTTTCAACCTCAGGACCGGGAAGTGGGTCAAGACAGCGGAGTTGGCAAGGCAGAAAAGGCTGGGATAACGAGCCGCCGTGCCCTGGTGACTTACATAATCTGCTCGCAGGGAGCCGAGCAGAAGCCACGGAGTAAAGGCTGAGCTGAGAAAGTAGGTTTCCAGGAATCGGGGGTTTAAAACAGGATGGGCGCTCACAGCTTCTTCTTAGAGCTACGCGCTGTTTCTCAAGGGCATGGCTGAGCGATTCTGTGCTTCCTTTGGACCAAACGGTGGTAGAATATATATAATGTGGCGTGCGCTCCTTCTCTTTCTGAGCATCTCTGTGTTCCTCTCTCTTTAGGAGAAGGGGAACCTGGGGCCTAGGAACAAGTGAAAGATGAGAAGTTGATACTGATGTCACCGTGGGGGTCCCTGATAGCTCAGCTGGTAAAGAATCCGCCTGCAATGCAAGAGACCCTGGTTTGATTCCTGGGTCAGGAAGATCTGCTGGAGAAGGGATAGGCTACCCACGCCAGTTTTCTTGGGCTTCCCATGTGGCTCAACTAAAGAATCCACCTGCAACGTGGGTTCGATCCCTGGGTCGGGAAGATCCACTGGAGAAGGGAAAGGCTGCCCATTCCAGTATTCTGGCCTGGAGAATTCCATGGACTGTGCAGTCCATGGGGTCACAAAGAGTCAGACACGACTGAGCGATTCTTGCCAGCGTGTCCCTGAAGCCCAAGGAAGCAAACCTTTTTTAACTCTAAAAATTCAAAATAACAGGGAAAACTGATGCCCCGAAGACACACTGCACCAGAAGATAGGAAAGAAGACTTACTTTTCAAGTTCTTTTACCTAGTCGCTATTGGGTTAAGTTCTCAGTTCTGCAGACACTCGGGATAGAATAAGTCTTGCTGTATCCAGTGAGAGTCAGGATCCAAGCATCCCCATAGTGATTTTGCGTCTGTAAGCATGTAACTATTTTGGGGATCTAATGCTTTTGAATTCACAGATTGATGGATAGATGGATATGTAAATACACAGACAGATGAGTAAAGTAGATGAATGGATGGGTAGATAAATAGATATGATGGATGGACAGACAGATGGATGAATGGATAGATGGATGGATGGATAGAGAGATATATGGATGGATGGGTAGATGGATGAACGGATGGATGGATGAATGGGCAGACAGACAGATCAGACTATATGCACCTGCAAACATGCCACTTTGGCATAAGGATAATTTTAAGATGAAAGAAACAGACAAGCATCAGAAGCAGGAAGAAGTCTCCGCCTGACCCCTTTCTGCCTGAAAGCAGGGCATAAATTTCCCTTTGAGAAGGTGACATAAATTCCCATCTGTAAAGGCGTTCTCCTCTCCCATACCAGAAGAGGCGAACGACTCTCACCTTGCATAACAAGCTTCCTAAAGAACCCTTCACGACCACTTGCTAGCACTAGCTGCTAACAAGCACCGCTCCGAGGTCTCTGCCTCCAGTTCACCAGCCCTGGGAGCCCAAGTATCTTTTTCTTTGTCCAGTCCTGCAATGCCTGCCTGGGCACTCAGTCGTGTCCGACTCTTTGCGATCTTGTAGACTGTAGCCCACCAGGCTCCTCTGTCCATGGGATTCTCCAGGCAAGAATGCTGGAGTGGGTGCCATTTCCTTCTCCAGGGGAATCTTCCTGACCCAGTGATCAAACCCACGTCTCTTGGGTCTCCTGCATTAAAGGTTTTTTTTTTAACCAGCTGAGCTACTAATTCATCACCTTCCATTAAGGTGGTATATAAATTATACCCCAGACCCCCAGGTGTAATCGCTTCTTTGGGTTTTCACTTCTTTCTGTGACGCCCTCATGCACATAAAAACATTAGCATCAATAAAGAAACCTGTCTATCTCCTGTTAAGCCGTCTTTTGTTGGTTTAATTCACAAGCCTTGATAAACAGATTGTAAGACAGTAGCGGGGAAAAGCTTTTTCCCTCTCACACAGTTGGGAAAGGGATGGGGTGAGGGGACACAGTAAAAGAGAAACACATTTAGATGGATGGATGACAGAGAGGAATAGACACATATAGGCAGATGGCTGATGAATAGAAACATCCCAAGTTTTTGTTTTCTGCAAAGGGTTATGTTAAAGACTAAATAAGATGATGTATATCAACATCCGTTATGATCAACTGCATAAAATGTATTATGATTTTTCATGCTATATATATTTTTAATTCCAAATAAAGATCTCCACTTGTGAAAACTTTTTATTCTTAGGCAAAAACGTTTTGAATAAGTAATGACAAACCAGTGGGAAGTAAAGGCTGTTTCTAATACTGTTTTTAATACTCAGCTAGAAATGGTGCTGGAGGAGAAACTCTGAATTCCTGTTAACTGTTATAAATGAAGGCTCTCTTTTGGGCTTTCAACCCCAAAGTCTGCTTCCTACATAGTTTGGATTCCAGTGCCTCTCATTTTTAAGAATAGCCTCCATTCAGTCAAGTTGGCATCTCCAAGAATCTGCATTTCAAGCTCAAAGCTAGGCACTGAGCTTCTCTGAAATGACTAACGTCTGAATGAAACTCAACACGGACACATCTCTGAACCAGCCATGAAAACCATCTGACCCTATCTATACGTACCATGATTTCAGATTCCACATACATGTGTTAATATACATTATTTGTTTTTCTCTTTCTGAGTTACTTAACCCTTTTCTACACCCACATCTCTAAGTGACCCAATTTCATTCTTTTTTTTTTTTGTGGCTCAGTAATATTCCATCATATGTATGCACATTCTAAAGCAGATCAGTCTTGACTATTCATTGGAAGGACTGATGCTGAAGCTGAAGCTCCAGTCCTTTGGCCATCTGAGGCAAACAGCTGACTCATTGGAAAAGACCCTGATGCTGGGAAAGATTGAAGGCGGGAGGAGAAGGGGATGACAGAGGATGAGATGGTTGGATGGCATCACCGACTCGATGGACATGAGTTGGAGTAAACTCCGGGAGTCGGTGATGGACAGGGACGCCTGGCGTTCTGCAGTCCATGGGGTCGCAGAGAGTCAGACACGACTGAGCCACGGAACTGAACATTTGCGCATCCATCTGTTGATGGACACTGAGGGGTGGATCGGGGGTGGGAGGGAGACTCAAGAGGAAGGGGATATATGCAGATTTACAGCCAATCTACTTAATTATACAGCAGAGACCAACACAACATTGTAAAGCAGTGATCCTTAAATAAAAAAATCATCATTAATTTTTTTAAAAAACTGGCCCTAGTTCTCTTTCAAGCCACCATGAACTAACAATCACTTTCGGAAAACCTCTCTACATTCTTGGATCTCCAGACTTCCCCTACACCCCAGTTTGTTACATGACCACTATCTCCAAATGAGACATTGTGAATCTAACAAGTTATGTTTGTTTGTTTTTTCTCTAGAAGAAAGAGCCCAGCAGAGTCAGCCTGGGGGCGAGTGGCGGCAACCTCTATTCCATCCCAGAGCACCATGTCTGATCATCTCACAGCCCTTGCTCCAAGGGTGATAGATTCACGTGGGGCCAGTGAGTCACAGAAAGAGATTTTCAGGATGGAGTGACATCGGCATGTGGATGGGGAAGCTCTGGTTGCCAGTGGCAACTGCCTAAGGCTGTGACGAAGTAGATGCCGTGAAAGAAGCCAATAGCCTGCTGTTCTCTGGACTCAGAGGAGACAGTGACCCTGCTTGTTTAAACAAGGTTGCCTGGTGTGCTTGTCCTTGGCAGCTTGCAGCTTCCGCCTGGATGTTTACTACTAACGTACCTTCACTTTCTGAGCTGATGCTTACTGAGCGCCTGCTACGACTGGTACTTAAGGATGGTAAGACGCCCAAGGGCAAAGTCACTCCTACACACTTACTGTGTTACTCATCCCAAGCTGGCTTGCCGGGAGGAAAACGGTTCTTTATCAGAGCTGCTCCTGGGGACTTCCCTAGTGGTCCAGTGGTTAAGAATCCACCTCCCAAAGCAGGGGGCACGGGTTCTATCCCTGGTCCGGGAAGATGCCACATGCCACAGAGCAGCTAAGCCTGGGAGCCACAGCTACTGAGCCCGCAAGCTCCAGAAACCACGCTCTGCAACAAGAGAAGCCACAACGATGAGAAACCTGCACACCACAATCTAGAGAGTAGCTCCTACTTGCCAGAACTAGACAAAGGCCACGGGCAGCCAGGAAGCCCCAGCGCCATCAAAATAAAATACATAAGTAAACATATTTTGTTTAAAAAATTAAAAAAAAAAACATGCTGTTTTGCAATTCAAGCATCTTCCCAAAGAGGCAAACTATTTTCTCCTTAATTGAGCTGAAAATGTACGTGTTATATTATGCCCCAAAGAGTTAATTTTCAATTATCCCAAGTAGTCTTCTAGGTATGTTTTTTCCCAAGAATTTTCACTGCTATGTTATTATGCTTTTTTTCTTTCATCTCAGGATGGACTCAGAAAGAATAAGGGCTAACGTATCCATATGTAGAAATATCTGTGCTGAATTCTCAGTGAAATGTTATAATAACCACAGGGATGATCCCATCTTTTTTAAACACATGTATCATATGAATTTGTTGTGTATATGCTAAGTTACTCAGCCGTGTCCGACTCTTTGCGACCCCATGGACTGTAGCCCGCCAGGCTCCTCTGTCCATGGGATTCTCTAGGCAAGAATACTGGAGTGAGTTGACACGCCCTCTTCCACGGAATCTTCCCGACCCAGGGATTGAACCTAGATCTCCCGCATTGCAGGCGGATTCTTTACCATCTGAGCCACTGGGGAATCCCGTGAATACTAGAGTGGGCAGCCTATCCCTTCTCCAGGGGGCTGTGTGTGTGCATACGTATACAGCTGTGTGTTTTTCCATTTGCTCTTATCTACATAGTAGCAGTTTGCAGAATAATCTGTTAATTAAATCTGGGGGCTTTAAACAAAACTATATTACTTGAACTTTTTTTTTTTTTAACCACAGAAGCATATTCAACATGTGAAATAGCGGCCCCAAATTCTTAGGTCATATCTAAAAAATACTTAAAGTGTATCCAAAGAATATAATTAGTTTTTATTTGACCTACAAAACACAATTAGCCAGATAAATGTCATGCCAAATTAATGGAACCCACTGAGTTTTCATTTTGACTGCTTCTTAAGAGGAGCACTCCATCATACTGAAAATAAGCTATGGTTACATAATTCTTTCTCGTACTGTGGTTTTTTTTTTTTTTTTTTTTACCTTGCCAACTTTTGAGGTATCCTTTAAAGCCAACCACACATCAAAAACCTTTGGTAGAGAAGCAAGGACTCATTAAAAACATATTGATTTGCTAGCTCTGATCACGATGCCTTTAAATCTACAGACTTTCCAAGTTCCATATAGTTATTTCAGTTGAGTGGAAAGAGGTATGCCATTTTATAGATAAATATAACTTTTATCACTGATTTATGCTGAGAATATTTCTGGAGCAACCATACCAAAATGAAGCAAATTCCACAGTCAATTGACTTTAGATCGAGAAGTGGAAACTGTTGTTCTCATCGGTTCTTCCCCCCCCCTTAAAAGAACTATTTTATAAAACTGATCCTTTATATATCACGCAGGCAGTTTCTATGAATACTTAACCATCAGTCACATTTACAAACATTCTTGACTAAAACTGATCCTTTCGATATCACAGAGGAAGTTTCTGTGAATACTTAACCATCAGTCACATTTACAAATATATTCTTTGTTCTGTTTGGGTTCACAGATTTCCTTTAGTTTCCCCTCGCATTCATCTTTCTCTTGGTGGATGCTGAGAAATTAAATGGTTTTTTTTTTTTCTTTACCTTTTCTACAATCAGAGTTCAGAAGGCCTGTGTTTATAGTCTTTGTTTAGCCAGAGATTCTCGACCTAGAGGACATCAAAATCATAAGGGAGTTTTTAAGACGATGACCTGGATCACCCACACCATTTCTGAAAGCTACCAGTGATGCCATGTATGGTGGGGTCTTTTTTGAGTTTACTTTTCCCCTTTCGATACTGTAGACGTTCTGCCGGGAAATTCACTACATGGGCTCTGTCTGCTTGTTCACACAGCAAGGATAAACTTCAGTGCTCTCTTTTCTAACTGTGAAGAGGCAGCTCTCTTACTTATCCAGCCCTCCAATAATTCCGTTTCTGCTTCAATTTCCCCCAGGGTACTTCACTGAGCAATGCGCACTGAACTACTGGAAATTTATTGATAATTACAACATGGGGACCTGCAGATATTCCTTTTCAAAGGGGAAATGACTTGGCCTTGGAGAGAAAGGTCTACCCTGACCTACATTATGCCCACACAGATATATGTGATGACCTTCCAAACCACAAGCAAGTATGACAACTGAGTTACAATATTCTGAAGGCAAAAATGGATGGCTTTTGGCTTTGTCTGTGCTGTCCTTAAATCCCATTAAATAAACTTTTGCCGCTGAAAAAGAAACATATTCCAATACAGATCACCACTTATTAGGTTGGCAAAAAAAAAAATGTGTTCGAGTTCTTCCAAAAGACGTTACAGAAAAACCCAAATGAACTTTTTGACCAACCCAACACATACCGTTTGTCAGATAATTGTAACTCTGTGTATCTGTGCCTGCTAAATTTTTTCTATTGTGTCTGACTCTTTGCAACCACATGGGCTGGAGCCCGCCAGGCTTCTGGGTCCTTGGGGTTCTCCAGGCAAGAGTACTGGTGTGGGTTGCCATGTTCTGCTCCAGGGGTTCTCCCCAACCCAGGGATCGAACCCACATCTCTTATGTCTCCTGCGTTGGCAGGTGGGATCTTTACCGCTAGCACCACCTGGGAAGTTCTCTATCTCCAAACACTGGTTAGATGGGATGTGTCTTCTTCTCATCCCATTGTGTTAAATGTTGGAGGAAGACAATATTACCATTGAGAATAAACCCATAAAATGGTTCCAGATGACTTAAGGACTGAATAATATGTGGCTTATCCATACGACGGAATCTTACTCAGCCTTAAAAGGGAATGAAATTGTAACTCATTCCACAACTGGGCTGAATCTTGAGGACACTGTAGGGAAGGAAAACAAATTTTGCCTCTATACATCTGAGTTCTTGGCTGAGATCCCTGTAATAAAAGACAGATGAACAAGAGAAAAGCAAGCCAGTTTATTAACATCGGTGCCTCTTGTATATACAAGGGAAAGACCAAGGAAAAATGAGTAACTTCAAGAGCTGACTTAGAACTGTGGCTCTCAAAGGTCTTCAGCAAAGAATAAAAGCTTAAGAAGAAAGATTTTAAAGGAGACTGGTTTTAGGCATCCAAGGTCAAACTGTGGCAGATAAAGTCCAGTTAGGAAAGTGCTATGTAGATTCCTGGCTCCTAGGGTCTAAAGTTGTCTCTGATGAGTAACTTTCGTCTTTCCTGGTAGAGAAGGGAGGAGGAATATCATTGCAAGTCTATGTCCTGCTTTTAGGCAAATCGAGGGGGACAGGGAGCTTTGCTTTCCTTCTATGCATTTCTTCTCAATGGCCTTCAGATCAAAGCAACGGAGCTGGCGTATTTTGGAGTTGGCATATTCTGGCTACTCCTCAACACTGTACTCAGTGAAATAAAACAGACAGCAAAGGATACACATCGCAAGAGTCTGTGTATGTGCGGTACTTGGAACAGCCTGAATCCATAGCTACAGAAACTGTGGCTTCCAGGGGCTGGGGGTGGGGAGGGGCTAGGAGGAAGGAAGGGGGAGGAGTCACTGTTTAATGGGGAGAGAGTGTCCACAGCTTCGTAGAAAGCAGACTTGTAGCTGCCAAAAGGAAGAGAGACGGATGCATTGCGAGCCTGGAATTAGCAGACGTAAGCTATGATATATAGGAGGGATAAACAAAGTCCTTACTCTATAGCACGGGGAATTACATTCAATACCCCAGGATACAGCATAATGGGAAAGAATATTAAAAAAGAAGGCACACCTATGTATTAACAGAGTCACTCTGCCAGACAGCAGAGATGAACATATGGTAAGTTAACTGTACTTCAATAAAATTAATTTTTAAAAACAACTATGGGGGTTTCAGATTGGGAAGATGAGAACAGTCCTAGACCTGGGCAACGGTGATGGTTGCAAAGCAATGTGAATGTATTTAACATCACAGACCTGTTAACATGTATGTATCACACATGTGTGTATATGTATACATACAAATATACGTGTAACTGAACCACTGTCCTGGACTCCCGAAACAAACACCACATTGCAAATCACCTGTTCCCCAATATAAAATAAAGACTGTAGTCAGGAAAATGCCACTGATGTATACACTTAGAAAAAGATGAAAATGGTAACGTTCTGTTATGTATCTTGCTGCCGTTTTGTCGCTAATTTGGGTCCGATTCTTTCGAGACCCCACCATGGGATTTCCCAGGCAAGAATACTGGAGTGGGTTGCTATTTCCTTCTCCAGGGGGACTTCCCAACCCAGCACTCTTCTTCCTTAGAAACATAGACTCTCAGCCAAATGCTACACAAACAGAATGACAGCAAACAGCTCATTATACATAAAACATATATATATATATTACATATATATATATATATTTGTTGCTGTTCAGTTGCTAAATTGTGTCCAAGTCTGCAACCCCATGGACTATATAGCCCACCAGGCTCCTCTGTCTACGCGATTTCCCAGGCAAGAATACTCGAGCGGGTTGCCATTTCCTCCTCCAGGGATCTCCTCAACCCAGCACTCAAACCAGGGCCTCCTGCATTGACAGGCGAGTTCTCTACCATTGAGTCACCTGGGAAGCCCGTGTTACATGTATTTCTACCATACTTTTTGAAGGGTAGCCTAAATAAACATCAGGAATAGTGTACAATGAACTCTTCCGGCGGGAGTGGGTGTGGAGTAGAGTGAGAAAGAGAAAGTGAGGGGGTAGGATCTGTTCTAGAGGGTTCTGTGCCGTTGAGAAATGGAATATTTCCTGCCATATCAGTAAACAGTGGACGTCACAGTCACCAGCTTCTGAAGCCGCTGTGGATGGTGAGCTGGTGAGCCCCAAGGGAACTCAGGAAAGAAAGGACACCTGCTTTCTAGAAGCGTCAGACTGTAGACACTCCCCAGGGTGAGCCCTGAGGGTGTGAACACACAGGATACTGGTCCCCGATAGCTGAAAGTGAAAGTGAAGTCACTCAGTCGTGTCTGATTGTTTGCGACCCGTGGACTGTAGATTCCTACCAGTCTCCTCCGTCCATGGGATTCTCCAGGCCAGGATACTGGAGTGGGCTGCCATTTCCTTCTCCAGGGGCTCTCCCCGACCCCGGGGATGAAACCTGGGTTTCTGCATTGCAGGCAGACGCGTTACCATCTGAGCCGCCAGGGAAGCCCCCACCCGGCCCCGATAGCTGAGGAGCAGATAAAAGGAAGGACTTCAGTGCAACCAGACTCTTGCATTTCCCCATACACAGAGAAGCGCTAAATTCCTTAACTTGGGATATCTGGTCTTACTTAATTAACAATGGGCTTCCCTGATGGCTCAGTTGGTAAAGAATGAGCCTGCCATGAAGGAGACCCTGGTTCAATTCCTGGGTTGGGAAGATTCACGGGAGAAGGGATGGGCTATCCACTCCAGTCTTCTTGGGCTTCCCATGTGGTTCAGAGACTAAAGAATCCACCTGGAATGCAGAAGACCTGGGTTAGATACCTGGGTTGGGAAGATCCCCTGGAGAAGGGAAAGGCTACCCTCTCATATTTCAGGACAAAAAAGAGCTGGCAAGGAATTTTTTTTTTTCGTTTTGTAGGGCTTCCTTCATAGCTCAGTTGGTAGAGAATCAGCCTACAATGCAGGAGACCCCAGTTCAATTCCTGGGTCAGGAAGATCCGCTGGAGAAGGAAGAGGCTACCCACTCCAGTATTCTTGGGCTTCCCTTCTGGCTCAGTTGGTAAAGAATCCGCGTGCAATACAGGAGATCTGGGTTCGATTCCTGGGTCAGGAAGATCCCCTGGAGAAGGGAAAGGCTACCCACTCCAGTATTCTGGCCTACAAAATCCCATGGACTATGCAGTCCATGGGGTCGCAAAGAGTCAGACACAACTGAGCGACTTTCACTTTCACTTCCAATTAACAATAATTTTTCGATGTTCAGACTACCTGCCCTGGGTTGCTAAACGATATAACCCGGCTCCTCCCCCACCTCCTCCAAGCAGTCTCTCAGAGCTATCTGAGGTGCTGTCTCCCAGACTGCAGTCCTGACTTTACCTCAAATGAAACGTAACTCACAGCTCACATTGTGCATAGTTTTCAACACCATGCACGCTCTGGAACCATGATGGGCTGAGTCTCTGCCACCCACAGGATGGACTGTAGCAAAGTAGCAAGAACCACGGCTAGACACGTGGCTGATGCCAGCCCATGGAATTGGTACTTTACTGTATAACTGGAGAAACATTTATCACCATTTTCCTAATCTATATCATCTTCGACATTTGACTCCAACTTCACCAGCTCACTATACATTTTTGGCCATGTGTATTCTTTGCCGACAAAGATCTATACAATCAAAGCTATGGTTTTTCCAGGAGTCACATACAGATGTGAGAGTTGGACCATAAAGAAAGCTGAGTGCCGAAGAACTGATGCTTTTGAACTGTGGTGTTGGAGAAGACTCTTGAGAGTCCCTTGGACTGCAAGGAGATCCAACCAGTCCATCCTGAAGGAAATCAGTCCTGAATATTCATTGGAAGGACTGATGCTGAAGCTGAAACTCCAATACTTTGGCCATATGATGAGAAGAAGAGTTGACTCACTGGAAAAGACCCTGGTGCTGGGAAAGATTGAGGGCAGGAGGAGAAGGGGACGACAGAGGATGAGATGGTTAGTTGGCATCACCGACTCAATGGACATGAGTTTGAGCAAGCTCCGGGAGATGGTGAAGGACAGGGCAGCCTGGCGTGCTGCAGTCCATGGGGTCACAAAGAGTCGGATATGACTCAGTGACTGAACAACAACAAACCGTGAGGCAAGAGACTCCCATGGGATTTCCAGCAGTCCTGGCTGAAAGACCCAGAAAATACATTCCTCCCACCAAAACAAGTTGAATTCCTCAAATAGTTTAGCAGCTCAAACAACTACCAAGCTTGCAGAGATGCCTTGAGGAAACAATGGACTATCTGTTTCCACATTCCTGAATTGAGTCATCTTTTCTCTCTCTCTCTCTTTTTTTTTTTTTTGGTCAGCCTCATAGAAAGAATTCTTCTGAAATGCCAACTGTCTTTGGTAGCCTTCCGGGAGCCTCTGTCCCCCAGAGCAGTGTGAGAACAGCTATGTAGAGGGCATTTTCCAAAATAAGACTTTTCTCTCTGCCAGGACAGAAATAGAGCCTGCAGCCTGAGGGAAGACCCTCTCTGTCTCCCACCTGTTTCCCTAATCTGTAAACCGCGTCCCCAGGCCTGTCAGACAGCTCCTAAAATTGCAGAGGAGATGAATAGGATGACCTCCGGGCGGTCCTCGGGGCTCTTGAGAAAACGTCTTGCACACACAGAAATGAGAGGCTTCTGACAGCAACCTCCTCAGTACCAGGGTTTGTGCTAAATGGATGACTTAACCCAGGGCAGGAAACTGTTAAGTCCTTCTCCCATGCTTTCTCCTTTCAGGAAATGATCTCTGCAGATGAACACATCATCGGTCCTTTAGCTGCCTGTATGCTGGTTACTCTCAGATCGTAGCCATCACCTATCTATGACCCAGCACCCCCCTCCCCCGTCCCGTATGAGAGTCACATGAGGATAAACAGCATCTCCAGGAATCGGCTGAGGCCAGGCACCCAGGGGGTTCTTAACCTGTGTCAAGGTGCCCCCTGATGATGCTGGCTTCCTGTTCCACCATGTAAACTACTCGGGAAAGAGGGATCAGGGCCAGTTACTGCAGTTCAAAAGGCAGCAACACAGACCCGGAGCCACAGGGTGGTTCCAAGGCGGCCAGCCTTCCCCCTGCCTGCTGGGCACGGGAAAACGCTGGTAGACCCGGCACCGGATGCAGAGTCCATTCTCCCCAAACACTGAAAGAGGAGCACAGCTCAAGGGACCTGGAGCTCGGAATAGAAGCTCATCCTCCAGAGCATTTCCCCAGGCCCCACTAGGATCATCCCCTTAAGAGATTAGGATGAGGGAATGTCCCTTCCCTCCTCCCATGCCCGAGGGACCCTGCAGAGCCAAGGAAATGAAACCCGAGTGCTCAGCATAGCACTCAGCCTCTCCCAGCCTCTGCCCCTCAGAGCCGCCCCTCCTCACGTGGAGCTGACCAAGCCCCGTGGCAACTGTTGCACTGAGCCTCTGGATAGAAACCAGCCAGTTCCCAAACTCCATATGAGGTAAAATATCCACTCTATTACCCACCCTGCAGCATCCTAACCAGCCACCTAATGCCACCCTTCCAGTAGAAAATTTTTTATCTTGCGCTCCGTCTGATCCGAGTCTTTGCAACTCCATGGTGACCCACGCCATTTCCTACTTCTGGGAATCTTCCCGACCCAGGGATTGAACCCATGTCCCCTGTGTCTCCTCACATTGGCAGATAGATTCTTTTACCACTAGCGAAAGCTGGGAAGCCCTTCTTTGTCTTGAGGCTATTGAGCATGCTGTGTGCTCAGCCGTATCCACCTCTGTGCAACCCCATGGACTGTAGCCTCCGTCCATGGGATTTCTCAGCAAGAATACTGCATTGGGGTTGCCATTTCCTCCTCCAGGGGGTCTTCCTGACCCAGGTATTGAACCTGGCTCTCCTCCACTGCAGGCAGATTCTTTACGACTGAGCCACCGGGGGAGACTTAGGGCTATAAGAACGGGCTATGAGCTCGCAAAAGGGATCGTCTCTCCCTTGAGCCCACCTGCTGATCCCCCAGCATCTCCCACTCTAATAAAGTCTATTCTCCTCTCATTTCATCTCATGTCTGGAAATCCTTTTACACCTTGTGCATGGACCATGACAATCCTCTTTGGAAAGGTTCTGGATGCCCAAGACAAAAGGAACACTTCCCTCCGCTGTGTTTGCCTCACTCAAGACGAGGTAGAGTGTTTCCCCCACTGGTCCAGTAGGCCACCCACCGACACCCTCTCAAATATTAGTTCCATCCAGCAGAGGTATCAGCTCCCGCTTCCTGGGCTCAGCACAGAGCCTGGCTTATGAGCAGCCCTCAACAAGGGCTGCTTGGGTGGAGTGGGTTATATATGAATAGAGTCCTAAACGTGGTGGATTCCAGGGCTCAAATCATGGGACAGGACTTTACCGGTAGTCCAGTGATAAAGACTCTGTGCCTCTCATGCAGGGAGCACAGGTTCTATCCCATCTACCCGTCTGTCTATCTCCCCATATATACATCCCCACATTGTCCATCTAACCATCTCCCCATCTATACCTCTATCCATCTCCCCTCATCTATCCATCTCCCCATCTATTCATCTATCCATCTATATCTCCCTATCAATACATCTATTCATGTATCCATCTCCCCATTATCCATCTATCCATCTCCCCATCTATCCATCTATTCATCTATCACGCCATCTATACATTTATCCATCTCCCTGTCTATCTATCCATCTGCCCATCTATTCATCTCCCAATTATCCAGTCATCCATCTCCCCATCTATCTGTCTATCCATCTTGGATCTCCCCATCTATTCATTTATCCACCTCCCCACCTATCCATCTCACCATCTATTCATCTATCCATCTCCCCATCTATCCATCTATCCATTTCCCTGTCTATACATTTATTTATCTCCCCATCTATCCATCCATCCATCATCCCATCTCTGTATCTATTCACATCTTTTCATCTACCCATTGCCCCATCTATTTGTCTATCCATCTCCCAGTCTATTCATCCATCCATCACCCCATATATCCATCTCCCCATCTATCCATCCTGGATCTCCCCATCTATTCATCTCCCCATTTATCCATCTCCCCATCTGTCTCCCAATTATCCAGTTATCCATCTCTCCATCTTGTAATCCATTCATCCATCCATCTGTCTCCACATCAACCCATCCGTCCATCTCCCCATCTATCCCTCTTTCAATTATCCATCTATCCATTTCTGATCTATCCATCTCCCCATCTAGCCATCACCTCATCTTCCCATCTTGCCATCTAGCCATCGCCCCATCTATCCATTTATCCATACTCCATCTAGCCTTCTCTCCATCTCCCCATCTATTCTTGTCCCCATCTATCAATCTGCCCATGTATCCATCTCCCCATCTATACATCTTTCCATCTCCCCATCTATTCATCTATCCATCTCCCCACCTATTCATCACCCCATCTATCCATCTATCCATCTCCCCACCTATTCATCTATCCATCGCCACATCTATACATCTATCCATCTCCCCATCTATGCGTCCCCCATCTATCCATCTCCCCTTCCCCCATCTACCCATCTTCCCATCCCCCCTCTATCTATCTGCCCATCTATCCATCACCCCAAGTATTTACTCCCCCATCACCCCATCTACCCATGGTCCCATGTCTCCATGGCCCACCCATCTCCCCACCCATCATCCATTTCTCCATCACCCCCACACATCCATGGCACCATCAACGACCAGGGGCTTATGACTGCACAAAGTTCCTGTTTCCCTGTTTTTCTTACAATTACTTTAGCTATCTGATTTCATCTCAAGCACATGAGAGGCAAGGTGTGTTTGCAGCCTTTTCCCCATCCTTGTGGTCATTGCTGTGTGTTGCTCAAACACTGGAAACCACCTTGCTCAAAAGATCTTAAAACCAGCACAGATCCTGTCATTTATATGCCAGGTCACTATAAATGGCAGAGAGAAAAAAGTATGCTATGCATTGGGCTCCCTGGTTGAAAGGAATGGGTTACTTTGCTTATTTTTTATGCCACTGCTGCATAGAAACATTACTTGTAGGCTGGAGGAGGAGACTTAAGGTTTCTCTGTGTATTAAACACTGGGTCATTTTGCAGACTGCACAAAACTATTTGTCCAACCCCTTGATGTTCTACCAAGGCCAGGAAATACCCCTCCAGTGCAAGCCCTGCTCATGGGTTCTGGCTGACTCAGACAGACACAGCACATATTCTGCCCACCCATCTGACCACTGGTTGTCACAGCCCCAGGTGATTAACCCACACCGTGTGCAGCCCTGGGTCAGCACTCTGGCCCTCTGGCTCATCTCTAAGCTGCTTCCAGGCTCAGAAAAATAATTGTGCCCTGTCTACAAATGCAGGGTGGGCAGCCCAACTCAGGATGCTATCAAGCCAGTGAGCCAAGAGTTCTTGATGATGATATCAGACATATTTCTTTGAGATTCCCTGTAGTTTGTGTTCATCTATGATGACAAGGTCAACTCTCTCTGCCACAGGCAGTAGGCTGGACAAGGAGTGTGGATTTCACTAGAGGAACAGGTCATGATGACCCGCAATTCCTCTGTACTATACAGGGCATCCATGATGCTTTCGGGAGGAGCCCCAGAGGGTTGGAACCCCCAAGCTTCAGAAGAGGCAGATGCCCCAGATTGGAAAGTCTTTATCGGATCTTTGTGAGAAACTCCAAAGGGTGGTTGGGCTTTCCAAGAATGCAAGCTCCTGTCAGCCAGGAATCATGCTTTTTCAGCTGTATGCTACAGGCAATGAGCACAGTGGTGTGACTGATATGTCGAAGTTACTTGTTTAGCTCTGTCTTTTTCACTCAAGCACAGTATCCCGGACCAGGGCAGCATTTCAAATAGTTTGTCGGAGACACAGAATGAGGCAGACTCTAGCAGGATGATAGCCTTTGTGGTGAAGGGGGAGGTGGGCGGTGGGAGGCAGCTAGGTGCAGGAAGGGCTATGTGTCAGGGACGCTGGGTCCAAAGAGATGGCCATAGAGGAGCTTCCCAGAGGGGAAAGAGAAGAACCAGGTCCCACAGGGATCAGCTCTCACTTCAAACTCATAAGGCAGGTGACCAGAGTGTGCAACAGCTTATCATTTTATGGGAACCTTACTATATATTAATTACAGAGAAATGCAAAAATCTAGATAGTCAATAATTCAACCGTGTAGTGATGACCATGGACAAATTTATAGATGGACAAGCGACAGGCATATAGTAAATGGGCAGATACACAGAGACAGTGGCAAAAGACACAGACACAGATGTTTAGACAGACAGATACAGAGATAGAAACACGGACAGATGAGCTTGCTAGCTAGAGATGCTAATATAGACAGATGCTAGGAAAGATTGAAGGCAGGAGGAGAAGGGGATGACAGAGGATGAGATGGTTGGATGGCATCACTGACTCGATGGACATGAGTTTGAGCAAACTCTGGGAGTTGGTGATGGACAGGGAGGCCTGGCGTGCCGCAGCCCATGGGATTGCAAAGAGTCAGACACGACTGAGTGACTGAACTGAACTGATAGACAGATGATAGAGATAGAAAGATAGGTATAGTTATAGATAGATGGATAATAGATATATAGGCGTATACAGATATATCCTATCTAAATATATAAATATAACTTCATATAACATATAAATATAAGCCAAATTTTGGATATATATTGCTCAACCTTGAATGGGAAACCATATAAAAGTAAAGCTAAAAATCTCCAAGAAGAAAATATAACTGAATCTTCAAAACAAACTTCATCCAATCTTCTTTTAACATATGATCATCACATTGCCAATGTCCTAAATTGGCTACCTGTTCCAGTTACATAGATACTACATTCAAAAACCATATGTGTCTGTGTGTGTGTGTGCACACGTGCACACCAATATAAATTTATATGTATTATATTTACATGCACATTATAATATGCACGAAAGTGAAAGTCACTCAGTCATGTACGATTCTTTGCAACCCCATGGACTATACAGTCCATGGAATTCTCCAGGCCAGAATACTGGAGTGGGTAGCCTTTCCCTTCTCCAGGGGATCTTTCCAACCCAGGGATGGAACCCAGGTCTTCTGCATTGCAGGTGGATTCTTTACCAGCTGAGCCCCATGGAAGCCCAAATATGCATATAATATGCATTTAATATTATATATGCATACACAGTTTCCTTTCCAAAAGGGAGTTCACACAGATCATTTTCTTCTAACTTAACAGTGGATCATAATCATTTTCCCATCTCAAAAAATAATTTTACATCATTTTAATCAACCAAATAGCATTCCACTGGGTGGCTATTGTAAGAGAAGAAAACCTCTGTCTTTTTAGATTCTGAAATGGGAGCCTGTGAATTAAACTGACATAAGGCAGATTAACAGGGCAACACCATGAACATGTTAATTAATATTTTGCATGCGCAGAGGAGCTTTCATAGGAACAATCAAGACGTAAAAAAGAGCTTAGGACTTACACACATTTTTCTTAAAAGCAGGATGAATTTGTGGAGAAATGACTGGAGGAAGGCGGTGTAAATGTCTAAGGGCAGTGAACTGTGGAAAGATGGCTACAACATACACAGGGGAGCTAATGTAAGGTCAGGGTTGTTTCAGGGCATGTGCACTTCCTCCCGGCTTGAATTCTGGAGGATGAAATGGACCACAAACAGACATGCCGAAACACAGATAAGTGAGGTGCTACCAGGAGATTCAATGTGGGAGACCCAGGTTCAGTCCCTGGGTCGGGAAGATCCCCTGGAGAAGGAAATGGCAACCCACTCCAGTATTCTTGCCTGGAGAACCCCATGGATGGAGGAGCCTGGTAAGCTATAGTCCACGGGGTCGCAAAGAGTCAGACATGACTGAGTGACTTCACTCACTCACTCACTCACCAGGAGATGACGTGTGAGACATGGAAATTCCAACAGCGACAGAGGCAGGGCTGGTTTGGGCTGAGGACCCTTGAACTTGGCCTTGATGATGCAGAACCAGAGAGGAAGACCCACTCGGGGGAAGCAGGCTCTTTAGACCAGATGGAAGGGTTTTGATGGCCAGATGGAAGCTCATTAAATTTACTAACGTGGATGAAGAAATCCAGAACACACCCCCGCTGAAATAAAGTTATTTTGAGCTGAAGACATTTGACAATGAACAGATGTAGGTAAGGGGCTCTGTTGGAACCCTCCCTCGCTGCGCCGAAAAGAGTCTCCCAAAAGATGTCAACTTCGGTAAATTCCCCTTTGAGGAAGGCTTCCTGCACCCCGGAAAATGAACTCCCATCAGCAAGGCAGCAAGAAGGGAAACCACCTGAAAGGACGTTGTCACAAATCTATGCAACCTGTGATGAATGCTCCTGAAGGGACATTAATCCCTCCTAAATGTTATTTATACCCCCATAAATATCTTTCTCCCTGCCTCCCCTTCCCCGACAAAGATGATCTATCAGCTCTAAATGCTAGGACCTAGAACCGCCTGGCTGTGTGAGTTCCCAGGAGTGTATGTATGTGAATAAACACTGTTTTTCCTCTTGTTCCTCTGTCTTTTGTCAGTGAACTTTGCACCATCTTAGTGATGGAATGCACAGGGTGGAGGAAAACCTTTTCCCTCCCTGATGTGATTAACCACGTAACAGTTTAAAGTACAATTTTTCATGCCAGGCGAGAATACTGGAGTGGGGTTGCCATTTCCTACTCCAGGGCATCTTCCCGACAAGGGATTGAACTGGAGTCTCTTGCGTTTATCCTGCAGTGGCAGGAGGATTCTTCACCACTGAGCCACCTGGGAAGCCCCCAGTACTTGAGTGAATTGATTCGAAAGTCACATTCCACACAAAATGTCATGTGATACAATTGAAGACACGCCATCCACTCAGAATTTCATGGGAAGGGAGAGCTGGGCAATTAGGCAAAAATGTTCAAAGCAATGATAAGAGTGTAGAAGAGGAAAGAAATACCATGATGCACAGACAGTGTGATTATCTGCATGGAAATTCAAGAGAATCTTTAGGGAATCTATGAAGAAGAGTGTTCTGCAAAGCTGAAGAAGACAAGAACAATACACAAAGAAAGAAATATGTATCCCTTTACACCAGCAACACAGCATTAGAAAATATCCCTTAGCAAGCATTATATTACAAATACAATTTATAGTTAAGCTATCAATTATAAAATACCTAAAGCACACCTATCATAAGACATGAGAGCCCATTGTAAAGAGAGATGAATAAGACCATGTTTAGGAAGACCATAAAAGATGTAACAAATGACTAGATAGACTGTGAGCTCAGTTGGTAAAGAATCTGCCTGCAATGCAGGAGACCCTGGTTTAATTCCTGGGGCGAGACGATCCATAGGAGAAGGGATAGGCTACCCACTCCAGTATTCTTGGGCTTCCCTTGTGGCTCAGCTGGTAAAGAATCTGCTTGCAATGTGGGAGACCTGGGTTTGATTCCTGGGTTGGGAAGATTCCCCCGGAGAAGGAAAAGGCTACCCACTCTAGTATTCTGGCCTGGAGAATTCTATGGACAATCCATGGAGTCTCAAAGAGTTGGACACGACTGGGCAACTTTCACTTTCCACTAAAGGGAAGATGCAATAATCTTTAAAGATGTTTATTATCCTCGGAGTAAGCCATCAGTTCAACGCAAATCAGCTAGCATAACCGTGATAAGAGTATTTCTTTACACTGGAAACAGTGGTGATTTTTTCCACAGGGACAGTGAGTGTACAAGAACTGCCAATGCTATTTGGATGGATAATAAAAGTTGGGGGCAATTCTCCTACTAAACCGCATTACAACAGGATACACCACATTAGAAGGTTTATATAATTAAATCCATGTGCTGCTGGACATTCAGCTTGACTAAAGGAACAGAGAAGAGGGATGAGAAGTGGATGGAGGTGTTAATAGGAACATAATATGAGGGTTTCCTGGTGGTCCAGTGGTCAGGAATCTGCCTGCCAATGCAGGATACCTGAGTCTGATCCCTGCTCCATGAAGATCCCACCAGCCACAGAGCAACTAAGCCCGTGTGCCCCGCGCCCTGCAACAAGGCAAGCCACCAGACCATACACCACAGGCAGGGAGCAGTCCCCACCCTCTGCGATTAGATAAAGCCCACACACATCAATGGACATGAGTTTGGGTAAACCCCGGGAGTTGGTGACGGACAGGGAGGCCTGGCGTGCTGCGGTTCATGGGGTCGCAGAGAGTCGGACACGACTGAGCGACTGAACTGAAGCAATGACTACCCAGAGCAGCCCAAAATAAACAAACATTAAGAAAAAAAAAGAAACATAATATGACAAAAAATCAGGGCAAACTGATGGGGTGGGATATAGACAGGCCGCTCAATAAATGGTGCTGGAAAACTTCTGTGGGGTAGATGGGATAGAAAGAGAGGAGAGATTCCTGCATTGCCGTACTAAAAACAAATATGCTGAATAACTAAAAAAAAAAAAGTATATCTAACTTGAAAATGGAAGTGTCCGAACAACTAGAAGAAAGTAATGAAAACATGTGTAAGACCTCGAACTAAGAAAATTTCCCAAAGGCACTCAATATACAAACCTTATGTCAGGGAAATATTGGCATTTTCCTGTTGTTTAGTTGCTAAGTTGCGTCCAACTCTTCTGCGACCCCATGGACTGTAGCCCACCAGGCCACTCTGTCCACAGGACTCTCCAGGCAAGAATACTGGAGGGGGTTGTCCCTTCCTTCTCCAGGGGATCTTCGCGACCCAGGGATTGAACCTGAGTCTCCTGTCTCTCCTGCATTGGCAGGCAGATTCTTCATCACTGAGCCACCTGGGAAGCCCAGATATTGGTATGTCAAGTCACATTAAAGCCAGAATTTCTGCTCTGTAGAAGACATTGTAAACTGGTTTAAGAGACAGGCCATGGACTGAGGGAGAGACTTTCAAAGGATGGACCGGCTGGATCTCCTTGCAGTCCTAGGGACTCTCAAGAGTCTTCTCCAACACCACAGTTCAAAAGCATCAGTTCTTCAGGGCTCAGCTTTCTTTATAGTCCAACTCTCACATCCAAACCCAAAGTGGATTACTTCCTGCCTCAGCAAAGAGGTCTTACACCTCAGAAAGAGAACACTCCAGGAAAAAGTGATCATTTAGTATAAGAAGGTGACTTATAGTCCAAGGCACTGAATATCAAAAGGCATTATAAAAATGTGTTCAAACTCTGAAAATTAAGAAAGTATGCCTTGAAATGTCAGGGAACTAGCCTGTGACACCAGGTAGACTAGTCGGAAAATTATAAGAAAAGGCAACATCAAGTGCTCTTAAAGTTGTGGAAAATGGAATTTTTAATACTCTCATAAGTCTAAAAAGCAGAGACATTACTTTGCCAACAAAGGTCTGTCTCGCCAAGGCTATGGCTTTTCCAGTAGTCATGTATGGATGTGAGAGTTGGACTATAAAGAAAGCTGAGTGCCAAAGAATTGATGCTTTTGAACTGTGGTGTTGGAGAAGACTCTTGAGAGTTTCTTGGACTGCAAGGAGATCCAACCTGTCCATTCTAAAGGAAATCAGTCCTGAATATTCATTGGAAGGACTGACATTGAAGCTGAAACTCCAATGCTTTGGCCATCTGATGCGAAGAACTGAGTCACTGGAAAAGACCCTGATGCTGGGAAAGATTGAAGGCAGGAGGAGAAGGGGACGACAGAAGATGAGATGGCTGGATGGCATCACCGACTAAATGGACATGCATTTGGGTGGACTCCAGGAGTTGATGATGAACAAGAAGGCCTGGTGTATCGGACATGATTGAGTGACTGAACTGAACTGAATTCTGAAATATTTCACTTTTTAAAATTTATTTTCTAATTGGTGAAAAAATGGTTTACAGTGTTGTGTTGGTTTTTGCCATACAACGTGAATCAGTCATAATTATATATTATATATATCTATCCCCTCCCTCTTCAGCCCTCCTCCTCTCCCCGTATCTTACCCCTCTAGGTCATCACAGAGCACCAGCTCCCTGTATTATAAAGCAGCTTCCCACTATCCATTTCTTTTTTTTAATGTAAAAAGTCACGCTGATTGGATTTAACAAAACATGCTGATGGCAAATTTAACTCAAAACAGGAAAGAAATCTGCTGTTCCCCCCATCTCAGAGTAGCATTATTTTTTTTCTTGCATTTTCATCCCTTTCCCTTATACCTTTACTTGCATTAAGCCAAACAACCTAAAACATAACAGCCTCAAACAAAAGTAACTTCACATGTAATTTAATCTGCAGTAACATCAAAAGTCACACCCCATGGCAAAGACCTTTTTTAAAAAGGACCATTTTAGCATTCTCGCCAAAAAGACATTTCCAGAGTTACAATATCTTATAGAAGAAAGTGGATATCCTCAAACTTTGAAAGGTCAAGGAATAATAAAACCGTCTCATTATGCACTTACTACAAAGAAATGAATGTGCGTTCCCCAAAACTGACGCGCATCAGCTGTTTGCAAACGTATGCTCCACAATTTTCTTTCCCTTTTCTATTTTTCATGACATTTTCATGATATTTGAAAAGACAAACACAGAGTCATGAATAAGAAATGATCCATCTGCAGAAAAAAATAATACAATAACTAAAGGCTTGAATGAATGGATGCGTGCATGCTCAGTCATGTCCAACTCTTTGCAACTCCCTGGACCATAGCCTGTCAGGCTCCTCTGTCCATGGGATTCTCCAGGCAGGAATACTGGAGTGGGTTGTCATTTTCTGCTCCAGGGGATCTTCCCGACCCAGGGATTGAACCCACATCTCTTGCCTCTCCTGCATTAGCAGGCAGAATCTTGACTACTGAGCCACCTGGGAATCCCAGATATTGACATAAGCTCACCTCTTACACAAGAAATTTCCTGCCAGAAAGGCACTCATTGCAAGATGAAGCAAAGCTGTTATTTCAGGACGTAAAAGAAGTCAGTTTGATCTTCCAGTTGTTACACTGCAATAATTCATTAGTTAAACAAGGCTCAGAATGCAACAAAGAATCCGTCCATTATGCAGAACTGGTTAACCGGATCTCCCATCTATTAAAGCCTGGGGAAATATTTGTAACAGTAAGGATTCCATCCTCACCCACCACCCCAGACACGGCTCCTCCACATGGATCCGAGGAACTTCAAACAGTCTGTTTTAAAGACCCAGCTCTGGGAGCTAACAAAAGCTGAGCATTCTGAACACGCACCATGCACTCGAAAAGGGAAAATATTTCTTTTTAAATGAATGGATGAGGGAAGGGATGGCAGAGCTTGTCCTGGCCCCTGATCGTCACTGCTCATCATGGTCTGCAGGTATTTCTTCCTGGGTTCTGGAGTGTCTGGTCCCCGGAGACCGGGCCATGGTCTGTTAGGGACCACACAGCACAGGAATGTTCTCTCACGAATAATGCCATCGAGGCTCAGCTGAGAGAATGGGGAGCTTTGTCCAGGTGGGTGGGATGTGCCCTAAGATCTGATGGTGCTCAGGTTCTTTTCTAGCTGCTGAGGCTTCCCTTGTGACTAAGCTGGTAAAGAATCCGCCTGCAATGCAGGAGACTCCTGTTTGATTTCTGGGTCGGGAAGATCCCCTGGAGAAGGGATAGGCTACCCACTCCAGTATTCTTGGGCTTCCCTGGTGCCTCAGCTGGTCAAGAATCCGCCTGCAACGCGGGAGACCTGGGTTCCATCCCTGGGTTGGGAAGATGCCCTGGAGAAGGGAAAGGCTGCCCACTCCAGTCTTCTGGCCCGGACAATTCCATCGACTACAGTCCATGGGTTGCAAAGAGTGAGACATGACTGAATGACTTTCACTGGGAGTTAAGGGCTTCCCAGGTGGCATTGGTGGGAAAGCACCCACCTGTCAATGCAGGAGAAGCAAGAGATGCAGGTTCGATCCCTGGGTCGGGGAGATCCCCTGCAGAAGGGCATGGCAATCCACTCCAGTGGTTCTGGCCTGGAGAATCCCACGGACAGAGGAGCCTGGCGGGCTACAGTCCACGGGGTCACAAAGCGTCAGGCATGACTGGGTGATTGAACAGTAGCGTCTGAACCCAAGAAGCAAGCTTGCCCTCCATTTCCCGTTCTCTCAATACCGCAGCTGAGTCCCTCTGCCCGCCTGGCTTATTTCTGCATCCAGCTTCAGAGAGGTAGCAGACAGAGACATCATCGGTGTTTGCTCCCGATCATGTTTCAGATGACAAATCTTAACAGCTCTTAGGAATCACGATATCTACGGCCCCGTGTCACAGCGTCATCTCTGGTATGTATGTTAAAAAATATATATTCTAAAACAAATCCTAACATGATTTACACGTCCCTTTCTTCTCGAGTGGAGATGGTCATAAAACACACACTTCAGGAAATGTCACCCATGTAAAAACTAGCTGAAAGATATTTTTTTTTTTAATGTGCAAAGACATGGAAAATATATCACCCATAAGTCTTCCTGGAAATAAATAAACATTTGCAGACGTACTCCAGTGAAAGGTGAGATCAATCAAAGCCGAAATTTACAACTAAACATTAAAGGCATGATAAGAAAGGCAGCAAACAGGAAGCTAACTATAGAATTAAGTATTAAAAAATGATAATTAAAAAAATAGAATTAAGTATAAGGAATGGTGACAAATAGGGCTTCCATGGTGACTCAGATGGTCAAGAGTCTGCCTCTCAAAGCAGGAGAACTGGTTTTGATCCCTGGGTCGGGAAGATCCCCTGGAGAATGGAGTGGCAACCCACTCTAAGGATTCTTGCTTGGAGAACCCCTTGGACAAAGGAGCCTGGTGGGCCCCCACCAATGGTGACAAATACCATCGTGAAATAGCATGCAAATGTTAGATTCTTGAAACAACTTATAGTCATGGAATAAATGATGATGAAATAATTTTTTAAACGTAGGAACAAAATCATTTGGAAAGGAGAAGAAACAGTGATAACACATGGATTAAATTTAATGGATTACAAAATGAGACAGTTGTTGAACTGATGGATAAATTCAACACATAAATCTGTTACTCTCCCTAAAACATTTCAGAAATAGATAAAACTTAGAGATGGGGTGGGGTGGGGAAATAGGGAGAGGGAGAGAGAGAGATAAATGTTAGAATATAAAATCTTGGAATTGGAACATGGGCTATAACCAAAGATAAGGATGAATTAATCTTAAAAGTACTAAACAGAATACTCTTCTATGAAGTTTGAAAATCTTTACAAAAATTCATGATTAAAACATGCAGTTCATACGTTAAGAAAATTTAGAGAAACCGAAAAGGCCACTCAATCAAAGAAGAAATTCAACGTATAGTCAAGCAACTGGGCTTCAAATAAGGCAGTGTTTACCTTCCACAAATGACCTGTTCATTTTTTTTTTCTTTTTCTGAATTTTTTATTTAGTATCAGGGTATATAGTCAATCAATAATGCTATGATGGTTTCAGGTGGAGGGGAAAGGGACTCAGTCATAGACTTACATGCATCCATTCTCCCCCAAACTCCCCTCCCCATCCAGGCTGCCACGTAACCTTTTCTATGAGATGTGTTCTCTTGTCATGCTGTATCCAGGTGGCTTAGTGGGAAGGCCAATGAAGTATGAGAAAAAGGAAAATAGTCAATATAAAATAGCTAACTAACAAGGACCTGCTTATAACACAGGGAACCCTACTCAATACTCTGTAATGAGCTACATGGGAAAAGAATCTAAACATAGAGTAGATATATATATACATATATGGGAGCTTCCCGGGGGCTCTAGTTGTAAAGAATCCATCCAACAATGCAGGAGACATAAGAGACGCAGGTCCGTCTAGTCAAGGCTGTGGTTTTCCCAGTGGTCATGTATGGATGTGAGAGTTGGACCACAAAGAAAGCTGAGCGCTGAAGAATTGATGCTTTTGAACTGTGGTGCTGGAGAAGACTCTTGAGAGTCCCTTGGACGGCAAGGAGATCCAACCAGTCCATCCTAAAGGAGATCAGTCCTGAATATTCATTGGAAGGACTGATGTTGAAGCTGAAACTCCAATGCTTTGGCCACCTGATGCGAAGAACTGAGTCATTGGAAAAGACCCTGATGCTGGGAAAGATTGAGGGACAGGAGGAGAAGGGGATGACAGAGGATGAGATGGCTGGATGGCATCACGGACTGGATGGACATGAGTTTGAGTAAGCTCCGGGAGTTGGTGATGGACAGGGAGGCCTGGCGTGCTGCACTCCTTGGGGTCGCAGAGAGTCAGACAGGATTGAGCGACTGAACTGAACTGAAGAGACGCAGGCTGGATCCCTGGGTTGGGAAGATCCCCTGGAGGAAGAAATGGCAATCCATCCCAGTATTCTTGCCTGGAGAATCCCAAGGACAGAGGAGGCTGGCGGGCTACAGTCCACAGGGCCGCAAAGAGTCAGACATGACTGAAATGACTTAGCACACATGTATATGGATAACCGATTCACTGTGCTATACACGTGAAACCTAACACACGGTTGCAAATCAACTGAGCTCCAATAACATCTTTCAAAAAAATTAAAGAGGGAGATGGTCAAGGTAGAGAAAAACTCATTCCAAAGCCAGATGCCTTAGGTAGATGCCTGCTGTTTGTTTTCAAAGTACAATGGTTTCAGTGTGGGAATTACCTGAAGCTAAAGAACTACCTGGAGCTACCGATCTCAAAAAGAGGTAGGCAGCCCCCAGTCCTCAGAGAAGGTGTTCCCCAGATGCAGGTGACCCAGGATGCAAAAGGTACTCTGGAGCTGAACAAACAGGTATAGAGTGTGAGCTATTTGCCAAGGCCATGAAACCTGAAATCTAACACTGCTAGGTAACTGGGAGCGTTTCCTGGTGGTAAAGAATCTGCCTGCCAATTCAAGAGACCGAGGTTCATTCCCTGGGTCGGGTAGACCCCCTGGAGAAGGGAATGGCAACCAACTCCAGGGTTCTTGCCTCAGAATCCCATGGACAGAGGAGCCTGATGGGCTACAGGCCATGGGGGTCCCAGAGAGTCAGACACAACTGATTGAGCACGCACACACATGGGTAAGAGGGAGCAAGCATATATAGTTTCTCAACAGATGACATAGTGATAGTTAAGTTGTACAAATAAGCAGGGAATGTTCTCCAAGCCCTCCTGTCTGGCTTCCTATTTTAGTGGTGTGAAAGCACTTTGGGAATCTTCTAGAAAGATTCCCTACATGCACAGCATGCTATTTATTCAAAATAAGGAGTTGCCTCCACAGATAATTGCTCCTGCGGTCTCAAAGTTGTCAGGGAAAAAAAAAATGATTTATTACTCAGTATTTGTGAATAAACATCATCATTTTTGCCAGATGCCATGAAAGATTTAATTGACTCATTTCTGATAACCCGTGGCCAGGAGCTAATTCATTTGCTTGCCATTTAGCTGATAATTTATTCTGGGAAGTTTAGAGGCACAATTTATTGCTTGGAAATCATACTAATGTCATACCGTTATCTAGAGAGTTTTGCTAGAGCCAGGTTTGTTACTGATAAAGCCTGCCATAAGAAAGTTCCAAATTATCTTGATCAGGCCTCTGCAATGAGGAAATTGTGTAGCAAAATCACTTCTTCCCCCTATAAAGCATCTTCGAGTGCGTGTTTTGTTTTCCTAGGTGTTTCTGTTTTCGTTTTGTTTTGTTTTTTTGCTGTTGCTTTTTGATGATAAAACATCTAGCATTCTTATGATCTCCATCCCTGAAGATCCTGGTCTGTTCTTGCATTTAATCCACCCATTTATCCGTTGAAGGACATTACTAAACCTTGCTCCAGTCCTGTCATTTCATGGCAAACAGATGGGTAAAAAGTGGGAACCGTGGCAGATTTTATTTTCTTGGGCTCCAAAATCACTGCAGATGGTGAGTACAGCCATGAAATTAACAGATGCTTGCTCCTTGGAAGAAAAGTTATGACCAACCCAGACAGCATATTAAAAGGCAGAGACCCTTGTTGTTACTCTGCCAACAAAGGTCCGTCTAGTCAAAGCTATGGTTTTTCCAGTAGTCATGTATGGATGTGAGAGTTGGACCATAAAGAAGGCTGAGCATTGAAGAATTGATGCTTTTGAACTGTGGTGTTGGAGAAGACTCTTGAGACTCCCTTGGACTGCAAGGAGATCCAACCAGTCCATCCTAAAGGAAATCAGTCCTGGGTGTTCATTGGAAGCACTGATGCTGAAGCTGACACTCCAATACTTTAGCTATATTTTGTGAAAAGCTGACTCATTGGAAAAGACCCTGATGCTGGGAAAGATTGAAGGCGGGAGGAGAAGGGGACGACAGAGGATGAGATGGTTGGATGGCATCATTGACTCAATAGACATGAGTAAGAGCAAATTCCGGGAGATGGTGAAGGACAGGGGAGCCTGGCGTCTTGCAGGCCACGGGGTCACAAAGAATAGGACATGACTTAGTGACTGAACAACAACAAATCTTTACTGTAAATGAATTTGAGTATCAGGATCTAATAGACATGATACATTAGAGTCACACAATCCTAATTTATAAAGTAATGACATCACACAATACCAAAACATGTTTATTTTTTGTCTTATGATGTCCCAGAAACAGTTCTAAGGTCTTTAATCCCAGACAGCGATGCTAGCTCTATTTTACAGATGAGAAAACTGAGCCACAGAGAGCTTAAGTGTCTTGCCGAAGGTCACACAGCTGGTAAAATGCACGGCTTGAGTCTTTAATTCTAGAATGCGTTTTTGCCGTTACAGGAAATTGGACAAGCTATCACAAAGCATTGCTGCCTGTCTCACTCCACTTTCCCCTAATGTTGACATCATCCACTTCCAAATGTGATAGCAACAGTCAGTCACCAAAATGGCAAAGATTAAGACATTAAAAAACACTGTTGAAAATATCACGCTTGGTTGTTCCTGATCAACATGCAAAATGCATATGTCCTTTGAAATAATAATGCCATTATCGTAGCATAGCCTATTGGAAAAGCCACATACATACTCTCCCAAGTATGCAAATAGATTTATACCATGATTTTTTTTATGGGGAGGAGAAGGAGACGGCAGACGATGAGATGGCTGGATGGCATCACCGACTCGATGGACATGAGTTTGGGTAAACTCCAGGAGTTGGTGATGGACAGGGAGGCCTGGTGTGCTGCAGTCCAAGGGGTCGCAGAGAGTCCGACAGGACTAAGCGACTGAACTGAACTGAACTGAACTGTTTACAGTAGCAAAAAACCGGAAACAATGTAAATGCTCATCAGTACCGTTATCCAATCAAATCCTAGCATGCTTGACACTCTCTGACTTTCTGAGTGTCTCAGTGGGATGACAGTGGAAAATGCCCAAGATGGATTGCTAGATAAAAGAGATGTCGCAAAATAACACTGAGAGATTCCCGTGTGTGTCACATCAGGTATTGTGTATTTTTGAAAAAGAGCAAAACAGACAACAGCTAAGGGAAGACACACCACTAATTGTTAGAAGTTGTTCCTTCTGCAAAGTAGGAGGGGGTGGGTGAGTTACTTTAGAGGAAGTGGCGGGGGGGGGGGCGGGCGGAGATGGGAGGATGGAGAACTTTCTAAATAACGATGGCTGGGAATATAACTGAGGTCGTGAATTAATAAAGTTGCAATTTGAGTGCTCTGATCAATCTGTCCTGCATTATTTGCACAAATCATATACATATACATATATATTTATAAAATGAGTCTAGAAGTTGTGGAGCACCATTTTTCTTTCGTGCACTGCAGTCTGGCTGCAAAGATACATGAGCGGTCCAGCTCCAGGGAAGGATGCAGATAGCAGTGGCCGGCACTGACCATAAATGTACATCTCAGAGAGGGTGATGGCCTCTGACTTTCGGACTGCACTCCAGAAGGCACGCCAAGCCCAAGAGGGGAGAGACGGCCCAGGGCAGGAAGGAGTGCTAGGGACTGAACCGCCTGTTGAGTGCTGGGCCTGTTCGCTCAGTCTCTTATTTTGATTTCTTCGTCCGCATCTCCAGTGAGTCCCATGCAAAGGCCTGCATTTATCCTCTAAGGACTCTTCCTTCCTGTCTCTTATTTGACAACTCTTTTTCTTTTTTTTCTGCTTGTGTTACATTCCGGGTCATCTTGTCAGAAGTATCATTCAATGCTCAGTGATATATAATCCATGGAGGTTTCCCTTTGATTCATATCTAGTCCATGAAGGTACTTTGAAGTCAGTAATATTACATTTCACACACACAGATCTGTTTATCCCTTCATCTAAAAAAAGATTTTAAAATTTACTGAAGTTCTATATTTTAGATGGGGTGTGGAATGAAGTTATTACAATACTATGTGAGGCAATACTGTGGGGGAACACAGTGGAATAAGAAATTTTAAAGAGCCTTTGGCCCTAATGAATTTTAAATCATAGTAGAGGAAATATAATATACAAATAAACATGAAAAATCAAATCAGTGGAGCAGTAGGTAGAATAACTGGAACTCTTCAAGAAATCAGCTCCAACTGATGGAAAGCTCCTGGATACCAGAGGGAACTCTACTCAACACTGTAATGATTTATACAGCAAAAGAAACTAAAAAAAGAGTGGGTATATGTATGTGTGTAACGGATTCAATTTGCTGTATGCCTGCAACTAACACCACATTGTAAATCAACTCTATTCTGATAAAATTAATCAAAAAAATAAAAAGAAAGCAATCAATTCTTAAGCCCCTGGAACCTGCAAGTTCTATATGGAAACAAGGTCTTTGAAAATGTGATTTGGGGTCTTGAGATGGAGAGATTACTGTGGATTAAGCAGGTGGGCTCTGAACATGTCACGTGCATCAAGAAGGCAGAGAGCGATTTACACGGACAGGGAGCAAGACGCTTTGAAGGCCGAGGGCGAGGGATTTGAAGATGTTGATCTCAAAGACGCGACAGACACGACCACAAGAGCGAGGGCGCCTGGAGCCCCCCAGAAGCTAGAAGAGGGGGGGAGGGAACCTCCCTTGGGGTCTCCAGTGAGAGCTCAGCCCTGGGACACCTGGATTTCTGACTTTGAGCCTTCTGAAAGGTTAGAGAATAAATTTCTGTGGGTTTTAAGGCACCCCACCCCAAGTGGGTGGCAATTTGACTGCATTGCCTTTTAGCTGGTAAGTCATGCCCAACTCTTTGCGACCCCGTGGACTGTAGCCCGCCAGGCTCCTCTGTCCATGGGACTCTCCAGGCAAGAATACTGGAGTGGGTTGCCATCTCCTCCTCCAGGGGGTCTTCCCGCCTCAGGGATCAAACCCACGTCTCCTGCATTTGCAGGCAGATGCTTGACCATGAAGCCACCTGGGAAGCCCCTGTAGTGATGCTAGTGGTAATCAAACAAGAAAAAAAAAAGAAAAAGAAGGAGATGGAGGAGGGGAAGAAGTAACTGTATAAATATATTTTAATTATGTACAAAGAATGCATTAATATAATAATACATATAACAGTTAGCAGCAATCATTTTTATTATCCTAAGGGAGTTAATGGTGGAAGTTTCTAGAAGGACAGAAGTGGGTATCATGAGAAAAGATCATCTTCTGGGTAAACTGTGAAAGTTCAGTAGATGGGACATGTGATGGAGAGTGGATGAACATGCCATCCTGACAGCCTGGAAAAGCCCGGCCAGCTCTAGCAAGTGGATGCACAAAGGGTGGCTGATGCATTTTCATCTCCCACCCCACAATGTCAGCTTCAACCTGTGGACATGGTTGAAGCATGTAGCAGTGTTTTAGGACTGATGTGTGTCCCCAAACTGACAAGGGTTCTGTGTGTGCGCTCAGTCATGTCTGACTCTTTGTGACCTCAGGGACTGTAGCCCGCCAGGCTCCTCTGTCCATGGGATTCTCCAGGCAAGGATACTGGAGCGGGTCACCATGCCCTCCTCCAGGGGATCTTCCCCACCCAGGGATGGAACCCACGTCTCTTACGTCTCCTGAACTGGCAGGTGGGTTCTTTACCAACGGCACCACGAGAGTTCTATCAAACCATGATGTGACGTTTTAAACCATCCAGTGGGATCGGGTGTCGACCCGTGTACTGACTTCTGATAGAGTTGGCGAAGCTTCCTTTGAACTCAGGTCACGATTATCTTTTCCTAGATCAGGAGGTTCTCAGGCTGGTCTGTGTGTTAGAATCAACCCAGCAGTTTTGAAAAACCCGGTACTCAAGCTGAACCCCAGACAATTATTTCCCAATCTCCAAGGGTGGGACTCAGGCGGATGTATTTTTGAAAGTTCCAGTCAGACCCTTCCCCAAATGTTTCATGTCTGTGTCCTTCCTTATCTGTTAGTCTTTATCTCCTAAACCCTTTATCAGTGATCCCCAACCTTTTTTGCACCAAGGACTGGTTTTATAGAAGACAGTTTTTCCACGGATTGGGGCAGGGCGGGGAGAGGATGGTTGCTGAATATTCAAGTGCATCACATTTATGGTGTGCTTTATTTCTATTATTATGACATCAGCTCCATCTCACGTCATCAGGCATGAGATCTCGGAGGCTGGGGACCCCTGCCGCAAACCATCATACTCAGCTGGGGGGATTCCCCTGGCCAGGGATACAATGCAATGTCAGGAGATTTTCGTGGTTCAGTTCAGTCACGTGCGACTGTTTCCAACCCCATGGACTGCGGCACACCAGGCTTCCCTGTCCATCACCAACTCCCAGAGCTTGCTCAAACTCATGTCCATCGAGTCAGTGATGCCATCCAACTGTCTCATCCTCTGTCGTCCCCTTCTCCTCCCACCTTCAATCCTTCCCAGCATCAGGGTCTTTTCCAATGAGTCAGTTCTTTGCATCAGGTGGCCAGAGTATTGGAGTTTCAGCGTCAGCATCAGTCCTTCCAATGAACACCCAGGACTGATTTGCTTTAGGATGGACTGGTTGGATCTCCTTGCAGAGATGGAAATTCATGGTTGTCATAAACTAATTAGCATCCTACTATACCCTATAGTATGAGCTTGCTAGGTGGCTCCTGGGCAGGGAAGATGCCCTGGAGAAGGAGATGGCAGCACACTCCAGTGTTCTTGCCTGGAGAATCCCATGGACAGAGGAGCCTGGAGGGCTACAGTCCACAGGGTCGCAAAGAGTCGGACATGACTGAGCGCTCACCCACACCCTCGAGTCCAGGGACGCTGCTTGATGCCCTACAAGACCCAGGATGGTCCCCAGCACAGAGAACTACCCAACCCCAAGCATCAACAATGCCGAGGCTGACATACTTTGTCCCAAACCCTGGGAAATTTTATTACTGCCTTCCTGAGTCCATGAGTAACTGCCAGACTCTTGCACATCCTTTTTTTTTTTTTTTTTTCTACTTTGGACTGTAACTGACAGTCTGAAGGTGGTGGGTGGGTGGAAGGAAGAGAGTGCTGAGTAGTGGAAACACCTGGGCTGAATCACCGCCTCCCGCACACACACAAGTGCCTCTAGGAGGTTCGTCAGGGGGACAATTAGCAGTTTTTGAGGACAAGGGGAAGCAACTATTTGCATACTCCTTTCCTGCCTGAATTGTGTCTGTGAGAGCTGAGTTAATGATCTGGTAAGTTTCAAGGACATGCTCCGTGTTGAGGTCGGACCCAAGGTCTTTGCTCCGTCAAGGTTTGGAACCAAGCTTCATCAGTACCGAAGGGTGGGTTCGTCAGTGAAATCACACACGTGGGCAGACAGGGCGTCTCCACGTGCCAAGATGCCACAGCATCCTTCAGGAAACGGCAGACGACTGGGTGGGGACCCAAGAGGAGGTCCTCACGTGGCTGTGCATGTCTGACCAGGGGACCTCCTGACTGCTTCTCTGTTTGCAGACCGTCCACTGTCTGGAGTGGTCCCAAGGGGTTGTCGGCCGGAGGCGACCGAGCTCCTCTGGGTACCTTTCTGCTCTTTGCAAATTGGGGGGGTGGGAGTACTAGTGTTGTGCAGTGGGACAGCAGGGACCCTGCCCAAAGTCCCAGCGTGCACAGGACGGCCCCCCAAGGTGAAGACACTGCAGAATGAAACTGGGCATTAGACCCTATTACGGAAGTATGGCTATTAGGTCACATTATGAATTATTACGTGATTATCTTAGCTATAACAAGGCTATTGTGATTATGTAGGAGTGTCAGAGATACATATTAAAGTCTGATTATGTAGAAATATGTCCTTATCCGGGCTTCCCAGATGAGGGAATGGTTGGATGGCATCACCGACGCGATGGACATGAGTTTGAGCAAGCTCCAGGAGATGGTGATGGATGAGGAAGCCTGGCATGCTGCAGTCCATGGGGTGGCAAAGAGTCAGACATGACCGAGTGACAGAACTGAACTGGGCTTCCCAGGCGGCGCCAGTGGTAAAGAACCTGCCTGCCAATGCAGGAGGCTTAAGAGATGCAACTTTGATTCCTGGGTGGGGAAGATCCGCTGGAGGAGGGCATGGCAACCCACTCCAGCATTCTTGCCTGGAGAATCCCATGGACAGAGGACAGTCCACGGGGTCACAAAAAGTTGGACACGACTAAAGCAAAAGCATGCACACACACATGTCCTTGTCTGTAGGAGATACCTATTAAAGTACTGGATGTCTAAAACTTAATTTCAAATAGCAGAGCAAAAACCAAGAGCATGGATGATACCTACACCAAAGTAATGCAAACATGAACAATTCTGAATTTAAGTTGTGTGCATATGGTGTTCATTTCAGTATTCTGTCACATTTTTTTTTTAATTTGGCTTCTTTTTCCATAGTAAAAAGCTGTAAAACATGAAAAAAACAAAAAAAAAGAATCCAGCCTAAATGTCAATGATGCTGAGGTTGAGAAACCCTAGAAAGAGCAGGTAGGATAAAGAAAAAGATGAGCAGCCCTATTAATAATCTTTATGTATACCTATGGCTGATTCATGTTGAGGTTTCGCAGAAAACAACAAAACTCTGTAAATCCATTCAGTTCAGTTCAGTCGCTCAGTCGTGTCCGACTCTTTGTGACCCCATGGACCACAGCATGCCAGGCCTCCCTGTCCATCACCAGCTCCCGGAGTTTACTCAAACTCATGTCCATCGAGTCGGTGATGACATCCAACCATCTCATCCTTATCGTTCAATAAAAAAATAACAGTGATTTACTTACATGCTGACATCCTCTCTCCTCCAAATACTTGCTGCCTAGTTATCTGCTGTCCTAACAATCACGCTCCACCAGTGGGTTTTACAACAAAATGTCAAGCTGGGCTGCAATGGAATACATAGCCACCCTCTGGGGGGTGTTTTAGTGTTCAGTACTTGCTAGTGGCGCTTCCGCTAGATGGCTCAGGCAGGAAAGAATCTGCCTGCAGGGCAGGAGACACAGGTTCGATCCCTGGGTCGGGAAGATCCCCTGGAGGAGGGCATGGCAACCCACTCCAGGATTCTTGCCTGGAGAATCCCATGGACAGTGGAGCCTGGCGGGCTACAGTCCAGGGGACCTCAGAGTTGGACACAGTTGAGCAACTAGACAGCAATGACTTGGTCATATGGGACACCTGAAGAACGTTCACCTCATTTCTCAAGTGGCCCATTGAGACTCTGTGAACGGTTACCTTGAAAACAACAGTCGGCTATGATTTAAGCCAGCATTTTTGTGACGTGTTTGAACACTGACTGCTCTTTCAGGGTAGACCCCCACTGTTTCCAACTCCAATGCTGGGGTCCCTTTTATCCTGGCTTCCCCAGCCTCCTGTCCTGGGACACTCCCAATGCTGGGGTCACCCTGCATTCCTTAGAACTGGTTTTTCAAGTAGCTTTTTTTTTTTTTCGTGGGTGGGGGAGGATGGAAGGGAGAGATGGAGGGGGAGGGGGGATGTTTCATCTGCATATCCTGCCAAAGTCTAATTGGGTGATTAGCATGCTACCATTCAGAATAGGAAATCAGTCCTGAATATTCATAGGAAGGACTGATGCTGAAGCTGAAGCTCCGATACTTTGGCCGCCTGATGCGAAGAGCTGACTCACTGGAAAAGACCCTGATGCTGGGAGAGATTGAAGGTGGGAGGAGAAGGGGAGAACAGAGGATGAGATGGTTGGATGGCATCCCTGACTCCATGGACATGAGTTTGAGCCAACTCCGGGAGTTGGTGATGGACAGGGAGGCCTGGCGTGCTGCAGTCCATGGGGTCGCAAAGAGTCGGACACGACTGAGCGACTGAACTGAACTGATCCAGAAAAGAGATGATTAAACATATCTTGTCATGACAGAGACCCTTCTTATACACACAGTTGGTCTTTTTTTTTTTTTAATTTTTTTTCCATTTATTTTTATTCGTTGGAGGCTAATTACTTTACAATACTGTAGTGGTTTTTGCCGTACATTGACATGAATCAGCCATGGATTTACATGTGTTCCCCATCCCGATCCCCACTCCCGCCTCCCTCTCCATCCCATCCCTCTAGGTCTACAGTTGGTCTTTTTACAGGATAAAGGATCATATAATGAACAATCACAGGTGCTTGTTCTAGAGAGTTGCTACAAAATATTCCAGCCCTCTCATTGTAAGATTGAATTTTCTTTTTATCCAATTTGACAAAGTTCAAGGACCACCAGAGGTGTCCCTAAAGGTAAGACTGGTAACGACGTAAATCCACTCTTCTGTGTCCCTGTTTGTACTGTATTTTACTTCTTTATCCTCAAATGTAAGATCATGCGTCCCATTTCAATAATCGCCCTGTTAATGGCTGAACCCACCATGGAAACCCCCGAGAAGTCACGCAGTGGCCACACTGGCTCCAAATGAGTCCCTAATGGTGAAATGTCAGCTCAGCCTCACCAAAATGGAGGGTAGAGATCCAGCCCACGTGCCCAGCCTCTGATCCTGTGAAACCATCTCATCAAGGCATTCCAATACAAGGCACTGACGTGCTCTATAGAAGGGTTGCTGCTTTAATTAGAAAATTCAGCAGGGCATCGTTTCCAAAACCCAAGTACCGGTTTGCCTTTGTGTCTAAAGCGGTGAACCGCTGACAAATTCCAACAGATAAATTCTCCAACATGTGGAGGATTATCTAGTGACATTGAATGTTATCCTACACACCCAAAATGCACTCCTACACGCATATGTATGGAAACGGTTACAGAGGTAACTAAATGTGTATCACAAATAATAAGAATTCAGTATGTGTGTATATAAATGTGCATTTCTGTATGTGTCATATATACACAAACATGTATGTGTGATGTACATATACACACAGATACATGCATAGACACATGTAGGCATAAATACTTGAAGTATATATGGGCACATGCATACATAATTAGATTGACATATAGGTAGATACGGGGCTTTCTCTGGTAAGTCAGCTGGTAAAGAATCCACCTGCAATTCAGGAGACCCTGGTTCGATTCGTGGGTAGGGAAGATCCACTGGGAAAAGGAATGGCAACCCGCTCCAATATTCATGGGCTTCCCTGGTGGCTCAGAGATGGTCAAGAATCCACCTGCACTGCGGGAGACCTGGGTTCCATCCCTGGGTTGGGAAGATGCCCTGGAGGAGGGCATGGCAAGCCACTCCAGTGTTATTGCCTGGAGAATCCCATGGACAGAGGAGACTGGAGGGCTACAGTTTATGGGTTTGCAAAGAGTCACTCAATCATGTCCGACTCCTCCAACCCCATGGACTGTAGTCCCCCAGGCTCTGTCCATGGGGGATTCTCTAGGCAAAAATACTGGAGTGGTTTGCCATTTCCTTCTCCAGTGGATCTTCCCTTCCCAGGGATCGAACTTGTGTCTCCTATATTGACAGGCGGGATTTTTTACTGCTAAACCACCCGGGAAGCCCCACATATATACATATATATATCCATACATGTATATATATCCATACATGTATACATACCTACATCCCATGATACATCCTGAAGTTTTTAAATACAAGTAAATCCTTGATATCAGCTTGCCTTCATGCCGTTTTTTTTTTCCCCCTCTCTTCAAAATGGACTTCTGCAAACTAATAGAAATATTTCTCTATTTTATTTTTAAGGTTGATGTATGGTAGACTCTAGATAAGTATCAGAGAGATGATATAAGTGGATTTATTGAATTAACTAGCAAATCTCTCTTCGGATTTGGATATTAGGTAGGTTAATTTAAAGCAGGCTCAGCAAACTGCAGTCCCCAGGCTGTATTGCCTGTCTTTTTTTTTTTAATAAATAAAGTTTTATTAGCGCGTGACTGTACCTGTTCACATAGATACTGTCTGGAACAAAGGTATGTGTGATATAGACTGTGTGGGTCAAAAAGGCAAAATATTTACTATTTTCCCCTGTACAGGAAAACTTTTGCCTACCCCTAATACAGACTCCAGGCTGTTAGTAATTTTTTGTCGCAGAATTTGACAGCCTCTAGGTAGGGTGGCGGAGAAGGCAATGGCACCCTACTCCGGTACTCTTACCTGGAAAATCCCATGGACAGAGGAGCCTGGTAGGCTGCAGTCCGTGGGGTGGCGAAGAGTCAGACATGACTGAGCGACTTCACGTTCACTTTCACTAATACAGACTCAAGAGAACCAAGTTCTGCTGTGTTTAAGGAATAAGGGATAATAAGGAAACGTTTAGAGTAATAAGGAGACTGAAACACATAGCTTCCACTCAGGAGCAAAGTCAGATATCCTTAAACTGGCTGCTGTCAAAAACTGGGAAAAGACTAGCCGAGTCCTGCACCTCGGTGGAAATCACTCAGAGGGCTCTCTTCCTGAAAACGGCCAGTGCATTTATTTTTTAGACACATCGCTGACAACCATCTCCCGGGTGCCATGGGCTGCTGCTTTCGTGGGTCCCCAAGAGCTGAGTTGAATCACGACAGTTCAGCCTTCATGATTAAGAAGAATCAGAGCTACAGATGGTTACCGTGATGGCTGTGTTTTCATGGGACCGTTTTCCAAGCTGTGTGTGTGTGTGTGTGCGCGCGCGTGTGTCTCGGGATGTGTGTTTCACTCTTTCAGCACGTGTGTGTACACGCCCACACTATGCATGACTTAGATTTTGAATCTTACTGCTTTTACTTTGTACGCCTGAGGGATGCATTGATTTTTGATGATAAAATGTCATTCAGTGTTAAGGAGCCCAGGTCTTTCAGTTCACCCAGGAGAGGATGTGAAGGGCTGAGGGATTTGGGGATGGGGACTTTTGATGCATTTAGCCTTGGCGATGCCATCACTAAGCAGGTAGGCATTCATTCCTGCAAACATCCTACATGTGTGAGCAATGTCCTCTCGTTCTAAACGGACTATGTTGTGGGTGCAGCGCAAAGTGAAAGTGTTAGTCACTCTGTAGCATCCGACCTTGTGACCCCAGGGACTGTAGCCCACCAGGCTCCTCTGTCCATGGGATTCTCCAGGGAAGGATATTGGAGTGGGTGGCCATCTCCTCCTCCACGGGATCTTCCCAACCCAGGGATCGAATCCAGGTCTCTTGCATTGCAGGTGGATTCTTTACTGTCTGAACCCCCGTAAGCCATCTCCTTATACCAAATCTGGGACTTCCTCTTGCTGGTCCATGCCCTCTGGCCAAAGACCACTATGAACTGAGCAGTTGGATGTATCACTTGTTGCAAAAAGAAAACAAATACAGGGATGGCTTCTCAGGGCAGCCAACCGTGTAGACAACAGAAGCCTAGTAAACTATCTGAAAGACATACTCCAGAATCATCCCACCCGATGGATGGATAAGGATGCTGGGTATGCATTCACCTCATATGTCATGGTCTGAGGGATGCTAATGAGGCCAGCATCTCTCTAGAACCTCTGACTATCCTGTCCTTGGTCCCGGCATGCTTCCCATGGTGAGAAAGATACTCCAAGAAGAGAAGCAGGGGTATTGACAGTGAGCAACTTGTGGCATGAAATGAGTGGCTGTGTGAAACTCATTCAGGCGTGTCTGACTCTTTGCAACCTGTAGCCCCACAGGCTCCTCTGTCCATGGGATTCTCCAGGCAAGAATCCTGGAGTGGGTTGCCATGCCTTCCTCCAGGGGATCTTCCTGACCCAGGGATAGAACTTGGGTCTCCTGTACTGCAGGCAGATTCTTTACCATCTGAGCCATCAGTGAACAGCTTGTGGCATGTAGAGGTGGGTGCAAAGGCGGCGGGAATGGCCCAGGGACTGTCTCCACTCCGATCATCAAGTCTGTTCACATGCAGGTTGAGTCTGCTCCTCCAGGTATAGCAGACAGTATTCAAGAGGGTCCAGGCAACCGGAAGACAATGATGCCACTGGCCAACACACAAGACTATTCTGGGAATATTCTACTCGGTCTTGCTTATCCGTCTCTCTGCGGTTGGACCTTCCAGGTCACTGCCTGCACACCGATTCTTCTTTTGCTCCTGGCGAGGTTACTGCCACACCTCCCTAGTTCCATCCTGGTTTTCCTACTCAGATCTTCACTCGTGTGCTGACCCAAGCGAGCTTCCTAAAACGCTCATCCTCTATAATAGACTCACTTCCCTGCTTTCCATGTCTTTCAATCAGCAGAGAATAAAATCAAATTTCCTGGTCTCCACACAAGACTCTCCACCATCTGGGGCTCACCTTTATGGCTCGCCTCTGCCCACTTCCATGGAGGGGTCTGCTGGTCGAGTCCAGGGATCAGCAAATTCTTTTTCTGTCCCGGGACAGACAGGACCACATGGTCACTATTACTACCAGTCATCTCAGTTGCTGTAGGGTGAAAACAGTTGTCAACATCACAAAATAATGTAAGACGACGCAGATGGCTGCCTTCCAGTAAAACGTCACTGACGGACACTGAAATTTGAGTTTTGTGTAATTTTCATGAGTCACAAAGCACTCGTCTTCTTCTGACCTTTTCAACCACTTATAAATGTGAGCACCATTCTTAGCTCTATGGTCTATAGCTTGAAGACTCCTATGTGGCCACAGGCCACTAAGTGTCTCCCTCAAGACCCTATGCCAGACACTGCTGGTCCCTGTTCCAGGGACGACCTTCCCAACCTCACACATGAGTGAGGACTCTCGCTCATCCTTCAAGAATCAGCAGAGATACTCAGGACATAGGAGCTTAATGGCCCTGAGGTATCCCAGTTGGCACAGTTGGTGAAGAATCTGCCTGCCCATGCAGGAGACATGGAAGACGCAGGTTCAGTCCCTGGGTCAGGACCATCCCCTGGAGAAGGAAATGGAAACCCACTCCAGTATTCTTGCCTGGGAAATCCCCTGGACAGAGGAACCTGGCTGGCTATCACAGTCCATGGGGTTGCAAAGAGTCAGACACGACTGAGCGCAAACACACACACATCTCAAAAGAACAGGGTTGCACTCCAGCCCTTTAAACTCTATTGCAAGTGGAGAGCATTGACCTCAGACAACAGATTCAATCCCCGTGCCCACACTTAAGTTCTCCATTGCTTTCCTGCGGACGGTAAGTGGCTGGAGACCGGGACTGTCTCCTTTCTCACTCCTCAGTACCTCACCTTCATTGACACATGAAAAGTGAAAGTGTAAGTCGCTCAGTCGTGTCTGACTGTTTGTGACCCCATGGACTGTAGCCCATCAGGCTTCTCTGTCCATGAAATTCTCCTGGCAGATACTGGAGTGGGTTGCCATTCCCTTCTCCAAGGGATCTTCCTGACCCAGGGATCGAACCTGGGCCTCCTGTATTGCAGGCTTTTTTGTAATGCATGAATGAATAAATGATTTAAGGGTGCCCCAAGTTGGGTGTTAGGTTTCCCACTGGATCGGGTATGGAGTCAGTGTCTGTGCTTGCATTTGTCCATCTGACCTGCGGCCTGGAGAAGTGCATTACATGTGTTTTTTTTCAACCTCATTCTCAAGTAGTAAGCGGCCATATTCTGAGTCATCTTGACCTTTTCAGGTACATACATATGCATGAGACATTTGTCAATATTTAAATACTCTTTAGATGATACAAAGAGACATTACGCAGTTGCTGTCCAATTAACTGCATGCATCATTTTGGAGGATCATCCAATTAGTGACAAGCATATTGATCATTGGCTAATGTTAATTAGACAGCCATAATTGTTTTAAAATACATAGGAAATAATATCCGCTCTAGAAAGGTATGTTTAAGTATCTATTTAATCTCTGAGGTACTTAGGAAACTGCCCTTATGGGAATAATTTTACAGGGTCATAATACTCAGTAAAAATCCTAACTATTCTCTGACTCATTATTAAAATTCAAGATTGCAGTGCAGCATATACCAAATGATGTATTGTACATAATGACTTTCTTATTCAATTTTTCTAATCTCTATTTTTCATCCCCTTGGTTTTTTTTTTTTTTCTCAGTAATTGTCCAGAGCTTTAAATAAAAGAATAGTGGTGATTGAATCTTCACACGTCTTTATTTTTAGACTCATATCTTAAAATCTGCAGAATGAGTGGCAGAGAGTAGTGGAGACGGTGCATGAAAATCATGGTAGGTTATCACGTGTCCTTCAGCTCAGCCGACTGACAAAGAAGGGGAAAACCGTGGAGAGAACCACAGCTCTGCCGTCCATTATGGGAGAGGCTGCCTGTAGATACTAGGATCTCTGCCTGGGAGGATGGCTCTGGGGGACTCCTCCAGAAAAAGGCTACACACAAACATGAAACCCGGTCATGTTAGCTGCACACCCAGCTCAAGGGTCACAGACCGAGTCTGTGAGTGTAGGGTAGGTTTGGGGATCCAAACTGAAATGGAGTTTGTCCCCCATGTCTTCTGCCTGTCTTGTCTGTAGAAAAACTTCAGCCAAAGAGTAAGTTTCAACCTGAAAGAAGTGGGGGAAAAAATGCAGAAACAGAGGAAAACAGTTCAACAAGACTAAAGCGTTTAGTCATGAAGCACAGTCAAGGACGTCTGGCTCTTCCTCCAGGGCTATAGACGATATTCTGAGCCATATCCTGTGAGCTGTCTCACAGATATTGAAACCCCCAGCAGCTGGAGAAGTTAACTACACGATGTCCAGACTAACACCTAGACAAAAGCGGACGTCATTCTGAGAACTGGCCTCAAGAAAATGGGAGCAAACCAACCCTGGAAGGGAAGACCAACTGTACTTAAAAGAATCAAGATGACGCTGATCAGGCCTCCGGCGGCCAACTTCAACATGAACATCAGAGCTGAATGCTTTATTTCTGCATGTACCCCCCTCACTTCTGCCTATAAAATCTCTTGCCCCCTGACTAGCAGTGATGGGGGACTTGGCCTCTCAGTGGGAGTATACCCTTACCCCTTTCCCCTCTGGTTACCAGCAGAGAGCCTTGCTGCACAACCGTGGCTCTGTGACCGTTGCCAGAATAATCCCTCCATCTCAAATCGTCACATCCTGGGTACCCACTGCTCATAGACCAGGGCGGGCGGGACTCTGGTAAACACCCCTGAATGGACTCATTGTTCTGTGTCTCTCAGGGCTCCACACTGCCTCTCCAGGCAGAGCTTGAACAAACACACACACATGCACACAAAAGAAATTCTAGAAGAGCTTGTTGCTTGAACAAGTAAGAGTGCTAACTCCTTTCCAAAAGAGAAAGACACCTTAAAAAAAAAGAAAATCAAGTGTCCACTCTGTAATCATGTATCATCACATAACCTGTGCATGGAGACCAGGTAGCAATATGCCCTTGTAGGTGTTTTAATAGCTCAGTTGTGTCCGACTCTTTGCAAACCCATGGACCATAGCCCACCAGGCTCCTCTGACCGTGGGATTCTCCAGGCAAGAATACTGGAGTGGGTTGCTGTTTTCTTCTCCAGCGTGTCTTCCCAGACCAGGGATCGAACCTATGTCTCCTATATTGGCAGGCGAATTCTTTACCAGGGAGCCAGCAGGGAAGCCCAGAAATACGCCCTAAGAGAGGTCATTCCACTTGTGTTTAGAAGGTCACTGGTGACTGACCTTGACAATATCTGAGACTGAACAGTAACAATAGATGTAGGGTAGGTTCAGAAATAAGCATGAGGTGAGAGTTGCGACCGTGAGTGTAGATGACGCTAAAACTGGCGGAACACTGACAGATGGTGTTTGGCAACCACATTGGGACACACGGGGAACTCGTTCGTTTATAGACGCTCTTGTTCTTCTTCAAAAGGTTGGCAGTGAGAGAGGGGGGAAAGGATGGATTTGGTCCATGGTTCCCTGGAGACTAGAGAGAAGAAAGGAAGCAGATATATACATCATTGTGCAGGGGATACGAAAAACCAAGGAAGGTTACTCCTTGATAATGACTCTTTTCCCCTTTCATCAGAAGATTGGCCTGGGATTGGGGACTGGTGAGATGGAGCTGATTTGGTGAAAGAACAACGGATGAATGAGAAGGGTGTAGAGGTTAGACCTTGACGTTCTAGAGAGGTGACGGTAGCAACTGAAGTCAGATGGAAAGGGGACTGTTAGGGAAATTTCTGCAGAGAGGAAGAACTTAAGTCTCTCATTCATGGTGGACATTTAATAAAGGGGTGAGCGTTGAGGTCCCTGAAACAGTAAACAAACCATGATGAGTTTTCTATGAGGGCTGACTTTTAGGTCCGTGTTCCATATTTTGCTTGCATGATGGCTTTGCTTATGACGTGGGAAGTGATCCTTTTCATGAGCTATTTCTGCAAGTACACATCTCCTCCAGCAAGCCACTTGAGACTCAGCTTCCACGAGACCTCCCTGGTGGTCCAATGGCTAAGACTCTGTTCTCCCAAGGCAGGGAGACCAGGGTTTGATCCCTGGTCATGGAACTAGATCCCACATGCCACAACTAAGAGTCTTCATGAAGACCCAGAGCAACCAAAGAAAGAAAGAAAGATTTTTTAAAAAGAAAAAAGAAAGAAAGAATCACCTTCCTACATCTTGGAAGGAAATGAACAAGATGAGTTACTAGCATCATCCCTTACACTGGAACCTCTCACCACACTGGGAAAATTGCCCTTTCAGTCTGGCTGGGGACCACAGAGATGACACACGTAATTTTTTTCTTCTCCTTTTCTTCCAGCAATAATTTTGGCCTGGAGGCATGAGATTTGATCATGAAACAGGCTACTGACTAAACCACAGGCAAATACCAGAAGCCTGAGTCCAGTATAAATCTTGACAAATAAGTCATGACATTAAACAGCTCCGGAGGAGGGCATGGCACCCCACCCCAGTATTCCTGCCTGGAGAATCCCCATGGATGGAGGAGCCTGGTGGGCTGCAGTCAGACTTGACTGAAGCGACTTAACACACGCACGACATTAAACAGGCACAACTCAGTCCAGTGAGAATGTGTGAAGAGGATGGGAGGCATGCCTCTTGGATGTTTGTGGCTCCTTCCATCTAGGGGCTTGACAAGGTCAAGGCGACATGCAGGGAATGACTGCAAGTGTCGTGTTGGAGCCCAGAGCCCTCCATGAGCATGGGGCTTGGTCCAAGCTTCCCAAACATAACATGTGTAAAAGGGAGGGAACCTGGAAAGAATGTCATCATCACATTGAAGGTGTTCTGGGTGATTGCATCTCCTGGGGAGCTTTGGTCACCAAAGGCACTGTGTTTGTGCATGTGTGTGTGTGTGTGTGTGTGTGTGTGAGTGAATGCATGTGTGCATGCAGACACGTATGCTGTTCACGATCAAAGACAACACACGTTGTCTCTTCCCTGATCTGCTCCCACACGTGGTTCAGATGTTGTATTTTCCGCACGTCAGGTGCCAGGTGATGGTTGCTGACTTGGCTGAGGGCAGGCAGCTGGATGTCTCTGTTGGAATCTGTGACTGCTCCTTGCCATGCTGGAAAGTGGTGAGCTTTTACATTTCCTTCAAAGAGACAACTAAATTAAAAATGTCAAGGAAGTCATGGGGAGGTCTCCATCCCAACCGTGAGATGAGCCACAGGCCTTCCAGGCGCACTCGCTTACAACAGTTGAGGTTTCGTAAATAACCCAGTAGCTACTTCAACCGGGAGACCCGCAGGGGAGATGGAGATCCTGTCTCAGTGACACCCTGCGGAGTTTCCAGGTTAGTGACACAACAGCGGATCTACCACCGGAGCGTAAAAACCTCAAGAAAGCTTGCTGTGTCTTTCACACACCGGAAGAAGAGGAAGAAAGTGGAACCCACGCCTGCCCTGTTCTTCATGATTTCTCTTCCTGACTCACTTTGCAAACCTCTTTGCAAGCTCTCTGGCTTCCCATAAAGACATCACAGAAGCTGGCGATGGAGGAAAATTTTGGTCCCTCGTCATGTTTTCGTAATTACCTCCTCCGGCTCTCCACCCTACGAATTTATTTAGTAAACAGCTTGCTCATCAATACTTTAGCAATGAAAACACAGAATGCTTCCTTTAAAAAGGAAAAGAAGTAATGCAGCACGAAGCCAAACTTCTTACTAGGTAAGGAGAAGCTTTTTGAGGGTCCATCATTTTTCAAGATAGAAGGGCGACCTTTCATCTCACTTTAAGAGGTGTCAGACACAGAAAGCTCATTATCAGAGATGCTTAGATGGGTACTTCTTGTTGCTTCTTACCCCAGAAATTCCCATGTTTGTGTGAGTCATATTTTAACTGTGAAAACTTATAAATTATGCAAGATATTTTTACAGGAGGAGGAATTTAGTGAGCACTTAAGCAGAAGCAGGGTTGGTGTTTCTGAAGCCTCGAGAGAGGTTTAGAGAAGAAGAATTATGGTCAAGCATCAACTCCGGTGGCTCAGATGATAAAGAATCCATCTGCCAATGCAGGAGACTCGGGATCAATCCCTGAGTTGGGAAGATCTCCTGGAGGAGGAAATGGCAAGCCACTCCACTATTCTTGCCTGGAGAATCCCATGGACAGAGGAGCCTGGTGGGCTATAGTCCATGGGGTCGCAGAGTCAGACATGCCTGCAGCAACTTAGAACATCTGGGATCTTAGTTCCCAGACCAGGGACCCAATTCATTTCTCCTGCATTGAAAGGTGAAGTCTTAACCACTGGACTGCCAGGGAAGTCCCAGGCTATTTTATTTTGATGTCTGAATTATAAAATCTGAACAAGCTGATACAGGAAGCTGCGGATCCTCAAAAGGAGACATGGACTTTTCGATGAATAATAGGGACTGACGGTGCTTGACAGGGAAGAGAGGGACAGTTGATGGCTACATGCGTACGAATCCCCAAAGTATAAGTTTTGAGTTTCAAGGAGCGGTAAGTTCTGAGCTGATGACAGGCAGGACCTGTTCTGAACAAGTGAGGCCGTAGGACCGTCTTTTCTGAGCTCCACGGACCAGCCCTCAAGTCAATTTACTCGGTCTCCGAGGACATCCGACACTTCCACCATTGAGTTGTCTCAGTTAAACGAGACGCTGTCAGTTCTCAAGACGGATACCTTTTTTTTTTTTTCGTTCTGGGAGAAACTCTTTGTGGACAATCAAGAGCTATTTTTCTCTACCGCTGAGAGGGATTTTCTGAGAGGCACGTTCTCACATGAACGGCTTTGGCAAATAATTGTGTCAATTTAAAGAAGGCCAAGACCACACACTAAGCTCTCAGATAAATATCTATCCTTAGCATCAAGCCATCTCGGTTAAGCAGTCACCAGACGATAGCACACGCCACAAACAGGCTCATCGTCTGCTTGGCCAGCATCCAAAGCTGAGAGTGTCCTTCATACTATGAAGGTGAAATGAAATGATGGGCCATGTGAGCACGACCCAGGGACGTGCCGTGGGGTTTCTACCATATTGCGAATCGATCCTCGTCGAGCAAGGGGAGACTCACAAACAAAATCCAAGAGCAGCATGCATCTACCTGGGTGAACAGTGAGCCCTCCGGGGGCCCCGGCTTCGAGTCCGTCAAAGGATGGATGAGACAGGTGTCGGGTGATTACGGGGGCTCTGGGCAAAGGCACTGGGAAGCCACACCATCGAGGTGGCTGTGGGGGGCGTGGCAAGGGGCTTGATGAAATTGCATCTGCCTCATGACGCGGACATGGACCACACTGAGGAAACAGCTCTGGAGGAGTCAAGCTGTCCAGCTGCCATCCCAGCTCAAGTGGCTGGTCCCAAAGACAAGCATCACACAGCAGCTCCAAGGAGCTAGCTGTGTCCAGAGGCGGGTGTTCACAGCTGCCGCGCAGGACAGATGACATGGATGTGGGACGTGCTCTTGTCTGCAAGCAGCCTGCCCACACAGCAGCTCTGACTCCGGAGGGTAACTGTGAAAGTGAAAAGTCGCTCAGTCGTGTCCAACTCTTTGCTTCCCCCATGGACTCTACAGTCCATGGAATTCTCCAGGCCAGAATGCTGGAGTGGGTAACCTTTCCCTTCTCCAGGGCATCTTCCCAACCCAGGGATGGAACCCAGGTCTCCGTCACTGTGGGTGGATTCTTTACCAGCTGAGCCACTGGGGAAGCTCAAGAATACTGGAGTGGGGTAGCCTATCCCTTCTCCAGGGGATCTTCCCAACTCAGGAATCAAACAGGAGCCTCCTGCATTGCAGGCAGATTCTTTACCAATTGAGCTATGAGGGAAGCCCATGACCTTAGAGATACTCCTATGTTTTCAGATGATCAGACCCTAAGACTCGCTTGTCCACTCATGAGATGGGTCATTGTGCTGAGTGCTTATTTTCGGGTTTCCCGCATCATCAGCGTGTCTGACTCTGCGACCCTGTGAACTCTAGCCCACCAGGCTCCTGTGTCCACAGGATTTTTCCCAGGCAAGAATACTGGAGTGGGCTGCCATTTCCTCCTCCAAGGGATTTATAATAGGTTTGCACAAAGAGCTCTCCTCTGTACAGAACATGGTTTATCAATTTCAGTACTGTTGACATTTGGGACCAGATCATTTCTTTTTTTTTGTCAGGAGAGGCAGGTTTGATGCCTGGATGGGGAAGATCCCCTGGAGAAGGGTGTGGCAACCTGCTCCGGAATTCTTGCCTGGAGAATTCTATGGACAGAGGAGCCTGGTGGGCTACAGTCCATGGGGTCACAAACAGTCAGGCATGACTGGAGCGACTGAGCACGCACAGATGAACGCACAATCCCATTGATGGAGAGAGCTGTCTTAAGAGGTTTAGCAACTCTGACCCACCAGTAATAGACACCAGCACTTCCACTGCCTTCTCCCCAGCTGTGACGATCAAAAAGGAATCCAGACATTGCCAGATGTCCCCTGAGGAAAAACCTGCTCCCTGCTGAGACCCAGCAGCATGGAGTATCAGTTGAGCTCAGCTGTTCAGTTGTTCCAACTCTTTGCAACCCCATGGACCTCAGCACGCCATGATTCCCTGTCCATCACCAATTCCTGGAGTTTGCTCAAACTCATATCCATCGAGTCCATGATGCCATCCAACCATCTCACCCTCTGTCATCCTCTTCTCCTCCAGCCTTCAGCCTTTCCCAGCATCAGGGTCTTTTCCGGTGATTCAGTTCTTAAATCAGGTGGCCAAAGTATTGGAGCTTCAGCTTCAGCATCAGTCCTTCCAATGAATATTCAAGAACTGATTTCCTGAATGGAGTATGCTGGAGGCATGGAGTGTGCTGACATTTCAACGCACAGATAATCTCCTCCTTTGCTTTCATCCTTTTCTGATGAATTCCTTTCCTAGGCTTCGGACACTCCCCCCAGCTCCAAGAGAGCTCAATGTGCAACATGCAGAGGCATGACTACTGCTAAAATAGCTACCGACCTTCACCGGGCTATAGACAACTGTGCTGCGGGCAAGGGTGATGGTGTGCACGCCTCCTGGGTTGCCATGGCAACACGGGGCCTCTCTCATCAAGGTCCTGGATGCTCTCAGTGTCCAAAAGGCCCCTGGACGTCCACTCAGAAGAAACACAGTGAGGTGTTGACAGAAGCTCCTGTCTCAGTGATCCTTCCACTGAATCATCTATTTTCGTCTATGTTTCCTAGGTGAATTACTGGAGGCTGGTGGATCCACCTGCCAGGCGATGTGATGTTTCTGCAAAGTGAATTCAATTCAGAGGACCAGCAAGATGGGTTCCACATCCAGCAACTGCTCTATCCTGACAGAGAGAGCAATCTACCATGTTCGTTGGAGTCCAACATGCTCATCGGTCCTTCCTGCTACCCCGGGAGTAAATGGAATCCACTCCCATCAGTCAGCCAGTCTCTGGGTTGACTATGATGAAGCGATTGTATTTCTTCTGAGTCCTGGAGGGTCTGCCCCAAACCATCCCACTGTGGTTTTTAATCGTCCTGAAAAGCCATAAGTGCTGGGATGGAAGGTAAGAAAGGTGACATCCCTGTGGGTTGATGGAGACTTGAAGGAGAGCTCTCAGCTCAGGAACGAGGTAGATTCAACATGACCAGTCTATCAGGACTCCAGTGGACACATTCCTCCTATCCAACTGTTCAGTACAGTTCAGTTCCATTGCTCAGTCCTGTCCGACTCTTTGCGACTCCATGAACTGCAGCACGCCAGGCCTCCCTGTCCATCGCCAACTCCCGGAGCTTGCTCAAGCTCATGTCCTTTGAGTCCGTGATGCCATCCAACCATCTCATCCTCTGTCCTCCCCTCCTCCCCCCACCTTCAATCTTTCCCAGCATCAGGGTCTTTTCCAGTTCTTCACATCAGCTGGCCAAAGGATTGGCATTTCAGTTTCAGCATCAGTCCTTCCAATGAACACCCAGGATTGATTTCCTTTAAGATGGACTGGTTGGATCTCCTTGCAGTCCAAAGGACTCTCAAGAGTCTTCTCCAACACCACAGTTCAAAAGCATCAATTCTTCGGTGCTCAGCTTTCTTTATAGTCCAACTCTCACATCCATACATGACCACTGGAAAAATGATAGCTTTGACTAGATGGACTAATTATTGAGTGTAAGAGCTGTTTCTGGAAGGATTTTTGGAAGAAGTCAGTGCTTGACCCCGTAGACCTGAGTGAAGCAGATGCCTCCTCCAATGTGAGTGAGCTTCGTCCAGTCCCCTGACAAGGACAGAAGAGGAGGCTGCAGGAGGGGAACCTCCCTCTCTCTTTAGCCTGGCCACCCCGTACTCCTGCCCTTAGCTACTGTCCAGTCTGTTTCCTGGGCCTCTGGACTGGAACGAGGGAAACACTGGTTTTCCTGGGAGGGTCTCAGCTTGTTCCAGTGGTGGCAACAGATTGCCGCAAACTGGGGAGTTTAGAATGATAGAAATTGCTTTCTCCTAGTTCTGGGAAGTTCAAGATCAAGATGATGGCAGCATGCGTGAGAACCGATGAGGGCTCTCTTCCTAGTTTAGAGCCTGTGTCTTCTTGCTGTGTCTTCACAGGCAGGAGGGCTGGGGGAGCTCTCTGGGGTCCCTTATAAAGATGCTAAATGCATTCATGGAGCTCCACCCTCATGACTGAAGCACCTGCCAAGGGCCTCACCTCCTGATACCGTCACACGGGGCTTAGGATGTCAACGTATGGATTTTGGAAGGACACACACTCTCAAGCCATGAAACCTGGCTCTGCAACTTGCAGGAAGCAGACCGTAGGAGTTTTTGGTTGCCGTTACTGCATGAGCCAATTCCTACAGTAAATCCGTCTCTCTCTGAACCGTGACTAGTACAGATGACGGAAAGCCAGCACTGGCCCCCTGTGGTTCTTCTGACAGTCTGGGGAGATGGTTCTTCTAAAGGGCATAGGAAGTCCTAGCAGATGATAGGGATGAATTCCTGCATTATTCCTGCAGGGCCCTCTTCCATCCTCCTCCACGGCCTTCCCCCTACCATGGCATGTAAGACAAGGGACTGAGGCCCTCTGTAGGGACCTACAGGAGATGGTGTTTCTGACCAGTAACACACAAACTGTGTAACGACTATCGGGCTCCCACCGAGGATGGATCCCCAGAATCCCTCCTTATTTGTGACTTCCTCCATGCTGGGGCTTCCCTGATGGCTCAGTTGGTAAAGAATCCACCTGCAATGCAGAAGACCTAGGTTCGATTCCTGGGTTGGGAAGATCCCCTGGAGAAGGGATAGGCTACCCGCTCCAGTATTCTTGGGCTTCCCTGCTGGCCCAGCTGGTAAAGAAACCACTTGCAATTCGGGAGATCTGGGTTCGATCCCTGGGCCTGGGTTGGGAAGATGACCTGGAGCAGGGAAAGGCTACTCACTTCAGGATTATGGCCTGGAGAATTCCCTAGACTGTATAATCCATGGGGTCACAAAGAGTTGGACACAACTGAGCGACTTTCACTTGTTCACTTTTGCGCTGCTTTCTGGCGCCATCGTGAACATGCCGTGGTCCTTCTATTTAAGTTCGCACCTTGACTCTTAATGGTGACGGTGCAATTGTGCCCCAGTTTCTCTTGACTGTAGGTCCCTGGAGGCTGTAATAGAGGGCGTGCTTGCACAGGGCAGCTGTCTTGCCAACCTCCTCCATCCCTGCATTTCTTTCTTCTAAATCTGAAGTGCACTGGTATACTTGAAGCATAGCCAGGTTGCACTGGTTGCTAAACAACCCGCCTGCCAATGCCAGAGACATAAGAGATGCGGCTTCGATCCCTGGGTTGGGAAGATTCCCTGGAGAAGGAAATGGCAACCCACTCCAGTATTCCTGCTTGGAGAATCCCATGGACAGAGGAGCCTGGTGGGCTACAGTCCATAGGGCTGCAAAGAGTTGGACACAACTGAAGTGACTTAGCACACACACAGAATATTCTTGATCTACAATATTGTGTTAATTTCTGCTGTATGGAAAAATGATTCAGGTATACATTATGTATATGTTCTTTTTTAAAATATATTCTTTTCCGTGATGGTTTATCACAGGATACTGAATATAGCTCTCTGTGCTCTGTACTAGGACCTTGTGGTTTATCCATCCGACATAGAATAGCTTGCATCTAGCAATCCCACACTCCCAATCCATCCGTCTTTCCACTCCTTCCCCTTTGGAAACCACAAGTCCGTGTTCTATGTCTGTGAGTCTGTTTCTCTTTCACAGATAAATTCATTTCTGTTATACTTTAGATTCCGCATTGAAGTGATATCATATGGTATTTGTCTCTTTCTGGCTTACTTCACTCACTGTGATAATCTCTAGGTCCGTGTTGCCAATGGTACAATTCTGCTCCTTTTTATGACTGAGTCATATTCTGTGGTATCTATGTACCACGTCTTCTGTATCCATTCCTCTGCTGATGGATATCTAGGTGATTCCCATGTCCTGGCTCCTGTGCTGCTAGGAACACAGACAGAAGGCAATGGCAGCCCACTCCATTACTCTTGTGTAGAAAATCCCATGGACAGAGAAGCCTGGTGGGCTACAGTCCATGGGGTCACTAAGATTCAGACATGACTGAGCCACTTCACTTTCATTTTTCACTTTCCTGCTTTGGTGAAGGAAATGGCAACCCACTCCAGTGTTCTTGCCTGGAAAATCCCATGGACGGAGAAGCCTGCTGGGCTACAGTCCATGGGGTGGCAAAGAGTCAGACATGACTGAGTGTCTTCACTTTTCCTTTTCACTTTCATGCACTGGAGAAGGAAATGGCAACCCACTCCAGTGTTCTTGCCTGGAGAATCCCAGGGATGGAGAAGCCTGCTGGGCTGCCGTCTATGGGGTCGCACAGAGTTGGACACGACTGAAGCGTCTTGGCAGCAGCAGGAACACAGAGGTGCACACGTCTTTTCAAGTTAGTGCCTTGTCCGGGTAAATGCCCAAGACTGCAACCATGAACTTCTAGCCCTTGGAACAGTGTCTGTTCCCAAGCAGGCCCTCAGGAACCACTGGCCACGGAAACCACCAGCTCTGCCTCTTGAGTAGGAAACTTCTGAATGTCCCGGGTACACCTGCCTGGCCTGTGAGTCTATATTCTGATTGGATGTGAAGCTTATTCTAAGAAGACTACCCCTGGGGGAACAGGATTGAGGGGTACATGGGTTTGCAGTACCAGAAGACCACACAACAAGAGAAGGGGGACCCACTTAAAGCCACTCATCTTCCACCTCGGATAAGGGAATCGTGGCCCGATGGACTTTGTGGGGGTCGGTGCACATTCAGGAGAAATCTGCTTTTAATCATTTAATTAGATCTTTCAATTCAGATTTAATTTTCTCTTGAAAACATCAGGGTCACAACACTGAGCAATCTCTTGATCCCCTAAATGTTAAAATTAAATCTGTGGTGTTTGAAAGCGTAGTTCCAGTATCATGGCTATGCTTAATATTTTCCCCCTTTGGGCTCAGAATGACTTTGAAAAATGTCACACATGAGAAAGATCGTTGAGAGAGAAGCGGGGGGAAAACAGGAGAAGAGTGAGTAAGGAAAGAAATGAAGGAAGTTCTCAAAACAGAAGACAAACATCCCCGAAAGAAGAAAGCAAATGACAGAGAAAGGGAATGAATTACAGAAGGTGGAAAATGAATCCTTAACATGCCAGGAGAAAGAGCCAGCTTGAGAACAATGGTTTAGAGAGCATTTTTCAAAGTAATGCTACTTATTGTAAGGACAACACGCACTCTCTGTAAAACACTTAGCAAATACGGAAAAGCCTACAAAGGGAATAAAAATCATGCAAAGGCCGCTCTAACAAGAAATGCGTTTTAAATGTTTTGGGGATATTTCTTCCCAGTCCTTTTTGTATGCCTTGAGTTTTACAAAATGGAGGCATATTCCAAAAACGATTTTACACCGTACTTTCTCTCCAATCAATATTATGTTGTGAGTGTTTTCTCATGTAAAGTAACATTCAAAACCATGACTTTTATTAGCTGTACCAGAAAAGAACAAATAGAAACACATGGGAATACTGACCAGCACCTTTTTCGGGTGCAGTTTTCAAGCTAAGAGTGAATGCTTGAAAAAAAAAAAACCCACTCTTTTAGGACACATTAAAAAAATATGGAATTCAGATTTCAGTGTCTCTACATGAATTTTATTGGAACACAGTCACACACATTGCTTTCACACTGACTGTGATTGCTTTTTGCCGCATAAGGGCAGTTGGAAAATTGTGATGGAGACGCTATGATCCTCAAAGCCTGAAATATTTATTCATACTCTCTGGCTTCTTACAGAAAAAGTTTGCTGACCGCTGAGCTACATAATTGTGTAACCTCTGCAAATATCATAATTCATACATTTTATCAGATTTTCGTCTTTGATAATTAAATGTTTCCTTATTATGGAGCACTGCGGAGGTTTCCCTTGCTATTTCAGATAACAGTGTGGTGACTTTTCCTGACCTGAACCGTGGGTGACGTCTCTGAACATCGTTCTGGGTAATTCATCATGGACCAAAGGTCACGGGTATTTTTAAACCTCCTGATCTTCTGTTCTCCAGAAAGGCAGAGAGTACATCCTGTTTTACACCAAGGAAGCTTCCGAGAAATGGGAGCTCTGGATCGGCGCCATAGAGTCTCCTTGTGGCGGTGGAGATTCAGTCCCTCGGTCGTGCCCAACTCTTGTGACCCCATGGACTACATTCCACCTGGCTTCTCTGCCCATAGGATGTCCCAGGCAAGAACACTGGAGAGGGTTTCCATTCCCCAGTGAATCTTCCCGACTCGGGCATCAAATTCATGTCTCCTGCATTGGCAGGAGGGCTCTTCAAGGACTGAATCAGGAGGGAAGCCCCACAGGTTTATCATCCCCAGACACCACGGAACTAGGAAATGATTAGCTGGTGTCTTTCTCGTCTGGCATCCTTCCCGCTCTTTCTCAGAGTGCTGGTAGCCAGGAAATGGCTTGCATCCACCTGTCCCACGCACAAGGAGTGCGGCTGGACCTTCACTTTACACCCGGCAGACACTCTGGCTGGTGAGATCAGCAGTCCGTCCAGACAGGCATCAGGAATTAGAACAAGAACACCGGAGAGATCGCCGAGAAGGCGGCGGAGCAGACAGACTGATGCAGCCAACTGCTCACAGAGGAGAATGCAAGGCAGATGCTTCCCCATCCTGGGCTGGGCAGCCAGGATGACAAGCAATTATAAAGATCTTCCCGGTGGCTCAGAGGGTAAAGTGTCTGCCTGCAATGCGGAAGGCCCGGGTTCGATCCCTGGGTGAGGAAGATTCCCTGGAGAAGGAAATGGCAACCCACTCCAGGACTCTTGCCTGGGAATTTCCATGGATAGAGAAGTCTGGTAGGTTACAGTCCATGGTGTCACAAAGAGCTGGACACGACTGAGTGACTTTACTTTCACTTTAAATTTCAGTGCAAGGCGAATCTCTCCACTCTGTCCGCAGAGTGTGTGAAAGAGAGGCAACGCTGGATACCATCACGGTCTGCTTTCTTAATCTGTCGGAGGAAAGGGGTATATTGGTCATCGGTGCTGTTCCCGTTAGCTGCCCATTTTTTCTAGCAAGGAGTTCATCATTTTTTGTACGACTTTGAAAGACCTCTGTATATTTTAAGATTAATAACTGCCTTTTTCCTCTTGAATCCAATTTATGCAGGATTTCCACCGGTTTTTGCTGTGTATGACTTGCAAATGGAGAATACCGGATTAAGCAAGGTTAAACAAGACTGTTTAAAGCCAGACTTCTCAAGGCCAATTTGATGTGGTGAATTGTGAATCAGTAAGTGGGGAATTAAGATGTGACATTTCCCAAAATTATTGACAATGGGAAACTGTATTTATTAGCCATCTTTCATTATACGCTTTAACTTTTTTATGGCAAAATATGGGAATCTGTGGTAGGAAGCAGGAGATATATCAGAAATATTCTAAAAGAGACAAAATCCTACTGAAAAAACTAGCATAAATTAGAAGCTTCATAAAATGGTTAAATACAATATAAATACAACAAAACAAGTTTCCTTATGTATAAAAACCAATTAATTTCATGATATCATCTGATAAGGTTGAATTCCAATAGCAAAACAAACAAAAAAAAATCAGGAAATAACTTGTAAAAGCTAGAAATTAAATCATAAAGCTTTACCAAGCAATATACTCTAAAATTACACTTGTAGCAATGAACAGAAAAGCGTGTTCCAGGATTTAAAATATAATATTTTGACTATTTCCATTTTCCCAAATAAATTGCAGATTTGTATGACAAGATACATTCTTAATGGATATTTTTAGAATCTTTAGAATAAGTTTTTTATTCCCCAAAAGTAATCTGAAATAATTAGTAAGTGATCCTACCTATGAAAGTTTTTAAATTATTGAGAAGACTAAGGTGAGATAGAAAACTATTTTATCCATAAAGGACCATAGAAAATTCACCCCGATGAAGCCAAGAAGAGATAACATAATCCCTCTTTGTCCAAACTCAGTGAGCTGTAGCTTCCAATTAGAGACCACAGGATGGGCAAAGTCCCAGGTGGGGAAGGCTGAAAGAGTCCTCGAAGAAACAGTGATTGAAAGCTGCTCAAGTCTGACAAGAGACATAAACCTACAGATTCAAGAAGCCGTATGAATACCAAAGAGCAAAGAATACCAAACCTCCAGCAATCTATGTCAAGATACACCTTCATAACTCCCGACAGCCAAACCAAAGAAAAGTCTGGGAAGGAGCCACAAAACAACACCTTACCTAGAAGGAGAAAAAAAGAAAAGAGCAGACTTCTCAGCAGAAACCAAGGATATCATCTGGAGGTGGCACAATATTTTTTGCATGCTGAAAAATCATTTTGAAATGAAAGGGAAATGAAGACATTCTCAGTTGAAGAATATCTAAAAGAACATGTCAATGGCAAATCTACACTAAAATGCTACAAGAAATTCTCTAACTAGAAGGGAAGTGATAAAAGAAGAAATACTGGAACATCACGAAGGGAAAAAGAAACACGATATGCAAACATGTGGATGATTATGCTTTTCTTAATTCCTTAGTTAGCTCAGCGGTAAAGAATTTGCCTGCCAATGCAGGAGACACATGTTCAATTCCTGGGTCAGGAAGATCCCCTGGAGAAAGAAATGGCAACCCACTCCAGAATTCTTGCCTGGAAAATTCCACGGACAGAAGAGCCTGGTGGGCTACAGTCCAGGGGGTTGTGAAGAGTCTGACATGACTTAGCTACTAAAACAACAGCATGAAGGTGATTTGGATATTTGCTCAAGTGTGATTCAAGAAGGGGTGGGACCTAAAATGTCTCAGAGAAGTGGGACCAGCAGTAAATGACAATTTCTTCTCCTTTTGAGTTTTCTAAAAATCACACTGGAGGGTTGAAGCAAAACCTAGAACATTGTCTCATGTGGTTCTAAGTGTCTGATGAAAAAGTACATAAGATCATTGTAATATAAGAGGGTGAAGGAAAAGAGGTAAGACTTCTACAGAGCACCAATGTTGGTAAATGGTGACATCAGTAAACTGATAGTTACAAACTTACATCATGGAGAAACCACTGAAAATTCATATAGACGGATACTCTAAAGTCACCATAAATGAACTAAAACAGGGTTCCGAATAATGTTTAAGTAACCCACAGGAAGGCAGAAAAAGAACATAGAGAAATGAAAAGCAGAGGTAACAAAAAGATAGCATGTAATTGAGCCCTAACTTATAAAAATCATATTAAATGTAAACGTCTAAATATTCCAATTGAAAGACACAGTGGACATCCATTCATGTTAAATACTCTCAGAAATGTAGAACCAGAAGGAAACGTTCTCACCTATAGAGAGAGCAGATATAAACTACTTGTAGCTGGCATTATACTTAAAGGTGAAAAGCTGAAAGCTGAATGCTTTCATCTAAAATAGGGGACAAGGCAAAGATGCCCACTTTTACAATCCTTATTCAGCATGGAACTTGAAGTTCTGGTCAGTGCAGTAAGAAAGTAAAAGGCATATAGGTCAGAAAGGAAGAAATAAATGTATTCTTAGACCTAACACCAGAAGCAGGATTCATATAACAAATAATTTGTTTGTCATCAAAATTTAAACCTTTAGCTCTGTTAAGAGAATTAAAAAACAAACTATAGAGTGGGAAGAAATATTTGCAAACTATATAGTTAACAAAAAACAACAACAAAAAAAACTTGTGTCTGGAATATACAAAGAACCTTCAAAACATGGCAGTGAAAATGCAAACAGTTCAGTTAGAATATGGAGAAAAGTCATAAACAGACATTGCACTGAAGAAGACATACAAATGGCAAATAAGAACATGGAAAGATGTTCAACATTATTAGCCATTAGAGAAATGCAAATTAAAACTACAATAAGCTATCACTATACCCCTATCAAAATGGCTGAAATAAAATATTGACCATAGTAAATGCTGGCAAGGATGCAGAGAATAAGAATCCCTCATACATTATCATTGGAAATATAAAAATATAAAGCCTCGAAACTCTGAAAAATGTAAAAAATATAAAGCCTTGAAGTTCTGGAAAACAAATCCATAGCTGGTTAAATAACTGACGATGCAACTAACCTAGAAACCAACTATTTTATTCCTGGGCATTCGTTCCAGAGAAATAAAGACTTATGGTCACATAAAAACCTGTGTACACATGTTTAAGGCAGCTTTATTTGTAATAGTCAACAAGTGAAACAAGTCAGTTTTCCTTCAGTGGGTTAGTGGCTTAAAAAAAATGCAGAACAGCATCCAGAAATAAGAAGGAGCAAATGACTGATACACAGGACAATCTCATGAATCGCCAGAGAAGGATGCTGAAGGCAAAAAGACAATCCCAAAGGTCATGATTCCATGTGTTCCTGATTAATGTTCCTGAAATAACAGGACTGTGGAAATGGAGAAAAAATTAGTGGTTTCCAGGAGTGAAGGAGAGGGTGAGAGCAGGAAAGAACCAGGTGTTGGTATTGATATCAAAGGGTAACATGAGGGACTCCTGTAGTGATGGAAACACTCAACATATTGATTCTACTGATAGCCTGGTATGCTACAGCTTTGCAAAATAACGCTGTTGCCGGAAACCGGATACATAGCACATGTCATGTCTCTTTCATTTCTTATAACACTGGGTGTATAATGGTGTTGATATAAAATATTGAATTCAATAAATAGAATAAAGTTACCGTCCACATTATAATAGCAACAAAAGAGCTTTTAATAAGAAGGAGGAACATGCATATCGTGTTGACGTAAATGGTATATACGACTTTAAGAACTGTAAGAATACATCTGCTGCTAAGTCACTTCAGTCGTGTCCGACTCTGTGCGACCCCCATAGACGGCAGCCCAGCAGGCTCCCCCGTCCCTGGGATTCTCCAGGCAAGAACACTGGAGTGGGTTGCCATTTCCTTCTCCAATGCATGAAAGTGAAAAGTGAAAGTGAAGTCGCCCAGTTGTGTCCGACTCTTAGCGACCCCATGGACTGCAGCCCACCAGGCTCCTCCGTCCATGGGATTTTCCAGGCAAGAGTACTGGAGTGGGGTGCCATTGCCTTCTCCGAAGAATACATCTAAACTTTACCAAAAATGTGTGATATTTTTTTTCTTCACTGACTTATCTTTCCATCAAGAGGTTAAAGCTACAATGTCTTATCTCCTCGCACCAGTCATAACGGCTACTACCAAATCATCTACAAACAATAAATGCTGGAGAGGGTGTGGAAAAAGGGCACCCTCCTGCACTGTTGGTGCAGCAATGATGGAGAACAGTATGGAGGTCCCTTTAAAAACCAAAAACAGAACTAAGAACCATATGCCCCAACAATCCCACTACTGGACACATATCCTGAGAAAGCAGTAATTCAAAGAAACTCATGCACCCCCAAATGTTCACAGCCACACTATTCACAATAGCTAAGCTACCTAAAGGAGATCAGTCCTGGGTGTTCATTGGAAGGACTGATGTTGAAGCTGAAACTCCAATCCTTTGGCCATCTGATGCAAAGAGCTGACTCACTTGAAGAGACCCTGATGCTGGGAAAGATTGAGGGCAGGAGGAGACGGGGACGACAGAGGATGAGATGGTTGGATGGCATCACCAACTCGATAGACGTGAGTTTGAGTAAACTCTGGGAGATAGTGATGGACAGGGAGGCCTGGTGTGCTGCAGTCCATGGGGTCGCAAAGAGTCGGACACAAGTGAGCGGCTGAACAACAATAGCATATATATAAAATGTGTGTATAAATCTATGTGTGTGCATGTGTGTATATATATAAATCTCTTCTATGGTGTTAAGAGACATTACTTTGCCAACAAAGGCCCATCTAGTCAAAGCTATGGTTTTTCCAGTAGGCATGTATGGATGTGAGAGTTGAACTACGAAGAAATCTAAGCACTGAAGAATTGATGCTTTTGAACTGTGGTGTTGGAGAAGACTCTTGAGAGTCCCCTTGGACTGCAAGGAGATCAGAACAGTCAATCCTCAAGGAAATCAACCCTGAATATTCATTGGAAGGACTGATGCTGAAGCTGAAGCTCCAATACTTTGGCCACCTGCTGGGAAGAGCTGACACATTTAAAGAGACCCTGATGCTGGGAAAGATTGAAGGTGTGAGGAGAAGAGGATGACAGAGGATGAGATGGTTGGATGGCATCACTGACTCGATGGACATGAGTTTGGATAAACTCTGGGAGTTGGTGATGGACAGGGAGGCCTGGTGTACTGCAGTCCACGGGGTCGCAAAGAGTCAGACACGACTGAGTGACTGAACTGAACTGAAGCTACTTAAATGTCCATCAACAGAGGAGGTTATAAAGAAGACGTGGTACATACATACAATGGAACAACATTCAGCCATAGAAATGAACAACACTGGGTCATTTGCAGAGATGTGATTGGACCTAGAGACTGTCACACAGAGTGAAGTAAGTCAGCAAGAGAAAAGTATGTATTGTATACTAATGCATATATGTGGAATTTAGGAACATGGTACAGATGAATGTATGTGCAAAGCTGAAATAGTGACGCAGACGTGCACAACAAATGTATGGACAGAAAGCGGGGAAGGGGTGGGATGAACTGGGAGATTGGGACTGACATATACAAAGTATTGATACTGTGCATAAAATAAATGACTAATGAGACCTACTGTACAGCTCAGAGAACTCTACTCAATGCTCTGTGGTGACCGAAACAGGAAGGAAATCCAAAAAGAGGGGGTGGGATATATGTGTATGTACAAGCTGACTCACTCTGCTCTACAGTAGAAACTAACAAAGCATTGCAAAGCAACTCTACTCCAATAAAAATTATTTTAATTAATTAATTTGTTGTAGTTCAGTTCAGTTCAGTCGCTCAGTCATGTCCGACTCTTTGCCACCCCATGGACTGCAGCACACCAGGCCTCCCTGTCCATCACCAACTCCCAGAGTTTACCCAAACGCATGTCCATCGAGTCAGTGATGCCATCCAACCATCTCATCCTCTGTCGTCCCCTTCTCCTCCTGCCCTCAATCTTTCCCAGCATCAGGGTCTTTTCCAATGAGTCAGTTCTTCACATCATGTAGCAAAATATTGGAATTTCAGCTTCTGCAACAGTCCTTCCAATGAATATCCAGGACTGATTTCCTTTAGGATGGACTGGTTGCATCTCCTTGCAGTCCAAGGGGCTCTCAAGAGTCTTCTCCAACACCACAGTTCAAAAGCATCAATTCTTCAGTGCTCAGCTTTCTTTATAGTCCATCTCCCATTGGAGGCTAATTGCTTTACAACATTGTAGTGGTTTTGCCATACACCAACATGAATCAGCCATGGGTGTACTTGTGTTCCCCATCCTGAACCTCCCTCCCACTTCCCTCCCTATCCCATCCCTCTGGGTTGTCCCAGAACACCGGCTTTGAGTGTCCTCTTTCATGCATCAAACTTGGACTGGTCGTCTATTGCACATATGGTCATATACATGTTTCCATGCTATTCTCTCAAATCATCCCACCCTCGCCCTCTCCCACAGAGTCCAAAACTCTGTTCTTTACACCTGTGTCTCTTTTGCTACCTTGCATATAGGGTCATCATTACCATCTTTCTAAATTCCATATGTACTCATTAACATACTCTAGTGGTGTTTTGCTTTCTGACTTACTTCACTCTGTAGAATACGCTCCAGTTTCATCAACTGAAAAATAAAATTAGAAGATGGTCCTCCCCTGGAACTGTGGGGAGCTGTTACTTAGCACAGGCAGGCTACCGTGACATGAAGAATGGGGTCAACAGCGACACACGTGGGGTCTGCGGTTAACACACTCGCCCCAGGGGGCCGTCGCCGTGTGACACGCACCTGCTGCACAGAGGCATGCCCCCGACGAGCCCTGCCATCCGTCCAAGCTCCCGGTCTGTGACAGAGTAAGCTCACTAATGAGGCCCTGCATGGTCCCCAAGGAAGACCTCCCAGGAGCAGAGCCGCTTTCTCTTTTGTTTCCCTCATTAGCTGTTGGCGGCCGGATGGGAACGGCGGCGCCTTTTAACGGGCTCGCCTTGTCCTCACGAGGACCCGGGACTGCACCCCTTCACCCTGAGTCACAGGCGCCCTTGACCATGTGAGTCGCTTCACACCCAACCCCGCAGCACAGGTGGGTCTCAGAACCCACGTCCATGGCCCGACCCAGAGGTTCGTCAGGGACCCAAAAGAGGCTACTGAGATCGAGGGTCTCTTTCGTGATGAGCTTGGATGTCGCGATGGGCAAGGAACAAGCTGGCTCAAGTCTATTATTGGTTTTAGCCTTTAAGAAACTGCTTGGGACCTGCGTCAAGGCCCACCTTCAGCCTTCCTGGCGGACACTTCATCTCTATCTGTGCCTCGAAACACTGTGATTTCAAAACCATGTGGTTCTCTTTGAGTCTGTCCAGAACTGGGGGTGTCTTCGAGACTACTGCACAGACAGAATTCCTGGGTCTCGCCAGGCCCCCTGGGTCTCCACTTCTGCTTATATGTGACCTACTCCCACACTGTCCCACCTGGAAAGCTAACCTATCAGGCAAGCTGAGGGGCTTGCTGCGAAGTCACCATATCTGCAGGTCAGAAATAAACAAAAGTTGGCAGTTTCACATGGTTCATCTCAGGGGTTTCTCCATCCTGGCAATTCTCTCCTATCTGGGAACAGTGGGCAATGTTTGCACTCATTTTGTGTTGTCAGAACTGGGACGGGGTGGGGGTGGGGTGAGACTGAAATTTGGTGAGTTGAGACCATGGCTTCTGCTCAACAGTTTACAATGCACAGAATGTCACCCCACCACCAGTGACGCAAAGACTCACCCAGACTCACAGGTCAATATGCCAAGGCGAAGAAACCCTGCTTTAGTTCATGGAGTAACAAAAAGGCAACCCGCGGGCCAAACGTCATTCCTGCAAGTCGCTTTGTTCGCCCTCTCTATTGTTCTAAGGAGGAGGAGAAGGAAATTCTCCACTCCAGTCTTTTTGCCTGGAGAAGCCCAGGGACAGAGGAGCCTGGAGGGCTACAGTCCATGGAGTCAGAAAGAGTCAGATGAGCATGCATGCAATAATTGCTCTCAACTGCATGGAAACTAGACAGATCATTGCACAGTCAACTGAAACCATGGTTACTAAGAGCCTGCTCCCTTGTTCATGTGATCTGCTTGACCCTTGCACACATCTCAGCTGAAAATTCTGATTCTGAAGAATACCCTGACTTATGGCTTCCTGGGTGGTGTTAGTGGTAAACAATCTGCCTGCCAATGCAGGAGACATAAGAGATGTGGGTTTGAGCCCTCCTGGGTCAAGAAGACCCCTTGAAGGAGGGCATGGCAACCCACCCCAGTACTCTTGCCTGGAGAATTCCATGGACAGAGGAGCCTGGTGGGCTACAGTCCATGGGGTCACAAAGAGTCCGACATGACTGAAGTGACTTGGCATGCACACACACACACATGTACACACACACACATGCATCTTAACTTAAGTATTTCGAAAACATGGGCCATTCTGCATTCCCCTTTCCCCTTCCCCCTCCAGTAGACAACTGGCTGTGTCCAGAGATATTCTTTAGTGTCCCAAGTGGGGAGGGAGGAGCTACTATCAAGGAGGGGGTGGACACGGGGGACGCTGCTCCACACCCAACAGGGCACAGGATGCCCACAGCAGAGAGTCACCTGGCCCTGGATGTCAGCAGGGCTGAGCTGAGGATGCCTGGGTTGTCCTGAATACAAAGAGGATTTAAGAACAGGGCCTTGAAGCCACTCTGCCTGCTTGCAGCCGCCTCTCCACTTATTACTGGTGTCTGCTTGAGCGCCTTCCCTAAAATGCTAATAGTAATGATTCCCGCCTCAGGGTTGCAGGGAAGACTGAGTGAGTAAATACAGGTAACTTCCTGGCATTGACAACACTGACGTCTCAGTCGCTTAGTCGCGTCTGACTCTTGGCTATCCGCGGGCTGTAGCCCCCCAGGCTCCTCTGTCCTTGGGATTCTCCAGGCAAGAAGACTGGATCGGGTTGCCATGCCCTTTTCCAGGGGATCTTCCCCACCCAGGGATCAAACCCAGGTCTCCTGCATTGGCAGGTGGATTCTTTACCACTAAGACACCTGGGGAGCTAGTGGCTATTATTACCTATAGGATTATTTTTGAAATAAAAACAGCACGGACCAGAATTCACACAAAATTCATCAGACATACCCAGATTGTGGACATTGACCTCGGGTCCCCGTTTGTGTTTGTTTGTGACGCCCCCAGTAGATGTCATTCCCTTTAACCAGCATACCTGCATATGCAAAAGGTAAATAATTTTTCAACAGGAAGTTCACAAGGGCAGAACATCACTATACACGTTTCACACATGGAAAGCTAGCTGGTCACAGGAAAGCCGTGAGTCTTATTTGCCTTCTTTACTGTTGCTCCAGATGGATGGCCCCTCTCTGGAAACTGGCACGGGCTGTAGTTGAGTAGTCCAGCTTCCCAGGTGGTGTTAGTGGTAAAGAACGCTTCTGCCCATGCAGGAGATGTAAGAGACGTGGGTTTGATCCTTGGGTCTCGAAGATCCCCTGAAGGAGGAAGTGACAACCCACTCCAGTATTCTTGCCTGGGAGAATCCCATGGACAGAGGAGCCTGGCGGGCTACAGTCCCTATGTTGCCAAGAGTCAGAGACGACCAAAGCAACTTAGCACGCACGTTGAGGATGAGCCAAACATGGAAGGCTAAAGTACCACATCTGAGTGTGCAGGGGGCTGGTGAAAGGTGCACAGGGCTTGAGGTATGGTATAGATCACACTCGCCATCCTCAGAGTGGGTCTTGAGCCCGGGGTGTAAAAGCCTGCTGGTGTCCCGGCCACTCTGTTACTCCTGCGGCCTGATTCTGTGCCATCTGCCTGAGACCTGCCGTCCTCGGGGCCTTTGGCCTGATTCTGATGTGTGAGCAGAGGACGAGCTTTGCAGAAATGGCCTGGATTAGACACCGCGGAGACAGCTGGAGACCCGAGCAGGTCAATTTTTCTCAATAAGGCGCAGGGGAAACAATGGGCCGCCCGCTGCACGCCCTTCCTCACCCTCACCAGGGAAGGCAGGACGAGCTTATTAGGCGAGGTCACTCTGCCTGATGCTTGGGGCAGGCGGCAGGCAGGTAATTCTTCATCACCAAGACACCCCTGGCAACAAGGCGGGATTGTCAGGGGCCTCATTTTCAACCCTGTGATGAGAAAGAAAAGAAACATCAGGAAGAGGTTTCCCCCTTCTCGCTGGCTTGCTCGCTCCTTGAGGTTGTCAGGAAGGCTTCGGTCTGATGGCTCACGCAGGGAGTATGTTTTTCCCGCTGCTTGGGAGGGAATGGCAGGCGTGGGTAACCACTGTTACGCCTTCTTGAGGCTTGGAGAGCTGCTTTATGCAACAATCAGGGGCTCATTGAGGCTGTTGGACAGGAAGCCTGGCAGATGCGTTCTCAGATGTTCTCAGACAGACGGCGATTGTGATGGCAAGAAAACTCTGCCGGGGAGCAGCAGTTTTCAGTCGCTTGCTGGGGTCCATGCGCACCCGTGGAGCCCAGGCGGTGATACAAAAGGCAGGGATGCTGGAAGCACGGTCTGCTCTAAGATGATGCCGGAAGCCCTTCCAACGTCGGCATGGGGCACGGCCAGCTTGAAGCACAGGTGGATGGGGGTGGTTCCACCCAATTCCGTCCCACTGCATGCTTCCTCCTGCGTGGAGTGCAGGCAGAAATGACCTCATGTGCAGTATTCTTTAAAGGGCCAGATACTGGCTACTTTACGTTCTGCTGGTCTCTGTCACAGCTACACAACTGCTGTGAGACGTGAAAGGAGCCACAGACAGTTAGCAAGTGAGCAAGCGGGGCTGTGACTCAATATTGTTGTTTGTTCAACCGCCCAATCGTGTCCGACTCATTGCGACCCCACAGACTGCAGCACACCAGGCTTCCTTGTCCTTCACTATCTCCCAAAGTTTGCCCAAGTTCATGTCCATTGCATCATGGTGCCATCCAGCCATCTCATCTTCTGATGCACTCTTATGCTGTTGCCTTCAATCTTTCCCAACATCAGGGTCTTTTCCAATGAGTCTGTTCTTTGCATCAGGCGGCCAAAGTCCTGGAGCTTCAGCTTCAGCATCAGTCTTTCTAATGAGCTTTCAGGGTTGATTTCCCTTAAGATTGACTGGTTTGATCTCCTTGCTGTCCAAGGGAGTCTTGGGAGTCTTCTCCAACACCATAGGCATCAATTTTGGGGAGTTCAGCTCTCACAACCATACATGACCACTTCGAAGACCATAGCCTTGACTATATGCACTCTTGTTGATGGAGTAACATATCTGGCTTTTCAACACACTATCTAGGTTTATCATGGTTTTCCTGCCAAGAAGCCATCGTCTTCTGATTTCAAGGCTGCAGTCACCATCCGCGGTGATTTTAGACCCCAGGAAGAGGAAATCTGTCTACTGACCCAATAGAACCCAACAAAACCAGGTGGCGGTTGCATCTGGGTCACAGGTTAGCGCTCAAATATCCTTCCAAAAACTCAACTGGGAAATGGTGTGTGTTCCCAGGAACGCAGCACCAAACGCACGTTGAACAGAAGATGCCTTGACATATGTTCTCTATCCAGGAAATAAATAAATAAGCAGATGGTAATTTTCTCACAATAACGGCTTAAAAAAATTTTTTTTTAGCCTTGGAGGCTAAAGGCAATGAACATCATTTCCCCTCACTTTATTTGATTCTGCTGTTTATCAGTACTGCTCATTTGCGAATCACTTGTTTCATGGAACCATTGAACCTGTGGCAATCAACTGAATTCAGAAATGCAGGCTCGGGTTGGAAATTCTTCTTTTGACTATATTAAAACAGGGGAAAAAAAACTGTCCACCTTTTTTTTCCCCATGGTTATTGTCATCGATTCATGAAATGTTGATCAGAAGTGAAAGTTTTGGTTTAAGAAGGGGCTACCAATCTAGTCCTCATCCCATCTATGAGCTAATATTAAAAGATTGATGCAAAGAACAGGAAAATCATTTTTCATCAGCTCGTTCCTGGAACCAGGCTCATGTCTGCCCTCTGAGTTACCCATCCACGCAATTTCTTGAACGAAATCACATCGGGTTAAAACATACATCGCTATTTCAAGCCATTTCCAGAAAAGTAAATTTGAGTATGATTTATCAGATATTCAGAGAAATACTCAGAGGGGAGGGGAAAGTCTATCAGTAGGACAAAGAGGGCTGTTGACATTTCCCCCACCCACAAGTTTATGAGTTTTCTTTCCTGTCTGCAGAGTTTTATTCTTTATAGAAATTGAGTTCATCTCTAGATGGATTTCAAAACCACATATTAAACTTCTTCTTAGACATTATTAGTTGAGATGAATGTCACCTGGAGGAATTTGATAGAAAAAAGTCAGGGTGCTGGGAGATGAGTGAGGAGTTGAGACTTCTGTTAGCAACCTGACCTTTCTGGTTTAGCCTCACTGAGGGCTGACATTTGAGTTTTCCTGACTTGGGATGACAAAGAGTCATCTTGGGCAAGGAACCCTGTCCACCTGCAACATCTCTTCTCTTTTTTTTTTTTTTTTAATTTTTTTGATGTGGACCCAGCTTTTAAAATCTTCCTGGAATCTGTTGCAATATTCCTTCTGTTCTGTGTTTTAGGTTGTTCTGGCTGTGTGGGATCTTAGGTTCCTGACCAGGGGTTGAACCCACACCCCCTGCTTTAGAAGGTGCAGTCTTAACCATGGGGCTGCCAGGGAAGTCCCCTCCTCTTGTCTTAAACAGTCACATTTCAGTGAAGTCTGTGGCTTGTCTATATCTGCTGCTTCTTCATTTCCCTGGATGCTGAAATGTAGGGATACTCTAGAAGCCTCACAACATTCAAGGCGGTCTCTGAAGCTTTACTGGATGGAGCAGGTCCACAAGATTCAAAACTGTCCTGGAGCAGCAGTTCCCAGATCATCCTTGTATAAGACAAGCATCCGTCAGCATCATAAGGAGGTTCTTTTAAAGGAGTTTCATTTTCCAAAGGGACTTCCCTGATGGCTCAGATGGTAAAGTGTCTGCCTACAGTGTGGGACCAGGGTTCAATCCCTGGGGTGGGAAGATTCCCCTGGAGCAGGACAAGGCAACCCACACCAGTACTCTTGCCTGGAAAATCCCATGGATGGAGGAGCCTGGTGGGATACAGTTCGTAGGGTCGCCAAGAGTCAGACATAATTGAGTGACTTCACTTTCACCTTTCAAAGAATTTGAGACAGGAATGTGTATGAAACCCCACGACGCTCATAGAGAGCTGTGAGATGCACGAGGTTCTCAGAGAGAAGGATAGGAACGTGAACAGCTTTCTTCCCGCCAGCAATTCTGAAACCAGATGGATGGTAGAAGCCCTTCATCTCAGTGGAAGGAACAATAACTCATTGGATGACAGTTGATGCTGGAGAGGCCATGTGATTGTTCCCATGCTCCTGGGTTCAGTGAGTAGCAAACCACAGGGCTCTTGTTGAAAGTCAGATAATGGCTTGGAAGGTCTGGGGTGGGGCTGACAGGTGCCAACATTTCTGACAAGCTCCCAGGTGGACGGATGCTGCTGGAACATGGATGCTGAGTAGCAAAGGCACAGAGTCCACCTGCTACAACTGCCCCTTCCCCTTCCCAAGCTCCATTCCCCTCGCTCAGGGCTGCCCACCCTCAGTCACCACTGCTAGAATCCCCATCTGGTCAGTGGTCTCCAGTCAGTCCCAGCTGCACCTCAGAATCACCCGGGAAGCTCTGCAAGAAACCTCATCCCAGCACGGTGGAACCAGATGCTCCGGGATGCTGCCTGGACATGCTTTTGAAAAGTGAGATACAATTAGCAGAACATAAAGGAGATCAACACTGGATATTCATTGGAAGGACTGATGCTGAAGCTAAAGCTCCAATACTTTGGCCACCTGATGCAAAGAACTGACTCATTGGAAAAGACCCTGATGCTGGGAAGGATTGAGTGCAGGATGAGAAGGGGACGACAGAGGATGAGATGGATGGATGGCATCACCGACTCGATGGACATGAGTTTGAGCAAACTCCGGGAGTTGGTGAAGGACAGGGGAGCTTGGCAGGCAGCAGTCCACGGGGTCGGAAATAGTTGGACATGACTCAGCGATTGAACAACAATGAAAAATTTTAACTATGTTCAAATGTACCATCCAGCAGCTTCTAGTACACTCACCAGGTAGTGTAACCATCACCACTGAGATGTTTCTGAACATTTTCATCACCCCCAAAAGAAATCCAGTACCTGTTAATCAGTTCAGTTCAGTTGCTCAGTCGTGTCTGACTCTTTGTGACCCCATGGACTGCAGCATTCCAGGCCTCCCTGTCCATCACCAACTCCCAGAGCTTGCTCAAACTCATGTCCATTGACTCAATGATGCCATCCAGCCATCTCATCCTCTGTCATCCCCTTCTCCTCCTGCCCTCAATCTTTCCCAGCATCAGGGTCTTTTCAAATGAGTCAGCTCTTTGCATTAAGCGGCCAAAGTATTGGAGTTTCAGCTTCAGAATCAGTCCTTCATGATACTGTAACACAGAACAAGACCGTGACTCACTTAACCACGTAGGGGGAGGGTGTTGGCCTTTCCTGTTTTTTCCCAAATACAAACAAGCACTCAATGAATGCTCCAGATAATAATTCCTTCGCCCACCTCTCTGAACAGTACCTTTGGTTCCCTTTAGAATTCTACTGAGCAGATTGTAGAGTTTGCACATTGTCCTCTTTATCCTGATTTGGGCTGGGTACGTTGTGGATGGAAATCATACACATCACGCACTAGGAAGAAATGAATTACTGGTTATGTTGCATGTGTTGCAAAGATAGAAATCCACACATCACGCACAAGGAGGAAGAGATGAATTACCGGTTACGCTGTGTATGTTGCAAATATTGTGGTGTCACGAATGATGAGTTTGATTCTCCTCCCAAACTAGGGAGGGTGGGGGATAAATACAGAGTCATATTTACCATACAGGATTTTTCCAGTCTCCCTGTGTTTCCTGAGTATCAACATAGAGTCAGATTTATTCCCCAGGATTTTTCCAGCATGCCTCTACTACTTGAGTATCAATACAGTCATCTTTATTCGCCAGGGTTTTCCCAGTCTTCCTCTACTACTTGAGTATCAACACAGAGTCAGATTTACTCTCCAGGATTTTTCTAGCATCACTCTGCTTCCTGAGCATCAATACAGAGTCATACGTACTGTCAAGGATTTTTTCAGCCTTCCTCTGTTTCCTGAGTATCAATAGAGAGTCATATTTACTCTCCAGGATTTTTTCAGCCTTCCTCTGTTTCCTGAGTATCAATAGAGAGTCATATTTACTCTCCAGGATTTTTTCAGCCTCCTTCTGCTTCCTGAGTGTCAATACAGAGTCATATTCATTCTCCAGGATTTTTCCACGATTTGAATACCACTACAGAGTCATATTTATCTCCAGGATTCTTCCAGCTTCCCTGTGCTATTTGAACATCAGTGCAGCGTCAGATTTATTCTACAAGAATGTTTGCATCACTCTGTTTCTTGAATACCAATACAGAGTCAGATTTATTCTCCAGGATTCTTCCAGCCTCCCTCTGTTTCTTGAGTATCAGTGCAGAGTCAGATTTATTCTCCAGGATTCTCCCAGCCTCCCTCTCTTATTTGAGCATCAGTGCAGAGTCAGATTTATTCTACAGGAATTTTTGCATCTCTCTGTTTCTTGAGTACCAGTGCAGAGTCATATTTACTCTCCAGGAATTTCCCAGCCTCCCTCTGCTTCCTGAGTATCAATACAGAGTCAGATTTATTCTCCAGGATTCTCCCAGCATCACTGTGTTTCTTGAGCATCTAAGATGGTTGAGGCGGTCGTTAAAATTCTCCATCCTATCTCTCTATCCACAACGGAAGGGGGGAGGCAATGCACCCCGCCTCCTTCACAGGCTCTGATCAGAACCAGCGGAGGAGAGGAGCTACGCGTGGGGGAAAGCATGCTGCAATCACAGAGCAGGGCGCACGTGTGAGGTGTGTTCATAACTACATTCACTGCTTTGGAAGTCTCCCTCCTAAAGTTGCCCCAGTGGAAATGTCCTCATTCACTTCAAGCTGATGCTGCCATGAGCCTGACCCATGTTGTCTTATTTGCTCTGAATTCTTAAGAGGCCAGCTCTTGTCATGTGCATATTGTGGGGATTGTCTGAACACCCTCCTGAAAGAGCTGGGAGTCGGTGCACCTCAGTTAGATTTTGTAAAGATCTGGCTTTTATTTCCATTTCTCAAAAAAAAAAAAAAAAAAAAAAAGCCATAGATAAGGACATGAGTCATCCTTCTGTGACGGGACCTGGAGTGACTGCAAAAGTCTGCCAGTTGTGTATTCTTGTTGTGTATTCCCACTCGAATACAATTTTACTCTCTCATTGCTTTATACAATGGACAAGCACAAATAAAAAAATGTAGGGAGAAAAGCAGTTGAGGGCTAAGCCCTACAAACCTCAGGAGCCTAACATGGGGTTATGTGAACTCTAGAGAGGTGAGTCAAGTCTGTATCTTTTGATGAAAAGTGAAAGTGAAGTCATTCAGTTGTATCCGACTCTTTGTGACCCCACGGACTGTAGCCCACCAGGCTCCTCTGTCCTTGGGATTCTCCAGGCAAGTATACTGGGGTGGGTTGCCAGCTCCTTCTCCAGGGGATCTTTTGATGCTGTCTCACAAAATGAAGAAACATGGATGGTGTTGGGTCTGACATAAAACGGAGAAACATGCTCGGGACTTCTCTGGTGACCCAGTGGCTAAGACTGTGCACTCCCAAAGCAGGGGGCTGGCTTCTCTCCCTGGTCAGGGGAACTAGCTCTCACACGCCACGAGAGCCCACAGGCCACAGTCAAGAGTTTGCATCCCGCAACTAAGACCCAGCTCAGCCAGATGAATACACAAACAAGTGAATAAATGCAATTTTTTTTAATGTAGGAATACCCTAAAAGTAAACATCCTTCCCAGTTTACAAAATCAAAAACGCTGATCAAGGTCCCAGCACAATGAACATCAAAAGATATCCCAGCTATGAAAAGGAACTCCCAGCTCTGTTGCAAATTTCTCGGATATCAAGAATAGCAGTAACTCTGCCCTCTCTTTTTATCGCCTGACTCCCAGAGTTGACAGGAAGGGCTGATATTGGTGGTTAACCCTCATGTTTTTCACATCCACTGATTTTCTGACACAGTTTCCACTGTATTCGTCTTGAGGGTGCATGTCTGCTATGTCGCTTCAGTTGTGTCCAACTCTTTTTGACCCTATGGACTACGGTTGGCCAGGCTCCTCTGTCCCTGGGGTTCTCCAGGCAAGAACACTGGAGTGGGTAGCCATTTCCTGCCCCAGGGGATCTTCCCGACCCAGGGGTCGGACCTGAGTCTCCTGCATTGCAGGGAGATTCTTTACTGTCTGAGCCACCAGGGAAGCCTGGGTAAGACTGCAGACGCCCTTTACCTGCAGGAGGAGGGGAGACACGTGCCTCTCAAGGAGGATGGAGATGAGTCACCAGGAGGAAGACGGATGCAGGGCCACCTGCGCCCTTGTCCAGCACTCACGGCTCAGTCTACCATGTGGATCTGAGGACGCGACGCCTGGCCCCCGTTCCCCCCTGCATCTCCATCAGCCTGGAAGGACCAGGGGGACTCCTGGAGGTGGGGGGTTGGCGTTGGCCGTGAGGAGCTGTGATGAAAGACTCAGAGGAACAGAATCGATCCCTGGCATCTTACTTCCCTCGGCTCAGGATGCTTATTATTTTTTTAATTAATTAATTTTTTTGTTGAAGGATAATTACTTGACAGAGTTTTGTTATCTGTCAAACCTCAGCGTGAATCAGCCATCAGTTCAGTTCAGTTGCTCAGCCGTGTCCGACTCTTTGCGACCCCATGGACTGCAGCATGCCAGGCCTCCCTGTCCATCACCAACTCCCAGAGTTTGCTCAAACTCATGTCCATCAAGTCGGTGATGCCATCCAACCATCTCATCCTCTGTCATCCCCTTCTCCTCCCGCCTTCAATCTTTCCCAGCATCAGGGTCTGTTCCAATGAGTAAGTTCTTTGCATCAGCCATAGGTATACATATTTCTCCTCCCTCTTGAATCTCCCTCCCATCTCTCTCCCCATCCCACACCTCTCAGTCGATACACAGCCCCTATTTGAGTTTCCTGAGCCAAACAGCTAATTCCCATCAGCTGGGGTGGAGGAAAGGGAACGTTCCTGCACTGCTGGTGGGAATGTAAATTGATACAAACACTATGGAAGATGGTATGGTGATTCCTTCAAAAAACTAGGAATAAAACCACCATGTGACCCAGCCATCCCACCGTTAGGCACATACCCTCAGGATGCTTTTGAAGTGACAGGGGAACCCTTCCTTTGGTTTCACACTCGGAGGGGCAGAGGGAGAAAAATAACACTAATAATGATAATAAAGCCAACTTGCAACACAGTTGCAAAGGTTTTCAAGGAGCTGACAAAGGCAGGCTTCCATGTAAAGAGTGGGGTCAGTCTTGAGGTCACATTCCTCCAGTTGGTACCTGCTAGAGCCTGGGTACCAACTTGTCAGTCGTGATGCAGGATGCTGGGGCATGGGGGAGGGGAGGTGAATTAGCTCTCGGCCTGCCGATCTGGAAACCCTGCTGCAGGCGGAGGAGGAGGAGCCAGGAGCCCAGAAGGGCTACTGGGGTGCTAAAGACCAGGATGATGGGGACTGAGGGTAGGTACAGGTCTGCCTCCCACTCCAGCAACCCGGGGACTGTCGGGCAGGTGGATTCCAGCACCCTCCCCTGGGATCACTCAGCGCCCCATCTTCAGCTCCCCACCAGAACTCAAGCTCAGGTCCCAAGCCTTTCAGCGGCCCCTGGACCAGTCTGGGTGCCACGTGGATGACCCTCTCTCCCCACCCAGCAGAACCGAGGCACCTTTTTCACTGCGGTGTCGCCCTGACCCTCAGGGAAGGACGGCTCACCGACCTAATATTCTGTGGTATGTTTGTGTGTTTGTGGGGTTCACTTTGTTAAGGATGACGTGTGAATCCAAGCGAGTGTCTCATCTCAGAGGCAAGCGTGGTTGCTGTTTAGGCGCTCAGTCATGTCCGACTCTTTGCAACCCCACGACCGTAGCCCACCAGGCTCCTCTGTCCCTGGGGTTCTCCAGGCAAGAACACTGGAGTGGGTTGGCGTGTCCTCCTCCAGGGGACCTTCCCCAACCAGGATCGAATGTGCTGTATAAACCCATAACACTGAACCAGGTCTGCCTTCCCTAGGACAAAACTGAGGCTCTCCAGAGTGGTAGAGACATGCCTGTGATTCCTGGGAATGCAGGTTTAGTGGAAGTTTCTGGTCTGTACCTGGCAGGGAAGTTCAGATGCCTGAGTCCTTTCCCCTTTCCCTCTGCAGGAAACACGTCCTGCCTAGAACATTACAACCCCATCCCTGGGCACCACGGACATCTGGAAAGACACAAAGATTTCTGAGCACACGTGCTAACGGCCTCTGCCCCAGGACTGGCCTCTCCCTGTTGCCCCATCTTGCAAAACATGAGAGCCAGTCTAGGAGACAGCAAACAGCAGCCTGGTCATCTCTGAAAGCATCGTATGAAAGAACCATAATTAATAAAAGCTCTCGGTGTTACTGTGATTGAGCAGGACCCTATGGGTCCTTCCCAGGACAGATGTCCCCCGCTGGCCCCCACCACATCCTCCTCCTGCCTCTCATCTGCAGAAAAACATCAGTCAAAGAATAAATCTAATCAGAGAAGCGGGAAGATGCAGAAGCAAAGGAAAACACTCAAAACAGACAAAATAATAATACTGTACTCATTAAGCAAAGTCAAGGACCTTAATTTCCTTCTCAAGGACTATGGAGGGCTTCCCAGGGGGCTCAGTGGTCAAGAATCCACCTGCCAATGCAGAAGACCTGGGTTCAATCCCTGGGTGGGGGAGATCCCTTGGAGGAGGAAATGGCAACCCTCTCCAGTATTCTGGCCTGGAAAACCCCATGGACAGAGGAGCCTGGTGGGCTACAGCCCTTGGGGTCACAAAAGTCAGACACCTCTGAGCAAACACACACACCAACAATAACATTTAATCCCCCTCTCATGGATACAAAGCTACAGCCATTCCTCATTCCACCAATTTGAACATTTTATCAGAGAGCAATTCATTATTGCTGTTGAGAGCTGATTCAACCAGTGATAACTCAACAGTGTTTTTCCTCTTTACAGCCACTATTAGCCAATTTTAGAGGCAGGCTTCTCTCTACCATCACCTGCTTAAATTAGTAACTCAAAGGATGCTGCATTAACCGTGGTTTTATTTTGCCTTTAACGTTCCTTCACTAGGCAAATGGGTAAGAAAATTCATTAACTAATTTCCTGACTACCCAGGGATGCATTTCCAAGCGATTTTCCATTTTGGTATTTGAACCTGCCACTTCAAATTATATTTCCTTTCTTAACATTTTTCATTTTCATACAAATCATTGGGCTTCCCTGGTGGCTCAGACAGTGAAGACTGTGCCTGCAATGCAGGAGGCCTGGGTTCGATCCCTGGGTCGGGAAGATCCACTGGAGAAGGAAATGGCAACCCCACTCCGGTATTCTTGCCTGGAGAATCCCATAGACGGAGGAGCCTGGTGGGTTACGGTCTATAGGGTCACAAAGAGTCAGACACGACTGAGAGACTAACACACACTATTGCGTTATCTCCCAGGATAGAGTTCCCATCTTACACACATCTCGTAGGCTGGATATGTGTTCCCATGGAACTGTAATCATTAGGTAAGTTGACTGTCCAAAAATATATATATATATATCTGACTTTCATGGACTTCCCTGGTGGTCCAGTGGTTAAGAATCCACCTGCCAATGCAGGAGACACAGGTTTTAGCCCTTATCCTGGAAGACCCCACATGCCTCAGGGCAAATAAGCCCATGCTCCACAGCTACTGAAGCCCATGGTGTCTAGGGCCCATGCTTCCCAACAAGAGAACCCATGTCAATGTGAACCCCATACGCCACAACGAGAGAGGAGATCCTGCTCACTGCTACTAGGGCAAAGCCTGAGCAGGAATGGAGACCCAGTGTAGCCAAATAATTAAATAAACGCAATTTAAAAAAAAAATCTCGTTTTCATTCTTTACTGTTACAAACCTGTGTTTTAAGTTAGCGTTAGCCACCCAGTCGTGAACGACTCTTTGCGACCCCATGAACTGTAGCCCACCAGGCTCCTCTGTCGGTGGGATTCTCCAGGCAGGAATCCTGGAGTGGGTTGCCATTCGCTTCTCCAGGGGACCTTCCTTACCCAGGGATCAAACCCGGGTCTCCTGTGTTGCAGGTGGATTCTTTAACCCCTTGAGCCACCAGGGAAGCTGTGTGTTAAGTTAGCTTCCCCTCAGTTCATTGACCTGGGACAAGACATGATCGATGTGTCAAATGCTTGTGTCTTTCTGTTTCCATCACTCGATCCACTGCGCACCCCTCCCAACAAGTAAAACACCACAGTCAGTTTGTTAGCAGGGCAACACAATGACCTATAGCATTGACATATAGCAATGACATACGGCACAATGACATATAGGCATGAATTTATTAAGAGCCTGAGTCCCATGTCAAGAAGGTGAACATATAGCAACGCAATAACAGTGGCGTCTACAATGAACAGATGTGGGTTTTTGTATGGTTCTGCTCTCTAATACCTCACAGGCTCCTTGATCTCTGATATACTCTCTTTCAAGTGAAAGAGAGGTATGTGCTGGTTCTGTGTGATGGGGGAGCTTTCCCCTGGCCCTGTCCAGGTTCTTTCTCTAGAAATCTCACCCTTCCTTCCAGGCCTCCACCGGATCCAACCAACGCCATGAATGCACAGCCCCCTGCCCCCTTCTGTTGCAAAGCCCCTTGACGCTTGTGACACAGGCTCCTTGGTGAGTCAACTCAAGGCCATTTCACGTTCCACTGCCTTCCTCAGTAACTGTTTATTAGCTATCTACTATGAGCCCAACAAAATGCGCGGCCCGAGGGGCAGAGGGGTGCAGGAGAAGTGCTCAGTGCCTGGGTCGTGGAGTTTAAAACTCTGGATGTGGAAACAGACACTCAGCAGAGAAACACAGGAGACGTCAATTTAATAACAGCCCATGTCAAGAGTGTGACATCTGACACCCATGGTTTAAAAGTGGACGTGTAATTTCCAAATGCACGGGGTCTTTTAAATATAAAGTATCTTTGATATTAATCTCTCATTTTGATATTAACTTCTCATTTTGGTATTAACTTCTCATTTTGATATTAATTTCTCATTTACATGCTCTCTTCTCTGCCATCGCCCTCTGTACTTTTTCAGTCCTCTAACTTTATTGAGACTTTCAATGACACAGTCAAAGAGCTCTCTTGGCAAAAGTCACATTGCCCTTGAAAATATGTGGGTTATTTTTTTTCTAATTTCTTGTGATACTGATTTCTAACATAATCCCAGTGATCTGAGAACAGTACTCATGATTTCAATACTGTCAGACCATGAAATTTTTGCACATTGTTTTATGTCCCTGGATATGTTCCAATGTCTCCTGGTTTACAGTGTATGGGAACTTGAATAGAATTTGTATCCTGCTATTGTGTGAAAATTGTATATATCTTCACTATGTTAAATTGGTTCATGGCGCTTTCCAGGTCTATTATATCCTTCTACTCTTCTATATATGCATTCTATTAATTTTTGAGGATTTGATATTGAAAAGTGAAAGTGAAAAGTGAAAGTCGCTCAGTCGTGTCCGACCCTTTGCGACCCCATGCACTATACAGTCTGTGGAATTCTCCAGGCCAGAATACTGAAGTGGGTAGCCTTTCCATTCTCCAGGGGATCTTCCCAACCCAGGGAATCAAACCCAGGTCTCCCACATTGCTGGTGGATTCTTTACTAGCTGAGCCACAAGGGAAGTTCATGATACTAAAACTCCAACTAAAAATCATAAGTTAGCTACTTAAAAAGATAATTGTACTATACAGTGGGACTATATGCAACTCTGTTTTGTATTTTCCAAGTCTCCTGCAAATGTGTTATGATACTTTCATAATTTGAAAAAGAAAGAGGAAATACAGAATTGACAAAAAAAATAAAGAATATGGTATCTGTATAAGCAACACTCTATGAAGCTGTCATGGCTTCCCGGAGTGAAATTCCCTGCAGCTGCTCGAAGGGAAACAGAGAGAGAAAGAAAGAACCAAAGAAAGGAAACAAAAGGAAAGAAAAGACCAAGACACGCTGTGCACGAATCCTTTCTGTTAGTGTCTACAGACGTTGACTCCTTTTCTCTGTAACATTGCCCGCTTTCCTGGGGAGTCCTGCTATCAAAATATGTGGCTCAGATTTTCCATATTTTAGGCATTCTTTGCCACGTCGTGCACACAGCACCTTCTGAGAAGGACAGGAGTGTGCCCTGCACTCTGTGGACACCAAAATTAAGGCTCCCGACCCACTAAAAATTGGATGTCCCTCATCTATCCACCTGTGTCACCATCACTGCCAATTTTTTTTTTTTCTGGAGCCTGCATAAAATTACATCCTGGGACTTGTTGCTCATCATGTTAGAAAAAAAACACCTCACCACCACTTCCCACATCTTCTTAAGTCCAGAGAAACCTGTTGTATTCATTTCAAAATCGATGCTTTCTCCATTTCTCCCTCTGTCCTGCAATGCAGGGATTTCCAACATAGCTACTTGCATCCCATCCCTCTCTTTCTCTCTCCCTTCTCTTCCTCTCTCTCTCTCTCTCTCCCTCTCTCAAGGATTCACTCTGGAAGATGATGACAGTGGTCTTCCAGCAAGCTGCTGCTCCATTTTCACAGTTTACCTGGTTGAGGTGGCTTCCTCGCAGGAGACAGAGCTCAGAAATGACCTGACGGTGGCTCCAGTATCCATGCAGGAATCCGCCCACATGTCGCGAGTGTCCCCAACAGCCTAGAAGGAAACGCAAGGTGACTTACGACAAGACAGCACATGCAGCTCCTCACGGTGGCCTCAGGCGAACGCGGGCCCTTGCGACCTTGGGCCTGGGTCTAGACAGAAGTGGAAGCATCTCTGTGTCTCCTGTTGGCAGCTGTGAGCGTCGGCACGGATCAGCTAGCAAAGCCCACTGCAGGCAGTCTATACTTAGGTAGAGAGGCGGGGAAGTAAGCGCTGTGTCCTCAAGTGTCTCCTGGTTGGAGAGAAGGTCCTCACACCAGAGTCTCTACTGTCATACTGCGTTTTGCTTTTTGTGCTGAGAAATATTACTTTCTAAGATGCTGTAGCATTTGCACAGAATCCAATCCAAAGGATGTAACTGAAGTGGAGCAGAATGTGTCACCCAAACGTGACTTAGAGGCTGAGGATGTGTAACCCCAAATGTGACTTAGTAGGTTCAGGATGTGTCACTGCAAATGTGACTTAGGGGGCTGAGGACGTGTAACCCTAAGATGTGACTTAGGGGTCTCAGAACATGTTACCCCAAGTGTGACTTAGGGGCCTCAGGGCTTGTCACCCCAAATATGTGGCTGTACCGGCTCAGTACATGTTACCCCAGAGATGTGACTCAGGGCTTCAGAACATGACACCCCAAATGTGGCTCAGGTATTCACAACCCCAAAGGTGTGGCTGTAGGGGTTCAGAATATGTCACCCCAAAATACACACTTTAGTGTCATGATGATTTGAGCTGTAGGCATGTGGGACTCAGCAAATGCAGGGCGAAGCTCCCTCTAACCCCATTTCATCTCCTAAAGACACACCCTCCCAGAGGAGCCCAGGGGTCACCCGTCTCCGCACTGGGGGTGTCATCAGCCAGGCAGGCTTGACGCCCATCACATGAGCAGCGCCTAGCGATCAAGTCACCTACCTCTGCAGCGTAGAGGAGAGACATGAAGACTGAGGTGTGGTCCTCTTCACACCCAGACACGCTTCATCACAAACAGGCCCCCTTCTCATCCACCCTCCTGAGGCCTGGTCATCTCTCCTGAAAACAATTTCGTCTCCCCAAAGAGGGCCACATTGCACTGTGCTTCCCCCAAAAGCTGCCTTGGGGAGCTTTGCCTCCCCCAAAAGCTCGCCCCTGGGTAACCCCCCTATGTAGACACGAGGCAGGCAGGCGATGAACTTCTCTGTGTTTCTCTATTATCACAAGCATCTCTGAAGAGAACAAAGAAGGTGCAGGGTGAAATTTATTTTCCCTCTGCTACACAATCCTTCATGCAACTGCAGGTAACTATTTTCCCCTGAAACCTTTTATACAATTTTTCTAGCATTTATAGCATAATTACCGGAGACCAAGGTTGGAACATCATTTATCTGCCAAGAATGGAACAGTGCAGTCATTAACGACTTTCTTCTCAAGACGAATTGTCTTTGATACTTGAACTTATTATATACATATGGGTAAACTGTTTGTTCTTATTTTGATCATTGGACTCAAACAGCTTATCTTTGTAGTTATTATCAAAAGCTTGGGAAAAGTTGCATTTGTAATTCTTGAAGGAGACTAATGCCTGTTACACTTTGACCACTAAAGCTTGTGCTAATGAAAAAAAAAATACTAGTTTACATGTAGTTTTTTTTTTTTTTACATTTATTTACAATATCTTACTTCATGGGAAAATAATCAAATCATCATTCAATAAATACTCCATGCCTGGTGAGCCTATTTGCAGGGCAGGAATAGAGATGCCGATGCAGAGAACAGACTTGTGTACTCAGCGGGGAAAGGAGAGGGTGGGATGAATTAAGAGGGCAGCGCTGACATATATACACCACCGTGCATAAAAGAGAGAGCTGGCGGGAAGCTGCGGTGAGCACAGGGACCTCAGCTCCGGGCTCTGTGATGACCGAGTGGGATGAGGTGTGAATCAAGAGGGAGGGCATATACGGCTACGTCTGGTTGATTCACGCTGTGGTAGGCAGATACCAACAGAACACGGTTAAGCGATCGCCATCCAAGCTTTTTAATTCATTCATTCATTTAAAAAAACCTTTTGGAAAATCAAATGATAAATGTTGAATGAGCACCAAACACGTGTTTTAAGTGCTGGGGACAGACAACAGCAAACCCAAGTCAATGTCCTCCTGTCTATGTGGTTGCCAGCTTTGTAGACCTTAAGGAGCCCTGAAGGGAAGGCCATTATCAAATGTGATGATTTTTATCTCTCTACACAGGCCCAAGGGATGGAAACTGATGATGGTTGAGGTTCAGAGAGCATGCGCGTGCATGCGTACTGGTGAGCAGTCTTTAGCAGCAGGTCCCTTTATCATGACTGATACTTTGGACTACAGTTAATTCTTGCTGTTGTTTAATCGCCAAGTTGTGTCTGACTCTTTGTGACCCTGTGTCCTGTAGCCCACCAGACCCCTCTGTCCATGGGATTCTCCAGGCAAGACTACTGGAATGGGTTGCCGTTTCCTACTCCAGGGGATCTTCCCGACCCAGGGATAGAACTCATGTCTCCTGTATCTCCTGCCTCGGCAGACAGGTTCTTTACCGCTGAGCCACCAGGGAAGTCCCAAAAGTACTGCTTAAGAGCAATCAAATCATGGCTGGAGAAGAATGAATATAAAGAAAAACCCAAAGTTTCCTGGGCAATATGGTAAAACACCCCAAAGTGCTTCCTCTGTCTTACTGTTTTTAATTTTTCTACTCAGTTACTTTTTCCACCAATTCATCATCTCAAGGATCCTACCTAGGGCAAGCAGAGCTGAGTAAAGAATTCCCTTTAAAACATGTTGTGTTTTGTAGTTTATATCTGATGGAATCAGTAAAACATTCGATTCCTTCTAGATTATATACTGATGTGTGTATATTTGTAACCTAAGACCAAATAACACACACACAGAGATTAAAAGCACAAGAGGTCATATCGCTCAATCATTCCAAAGTTATTTCCCCTCGTCCGAGTTTTCTGGAACCAAGCAGAGATCTGGTAAACGGGTAAGATGTGCTCAGTAAAAAAGGACATTTCCTCCAGATTGATGCAAATATTCACCGTGCAGCCCTGTTGGGTATATGACAGATGGTATACTCTCTGGTGCCCTGCATGCAAACAATTGGAACTCTGCTGGTTTCGGGAAATAATTTTCAACCCAAATGAGGAATTCACTATGGAGGAGGAAAAGACACTAAGTTTTTAAATTCTTTAAAGAATTATGCTAAAATAAAAGGAAGGTGATAAATGAAAAGACCACTGTTAGAGTCACCCTGAAGGTTACTAGAGTGCCCACCTTCTAAATCATGGTATTCAAACATACTAAATTGCACATATTGGTGATGGGACCAAATTATAAGAAGAATTTACCGGACCACATGCAGTGGAAATTTAGATGAAGAATCCTCTTTTTTTCCAATGAATCTTTTCCAACGAGTCTCACTGGAAAACACCCTGATGCTGGGAAAGATTGAAGGCAGGAGAAGGGGAAGACAGAGGGTGAGATGGTTGGATGGCATCACCAACTCAATGGACATGAGTCTGAGCAAGCTCTGGGAGATAGTGGAGGACAGAGGAGCCTGGCGTGCTACAATCCATGGGGTTGCAAAGAGTCGGACACAGCATAGCGACTGAACAACAGCATCTCTGGCTGCAGAGTGAGAACTCAAAGTATCAGCTATTCAAACATCTCTAAGCAGCCCCCAAGCATCCCTGCATGCTGCTAGTCACACCCTTATACAGACCTTATACAGACCTTATACAGACCTTCCCTACCCTGTATCAGAGGGGCTTGCATAACCAGTAGAGAACTCCTCTTTATACGAGGATGGTGCACGACTCCCCAGGTCAGCTCAGACAGCGCATTATGGCTTCTGTCTTGGTTCTCCCATGCTGAAGATATCCAGCAGCCATCACGGAAGGACACGCATGCAGCCCTGTGGAGATGGCTGAATGGCGAGGTTCTGAGACCTTCCTCTAGCAGACAGTACAGAACCATGACCCCCAGCCCAACAACCACGCAGGTAAGCCGTCTTGCAAGCTGACCATCCAGTCCCAGGCAGGCCTCCATATGAGTGCAGTCTTAGCTGACATCACGAGATACCCTGAAGCTGGAAATACCCAGCTCAGCCTCCTGAAGGCCACCAAGCCACTGAGACTGAGAAAATGAATGTGTGCCCTCGTAAGCCTTTGCACTTTGCATTGCTGTGTTACACCTCAGCGGATTACTGAGGGCTATAAACACCAACACCTTCTTCTACACTAGAAACAAGATGAAAATACTGAGATGGAAACCAAGGAGGACCTTTCAGGGAGGTCTTGTGGACAGACGCCCGCCCCCCTCCCCTCATGTCCACCACCTCTTGTTTGTAGGAAACCTGGAGCCTCCTAGACCTTCTCCAAGTTCTAAAGAGCAAATTAAGTCAGAGAAGTGAGAGAAGGCAAAAGCAAGGGAGAACAGTCAAGCAAGATGAAACACTTAATAGTTTATCCATTGAACAAAGCCAAGGCCTTAACTTCCTCCTCAAGGGCTGTAGATAATATTCTGAGCAATGTCCCTTTGAGCTATTTTGCAGGTTCTAAAGCCGCCGCCAGACAGAAGGAGTTAACTATAATGCTGGCCATCAGCGCACAGACCCCAGACCTTGGAATCAGAACGTTAATGATGCTGACCCCCCGATTCCCTCACCACCAGCCAGTCAGAAGGATGTCCACAAGCTGACCGCACATTCCACAACTCCCTTCCCTCACCCTGTCCTTGAAAACCTTTCCCTTAGAGTCTTTGGGGCATTGGGGTCTTTTAAGCACGAGCTGCCTGGACTCCTTGCTTGGCTCCTGAAGGAAATACTGCACTCTCCTTCACCACAACCTGGTTTGAGGAGAAGGGCTTTGCTATCTGGGACTGGGAGGACCTGAGTTTGACTCAGCAACAAAATTGCGGCTGAGATGAGAAGTATTTTCAGTATCCCACACAGTGCCTGATATTGGCATTCAATGAAATTGGTGTCAATGACTTTGATGGTGAGATTACCACGATAATCTCACATGTATAAGTCATCAGTTGGCGTAAACCCACTCTCACAGATACTGTATCCAATGGACTACAATGCGGAATCTCTCAAACTGGGGGTATCAGAGGATGAAAGATTTTATCTTTTCATCATTCTCACAGGTCTCACCTTTGTCCTTGAGAAAAAGATAATCAGATTTTGTTTGAACGAGGCAAGCTGATTCTAAGAGGGGGGAAAAACATGCCGAAAAGAGCCAGTAAAATTCAGGAAAAGAAAGTTAACCAAGGGTGAACATGATGCCTCACTGATAAGTATTGCTTTAAAATATGATTTCATAACAGTGTGTTCTGGTTCATAAAATATGATAAGAACACTTACTGTTTGTGTATTTATAGCAGTTAAAGCTTTGGAGGGGAGTCCTTAGTGGCTCAGCTGGTAAAGAACCCACCTGCCAATGCAGCAGACACAGGTTCAATCCCTGGGTCAGGAAGATCCTATGGAGAAGGAAATTGCAACCCACTCCAGTATTCTTGCCTGGAGAATCCCATGGACAGAGGGGCCTGATGGGCTATAGTCCATGGGGTGGCAGAGTCAGACATGACTGAGCAACTAAAACAAGAAAAAGCTTGGAAATAATTTAAATGTCCACCAATAGAATAATGGTGAGGAAAGTTGCAGTATATGCAAATCAAACCAGGCAATCCCAAAGGAAATCAACCCTGAATATCACTGGAAGGACTGATGCTGAAACTCCAGTGCTTTGGCCATCTGATGCAAAGAGCCAACTCACTAGAAAAGACCCCGATGCTGGGAAAGATTGAAGGCAGGAGGAGAAGGGGGCAACAGAGGATGAGATGACTGGATGGCATCACCGACTCAATGGACATGAGTTTGAGTAAACTCCAGGAGTTGGTGAAGGACAGGGAGGCCTGGCGTGCTGCAGTCCATGGGGTCACAAAGAGTCAGACACGACTTAGTGACTAAACAACAACGTTTGATAAAATACCATGCAAGCATTTAAAAAGTAAAGCTTCTCAGCATAATTACAAAGCAATCTCCAAGTGATCACTTTTTGTGGCTGAAATCAGATGTAAAATGGATGACCCACAGACACGCTATGTGGTTAGCTACTAAATTTTACTCTTGTTTCTATAAGAACAGATTTTGGGTTCACATTGAAGATTCTTTACTACTTTTTAATTTTATTTACCTAAACGACTTAGAGGAAGTGTAGATTTGCGAGGTGATAAGTTTTAGTGGTTCAGATAGATTTCAGTCTTTAAAAGTTCAAAACACACCTGGATAAACTTGCAAAATAAATAAATACAGATTTTAAGATTTAATGACCTCTATATATTTAAGACACCATCTGAAGTTTTTTTTAAGGTCTTTATTTCTAGATGTTCAAAGACATTACTAAATCACAAGATGAGTACCATATTTGGCCATCAAACAAGCCTTGGAATAAACATGGTAATACTCTGTGTGGTTCATTTCTAAAAATGTCTTGAGAAGAAAGAAATAAATTATACATATGCTGATTTTTTTAAAAAAATTGTATCCCTATTCCATGAAAGATTTTTAAGAAATGGGCTTTAAAACTAAGATCCACAAATTATAGTCCATCCATTAATATCATTTTAGGAATAACAATTTCTTAATTCATTGCTCAAGAAAGATGAAACAGAAACCTATTTGAACAGTGCTATACAGAAGATCAAGGATTCTTTTTTTCTTTTTGGTAAAGCCTTCTGAAATCTTAACGGAGGGGAGTTACTTAATTAAAACCTTTTATCATTGAAAAGGGACTTCCTTCATAACTCAGTTGGTAAAGAATCTGCCTGCAATTCAGGAGATCCTGGTTCCATTCCTGGGTCAGAAAGATCTGCTGGAGAAGGGATAGGCTTACCCACTCCAGTATTCTTGGGCTTGCCTTGTGGCTCAGCTGGTAAAGAATCTGCCTGCAATGCAGAAGATCCTGGTTTGATTCCTGGGTCAGGAAGATCCCCTGGAGAAGGGAAAGGCTACCCACTGCAGTATTCGGGCCTGGAGAATTCCATGGGCTGTATAGTCCACAGGGTCACAAGGAGTCGGACACGACTGAGTGACTTTCACATCATTGAAAAACTGGAATTGAGTGGGAGAGAGTGTATTCTATACACATCTCAGATGCAGAAGCAAGTCTGGCATCTGAAACAGTGAGATAGTTGATTAAACTTTCTTCTTTCAGATTCTAATAGAAACCAACACTTGGAAACAACCCTCCCCACTCAGCCTCTCTAAGGCTTAAATGCTGAACTTCCATTTCTTAGAGTCTTCTTTCCCAGGGCTACCAAACTGTGGTATATTGGTATTCCCAATGAGGGAGACCTGGGTTTGATCCCTGGGTGCGGAAGGTCCTCCGGAGAAGGGCATGGCAACCCACTCCAGTACTCTTGCCTGGAAAATCCCATGGATGGAGGAGACTGGAGGGCGACAGTCATTGGGGTCGCAAAGAGTCGGACACGACTGAGCGATTAACACTTTCACTTTATCCAGTGGGAAAAACACTCTTAAACCTCAATGGAGGAAAAGAAAATAGCCACCATAACTACTTAACTCTTGCCAGATCACATTTTGTTGTTCAGTCGCTCAGTCGTGTCTGACTCTTTGTGACCCCATGGACTGCAGCACGCCAGGCTTCCCTGTCCATCACCATCTCCCGGAGCTTGCTCAAACTCCTGTCCATCGAGTCGGTGATGCCATCCAACCATCTCATCCTCAGGTCGACCTCTTCTCCTCCCGCCTCCAATCTTTCCCAGCATCAGGGTCACATTCAGTAGTTACATTTAAAAAGTGGCTCTGAGCCATCAGGAGAGACACAAAGCATTTGTTCCTCTGACTCACCCCCACAAACTCTTTAAAACCGCCTTCTTCTTTTCGCCTCTGAAATGTTTCAGCTCTCAACAGGAGTCCTGTTTCCTACCTCGTAAACTTGATTTTGTGTTACCAGCTGAAGGATGCTCAGACAGCAGCGCATTAATTTTGGCAGCACTGAATTGTATCTCATTCAGCAAGCCAGCCTCTGTTAACGAAGCCTCCCAGGACCACAACCACAAACCCTCCGGTAAGGGCGGCTGATTGATGCTCATGGCTCAGGCAGCTCTGCCTGGCAATTAGGTGGGCTTCTGATCAGGACCAGGGTGCCCTTCTCCTTAACAGCCCAGACGCGCCTAAACTCACAGCGTGCGCTTGCCTTGCCCACTGGTTGCCCACCCACGGCTGGGTTGGGTGGGGGTGTTGGGGGGGTTTAGGGGAAGTGGAGGGGGGAACTGTGCTCCATGCTACCACCTCCACGCCGCCCCTGCCTTCCAAGCTGGGAGTTGATGGATGCGGAGGTCACGTGGCAGACAGAACCAGCAAGGACCTGCTGTCTGACGCCAAGAGGTGAGCTTGTTGGATAAGACCCCAGGAGAAGGAGGGCTTCCGTGGTGGCTCAGACAGTAAAGAATCCGCCTGCAATGTGGGAGACCTGGGTTCAATCCCTGGGTCGGGAAGATCCCCTGGAGGAGGACATGGCAATTCACTCCAGTATTCTTGCCTGAAGAATCCAATGGACAGAAGAGCCTGGCGGGCTACGGTCCATGGGGTCACAAAGAGTCAGACACGACCGACTGACTCAGCACGGCATAGAAGAATGAGGACATGGAGCCTAATTTAATGTAACCCCACTCCACACTTACTGAGAAAGAAAAGGATACGCAATGTCCTTGTGTCCTTTCTTTCCTGGCTGCCATTCTCACAAAGAACCCCCTCACACACAGACATACACACACACATACACACACACACTGCCTTTAGGGCCAGATACCACCTAAGCTAAGGGAGTTAAAAAGTCAGCCCTCTGTTACAAGGCCGACACTGGCGTCTCCCAGAAGACTGTCACGATGGCCCAGCCCACCAGGACCCCTTTCTCTATGGGAGCTGATGCAAAGAAACGTCGTCTTCAGCTCAGCTCAGTCGCTCAGTCATATCCAACTCTTTGCGACCCCATGGACTGCAGCACGCCAGGCCTCCCTGTCCATCACTGACTCCCAGAGTTTATTCAAACTCATGTCCATCGAGTCGGTGGTGCCATCCAACCATCTCATCCTCTGTCGTCCCCTTCTCCTCCCACCTTCAATCCTTACCAGCATCAGGGTCTTTTCCAATGAGTCAGCTCTTTGCATCATGTGGCCAAAGTATTGGAGTTTCAGCTTCAGCATCAGTCCTTCCAATGAACACCCAGGACTGATCTCCTTTAGGATGGACTGGTTGGATCTCCTTGCAGTCCAAGGGACTCTCAAAGTCCTTCTCCAGCGCCACAGCTCAAAAGCATCAATTCTTCAGCGCTCAGCTTTCTTTATAGCCCAACTCTCACATCCAGACATGACCACTGGGAAAGGAAATACGGAGCTCCCGCAGACACACACAACTAATCGCTGCTGGCAGGAATCTTAGGAAGGGTGGCGTCTGTGGGGAGAGGAGAAAAGGACCTCAGGGTCCCAACCTCATCGCTACCTCTTTTAGTTTTAATTAAAGAATTTGTAGCTGCACTGGGTCTTCATTGCCGCGTTCGGCCTTTTCTCTAGTTGTGCTGAGACGGGGGCTACTCTTCCGTTGTGGTGTGCCGGCTTCTCACTGTGATGCTTTCTCATTGAGAAGCCAGGGCTCAGGGGAGCTCCGGCTTCAGTCCTTGTGGCCCTCGGGCTCAGTAGGTGCGGCTCCTGGGCTCCAGAGCACAAGCTCAGTAGTTGTGGCGAGCGGGCTTCGTTGCCCCGAGGCACGTGGGGTCTCCCTGGACCAGGGACTGAAACCCGTGTCCCCTGCATTGGCTCTTTACGTAACCAGACCACCAGGGAAGTCCTCCTCACCACTCCAGAGCAGCTGCTCTGCCCATCAGCCAGGTTTAAGTGGGAGAAGGCAGGCAGGTGAAGGACCAGACAAGGGCAACCGTGGTCCTCTCTTGAGGACTGTCCCATGGGAAGCCAGGCTTAGCTTGACCTCCTCTCTTAGGAACGGGATGGCTGCTAAAATTTTAATCAGAGATTTACATGTCTCCCGAGTCTGATGCATCTCTTCCTTGGGCAAGAAAAAGGCACAATCCTATTTTACATGGCTGAAGGATGTACATAAGAGGACGTAAGTAAAAATAGGCTGGGGGCGGGTGGGCCTGAGACCTTCAGATGAACGTCTACAGTGATCAGTGGACTAGATTACTTCACAGTCCTACACACTGTCTCACAGAGCCATAGCTCCGAGGTGAGGAGACTCATGTTCTTTCCTCTGTGATGCCTTAATGATACATGCGAGGACTAATTCAGGGGGAGTGCCTTCAGGACTTGGGCACTGGATGCCGCATTTCTTCGTTGATGATTTTGACTTTAGAGGCGATGTGATTCCAGAGGCTCCAGAAGTAATGACACATAAAGGAGGGTCCGGGAATGCTGTGAGCCGCAGGAAGTGTTTAAGCACACGCACCAGGGAGGATGTCCACATGTGTGGATACAGACCACGGCTGGTAATCGGTGGGCGGCTGAGGAGAGTGGGTATTCAGACAACCTGAATATCGGGCGTGCTCACGATACACGGGCCTTCTTGGTCTTAATTTACCCATCGGACGGACGTTCTGTCTCTGCTGGAAGGTGCCCAGGGAAGAGAGTGCAAAGCTGGAATCAGGGCTTCCCTGGTGGTGTCAGTGGTTAGGAATCCACCTGCTGGGAACACGGGTTTGCACCCTGGTCCACGAAGATCCCCCCCTACATGCTGCAGGGCAGCTGAGCCCGTGCTCTGCCACGGCTACGGACCCTTTGCTCAAGAGCCTTCAACCTGCAACGACTCTGTAACTACAGCATCGGTCAGGCATCACCGTCACCCTTCGTGAACATCCCCCTGGGTGCTTACCACGCAGTATGAAGGGCACGGCAAGCCACTCCAGTGTTCTTGCCTGGAGAATCCCGCGGAGAGGAGCCTGGAGGGCTACAGCCCATGGGGTCGCAAAGAGTCAGACACGACTGAGCAATTGAAACCGGAACAAAAATACACACACACACACAAATACATATACACACACACACAAATACATATACACACACACACCCAGTCTGTGCGGTTGCAAAGAGTCGGACACGACTGAGCAACTCACACACACATGGAACAGACAGAGGAGAAACAGACTGACTTTTCTTCCTGCCTGCCGCACTGCCCAAGGGAAAGGAGCGGGACGAGAAAGCCGTGGCCCTGATTAATCACCACCCAAGTCTCCGTGCTGCTTCTGTTGAATGTGCGTCTCCCTCTCCAAGCTTCTTGCAGCCATGCCTTCGCCCCCAAACCAGGGGGCATCTAGAGAGCCAACCAGGCAAGATTTTACTGGAGACTTCAGGCTGGGAGGGGAGCAATAAGAGAGAGGGAAGCCTGTGTAGGTTGAACCCCAGGTAACGCGAGGGCTGGATCGATGAGTGCGTCTTTCTTCGGGGAGACAAAAAGGCAGCAGGGTGAGCCTGGAGCGATGGATGGGTAGAAGGGAGAGGTTCATGAATCCTACCGGGGACTTCCTTCAGGCTGGAATTCACCCAAGGCACGCAAGTGGGTGATGCGAGTCAGGCAGGACCATGTGCCGTGTGGGAGTTGTCCACAGAGACTGCATGGGACGCGTGCAGGGAGGGTTCTGTTGACAGGCAGACGGTACGGGGACAAGCACCACCAACCAGCAGACACAGAGCCAGGCTCTGGCAATGGCGGGGGTTACTGGGCACGTAGACGGGGCAGGACAGGCAACGGAGGCTGAGAAGGAGCTGGCCGAAAGGGGATCATTGGCAAGTTTCTGTATCTGCTTTATTTTGAACAGCCTAGGTCATCTTAAAGCAGAGACATGACTTTGCCAACAAAGGTCTGTCTAGTCAAGGCTATGATTTTTCCAGTAGTCATGTATGGGTGTGAGAGTTGGACTCTAAAGAAAGCTGAGCGCTGAAGAATTGATGCTTTTGAACTGGGGTATTGGAAAAGACTCTTGAGAGTCCCTTGCACTGCAAGGAGATCCAACCAGTCCATCCTAAAGGAAATCAGTCCTGAATATTCATTGGAGGGACTGATGCTGAAGCTGAAACTCCAATACTTTGGTCACCTGATGCAAAGAATGGACTCATCTGAAAAGACCCTGATGCTGGGAAGGATTGAAGGCAGGAGGGGAAGGGGATGACAGAGGATGAGATGGTTGGATGGCATCACCGACTCGATGGACACGACTTTGAATAAACTCCACGAGTTGGTGAAGGACAGAGAAGGCCTGGCGTGCTGCAGTCCACGGGGTTGCAAAGAGTCAGACACGACTGAGCGGCTGAACTGAACTGAACTGAACTAGGTCATCTTTGCAGCTATGCCCCATTGCTACTTTTACTCAAGAATCTCAAAAGGACGTTGCCTTTGTGTGTGTTCGTTTCTGGTCTGCCTTCATGTCTTTTGTGGTCCTTTTAATTCCTCACCGGTGTCACTCCAGGAATGGTTCACGGTGGTCAAGCAGAGTAACTGGTAGGAAGAGCTGTGTGACCCTTCTTTGGCACTCTGTGATAGCTTTCTGAGGAGTGTTGAGTGTTAAGTCACTCAGTCATGTCCAAGTCTTTGTGACCCCATGGACTGTAGTCCACCAGGCTCCTCTGTCCATGAGATTCTCAAGTCAAGAATACTGGAGTGGATTGCCATTCCCTTCCCCAGGGGATCTTTCTGACCCAGGGATTGAACCCAGGTCTCCTGCATCACGAGTAGATTCTTTACCGTCTGAGACACCAGGGAAGGCCTTTTTAGGTGTGGTGGAGATAAAAAGACCAGACAGAAGGAAAAACTAGGTATACGTTCGCACAAAGGCAAAGGGCAAAGCCAAGAACTTGGGTGTCCTGGCTCCTGGCATTTCTAGTCTGTGGATGTTTAACGCATATGACACCGGAAGGGGAGTGTGGTGTGTAAGGGCTTGTGGGGAGTAGACACATACATTTCCCCTTCAGGACAACAAGAACAGGGGAGTCACGTCCGAGAGGAAGGGCAGCGGCCAGCTCGAAGGTCAGAGTGGGGACTTCCGAGGCTGGCCATGGCTGGCCGGTGCTCGGCGTCTGTCCTCATCTTGATGCATGAGGGTAGGTTATTTGAAGCGACCCTCTGACTGGCTGGAGTCTCCCTGCTCCGTATGCAGATAAATGGAAATATATGCGTCTCTATAATAGGTACCAGGAAGCATTTGTTACCCACGGCAGACAAGTACAAGTGGCTAAATTGGACCGTGGAAAAACAGGTTCATGATGAGAATAAGCCAAAAAGATGGTATCGGGTGCATGTAGGAAAAGAAAGTCAGGTTAAAATGTGTGTGTGTGTGTGTATGTGTGTGTGTTGATGTGCTCAGTCGTGTCTGACTCTTTGCGATCCCATGGATTGTAGTCTGCCAGGTTCCTCCGTCTACGGAATTTTCCAGGCAAGGATACTGGAGTGGGTTGCCATTTCCTTCTCATATATATGTGAGGGGATGAGCCTGGTAGAGAAACGTTCTCAGCGTCAGGGGAACCAGGCTCTGACACACACATCACTTACAAGCACTGTGACCACAGCTCTGAGCCCCTGTCCCCTTGTGCATGAAAATGTCATTGAGTTCTACCCTGAGAACGCATTAGTCACTCAGTCTCATCCAACACTTTGCAACCCCATGGACTGTAGCCTGCCAGGCTCCTGTGTCCATGGGGGTTCTCCAGGCAAGAATACTGAGGTGGGTAGCTAGTCCCTTCTCCAGGGGAACTTCCCCACCCAGGAATCGAACCCGGGTCTCCAGCACTGTAGGCAGATTCTTTTCCATCTGAGCCACCAGGCTAGCCTCCGTCCTATCTAGCGGGTTTTATAAGCATTAAGTAGGATAATATATATCAAAGTGCCTAATAGCACGGTGGGGCATGGGATTCACCCTCCCCGTGCCACGAGAGTTCAGGCTTTCATTAGAAAATATCTCAAATATTTATATTTCTACTCTCACGTCTGAAGGACAGTGGTGGGTACATCCACCTGCTATCAACTATTTTTCACACCTTGGCAAAAAACTCGAGGCATCGTCTCTATTAGAGAGCCTATAAAAATTTCATAGATACGAAATTAAAGCCTGCAGGGATGTAAATTCTATTCCGCGCTTATGATGTGTGCCTGCGGGAAATGACCCTTTATATGCAGAGAGCTGCATCATGCTTACACTCTGATGCTGTCACCCAGAGATCGGAAACAGAGCTTGCCTTGGCCTAAGTCCTTCCTCGTTTTTCTTCTCTTTCACATAAAATCACCAAAAGAAAGTATTGTAATAACTACTATGGTACCAAAGAGGGTTTGTGTTCATTTTTTTAAGTTAAGCATGACATGGCTACTAAGAATTAGGCCACCTGAAGGCAAGGAAAATAGAGACGCCAACTTACCTACCCCTTGGGATACGCATACGATTTGAATACCACATCGAGTCTGCAAACGTGTCTGAAGCACCTTGGAGTTTCCAGAGCTCAAGCCCAAGGTCACGGAGGTGAACGAGAGCTATTCCCCACCCACAAAGAGAATATGGCTGCAGAGCTACCCCTGGAAACAAATCACTGCCAAGCAGCTGGGAAAGAACCAACCTGCCCAGAGGCCGCCCCCTAAGAACAAGTCACCGGTGGCTGAGTGAATGGACACTTGCTGGACGCGGGTGTTTGGCACTAGGGACATGAAGGGATGCTGAGGCTGGAAGACATGTGATGACCCTATAACTTGGGGCCACACTAGACCCTAGGGGGATTACCATGCCTCCCCCAGTCCCAGACTAGACTCCCCTCTCAGCCAGGGTGCTGGTGAGTCTCCTTGATGCTCTTCCAGCAAAACTATGAGCCCCTCTGCCTTACTCCCAGGTCAAATAATCAATCGCCTTTACATTCAGAAAAATACGAGTCTACCTGGGTATGATTGACATAACACTTGCATGGATGAAGTTACTTCTGCGTCTTCAGAGTCTGGGGAGGATGGACTGACCCATGTGAGCAGATACACGTAGACCTGGAAACAGGGAACTTCTCCCATGAGAACCATTCTCTCTGCCTGTCATTTTCATCTGTTACCACTTCCAGCTCAGACAGAGGAGGAGGCTGGTGATGCTCATTCATATCCGAGTCTTTGCGACCCCATGGACTGCAGCACGCCAGTCGTCCCTGTCCATCACCATCTCCTGGAGCTTGCTCAAACTCATGTCCATGGAGTCGGTCATGCCATCCAACCATCTCATCCTCTGTCGCCCCCTTCTCCTCCCGCCCTCCATCTTTCCCAGCATCACGATCTTTCACAATGAGTCGGCTCTTTCCATCAGGTGGACCAAGTATTGGAACTTCAGGTTTAGCATCACTGCTTCCAATGAATATTCAGGGTTGATTTCCTTCAGGACCGTTTCATATTAGAACAATGCAAATTAAATTTGGAGTGTGGGGCGGATAAGCATTTTCATCAGTGGTGTCCTTTTCCCCTTCATGGATCACAGCCTTATAGTGGCAAATGGGTTTGCATAACTCAGTGACGCAATGACCCACGAGATGCAGGGTCAATTGAGATGTACGGGTCACAGTAGAGACTTCTGACAGAAATGGATCCAGTGATCCACTGGACGAGGGGACGGCAAACCACTCCAGTATTCTTGCTGCCAGAACCCCATGAACAGCATGAAAAGGCAAAAAGGAGGAGAAGGCATATCTGAGGGTCCATGGACACTCTCCATGGGAATGTGCAGGGGGAGTGGCCAGGAGCCCCTGAGCTGCCGTGACCAAGGAACAGTCAGAACTAAAACAGAGAAGGGAGTTCCAGGAAAAGAGGTCACAGGGAGAGACAGAGCAGAAAACAGAACATGGGAGTGGGGAGAGAAGGTGGAGACTAACAGTGTCAAGCGTAACCCTGAGATGTTCCAGGGCTTGGCCCCCCTGCCAGGAGACAGCACCGGGGTGACCCTGTGACCTCCTGCGGCTCCTCCAAGGAGACTGACTTGCATCCCTGAGTGAGCATCACGGCTGTAAATGATGGTGAGAGAGGTGTTCACAGACACTTTAATCTCCCGCCCTGAGACCCAGAGATTCAGATGTCTCACACATCACTTTGAAGGGCTCCGCTTGCAGAGCTGAACCCGGGGAGTTCTGATAACTCTGTCAAACCTTTTGAGGCTTAAGCAAAAGTGCCTGTAAGCCCCTCTTTAAAACAAGGGGAGCCGTGTTCTTCCATCAGTGGGCAAATTACCATCCCCAAGGTGTCTGCTAATTCTAGGGTGGTGGGGTGGGGGTGGATTCAGAGCTTATGGACGCCCCCTTCACTGGGAGTACTGGGAATGATATCCCTTGAAGAGATGACTTGAACGGAATATTTTATGCCTTTCCATATATGTGGGAACTACACAAGGAGTTGGCTCAGCAGGTAAAGAATCTGCCTGCAGGAGATACAGGAGACCTGGGTTCCATCTCTGGGTCAGGAAGTTCCCCTGGAGAAGGGAATGACAACCCACTCCAGTATTCGTGCCTGGAGAAGCCCATGGACAGGCGAGCCTGGTGGGCTACAGTCCACGGGGTTGAAAAATGTCAGTCGGGACTCATCAACTAAACAGCAAGAGCAAAATCCCTCACAACGTTCATTCATTTGGCAGTCATATGCTCTTGGAGAATCAGTGGAACAAATCTAAACCGTTCTCGTCACTGGGAGCCCTTGAAGTATCTGAAAAGGGCTACCATGTTGTGTTGATCATCTGCTGACATGTATCCAATTGTCACGTTATCTTAAATTCGCATACCAAATCATCCAGTTACCTGAAACAATGACGTTTGTTGCCACTTTCTGCAGATGGAGGCTCTGCTGGGTCCTCTACTTTGGAGGCAGGGACGGCTCTCTCACAGGATAAAACTCAAACTTCCAGTCAGGGCTGTGGTGCTGCCTCCCAGAAACCATGTGGGAAGGACTCACCTCCAAGCTTCCTGGTGCTGCTAGAAGGATCCGACTCCTCATGAATTGATGGACAGAGAGCCTTGTCGCTTCCACGCCCTGTTGGCCGAAGGCTTTGCTTGGTTCCCTGACCTGTGGACCCCTCCAATATGGCAGTCCGACTCATCAAGCTGGGGTGGCAACAGAAAAGAGTCCAGAGTCTCTTAACAGCAGAGAGTCCTGGTCTTTGATAACTGTTAGGACCTGAATGTTTGCATCCACCCTGCCCCCCCCACCCCACCACCACAAATTCACACACCAAAGCCCTAAGCCTTCATGGAGGTGGAGGCTTTGTGAGGTCCTTAGGTTTAGATGAAGTCATAAGGGGCAGGAGGCACATGATGGGATAGATGAGGTTATGAGGGTGGGGCCCCCCATAACGGGATTAGTGCCCTTACATGAAGAGGAGGAGACAGCATAGTCCACTTTCCCTCCATCATCTGAGGACACAGCAAGAAGGTCTGTCCAGAACCTTGGTGGAGAACTTCCCAGACTCCAACACCTTGACAAATTTGTGTCTGTCCACTACACCACCCAAATCCATGGTGCTTGGTTACGGCAGCCCAAGCAGGTACAACCAAAAAAACCTCATCTCTGTACCTTTTCTCTGGACTCTGTTCATTGAGACGCAGTCCTAGGAGGCCTTTCCACACAAAGATGGAAGGATTTAAACAAGGGCGTGATTATCAGGAGGCGAGACTCATCGGGGTCCCTTCGGCCAGCCTGCTTCCACACACATAGTTCTGGGCTTTTGTTTCTGCAGGTCCCCATTTCACTTAACCTCTCATAAAAGCTGTGTTTGCATGTCTTCATCCCATGGACTGGTCTTTGCGTTGCCCTTGAATCTTTGGTCATGGCTATTCATCATTTCAAAATGAAAACAAAGGCTTCCCTGGTGGTCCAGTGGTTAAGCATCTGCCTTACAATGCAGGAGGGCTTCCCACGTGGTGCTAGTGGCAAAGAATCTGCCTGCAATGCAGCAAACGTGGGTTCGAACCCTGGGTCTGGAAGATCCCCTGGAGGAGGGCATGGTGACCCAGTCCAGTCTTCTTGCCTGGAGAATCCCCATGGATAGAGGAGCCTGGCGGGCTACGGTCTACAGGACTGCAAAGAGCCGGACACAACTGAAGCAGCCTAGCCTGTTACAATGCAGGAGACGCAGGTGCTATTCCTGGTCTGGGAAGACCTCACTTGCCATGGAGCAACTAAGCCCAAGTACCCTGTGTTCTGCCCGTAGTCCGAGTCCCCGGTCAGGAAAGAAGACTCCTCGAAACAATGCAACTTGCAGTAGGGGAATTTATTACTGACTCGAGCCAGGGCCTCCCGCCCTCACCAAGGGTGTGAGGACGAAAAGGCCCCGAGCCCCAGTTCTCTCCGGTATTTATTAGGTCAAAAAAAGCAGCAGGTAGTTGGCGCAAGTGGATTGGTTACACAGCGGGTAGTTGGCGCAAGCGGATTGGTTACACAGTTGCAAGGCAATTTTTGTTGGCCCAACGTGGGGCTTTCAGCTTTCTCCTGATAGGTTCCCTTTTTCTTGCTAGGCATATGTTGATTAGCTAGCTCCAGGAGGCCTGATAATTATGTTACCCCGGGAAACCAGGCCTACTCCTAATCTAGGCTGCCTGTCATGGCGTTAGCCGTAACAGCCTCACACCCTGGAGCTCACGACCCCCAACCACTGAAGCCTTTGTGCCTAGAGACTGCAGCCCAAAGGAAAGAGAAGCCACTGCAATGAAGAAGCCCGTGGACCACAACTACAGAGAAGTCCACTCAGCAACGAAGACCCAGCACAGACAAAAAAAATTAAATGCATAAATAAATCTCTTACAAAATGAAAACAAGCAGAATCTCTCTGTGTCTCTTCTTTCCCCACCCCCCCCCCCAAGTCCCAGTTGTTTTATTTTAGGAACGTGTGTTTCGATCTGCCCATAACCATCAAGGTCTTTTTGGTGTAAGCCAGTGAGCCTACCCAGAAGAGATAAACAGGTGTGTGAACTCGTGTGCTCTGACACCCACTGAGCTGGCATGCTTCTTGGTCTCCCGGGTCCCGCTTGATGTCTCGAAACCTGTGTTATATGTGGACCGTCTCCGCTCAAGCCAAGAAGGCTTTGTTCTCCAGTAGCCTTTAAGTTTCAGAGGCAGACAGAAGAACCCCGTGGTATCCCACAGCCAACCTCCGGAGCATCCTTCAGACTGTTTGGAACGCTTCAAAATCCCAGCTCTCTGGAATGCACCCGCTGAGTAACTCTCCAAAGAACCGACAGAGATTATCTTAACGGGGACCCTGGGCTAGAGGGTTTTATTTTTAGTTTCCTTTGGTCTGTTTTGAGTCGCAGACAGACTCCCGCTGTACAGATACAGCCAAAACATTTAAGATTCGATAGATGTGTTTATCTGCCAGCCGTAGGTTCCCAACTCCTGGAAGAGAACGGATTTATAACCATGCTGGGCTCCTTGGACACAGAACAAAATCTCCGCTTTTCCAATTTCCTCCACACCACACGGGAGTTCGTGTATTAAAAACCAACGACACCAAATTTGTCAATGTCCACTGGCGGCCTTCCCCACCGAAACAGGAATACAAAGCGCTGTCATTAGCATTTTTATTGGTAAATCCATACAGGACTTAACTTTGGGTGTTTAGACAATGAATGTGCCTTGGGAATAAACTGGAATGCAGCTGGCATGTATGAGACTTTACGATGCCTGCTTGCTTGCTTCCCTTGTATCACCTAACACACGTAAAACATAGAACCCAGATATTACGGTTAAAAAAATTTTTTTAATTTAAAAAAATTCATGTGGTTTAGAGTTACACAGTTTTGGGTGTGTAAGTGAGCTTAAATAAAGCACTTGTGAAGTATGTGCAAATAATTCATTCTTTCTAACTCTATCTCGTTATCATTTAAGAAATGTAAGACTTTTTATGATGGCGGTGGTGAGAGTTCAAAAGTTCAATTAAGCCAAGAACAAAACGCATCCAAGCGTTGTCTCTTGCCTTTCCCTCCGCTGTTTCTAGAGTTTGCTAAGGAATTCCTGCCAAGTAACAAGGAACGACTGCACAGCCCCGGGAAATAAACACAGAGATGTCAGCTCGGTCTTCTGTGATGACCTAGACGGGTGGATGGGGGTGGGAGGGAGGCTGAAGATGGAGGAGATCTACGCACACACATGCCTGATTCACACTGTCGTACGGCGGAAACCAATGCAACGCTGTAAATTAACTATAGTACAAATTGTAAAAAAAAAAAAAAAAAAATTTCTCCCAGAAAGACGTTCCTATTACTGTAGATAATTGATCCAATGTGCTCAGATCCCCAGGAGTTTAACACTTGAAGGGCATCACTTAAGTATGAAGGGAGAATGAAAATCTCAGCATACTTTGGAGGAAAGGAAGGATTCCGATGACAGTCTAAGATCGGTTAAGACCGTGAAGATGGGTCTCCTAGGCAAGAGGGAAACAGGATTCTGAAAAGCACTCACCGCTTGCCGCGAAAGCTCAACTCCCACGGCTGTGTGTTTCCTCAACTTGAGTCTCACCGTCACCTCTCTCTGTCTCTCTCTCTCCCACTCTGCCCCTCCTTGTCTCACTCCACCCCGAATGCTGATCCAGGGCGAGGCGGCCCAAAAGCATTTACAGCATCCCTAGTGTAAGGATTTGTGCTGCTGACTGACATCTGTCATTTCTTTCTGCCTTCGTAGAATGAATAAAGCAAAGGAACAGTGGATTTGCTCAAAACCACAGTTGGGGGAAGAAAAAAAAAGGCTTCTTGGATTCACTGATTTCGCTAGTTTCACTGGACTCACTTGTTTTCTAAAACCAAGCCCTCGGGGACCATCATTTGTGTCTGGGCCCTGGAAGAGGATTGTGTGGTCTCCTCGCTTTTATAAGAGAGTTTTCCGCCTTCAGCCCGTGTCCGTGTCTAGTCCCAGACGAGGTGCACTTGTGACCACGTTTGATGCCTCTGGGATCGGCATCATACGTTGAGAGGGGAAGACAGGACCCACGGGGAAGGATACGTTAGAGAACAAGAGTGGGCTGCCGTGGGTGAAAGACCCTTGCCTAGACCAGTAGGAGTTCTTGAGGTCAGTCTCCCTGGTGTGCACCGTGATGAGGTCTGGGCCGGCGTCATCACACAGCGTCCGGTGGTCTGAGCAGAGGGGGAGTGGGTTGGAGGTGGGGATGGAGGTGGGGTTCAAGTACAGGTGCACGACCTCCCCGAGGTGGCGGAGGTTGCAGGGAACCCAGGGGGCTGTCAGCGCCGCGTAAAAGCGAGGAATCAAGGGATGGCATGGACAGCGTGTCTGCAATTACGTTCATGCTCTTTTCAATAAAGCAGTGCACGCTGTGGGCATACACGTTACGAGAATAAATCTGAATGTGAAATTCTAAACGTCAACGTGCATTCCTAACATGTCTGAAAAACCCACAGTTATGTAGGTTCAAGAGATATTCCATGGGTGGGGAGCGGGTTACTGGAAAGGGGACCCTGGATATTCTGAGGGTGGGAGACAGTTACTGGAAAGGGAATCCTGGAGATTCTGAGGATGGGAGATGGTTACTAGAAAGGGGACCCTGGAGATGCTGAGGGTGGAAATGGTTACTGGAAAGGGGACCCTGGATACTCTGAGGGTGGGAGACGGTTACTGGAAAGGGAATCCTGGAGATTCTGAGGATGGGAGGTGGTTACTAGAAAGGGGACCCTGGAGATGCTGAGGGTGGGGGGTGGTTACTGGAAAGGGGATCCTGGAGATGCTGAGGGTGGAGATGGTTACTGGAAAGGGGACCCTGGATACTCTGAGGGTGGGAGACAGTTATTGGAAAGGGAATCCTGGAGATTCTGAGGATGGGAGATGTTTACTAGAGAGGGAACCCTGGATATTCTGAGGGTGGGAGACGGTTACTGGAAAGGGAACCCTGGAGATTCTGAGGATGGGAGATGGTTACTAGAAAGGGGACCCTGGAGATGCTGAGGATGGGAGATGGTTACTAGAAAGGGGACCCTGGAGATGCTGAGGGTGGAGATGGTTACTGGAAAGGGGATCCTGGAGATGCTGAGGGTGGAGACAGTTATTGGAAAGGGGACCCTGGAGGTTCTGAAGATGGGACATGGTTTCTGCAAAGGGGACCCTGGAGTGGGGGCTTCACGGGGTTCAAGCAGGCCCTGGTAAGAGGATGCATGCAGGACTCACAATCCCTACAGCACAGAACGTCTATGGACCCCAGAAGGTGACAGGCGAAAGACCCGGGCAGTTGACCCCACAAGATGCTTCAGGGCTGCTGCAGAGCACCCTGGGAAACTCCCATCAGGCTTCTCTGATCCCAGACGAATAAAAAGCAGACGTCACCCCTGGGGCACAGCAGCTTCCAGGTGGCCGGGGAGAATCGGGGCAGAAAGAGACAGCTCCGTGATCCCATGGTATTGACCAGGCAGCTGTCCGCGGGCTCTCACGGGAGGGCGGTGGGTTAGGTGCTGAGCAGGAAGGCAGGGCTGCAGGGGTGAGATACCAGAGGCCACAGTTTCTTCTCCTGGGGGCCACTGAGGGTGGGGGTGGGTGCATTTCTGGCTCCTCCTGGACTGAGACTCCCTTAGAGTGGAGAGGAGTTGAAGGGGGCAGAGTGGTAGGTTCTCAGCATCACCCACGCTGGGGGCTATCTAGCGGAGGAACACCTAGGCTGAGACTACAGGGGTTCTGGAGTTTCCCACAGAATCCCCTGTCCTCCCACCCCTTCACACAGGACAGATTTCTGAGACGTGTGTTTGCAGTGTGTGTTTACGCTCAGTTGCGTCCGGCTCTTTGCGGCCCCATGGACGGTAACCCACCAGGCTCCTCCGTCCATGGGATTCCCCAGGCAAGAATACTAGAGTGGGTTGCCATTTCCTTCTCAAAGACTCAAAGGAGATAGTAGTGACTGGGACTATGGGCACGTGATCAAAATCAGCACACTGACTTGATGTGACTTAACGAAAATCAAGTGCAATTAATACTAACAATTAAAAAGAAAAAAAAAACTCATAGAGTCAAGTCTCACTGTCATTACAAGAATGTTTTTGATCTAACACATATTCTCATCCAAAACATCTGCTAGTGCTTTTATATAAATTCTCTTGAGCTCATGAGAAGCAGTATTCAATACTTTGAAAACCCTCCCACATATAGAGTAGCACCTTCTCTTGTGTTCAAGACCTGGGTTCAATACCTGGGTTGGGAAGATCCGCTGGAGAAGGGATAGGCTACCCACTCCAGTATTCTTCTTGGGCTTCCCTGGTGACACAGTTGGTAAAGAGTCTGCCTGCTATATGGGAGCCCTGGGTTCGATCCCTGGGTTGGGAAGATTCCCTGGAGAAGGGAAAGGCTACCCACTCCAGTATTCTGGTCCATGGGGTCTCAAAGAGTCGGACACAACTGATAAGACTTTCACTTTCATCTCCACTTACTTCCAAAGGGAAGATGATCATCGCTGGGCCCTTAAGAAATTTCTACTGTGAACTTTTAAATGGACAGTCTGTACTTGACTTTATAACATACCTTAAAAGATGATCTTTATTGCAAAGTTGACACGAAAAAAATAATACCTATAAGAAGTTGACGCAGGACTGTCACGAACATGCGAGCTATATCAGACAGGAAGGACGCTCGCTTCATTTCTGCCTTTACTGGGGAGCCACGGGAATCCCTGCAGAGGGGTTTAACGTTGTATTCAAGAAGATGGTTCTCAAACCACTCACTCTCCAGACTCCCTTCTCTGCAACCAGATCACCAGGGGGAGGCCAACTGGAATGCAAGGAGGGATAAAGAAGACTCTAGGTGAATAGCCACTGAACAGTTACAGGGGTATTATGTGCATGTATGCAAGTATATTGATAGACTTTATGGATATACAGAGTAGCAAAAACTCAAGTGTAGATACAGGGCATCTAATCTTACATAGATACGCACAGTAGCGGCATGGGGTCCTAGGAAGAGTGAGTCTGAGATACAGGATGCTGCATGGGTGGGGGTAGGTAGAGCTCTGACACCAATGCCCTTAGGGAGCAGAAAAAAAATTAATTCAGAATGGAGAATAAAAAAAAAATCTAGTCATGGGGTAAAGACAATGTTCACAGAAAACAGGATTATCACCTGTGTGAGATAGCGCCTCTTGGTGCCAGGAACCACACCTCTGTCGTGTCAACCCAAAATAGTATTAAACCTCTTCCCCCAGAAGGAGGGAACAGAGAGCAGGGCCAAGAAAAAGCCACGGATCCGGTGTGTTGGCACAAATCAGGCCTAGATAAATCTCTCTTCATTCAAAGACTTAAGAAAAGAAGTCAAAATCTACAGATGTATGGAAGAAAAAAAAAAAAGAGTCACAAGGAAGCATAGTGTCAATGTGGAGATTAAGATTCACTGGGACCAAGATGTAATCTGGAATGTTTCTGAAGTATGGGGATAAAGGGAAAACATTCTTCAAGAATTCAGGCAGAAAAAAATAAAATAAAAAAGAGGCTATCTCTAAGTAGCCAAAATCATGGGGTGCTCAGATATTTCATGTGGAAGCCTGGATTCAAAATGTCTTTTTCTTCTTAGAGTAGAAAAAAATGGATATCCAAAGACATTTCTATTTAACCAAGAAGTCTTGTCCTAAAGAAAGGCAAAGAAGAAAAGACTTCTACAAATTCACAAAGTTTTCTAATAGCCCAAACACATCTCTCAAAAATAAAATCCACTTTGGTTCATCAGAGATGAAACCCAAAGAACAACTCGGGAATGTATAAATTATGAGATGCACCGCTGTGCTCACTGGATCAGTCGCGTCCAGCTCTTTCTGACCCCATGGGCTGTAACCCACCAGGCCCCTCTGTCCATGGGAAATCTCCAGGCAAGAATACTTGGGTGGGTTGCCACGTCCTCCTCCAGGGGATCTTCCCGACCCAGGGATCGAAGCTGGGTCTCCATCACTGGCAGGTGGATTCTTTACAGGCTGACTCATCAGGGGAGTCCAAATTATGGGATCCAAGGTCCAAATCTATTAACACCAGAGAAGCACAGCGTTTTATGCCCCCAAAAAAGTGTCAAATGTGGTTACCCAAAAGAATTAAATGCTATGATTTAGTTTCTGCAAATGGGTCTATTTGTTGTAACACAATTAGTACCAAAAATAATAATAATAATAATAATTTGGACTTAAAATCCCATCTTCTAAAATCTTCCAAAATCCCATCTTTTCATAGAAAAGAACATGAAGGTACGAGTCTATAAAATATAAATTGCCCTCACTGGATACAGTATGAGGTAAAAGACAACTGCGTCGTTTGAGATCTTGAACAATGTCAGTATCGACAATAATGAAAACAACTGATATTTCTGAGACACTTGTCAGGAGCCAGGCATTCTTCCCAGCACGGTTCATGCAGGTTTGTAACATAGGGTCGATGACTGTCTCAGTCGGTCTGGGCGGCTATAACAAAAGGCCACGGAGCAGGTGGATTATAAAGAACAGACATCTCCTTCTCACAGTTAACAGAGCTGGGAAGTCCAAGGTGAAGGTGCTGGCGGGTTCCATGTCTAGTGAGGACCAGCTTCCTGGTTCACAGACGGAGATCTCCTTGCTGTGTTGGAAGGGATCAGGGGGGCCCTCTGGGTGTCATTTATAAAGGCAGGAAGGCCATTCACATGAGCTCCACCCCGTGACTTCATCACCTCCCAAAGGCCCCACTTCCTAACAGCATCCCACAGTGGGTGAAAATTTCAACATGTGAATTTGGGAGAGGTGGGGAGAGCCATCTACAGCAATTATATTCTTGAAAAACTAAAATGACTTGTTTATAAAACAGAAAGAGACTCACAGACTTACAGAATGAACTTATGGTTACCAAGGAGGAAGGCTGGAGGAAGGGATAGTCAGGGAGTCTGGGATGGACATGGACACACTGCTGTATTTAACATGGAGAACCAGCAAGGACCTGCTGGACAGCACAGGGAACTCTGTTCAATACTCTGTAATAACCTCATGGTTCCCAGGGGGAAGGATGGGGGAAGGGATAGTCAGGGAGTCTGGGATGGACATGGACACACTGCTGTATTTAACATGGAGAACCCACAAGGACCTGCTGGACAGCACACGGAACTCTGCTCAATACTCTGTAATAACCTTATGGTCACCAGGGGGAAGGATGGGGAAGGGATAGTCAGGGAGTCTGGGATGGACATGGACACACTGCTGTGTTTAACATGGAGAACCCACAAGGACCTGCTGGACAGCACAGGGAACTCTGCTCAATACTCTGTAATAACCTTATGGTCACCAGGGGGAAGGATGGGGAAGGGATAGTCAGGGAGTCTGGGATGGACATGGACACACTGCTGTATTTACCATGGAGAACCAGCAAGGGCCTGCTGGACAGCACAGGGAACTCTGTTGGATATTATGTAATAACCTAAATGGGAAATTAATCTGAAAAGAATGGGTACATGGATACGTATCAACTGAATCACTTTGCTGAACACCTAAAACGATCACTACATTGTTAATTAAGTATACTCCAATATAAAATAAATATGTAAAAAAAAAAAAGAAATGAAAACAGAATCACAAGCATATTTTTAAAAGGAGGATCTGCTTTCCAATCTGTAAGATACACGCAAATAAGACAATAATCATAAGACAAAAGACCAAAAACAAAGGAAACTGCAAGAGATGCTGGCAATGCCTCCTTAGCAAGGAGACAGAAGCAGAGCCAATCACCCAAGTTATTGTGTCTGAAGGGAGACAAGGTTCACCTCCCACCTCTCTCAAACTGGGCTAAAAAAAACAAGTCCAAACATTTGGGGGAATATAAACGCTTCAGAAGAGAACTCAGCCCTCTGGTCATATTTAACAAAACCTCTAGAACCTGATGAAAATTACCAAAGGAAACACTGAGAGAAGAGAAACAGTGGTGATGCTCAAAGCAGCAAAGGGTAGCAAAAAAATGCCACCTGGTTCGAGGAAGGTGTGCCCTGTTGAGAGCAATGTGGCCCCGATTCACGAGGCCACCAGGAGCGGTTCAACACTCTCCCTCCCGAGAAGCAGGTGCCATTCACTGAGAAACACATAGAAGATGGTCTGGGAAGCTCCCACAGCATCCTATGTGCTGGACCTACAGAGGGCAGGGCTTCTCAAGAGGTGAATAAAGTCCCCATGGTTGGGATAGCAGGCCAACGGGTCAAACAGGGAATGGGGAATTGGTGATGGCTTGCAATGTTTCTCTAAAGTGGCTATTAACAGCAACCTGTGGCTCCCCCGTTTAGGGTAAAAGAGGGGATTGGGGGTGGGAGGTGATGAGAATCCTGGATCTGGAACCAAGAGCTCACTGTGCCAGATGCGAACCGTGTCTCTTGGGGCCACTTCCGGAAGCGCAGAGAGACAGCCGCAGGACGTGCGTCCATAAATGCGGGTCTGTCCCCGAGCAGGAGCCGCCCCAGCGTCTCCAGGCGGAGCCCACAGCGGCTGAGTGCTGGGGCGCAGGCCCCGTCCTGCGGGCCTCGGGGCTGGACCGGCCTGCAGCGCTCAGGGGCTGAGCGCCTCAGTCTGCCCGGGGGCGACTCTCCAGGTGCCCACGGCCCAATGCTCGTGGGTCACTGGACCCGGTACAGACCCAAGTGGAACCGGGGTCCCACTGAGGACAGATGCCGGTGGGCTCAGCTGGGAGCTCCTCCTCTCTCTAACACACACACACACAGACACACACACACATATACACAGACACACACATACACACACAAAGATGCACAGACACACACCCACAGGCGTATTTAGATAACAAACTGTTAAAAAGGGGCCTTGACAACCACGTAAAGATGGGAGGACAATGCAGAACTACATCTTCACAACACCAGTTCTGTAAGAAGCACATCCCTAATGGACAGATATAATTATAATGTCGATGGACAGCTGTATGGATGATACACAGAGATAGACAGGTAAACCCAGAGAGAGAGATGGACGGACAGAGAGGGTGGGAGAGAGAGGAATCTACGGATACAGACTGCTGGACAGACGTTCAGGTATCTATGTCTCTCTGGATTCACTCGTGAACGTAATTCTAATGGACCGCTCAGTGCCCTAGAGAAAAGGACCCAACTGAATCTCTCAAGTCTTCTCACCTGTAAGGTAGAAATATTAATTGCATACTCAGCAAAGTTCTTATAAAGATCAGATGCTATCACCTGTCACAAACTTGACCTATCAAAGATTTTCAATAAATAATAGTTTCTGCCTCATCCAATTTAGACTTACGTGTACCCAGAAAGACACTGGTGGGAAAAAAAAAAGTAGCATTAAATCACGGACCATTTTGGAGCCCAGGAAAATCTAATCCCAAATTGTAAATATACTCATCCTATAATTATGCATTATATTTTAAGAACGTTGTCTGAGATAGCCAGAAGTATTATGTAAGGGTATATCTTCACAGAAAAGAAAAAACTGGAATCCGCAGAAAATTAGACCATAAACAGATCGAGATTACCTTTCTAAGGCCGGGCATGAAGCAAAACAAGGGGAAAATGCAGGGCTCACTTTTCATTTGTTACAATGACCCAATACAGTCAGTAATAGGCACTCCCTCTGAAGGGGGCGGGGTGCAACCACCCGCTGCATGAAATGCTGCAACGATCACCTCATTTAGAGCTGAATTTAGAGCTTCCTTCTTGTTCTGCAGCCAACCAGACCCTTTTACTAACAGCCCTAAGTTCCTGCTTTCTAAAATAATCCAGCAGGGAAAGGCTGAAGAGGAAGCTGCCTTTGCAACCTATGGCTTGGCTCGTCGGGGACTCCAGACTGTGTTTCATGTATGATATCAATAAAACTGCAGTCCCCAAGAAGAGCCCATGCCTTGATCCCCCAGAGTGAGACCCTGGGACCTCACGTGGCATGACGGACCAGCAAACAGCTTCAACCTTAAGATTGCATTAATCCGAAGACAGGAATTTCATCGTGGATTCGCTGTGTGGCTTCATGTGGTTACAAGCAGTTCAGTTCAGTCACTTAGTCGTGTCCGACTCTTTGTGACCCCATGGACTGCAGCACTCCAGGCCTCCCTGTCCATCACCAACTCCCAGAGTCTACCCAGACTCATGTCCATTGAGTCGGTGATGCCATCCAACCATCTCATCCTCTGTCATCCCCTTCTCTGCCTGCCCTCAATCCCTCCCAGCATCAAGGTCTTTTCCAATGAGTCAGCTCTTCACATCAGGTGGCCAAAGTATTGGAATTTCAGCTTCAGCATCAGTCCTTCCAATGAACACCCAGGACTGATGTCCTTCAGGATGGACTGGTTGGATCTCCTTGCAGTCCAAGGGACTCTCAGGAGTCTTCTCCAGCACCACAGTTCAAAAGCATCCATTCTTCGGCGCTCAGCTTTCTTTAGAGTCCAACTCTCACATCCACGCATGACTACTGGGAAAAGGTTACACGCAGAGGATCTAGCTATAGGAAGGCATGAGACAACTGGGGGTCTGACAACCTGGAAGCCTGAAAGGCATTCTACCTGTCGTGGCCACCTTGGAAGGCCAGAAAGAAAACCCCAAGGCCAAGAATTCTGGGCTCTCCAGAAACCGGGAACAACATCAGCTGACAGTCAGCACGGACCGAGAGAGATGGCTCTCCCGTGGTACATGGAACTGAATCCGGACTTAAGCTGAGTGAGTTAAGATGCTGATTCTTAACTCAGCAGAATCTTCGTATGAGAGGTCAGCTGGCTGGCAAAGACCTTGATTTAGGCTCATGACGCCCGTGAGCGCAAAACCCAGCCATGTCACTGATAACCTGAAGAACTCTAAATAGTAAATTCAAAACTGGTGCAAACTCCAAAGCTTGTGGCTCCTTGTTAAGGCAGCAAAGGAAAATGAATAGGGTAATGTTACACATTATAGCATGGAATATTTCTAAGTAAAGATGTGTGAGAAGGACTTCCCTGATGGTCCAGTGGCTAAGACTCCAAGCTCCCAATGAAGGGGGCCAGGCTTCAATCCCTGGTCAGGGAACTAGATCCCATGTGCCACAACTAGGACCCAGTGCAGACAAATCATAAATAAATAAAATTACTAAAGAAAAAGTATGAGAAATCTAGTTAAAATGGAATCGACAACAATGAAGCAGCTATTTCCTGAGAAATATGACTCTTGCCCACGAGAAACAAACATGTTGACTCTCCTAAGGTAGGAAGAAAGATTCCGTCTCCTTCACCATTGTACAGACAAATTCCACCAGTCATGAATTGTGACAATAACTGAGTCACAATAATACTAGGGCTTCCCTGGTGATTCAGATGGTAAAGAACCTGCCTCTAATGCGGGAGACCCAGGTTCGATCCCTGGGTTGGGAAGATCCTCTGGAAAAGGGAATGTCAACCCACTCCAGGATTCTTGCCTGGGAAATCCCATGGACGGAGGAGCCTGGCGGGCTAGAGTCCATGGGGTCACAAAGGGTTGCAATACAGTGAGTGGCTAACACTGTAACTAACAGTAATGCAACTGCGTAGGGTCTATAACAACATATAACAACATAACTTGTACATTCTAGGAATACAGTGTTAAATGTTGCCTTTTCTGTGGATGTCGTTTTTGCATCTGTTTGTGTTTATACTGCACAGGCACATGGTCATTGAGTATCCAATAATAACCTCCAGATATGTTACAGATCTATAATTGGCTTTTTAACTTCTTCCTCAGCTCACCGCCATCCTTCCAGCTGACTGCATCGATTTTCTGTTGCTGCTGTATCCAATGACCACAAACCCGGGGGCTGAGAAATGCAGACTTGCTCCTTGACAGATCTGTAGGTCAGAACGCTGATGTGGGTCTCGGGGCACTAAAATCCAGATGTTGGCAGGGCTTCGGTCCTTGTGGATGCCCAGGAAAGGGTCTGTTTCCTGCCTTTCCCAGCTTTGAGAGGACAGACGCCTTCCCTGGCTTGCAGCCCCCACTTGCATCATCGCCAAAGCCACCAACACTGCATCTTTCAGATCATTTTCCATAATCTCCTCTCCTTCTGCCCACGGACAGGAAGGGTTCTCCAGTCTGAGGACGTGTGTGATTGGTTTGGATCCCCCTGGATGACCCGGTATAATATCCCCCACCTCAATATTTGTGATTCACGCCCATCAAGAAAGCGCCATTTTCTAGAAAGGGGAGCATACTCACAAGTCCTGGGCATGAGGTCATGGACATTGGCCCTGTCGTCTACACTGGGCAGAAAGCCAGTCTACACTGGGCAGAAAGCCAGGACGGATTGGTCCTGATCAAAAACTTTCACTCATCATGCACTTTGGTGAAGAGAGTCAGACAGAGAAAGACAAGTATGGATGATACCACTCAAATGCAGAATCTAAAAAAACAAAAAAACCCGATACAAATGAAACAAAATAGAAAGAGTCACAAACTTAGACGATATTTTCACGGGCGTAGGGGAGATGGATTGGGACTTTGGCATGGACATGGACACACTGCTGTATTTACCATGGAGAACCGGCAAGGACCTGCTGGACAGCACAGGGAACTCTGCTCAATACTCTGTGATAACCTTATTTATGGTTCTCGGCGGGGAGGATGGGGGTAAGGATAGTCAGGGAGTCTGGGATGGACATGGACACACGGCTGGATTTAAAACAGAAAGCCAACAAGGATCTACTGTAAAATAAACAAACAAAAAGTTATACCAGACAATGTATCCCCCAATTCCTATTTTCCATCCTCGCCATCTGTGAGCAGACCAAGGTAAAGAAGGAAAAGAGATGCAGGTGGCAGAAACCCTTTGCATCAGCCATCTCAATACCCAAACCCAGCTGGTGTGCATATATCCTGGCACCACTAAGCTCATACCATCATATAACCGTGGCTTCTACGTCCTTGTCTCAACAAGGCTGTGGATGGCGGGAGGTGAATTGAGTTAAGCAAGTAGTCTGTTAGAAATGTGGCCAAGAGGATAGATGATCAGCCTGGAGATCCTCCCAACCTTTGGCTACATCTTTCACCTCTAGTCAAGGACAAGCAACACGCCCTGTGGATTGAGCGGGGCAAAAAGAAATCTCCGCCAGCCCCAGAGGCTTGCATCCGATGAGAAGTGGGTTGCCAACACAGCTGTCTGAGTTGTGACAGGGACGCTCTGATGGAGGGAAGAAGGCACCACCGCGGTGGAGACACGCGAACATGAATCTAGGTTTTACGGCAGAAGAGTCACAGCTCCACAGTGGGGCCCCTCCTCCTTGCGAGAGGCTAGCTCTGTCCCACTGGAAAAAACTCAGACGTCTACTTTCAGCAGATCGGGTTCCTGAGCACACACACACACACACACACACACATGGAGGGCATTTTCCTAACCCTGGCTGCACCATTCACCCTCTGGATGCCTCAGGATTTATCTTCTTCTCTGCCCTCGAATCCGGCACTTTCAGAGGGGAAGTCACGGGGGCTCAGACCGTTGACACGTGCAGCTCTAGAATGTGGAATTCTGTCAACACACAGTATGTGGACCACTGATGCTGGGAAAGATTGAAGGCAGGAGGACAAGGGGGCGACAGAGGATGAGATGGTTGGATGGCATCACCGACTCAATGGACATGAGTCTGAGCAAACTCCAGGAGATGGTGATGGACAGGGAAGCCTGGCGTGCTGCAGTCCATGGGGTCTCAAAGAGTCAGACACTACTTGGTAACTAAACAACAACAGCAATCTATGTATCTATCTCAACTACCTACTTACGTACCCGTATATAGACATACACTAGAAAAGTGATCTTTGACTCCTAATTAGATTTTTTTTTTCTAGTTCAAGCACAAAAAAACTCTTTGTATATATATCCACTTCTGACCCAGGCAGGCAGAGCAACCTGAGAGGTGTAAATAGGGGTGGCTAAAGACCTTCTGGATATTTCTTTGTTAAGACTCGATATACCTCATACATATACATGTGCTCTATAATTATCTCAACACAATAGAAATGTAAATGCATAATCAAAATTTAAATACATGCATACACACTCAGGTTCTTATTAAACCACGCTTTTGTATAAAAATAAAGACAGGACCGTTTCGTCCACCGCTTTGCTGCCAGAGTTACACGTGAAGCCATGACCCCAGGGATGGAAATGACCTGTGAGGTTAGTTCTTCACCCCTTGTCCGGGAGGAGTTGTTCACCAAAATGGTATTTGCAGAGCCTTTTTAATTATTTAGAAAGAAAATAAAATGGAATTGTAGGGAAGGAGAAAATCCTCCAAGAATGTTTACCGTCCTTCTTTAGAGTAACATTTCAAGATCCAGGCAACTTAACCCATTTAATGCTGCAGTTTCGAGGGTGGACAAGTGCTCAAAATAAGGAAAGCGGATGAAAGCTTCCCGCCTCTGCCATCTGTCTCCCAGAATTAAAACAGTCACATGGACACCTCAACAATCTCTGAGAAACTTAGGGGAGAATGAGGTAGAAGGACTCTGCGTAGATGACATCTCTAGCTGCCCAGGTTGGACGGGTGTAGGTTAAGATACGTATATTTCAAGAGTTTCCAGATGGTTCTGACACATTCAGCTTCTTCATCCAGACTTCCTAGTTTCACTCAACCCTCATGATAATCCATCTTGTGACTGACTCTGACCACCACAAAATCAGTACAGTACAGTACATTCGAGATTCAATACTCTTTGGAAGGACTGATGCTGAAGCTGAAGCTCCAATACTTTGGCCCCCTGATGCGAACTGCCGACTTGTTAGAAAAGACCCTGACGCTGGGAAAGACTGAGGGCGGGAGGAGAAGAGGACGACAGAGGATGAGAGGGTTGGAGGGCATCACTGCTTCAAGGGATATGAACTTGGGCAAACTCCAGGAGATGGTGAGGGACAGGGAAGCCCGGTGTGCTGCAGTTCACGGGGTCACAGAGAGTCGGACAAAACCTGAATGACATCAACATCTAAGTTAAATAATACGAGTCTGTCGGGGAAGGGTGAAATATTCTAGTGGGCGAAGCATGAAAGTGGGAAGTTCGCTGTTTGGGGATTGTTTGTGAGCTGTCTGTTATTTCGCCAGCAAAATGTGCTTGTCAAACCTTCTACCTTGTCTGGGTCTGAGCATTTCTTCATCGGGAGAGTGACGAAGTTGAAGTCCAAGCCGAGTGCATGGCTCATCACGCTGTGCCCCTCGGGGGTTCCCATTAGGAGAGTTTCTCCCCTAAGTGTCTGGTTCCCTTTCTATCAGTCACATCCATGCTACATCGTGTACATCAAGCCTTCCTGGCAGAGGAGGGCAGAGGATCCTTGCGTGTTTCCCCGAGGCTGTCCCATGCACACGTGGAACCGTCCTCATCATGATGAAAACCTAAGCTACTGCATCCTTCAACCCTTGGGTTTACGGTACACTTTCTTCACTGCCTCTTTCTCCGAGGCGCACGTTCTAGCTCTTAAACCCTAAGGTACACGGGAACATGTACACTACCGTACGAAAGACAGCCAGTGGGAATTAGCTGTATGATGCAGGGAGCTCATCCCGGGGCTCTGTGACCACCTAGACGGGTGGGATGGGATGGGACAGGAGATGGGAGGGGGGATCAAGAGGGAGGGGACGAATGTATCCCTGCAGCTGATTCATGTTGGTGTGTGGCAGAAATCGACACAATATTGTAAAGCAATTAATAAGTAATTTTTTTTAAAAATACTGAGTAACATGTTTCATTTCCCAAGCTCTCTCTCCCACCAGAGGACACCCCATCATTCATAGAATCCACGCATCCAGCAAGGGTCTGTCTGGTGACTCTCATGGTGAAAACGCAAGCTTGCGCTCTGTAGCTGTTGTAGCTTCATCTTTCTCACAATCCACTTGGTTCACAAGTGTTGGTCCATGAAATGCTGGAAATTCTTCATCTTTCTTTTTTTTTTAAAGTGTTGCCCTAGTGCTATCTCTGGTGAGGAAGACTCAGGTACACAGTTCTGAGGTCCCTCGAATGCCTGCTCCCTCTGACGCCCCCTCTTTCAGGGAATTCTCCCCCAAGACCATCCCATCTTCCATCGCTGCTGTCTTCACTCGCTGACCTTCGCCTTGAAATTCTCCATCACGTTCCGGAATTCCAGACGATAAAAGCGCGTGCTGAAGGGTCCTACCTCCTGCATGTCTGAGAGGTTCCCAACACTACAGAGTTCTCTATATACATTATATTATTTTAGCCTTTAATAACCACCAGGGAAGTGAGTCATCTTACAGATGAGGAAATGAAATCCAAAGGGATTATAACTGACCCCAGCTGGCTTGGGGGCCAGCTCACCCTCTTTCTTCTCTGCCACTCGTAATTTTCACCAAAGACCATGTCTGGTTTCACCCAATAATGATAATTGAATCTTTCCCTAGTTGGAGGTCATCATCCCTCTTGAATCCACTCGTGTGGATCTGAAACTATAAAGACGCTCTACAGGAAACTCGGTGGCCAGTTTTCCTGAAGACCTGTGGACATCTGAATTCTAAGTACCTAGTTGCAGAGGCTCTTTGCTAAACAGGAAAATGAATGATTTCACAGGCATCATTGGATAGCATATAAATTCTGATAAGAGCTCAATGTATTCAGCAGAAATCATGAAAATGTCACCAAAATACCGTCAACATTCTCAAAGGCAGGTTGTCGGGAGCTGACATTGGATGATGCGAGTCTATTTTTCAAGACCAAGGAACAGTAATGGAAAGGTCTGAAACAGAAATCGTTTTCAAGCTGTGCCTGGCCACACCCCCCCAAAAAAAGGGGGGGGGGAGAACAATAACAATGTTTTGCTTAAATGGAAAGTCTTTTCAAGGAACTACCCCAATATCTAAAATTCAAATACACTGTGGCCAAGGAGAAGATAAGAATTTTTATCACACGTTAAAAAAATGTCTGTTCTGTTTGCAGATTTGTGGTTGCCAAGGAGGAGGGAATTGGGGTGGGGGTGGGGGGAAGGACTGGGAGTTTTCCAGTTAGGAGACGAAAAACAGTATATGTGGGCTTCCTGAGTCTCAACATCCTACTCCAGAGCAGGGAGAACTGTATTCACTATCGTGTGATAAACGGCAACGGAAAAAAGAGTATAAAAGCATACTACACATATATATATATACAGACTTTATTTTGGGGAAGGGGCGCCAGAATCACTGCAGATGGTGACTGCAGCCATGAGATTAAAAGACGATTGCTCCTTGGAAGGAAAGCTATCACCAACCTAGACAGCATATTAAAAAGCAGAGACATTACTTTGCCAACAAAGGTCCATCTCGTCAAAGCTGTGGTTTACCCAGTAGCCATGTGTCGATGTGAGAGTTGGATCATAAAGAAAGCTGAGCGCCAAAGAATTGATGCTTTTGAATTGTGGTGTTGGAGAAGACTCTTGAGCGTCCCTTGGACTGCAAGGAGATCCCACCAGTCCATCCTAAAGGAGAGCAGTCCTGAATATTCATTGGAAGGACTGATGCTGAAGCTGAAACTCCAATACTTTGGCCATCTGATGCAAAGAGCTGACTCATTTGAAAAGACCCTGATGCTGGGAGGGATTGAGGGCAGGAGGAGAAGGGGACGACAGAGGATGAGATGGTTGGATGGCATCACCGACTCAATGGACATGAGTTTGAGTAAACTCCGAGAGTTGGTGATGGACAGGGAGGCCTGGCGTGCTGTGATTCATGGGGTCACAAAGAATCAAACATGACCGAGCGATTGAACGGAACTGAGCATGGATGTACATATATATATATGTGTGTATGTATAACTGAATTACTTTGCTGTACTTCAGCAATTAAACACAACATAATCAACTATTAGTTCAATAAAATTAAAAAGAAAAAAAAAAAAAGGTTAACATACAAGGTTGGAGCCTGCGGTTGCAGTTATTACAATGTCCCAGGGTAAAGGATTACTGTCTTTAGCCTGAAAATTGAAATCGAGGCCAACACCAGTTCGTCACAGATCCTAAAGGAAACCACGGAATCGAAGCATTTAATTAATCTAGATGATAAATCACCTGCGATCTCAGACCAGGCGGGCAGCACCTAGCAGCAGCAGGGCCCACGTGAGCAGGACAAATAAATGAGAACGCTGGTTTCAGCAATTTACCTTATAAACAACATTATTCTAAATTTACAGCCTAACGCTTTGGAGTCTCGTCAAGTATCTGCTCAGCGTCCCTGGAGGAGAGAAAATTCTTCAGGGCCTCCCCAAAGATGCCTGTCCCTCATGTCAGCTCTGACCAAACAAGCCCATTAAAATGAAGTCACTGACACCCCACCGTCACCCTCTGGAGGTGTAGATAAAAACACTAAGATGAGGTGAGCCCAGCAACCCCATGCCTGCACACACGACGTGTCATATAGAAAAATAAAAGGAACGGCCCTGTGATTCTGCATCTGACCAAAGGGCACTAGCCTCTTTAGGGAAAAAGGTAGAGGGGGAAAAAAGTGCAATCATCTCTTTTCACTCATTTTTAATAAAATCTTGCAGGCATCTAACTTATGCGTGTGGCTTAGCTGGCAAAGAATCTGCCTGCAATGAGGGAGACCTGGGTCCAACTCCTGGGTTGGGACGATCCCCTGGAGAAGGGATAGGCCACCCCCTCCAGTATTCTTGGACTTCCCTCGTGGCTCAGCTGGTTAAAGAATCCGCCTGCAACGCAGGAGACCTGGGTTCGATCCCTGGGTGGGGAAGATCCCCTGGAGAAGGGAAAGGCAACCCACACCAGTATGCTGGCCTGGAGAATTCCATGGACTGTACGGTCCATGGGGTCGCAAAGAATCAGACACGACTGAGTGACTTTCACTTTCTATAATCATACAGTGAGGTATGCATCTGAAATCCTTTCCCCTAGAAAATTAGCATTCTTTAAGGAAACATACTTCCTAAAACCTACACCCTCACACCCCCCCACCCATCGGGAAAAAAAAAAAAAAATCACGTTCGAGTGAAAAGACGATCACTTCCTGTCTTGAATTCCGAAGCATCTCTGAAGAGGGTGCAGGAATTGCAACATCAGGAAAGAGGAGCTGCTCTCAGAAAAGCCAATCGCCGTTGGAGCAAGGATACAGTGCCAGATGTTGACACTGCTTTCAGCGTCTCCAGAGAAGCAAAAGCAATTAGGCGTCATCCTTGCTTCTCTCTCGGCTTCAGAATCTCATTACCAAAGACGGCAGACGTGCTGGTGACGGGGCACAGAGCAGGTGGCGTCTTGTCAACACGAAAATAAGGTGTGGGCAGAATTTTACTCCAAGTTTCCTTGGCGGAGTGGGGGGAGAGAGAGACAGCATATAAAATAAACCTGGTTAATTACATGATCTTGAAATGTTATTTCATGGTCGCTAGAACCAGGGAGCCCTTGTAAGCCTGCTCCAGGTAAAATGATAAGTTCTGCTGTACCGACCCCCTATGGTGTGGTTACAGGTCAGGACAGTGAGGACATCAGATGGTAGCTGGCCTGTCGGCGCTGGGAAACAAGAGATGTCACGGGCGTGCGTCATCCACAGCATCACCAAGTCCAAAAACCTGGGCCCGCAGACAGCAGTTCTGCTTTTTCCTAAGCCGCAAAACACCTTGGCCGAGCCGTGAGCGAGTCCCTCCGTGAAATGATGGAGCAACGGCACACCGCCCCCAGGGACCCTCTCCAAGTCCACGGCGCCCTTATTTTAAGCAACATCTACCTTTTCCACTACTTTGGGCACCTGATACAAAAAGCTGACTCGTTGGAAAAGACCCTGATGCTGGGAAAGATGGAAGGTGGGAGGGGAAGGGGACAGCAGAAGATGAAGATGGTTGGATGGCATCACCGACTCGATGGACATGAGTCTGAGCAAGCTCGGGGAGTTGGTGATGGACAGGGGGCCCTGGCGTGTTGAAGTTCATGGGGTCGCAGAGAGTCAGACACTACTTAGCGACTGAACAACAAGTTTCCAACCGCTGGGAGGATAAGTGTGGGCCACTGTGTGCAGGACGATGAAGGTGGGACATCCGTTTTAAGAGCCAGGCCGCTTTATCCACTTCTGTCGAAGGAAGCTTCCAGTGTCCTCTGCTCCCTCGAGAGGGCTGGGGAGATCACAATGCAGAGGACAGTGATCTGAGCCTCTGAACCTGAACAACAGGCTGGGGTAACTCCGGGAGGGCCTGCCCCACGACGCTGCGGGGAAGATGGGGAAGATAACGAGACAGCCACAGAGACCCGGGTGTCCCGCTGGCCAGCCCCCTGGGCAACCTGGCAGGTGCCAGCCCACAAATCAGTACCCAATGTGCCCCTATGTGAGTGAAATGACCGGGACACCTCCTCATCTGCCGGGCTGTCCTCTCCTGGGCTGCTGACGTGACCTCTGGGCTGGACGAGGCATGGTTGGCTCCCTTGGCAGACACAGGAGCTGGGCGGAAGACCCCCCGGCCACCCCAGGAACGGGACCAGCTATCCAGCTCAATGATCACTGCGCTCCTCCCAAAGTCCATCTGGAGCTGAAGACATGCTGGAGTCTCGCAGAACAACATCACTAAACTTGTACATTCCGTCCCAGCACCGTTAGGCGCAAAGTCTGCACAACAGACGCTGCAGAGATGAACCAGCTCTGAGAGGTGCAAGGTGGGTGGAGAGAACGCCGCTCGATCTACAGAAGGGACGGAACCCCCTCTCCACCTGTGAGACTTGGGGGTCAACCTGACTGGGCCACGGGGCACCGAGACGTTTGGTCAAACGTGATTCTGGACGCGTCTCTGAAGGCGGCGTGTGGCTGAGACAAACGTCTATTATCAGGAGACTGAACAAGGCACATGGCCGTCCTGGGTGCGTGAGCCTCGTATGAGCAGCTGAAGACAGGAGCAGAAAAACAACAGCAAACAGAAAGAGGAAACCTTGCTTGTTTTGAGCTTGAACGAGGGTCTCCTCCCGCCTTCGTGATGCACCCTCCCACCTTCTCCTACAACACCTCCTTACGTATCTCCCACCCCAGGCTCCCCCCCGAAGGCTCGCTGAACGTCACTGATCAGCCCTGAGCCCTCCCAGCTCTGAAATCCAGACACGAAGGACATGTACAGGCAATAGAGTGGTGGTCAGCGCACAGGACTTCACACCAGCCTGTTTCATCACCCCGCCAGATGGTGCTGGTCTTGAATTAATACTGCAACCCACGGCCGTCCTCAACTGCCTTCATACATGAGTGACTGGCAGACGCTGGCAACGCCAACCCGTGATATCTGAAACTTCACACCTTAAGTCTGATCACGGGGAGGGCCCTCTTAAAACAACCATACTACCGTGTCTAAACATGGAACGTGGCATCTCTCGGCGATTTATAGATTAAGACCTGTCTGCAAAATGGAATAATTCTGCAAAGATGGGTCAGGGGTCTCGTGAAACACAACAGAGGTTATTTATACCCACTGAGGGGCTTCCCTGGTCGCTCAGGCAGTAAGGAATCTGCCCTCAAGGTGAGAGACCAGGGTTTGACCCCTGGATTGGGAAGATTCCCTGGAGAAGGGAAAGGCTACCCACTCCAGCATTCTTGGGCTCCCCGGTAGCTCAGCTGCTGAAGAATCTGCCTGTAATGGGAGAGACCTGGGTTCGATCCCTGGGTAGGGAAAATCCACTGGACAAGGGAAAGGCTGCCCGCTGCAGTATTCTGGCCTGGAGAATTCCATGGACAGAGGACCCTGGTGGGCTACAGTCCATGTGGTCACAAAGAGTCTGACATGACTGAGTGGCTAGCGCACACGCATATCCACTATGGGCCCCATGTATCTGCTTCAGCTTTGACTTTCTACCTGATTCCTGACATTTTGATTCAAACAAGCCAATGAAGAAGTCAGATGTTCCGACACCGACACATATTGAAATGAAATGAAAATCTGCTTGCATTTCGTAGTAAACAACGGGAGGAAGGAGATGGTGCCTAGTCACTAGGAAACAGATGATGTTCAGTTGGCTGCCTTACAGATAAAGACATCTGAAATGATAAAACGTGCACGCCTATTCCGTACAGGTCTGCTCAGAGTGAAAGCAAAAGGTTAAAACCTGCAGAAATTCAACAACCCGTTGATTCACTTGTTCAAAAACAAAAACAAGCCACCCATCATTCACTGTGGGGCACAGGAAGTATTCTTGAGCTGGGAGAAAGACGAATAAAAATGTCCCCCAAGGAATGGGTGTTGAGGGGGTGGGGGGACAGAGTAAACATAAACAACGTGGTGAATTGGAGAAAAGTCAAGAGAGGCACGGTAAAGAATCTACCTACAATGCAGGAGACTTGGGTTCGATTCCTGGGTGGGGAAGATCCCCCTGGAGGAGGGCATCGCAGCCCGCTCCAGTGTTCTTGCCTGGGGAATCCCAACGACAAAGGAGCCTGGCGGGCTACAGTCCACGGGGTCACAAAGAGTGGGACACAGCTTGAGCGATTAACACCCTAACTTCATTTCAGAGGCAAGTGTATGCAGGGGCACAGGAAGCGCTGAAGTCACTCTCCTGGAATTTCTCCTGAGGGGAGAGAACAGTGGGAATGACAAAGCTTACACGCACCTGGGCACGCTTCAAATTCAGGAGGCTGACAGCTGACAGGCAAAGTGTCGCCTGACGCCTGTCCCCCACCTCCTCTAACCCCCAGTGGCCGTATACTCATCCCTGTGCTGGCCTTCATTCTTGACACACACAGGCTAATAAATCATCTGGCCTGGCCTTTGTCCCAGGCTCCTGAGACAGAAAAGCCCCCGGAAGTTCCTGAGTGATACAGATGTCTTCCTTATGCTGAGGAGGTCACTCTGCAGAGTCTCCCACGAGGATCCAGGAAGGAGGCAGCTCACCAGAAAAATCAACTATTGACGTGATAAAGAGGTTGGGACTTCCAGCCGCTCCACCACCAGGGACCCAGAAGGGGGTGGAGGCTGCATTCAGTCAAGCGTCTGGTCACTGACGGGTACCCACCACATAAAAAAACTCAGTGAGTAGTGTTCCATTTTTCTGTATGACTTGGGGGGAAACTCAAACTGGGGTCTCTGTGACAACCTAGAGGGGTGGGATGGGGAGGGAGGGAGATTCAAGAGGGAGGGGACGCATGTATATATGGCTGATTCATGCTGATGGATGGCGGACATGAAACCAATATTGAGAAGCAATTGCACTTCAATTGAAAATAAATAATTACACACACACACACACCCCTCCGGGAGGGTTCTGGGCACGGGGCCTCAGAGGAGCCTCTTTCCTTGCGGACACTTTGCAGGATGAGCGTTTTGATTCCATGGGGAGAGGCTCAGAAGCGCTGGGTTCACGCCCCGACCTCAGCCTGCGTGCATCTTTTGTAATAAAACTCTACGTGTGGTTCTTCCCTGAGTGCTACCAGCCTTTCCAGCAAATCTGAGAACCAGGGGTTCGGGAGAACCTCTGAATTTATAGCAAATGGTCCAAAGTACAATTGTGTGGACTCACGTGTGGTGTGTGCACTCACATGGTGCGGCTCGCGTCTGAAATAGGTGTGGTGTCCGTGTGAGATAAGTCTGTGTGCGGGCTGGAACAGAATTTCCAGACATGAGGTGGAACGAGAGGAGAATAAAGTTTATCAGAGTAGAAGAGGCTGTTAGAACAGCGGGCCTGCTCAAAGCAGAGCAGACCCCTTTCATGGGGTAGCAGCCAATTTTTATAGCCTCGAGACAGAGAAAATCCCTGATGGAATGGCAGCGTGACGTGACGGGTTAGGATGCTATGCGGTGGAAGGCACAGTGGGTATTTTACCTAACACGGGGTCAGTGGAGGGGCCACTTTAGATCCAGAAGTTCATGGCAACACGTGCTGTGGGGCTCGTTCCATTCCAGGGATTTTTATCCCATGGCCTTGGTTACAGGGCTCCACCACTATGACCTTGATGCGGGGGCTCCACAGAAAGGATGGTCTCCTTGCGGTCTCGCGGGGGCCTGCCCTAATTCCTGTGGTTAGAGCCAGAGGGTGGACGGCAGCTCAAGGTCGATCCCGGAAGCGGAACCCAGGCAGTTCCTCTTCTTCTTGTTGTTTTTAATCTTGTGGCCGTGTCACACGGCGTGTGGTATCTTAGTTCCCCGAGCAGGGCTCAAACCCACAACCCCCTGCGTGGGTAGCATCGAGTCTAAACCACTGGACCATCAGGGCAAGCCCAGGCAGGTCTCACCGTTATCCAACGTGCCTTGTAACCACATGCTTCTGCTTCAGCTGATATAGGGGCGTATATTTATCCGGGCTATCCCCGCACCTTCCCATAGAGGCAACAGTGCTGTTACTTCAACGGCGTATGGTCTATCGTCACAAATCGTTCAACCCTCCAGAGAGAAAGGCAAGCAGACAAAACTATGGTGCCGCTCACATACAAAGAACAGCCACACGCACGTGGCCATCCTCCTCGCTGACAAGCCAAGTGCTTCTCCCGGGATCTTACACAGAGAGAACTGCAGCTGACTTGAACCCTGCAGTGCTGTTCGCATCTCAGACACTTTGCAACGGGACAGGAGCCCTGAGGGTCCCAGCTCTGTCGGTTTTTGTATCGAGATGATGAGAGACATTCCTCAGGTTATGGCCTCTACTTCTCCCGCAGCTGGTGCGTAACTGATCACCTCTCTGCAGGAGCCAAGAGTCCTAAAGACTTGCAAAGTGTCGGACACAGCTGAACACGCGCACGCACGCACACACACACACACACACACACGCACGGAGGAGCCAAGTCTGTGATCTTCACCCGAGAGTTTTGGGGGGGGGTCCGAATCCCCCAGGCTGTCCCTTCCCCAGTGACTCTGACATTTGAAAAGTTCAAAGTGTTGGTCGCTCAGTCATGTCTGACTCCTTGCGACCCCTATGAACTGCAGCCCTCAAGTTCCTCCGTCCACGGGATTCTCCAGGCAAGAATACTGGAGTGGGTTGCCATGCCCTCCTCCAGGGGACCTTCCCCACCCAGGGATCGAACCCGAGTCTCACGTCTCCTGCATTGGCAGGCGGGTTCTTTACCACTAGCGCCACCTGGGAAGCCCCTTCCAGAGCACAGGTACACTTTCAATATACTGGGAACTAATACCTAGTATTTCTTTTTCATTCTCATCCCAGTTTTATAGCTATTGTCATCAACTAGTATGATTTCTTACAAGTCTAAAATATTGTTAAAGTCAACAGCTAGCTTTCTGCTGATGGCAATCACCTACATACTACCATCTTCAACCCTCCCATGAAAATCATTTTCAGCAGGTTTTTATAAATTCTCTCTCATTCACAGGCAGGCAAATGTTGCATCTGATGATTCTTCCCACAGACATATGGAAGAAGAGATGCCAAGAAAGACTGTCACAATTTTGTTCACTTGTTAAATGTGTCAATTTGGGGAACAGAACAGTACACTCGACACTTAATGTTCTTAGCATCAGTGACATTTTCTCTGAAGCTTCCACTATCAGAAAGGCACATAATTTTTTTTTTTAAGATTATGTGAATGGGTCACTGAATTTTAACTAAAGAGTGTAACCTGTCTTCTAGGGAAAAGAATTAATTGACATTCGATTGGGAATTCCCTTAGCTACCTCAATCATGCCAGAAATGCAAAGAACGGAACAAATTTACACATATCTCAAAAGTAAAAACAGATATATATATATAGCAATGAAGTCGATTTAGCTCAGAAAGATTTCCACAATTTTTTCCCTTGAGGGGTTAGAGGTAAATCAATAACTAGAAGTCACATGCAGTGTTGGTGTTTCAGTCGTTCAGTCGTGTCTGCCTGTCTGCAACCCTACGGACTGCAGCCCGCCAGGCTCCTCTGTCCATGGGATTCTCCAGGCAGGAATCCTGAAGTGGGTTGCCATGCCCTTTTCCAGGGGATCTTACTGACCCAGGGATTGAACCCAGGTCTTCCGTGTTGCAGGCAGATTCTTTACCAACTGAGCCACCAGTGAGTCCCTCTTTCAGAACAAATATCCACAGCGATGGGAAGAAAAGTCCATTTTTTCAAAGGAACATTTACACGTTTGCTTTTTCATGCTAGTTACACAGTAGCACAGAATATGAAGTAGTACATCGTTAATAAACTTTTTAAAAAATTAAGTAGAAAACTAAATTCTAACATTCCTAAGTGTTGAATCAAACAAAAAAAAAATTCAATGTGCCATGAGGACAGCACCCTTGCAAAAGTGTATTTTTAAAAAACCCTTTTGGCCACGCCTTGCAGGAATGTGGCATCTTAGTTCCTGGACCAGGCATCGAACCGGAAGCCCCCACAGCAGAAGTACACAGTCTTAACCAGTGAAGTACAGAGTCTTAACCACTGGACCGCCAGGGAAGTCCCACAAAAGTGTATTTTAAACACTGAAGAAGGAAAATTCATTGCTAGTAGATACTTAATTCCATCGAGGTTAAGAGAGCCAGGGAAGCTATTCTTACACAAAAGAGCTCTAAAATAATGCTGGCTGGCAAGGTGTGGAGGGCAGGATGAAAGGGAGCCGACGCTGGACTGCAGGGGACAAGGAAGGAGCGCCGTGTTTTTGATTTCTGTTGGAGGTGGCGGCCGAGAGCGTGGCGTGTTCTTGATTTCTGTTGGAGGTGGCGGCCGAGAGCGTGGCGTGTTCTTGATTTCTGTTGGAGGTGGCGGACGAGAGCGTGGCGCGTTTCTGATTTCTGTTGGAGGTGGCAGACGAGAGCGTGGCGCTTTTCTGATTTCTGTTGGAGGTGGCGGACGAGAGCGTGGCCGAGGTGTTGGAGGCGGTGTTGGAGGCGGCAGGCACGAAGGACGAGGTGCCGGTGGTGGACGTGGGGGAACCAGAGGCGGTGTCGGAGGTGATGGGGATGAAGGGGGAGGTAAGCGCTGGTGAAGGCGAAGTTGGGGGAGATGAAGGAGGTACTGAGGGTCACTGCAGTGGGACTGTTGGTGGAGGCGGGCAACAAATAAAGAAATAAATGTGCCAAGGAAAGGAACAGAGGCAGTTAAGCACTGCATAGCAAGTGGCATACGCCCGCTCTGATGCCCTGGACCCCGTACCTACTCTGGACAGACACTCAGGAGGGAGAGACCTCTTAGAAGCAGTGACCTGTACCCAGATCTCAAAGCCAAGGGGCCTGGCAAACGGCACCCCATGCTCCATATTCATGCGTGAGGTTTCACTGAACATGTGCAGAGGCCCAGGGATATCAGCAACAGAGCAGAGACTTTTAGAAACAGCGTTTACGGTCAGAATATGAATAGGCTCTCGGGGACGTCCCCGGTGGTCCAGTGGTTAAGAATATGCCTTGCAATGCAGGGGACAAGGGTTCCATCCCTGGCCGGTGAAGTAAGATCTCACGTGCAATTAAGCCTGAGAGCCACAACTACCGAGCTTGCACGACACAAGAAAGATTCTGGGTGATTCAACTAAGACTCAAGGCATACAAATAAACAGATAAATATATATACATTTTTTTTAATGAATGGGCTGTCTCTCCCATTATCTTATTCTAATACTCTACAAACATTAGGCTTTCCTGGTAGCTCAGATAGTAAAGAATCTACCTGTAATACAAGAGACCCAGGTTCGATCCCTCGGTCGGAAAGATCCCCTGGAGAAGGGAACAGCAACCTACTCCAGTATCGTTGCCCAGAGAATCCCACGGACAGAGGCGCCTGGGGCCTGATGGGCAACAAGTCCATGGGGTCGCAAAGAGTCAGACACAATTGACAGACTAACACACACACACAGTAGAGGATTTCTCATGACAGTCTTTTTCCCATCATCTATATCACCGAAACTCTGAGGAAGGGAAGAGATTCAGACTAGCATTTAGATTTGTGTTAAAGTTCGCTTTCTGTCCCTCTACTCCAGTCTTTTCTTAGGCCTCCAGAAAGCGTTTTTGTTCCTGTTAGCTTGCTTTAAATAGGAAGCCTACTTCATGTCTTCTCGTATGTCTGTAGTCTTAAGAACATCTCTGTAAAAATCTATGGCATCTGCAGAAGTCAGTCTTTTTCTAGCAATTTTTGAACTACCGATTTGGCTCTCCTCGTGTTTAAACGAGGAACCAGAAACTTACTCCCGGAGAAAACTGACAAATGGGGGAAGAAAAAATACAGACTTAGCATCTCACTCGCAGAGAGGGCATGGCAACCCACTCCAGTATTCTCGCCTGGAGAGTCCCATGGACAGAAGAGCCTGCTGGGCTCTTGTCCGTGGGGTCACACAGAGTCAGACACGACTGAAGCGCAGCATGTCAGGCACTCTTATTTTTTCTCTTTGTCTTAGTCCTCGGTCACTTTTCCCAGGTTTTTTCAAGTCGACACTAATTTTCTGGCCAAATGGTATTCCCTAACCCAGGGATGAGGAGTCACTGAGGTGTTCCAGATTAGATACTCTTGGTGACACCCAGGTACCCTCTCTCCCACTCTGGGGTCTGAACTCCCCAGTTGAAAACACTGGATCCTAGCAGCTATTAGCTACCCCAACCACTCTCTGCCAAGTGGGACACACCCGGGAGGTTACACTCCTCCCCAGGGACAGCTCAAACCAACGGCTGATGTGAGTTCCAGCTCTGTGTTATCACATAGCAAACCACCCCAGAGTCACAAACCTAAAACGAAAACCATCATGTGAAGCTTGTGACCTGTGCAGATGGGAGTTTGGACTCGGCATAGCGAGCATCCACTGGAACACTGGCCCAGTGACTGTTCACTGGAAGGACCGATGCGGACGATCCAGTAGTTTGGCCCCCTGATGCAGAGAGCAGACTCACAGAAGCAAAAGTGTGGTCTGCACACACATCAGAGTCTTGTCCAGCAAAGACATTCTGACACAGGCTTGAACGTGCCGAGCCTTCAAGACACTGTGCTCAGTGACGTGAGCCGGCCACAAAAGGCAAAAACATACTGTACGGCTCCACTTATATGAGACACTCGGAGCAACCGGGTTCATAAAGTCAGAAAGCAGAGTGGTGGGTGCCAGAGACTTGGGGAGGGGACTGCTGAGTTAATGCTGACAGAGAGTTTCAGTTTTATGAGATGAAACTAGGTCTGTAGAAAGATGGTGGTGATGGATCCACAACAATAAGAATGTACCTGAAGTCACTGAACTGCACATTTAAGAACTGTTAAGATGGTAAATGTTCTGTTCCGTGTATCTGACCACAAATAAAAATTTTTTTGAGTCCCATGCTGTCACTTTCACCACAGTCTATCTGCTGCAACAACCACTGTTCTGCCGATATTCAAGGGAATGGGAGGCAGACCCACCTCTTGATAAGGAGGGTGTTACCATGACTCTGGCTCAGCTGGTAAAGAATCTGCCCACAGCACGGGAGACCTGGGTTCGATCCCTGGGTTGGGAAGATCCCCTGGAGGAGGGAAAGGCTACCCACTCCAGTATTCTGGCCTCGAGAATTTCAAGGACTGTATAGCCCATGGGGTCGCAAAGAGTCGGACACGACTGAGTGACTTTCACTTCTACCATGACATATACAACTGTTTGAAAGGACACACACACCCCAGCATTCACTGTGGAAATGTTTACAATAGCCAAGACTGGGAAGCAACCTAAATGTCCATTGACAGAGCAATGGAGAAAGAAGATGTGATATGTACACACAATGGAATATTCCTGGGCCATAAAAAAAGATTAAAGTAATGCCATTTTGCAGGAACATGGATAGGCCTAGAGATTATCATACTAAGTGAAGTCAGACAGAGAAAGACAAGTATCGTACGACAGAACTTACATGTGACATCTAAAACAAGGGGGATAAAGGAAGGGCTCTACAAAACAGAAGTTGAGTCGGAGATGTAGAGAACAAGCATGAACATCAAGGGGGATAGGATGGGAGGGATAAATTGGAGATTGAGATCGGGGATAGGATGGGAGGGATAAATTAGGAGATTCAGATCGACATATACACACTGCTACATACAAAATAAGTAACTAATGAGGATGCACGCTATAGCACAGGAAGCCCTACTCAATACCCTTCTCATGCCCTCTAGGGGAAAGGAATTTAAAAGTGCATTCGTGTGTACGTGTAACTGAGTCACTTTGCTGAAAACCTGAAACTCAAGCAACATTGTTAGGGAAACCATGCATGTGTGCTAAGTCGATCAGCTGTGTCTGACTCTCAGCGACCCCCTGGACGGTAGCCCGCCAGGCGCCTCTGTCCACGGGACGTCCCGGGCAGGAATACTGGGGTGGGTTGCCATGCCCTCCTCCAGGGAAGTCAACTATACTCTAATTAAAAAATATCAACAATAGCATTTTGTCCTAGGGTCTACCCTGTGGAATAAGGTGGGCGAGTCCGTAGAAACGTGTGCTGCAGAGCTCCGCAAAGGGTCAAGGAGGGGCGACTTCGGCGGCCATCACCCCCCTCCACCTTGTCCCCCTGCCCCTCTGGCTCCCCTCATTTCCCGGGAAGTTCCTCCCCAGAGACATCCATCAATAAATCACTGGTGCTTGACTCCTCAGACCAGGCTCTGGCTCCTAGGGAATCTGAGCTAAAACGGTCTCTGAGACGGAAAATCTATGAAAGCTCAGAAGGGCAGTGGAACCTTAAGGTTTCTGCTGGGCCAGGGGGAACACATTTTCAAAACAGGAAGTCTTTTTAGCACCTCTCTGCAGTAAGCCCTGAAGGATGCCAGCCACTCACAGGACCTGTCCCGATCACTTAGCAGCATGTCGCCAAAGGCCAGGTCAGCGGCTCTCCCCTTTGATGAGCTGATCTGATGCCTTAGGAGGCTTCCCTGGTGGCTCAGATGGTAGAGAACCCACCTGCCAATGCAGAAGACGTAGGTCGGTCCCCGAGTTGGGAAGATCCCCTGGAGGAGGGCATGGCCACCCACTCCAGTATTCTTGCCTGGAGAATCCCACGGACAGAGGAGCCTGGCGGGTACAGTCCATGGGGTCACAGAGAGCCAGACGTGACTGAGTGATTAACGCTTTCACTTTCGGAGGACTTAGCGGCTCCCTCGAAGTTGGTGAACCATCGAGGGAAGTTTGTATGCCAGCTCAGAGTGACCAACTTACCTCATTATCTCAGGAGTAAGACCTTTTCCCGGACACGAGATTTGCAACATCAATCCCAGGAAAGTCACACACAAAGCAGGCTGAGCTGGGTGACTGACTGACAGTCGGCTTGCACTCAGCCCTCCAGGAGGCCTAAGATTTTGTAACCCTCACGATCACACAGTTCTGTAGCCATGACCTCGTTCCTTCTCCAATTTTATATATAGTAGCATGAAAACTCCAGTACTCTTGCCTGGAAAATCCCATGGACAGAGGAGCCTGGTAGGCTGCAGTCCACGGGGTCGCTAAGAGTTGGACACGACTGAGCGACTTCACTTTCATTTTTCACCTTCATGCATTGGAGAAGGAAATGGCAACCCACTCCAGCGTTCTTGCCTGGAGAATCCCAGGGATGGGGGAGCCTGGTGGGCTGCCGTCTATGGAGTCGAACAGAGTTGGACACGACTGAAATGACTTAGCAGCATGAAAAAGTGAAAGTGAAGTCACTCAGTCATGTCCGAGTCTTTGTGACCCCCATGGACTGTAGCCTGCCAGGCTCCTCCATCCATGGAATTTTCTAGGCAAGGGTACTGGAGTGGGTTGCCGTGTCCTTCTCCATGGGATCTTCCCGACCCAGGGATTGAACCCAGGTCTCCTGCACTGCAAGTAGATGCTTCACTGTCTGAGCCACCAGGGAATCCCTAATATATCATATTAAGTAGGTTTCATCATACCATCTTCTGTTGAGTTTTCCTCATTAAAAAACAGATAGCAAGGGGATCAATGTTCTTCTTTAGTTCCAAGATAACGTGGCAAAAAGGCAAATGGCAATAGTGTTTATTTTTAAGGAAAATTAATCCTTTCAGCTTAGCAGATTGCCATCAAGTAAACATTTGCTTCAATAAATGCTGACACTCTGATGGCCTAAAACCATGTATTTATCATCAAAAATATGAGCAGTTCACCCCCAGTTCATGAGCAGGATTGCATTAAGTCTACGTTCCAGTGGCTCATAGGTTGTTTTTTTTTTTTTTTTTACAAAGTAAGTCCATTAAAGGAATCAAATAATGAATTGGCAATTATATAATGTCATATCCTATGTATGTTAAAAGGGTGCTGAGAGCTGAAAAATTCGTGCATCTATTACACTTACCCTGTACTAGAAATCTGTCAACACCCATGGGCAACAGGCAATTATGTTCTTTGTAGTGGCACCGCAAAAACTGCTTGTCACTCAGACAGATGGAGCAACCAATTTGTTCTTGTACCTTGCCATTACATCAAATTCCATTAAATCCTGACATCACCTAAGAATATATGGCTGTTTCTGCATTAAGTGAAACACTAATCAGAAGAAAATCAACATTTAAACACCTTGGGCTCAACAACGTTTCGAATGTTTGACGGTTAGGATTCTTCCCCCCTCACGCTGAGCAATTTTTTTAACCACAAAAAAATCGCCATTGCTTTCTCCCTCAATTTTCTTTTTTTTTTTTTGGGGGGGGGGGTCCATTGTATTAAAGGTTTTAAAAATATCTTATGTGCTTGACATGGAAGCCAGTTGTGTTAACTACCTGATGTGTGCCTAGCAGACATAGAAACCAAGAGGCTTATCTGATGGTATTAATAGCATACACTGATCATTGGCTGCTAAATTCCCCATAAATTGTTTCAGGCTAAGTATAGAGGAAACAGACCATCCATAGATAGGTAAATATTGTGAGAAGATGAGAGGTTGTCTGGCAGAGATTTGTGTTATCAGTATAGATGTCAATCAAATGACTGTGTGGGGGTAAAAAAAGCCAGCTGCCGGGAGGGATGCTCAAAGTAGGAAACTATAGGCTGTGTTTACTTGCGGCCAATGAAGTGTGAAGTTGTAACCCGGTGATGCATCTAGATGCCAATCAAATATTCTGAATGGGAAGACAAGCCCCATCATCTCTTCCTAGCACGCATAAGTTGCCTTTTATGCGGCGGCTTTCCCCCACTGTGTCTCCTCACTTGGTACGCTGGTACCAGTGACTAAACTCCTTCCAGGAGGCTGAAATAATCACCACGTTTGGCTCAGATGGTAAAGTGTCTGTCTGCAATGCAGGAGACCCGGGTTCGATCCTGGGTTGAGAAGCTCCCCTGGAGAAGGAAATGGCAGCCCACTCTAGTATTCTTGCCTGGAAAAATCCCATGGACATCCATGGGGTTGCAAAGAGTCGGACATGACTGAGCAACTTCACTTTCACTTTCTTTCTGTCTAGAAGATTCTGTAGCATCCTTTCCTCTGAGAAACCACACGGAATGTCAATACCAAAACTAAAATCTCCCAAATCTGAGAACACCTTCTCTTATCAATACCTGTTATGACTCTAAGACTTGGAGGAAAATAAGAAAACATACATTGTTGGAGTTCTTTGATTTTTTTCTTTCTTTACTTCCCAGCAGCTACTCTTCATTGAACTAGAGTCTGAGCACTGCAACTTCAAATTCAATATAAAAATGAGGCAAGAAATGACGTTCACCAATTGTAACCCCCTCCCCAAACTCCATCCCCTACACACCAGCACATATTAATGCAACCTTGATTTTGAGTACGTGTGTCCGCTGGATTCAGCTGCAGATAATAGGTAGCATTCTTGGTCTTTTGTGCTGCAAACAATTAATACAGAACAAGTGTTAACAAATCACCAGTCAGGCCACCACGAAGCCCTCCCAGGCCAAAATACAAAAGCAGCCCTTGTACCTGGAGCTGTGGACTCTGCCACAAATGGGGGACCAAGCATCTGTCTGCCTGTGTGACTGCACCCTGGAACCTACTTCACCCGCTGGACCACCCTGACACAACCATTTTTCTCCCCACCTGTCTCAGTTCCTAACTGTCTTTAAGAGAATGCCTCTGATTGGTGGACTGAAGTCACGTGCCCCAAACCAAGCTGCACGGTAGTCTGGGAAACGTAGTTTTTGACAGTTCAGGCTTTGCAGTATCAGTTCAGTCGTTCACTTGTGTCCGACTCTTTGAGACTCCATGGACTGCAGCACACCAGGCCTCTCTGTCCATCACCCACTCCTGGAGTCTACTCAAACTCATGTCCATCGAGTCAATGATGCCATCTAACCATCTCATCCTCTGTTGTCCCCATCTCCTTCTGCCCTTAATCTTTCCCAGCAACAGGGTCTTTTCCAATGAGTCCGTTCTTCGCATCAGGTGGCCAAAGGATTGGAGTTTCAGCTTCAGCATCAGGCCTTCCAATGAGTATTCAGGGCTGATCTCCTTTACAATGGACTGGTTGGATCTCCTTGCAGTCCAAGGGACTCACAAAAGTCTTCTCCAAAACCACAGTTCAAAAGCATCAATTCTTCAGCACTCAGCTTTCTTTAGAGTCCAACTCTCACATCCATACATGACCACTGGAAAAACCATAGCTTTGACTAGACAGACTTTTGTTGGCGAAGTGATGTCTCTGCTTTTTAATATGCTATCTAGGTTGGCCGTAAGTTTGCAGTATGGGAAGGTGTATAGTGAAGTACCTCAGTCATGTCAGACTCCCTGCGGCCCCATGGACTGTGCCTGCCAGGCTCCTCCATCTGTGGGATTCTCCAGGCAAGAATACTGGAGTGGGTTGCCATTTCCTTCTCCAGGGGAATCTTCCCAACCCAGGGATCAAACCCAGGTCTCCTGCATTGCAGGCAGACTCTTTACCTTCTGAGCCACCAGGGAAGCCCTTAGGAAGGCATATTGAAGGATCTGAATGGATGCTGAGAATCCCATTGACAGAGCCTGGCGGGCTATCTCGTACATGGGGTCTCAGAGGGTCAGGACCGAGTGACTAACACTTTCACTGCCACTTAACCTTACCCTCCCATGTACCTGTGTGTTCTGGCCTATTCTCTACAAAAATGTGCACTGTCCTCTCAACAGCCTGTGGCTAAGTGAGTCGTTGACTCTGCTGTGTGTATGCCTTTGTGTGTTGTGCAGGTGCATCCTTGCAACCCCATGGACTGCAGTCCGCCAGGCTCCTCTGTCCATGGGATTCTCCAGGCAAGAATACCAGAGTGGGTTGCCGTGCCCTTCTCCACTTGTTCTGAAATCCATGACAATTCTAACTGGGCGGCCCTCTAAGCTGAGTTGTACTTGAGAGGGCAGAGTTGTGCAGTGAAGTCCCGACACAATCATATATTTACTTGAACTCCCGTCCCTTTGGGTATCTCTCAGATGTCAAGACGCTAAATGATTCATACACACACACACACACACACACACACACACACACACACACACACACAAAGAACATGAAGCTATTTCTTTTTGAAAAGCCTAGAGCACCAAAAATGGTCTCTGAAGCACATCTTAGGGTTCCCAATGTGGAAGGGGTGTCTGCAGTACTGGGGTGGAGGAGGGCCCACGATGCGAAGAGTTTTCCCATGGGGTCACTGGGGAAGGAGAAGATGGCCCTGGAAGCAGGCTTTGAGGCCAAAGGGGACAATGAGGTCTCCACGGGCAGCTGATGAGGGCCACTGATGCAATAAGCCAGATCCACGGGCATCCATCATGAAGCCCCTAATAGACCGGCCCCTCCCAGGGGCTGAAAGTGGCGAAGGAATTCCTCAGCCCAGCCTTCAGTGTGCGGCCAAAGCTTCTTGATAAAAGCAGCTTGTCAAGGGTTTTCAAGCCCCGCTGCCCCAAAAGCCTGGGCTTCCACTCGAAGACCCGCCCCCCAGCTTCCAAGTGATGCTGAGGAAAATGGTCTCAGTATCTACAGCAGGGAAATCAAACAACATCATGGGAGAAGGATGTCGGGGGCGGGGGGAAGCAATTAAACTCCACGCAAAGGGGACAAGAGACCCCTCTCTGGTTTCAAACTTTTTCTGTAGGAGAGAAACCACAGTTGAGTCGACTGTGGCAAAAAACGGCATTACCTGCCCCTGGCTTAGAGTGTTAACTCTAACTAACTTAGATAAATTAGAGTGTTATCTGTCCCTGGTTTAAAGCTATGGTTCTTCCAGTAGTCATGTATGGATGTGAGACTTGGACCATAAAGAAAGCTGAGCACCAAAGAATTGATGTTTTTGAACTGTGGTGTTGGAGAAGACTCTTGAGGGTCCCTTGGACTGCAAGGAGATCCAACCAGTCCATCCTAAAGGAAATCAGTCCAGAATATTCATTGGAAGGACTGATGCTGAAGTTGAAACTCCAATACTTTGGCCACCTCATGCGAAGAGCTGACTCATTGGAAAAGACCCTGATGCTGGGGAAGATGGAAGGCAGGAGGAGAAGGGGACGACAGAGGATGAGAGGGTTGGATGGCATCACCGACTCAATGGACAGGAGTTTGGGTAAACTCTGGGAGTTGGTGAGGGACAGGGAGGCCTGGCGTGCTGCCGTCCAGGGGATCACAAAGAGTCAGACTTGACTGAGTGAGTGAACTGAACCAGAGTGTTAGATTTCAAACTTCAAGTTATTGCATGGAATAACTGATAAACTACTGCTTCCATTACAGTCTTAAACAACCTAACCACAATAGGACTTCCCATTATTGTTTTGCCTTGATTCTGCCATATCCTTCCCTAGGCATGTATTATTTTGCATGGCTCCAGTTTCAATAAAAGAGCGGTGTTGTTGTGTAAATGATAGAACACATTAGTGCCTCCCTGAGTCTGTCCATCTTCCATTATCATGAAGAGTGTGGAACTTCCACCCCTCAAGTACCATCTAAACCATCTGTTGTAGGTTTACCTGCCTTTCACGGCTTGTCTTGATGGAGGAGGCTAGAAATCTTTTCAGCAGGATGAGCTGCCTGGGTTTTAATTAAGGTTCCATCAGATATAATTTAAATCAGCTATCACAAGTAGCGGCCCAGGCCTGCTTCCAAGAGTGCAAAGAGCTGGCGGGTAGAGACAAGAGACTCTATTTTACCTCCAGGGTGTTGGAGCTTACGCTTTTCATTAAAGATCAAGGGGCCCTTTTGCATTAAATCACTCAATAAGTGAAAGTCGCTCAGTCGTGTCCGACTCTTTGCAACCCTGTGGGCTATACAGTCCAAGGAATTCTCCAGGCCAGAATACTGGAGTGGGTAGCTTTTCCCTTCTCCAGGGCATCTTCCCAACCCAGGGATTGAACCCAAGTCTCCCACATTGCAGGCGGATTCTTTACCAGCTGAGCCACCAGGGAAGTCGAAGAATACTGGAGTGGGTAGCCTGTCCCTTCTCCAGCGGATCTTCCTGACCCAGGAATCGAACCAGGGTCTCCTGCATTGCAGGCGGATTCTTTACCAACTGAGCCATCAGGGAAGCCCAAGGCAACGTCCAAATGCTCACTGCTGTCACTCAAAAGTCTGATTCTTGGTTCAATCACAGCCCTCTCTCTCGTCAGGGCATCTCAAGAACTTGGAGCGACGGTAATGAATGGCGAGGCGTGAGGATCTTGAAAATAATTTTCCACGGTCAGTTTCACGGTGCAAAGTGCCTATTGAATATCTGACTAGGTGGAAAAGGCCTTTTCTAAATGAAAGCCTAAGGGCATGTCACACTTACCCTCAATCACGGAGAACGGTCTAAATCCATTCTGCACGGCCAGGGATCACGTCACCCCCAGGGCCCCCGCCCTGCACGTGATAAAATGAGAAAGCAGTGAGCAGACAGGACAACAGCTGGCGGAGAACTCCGCATGGTAGCGTTTTGGGAGAGAGAGAGCCATGAGCCACCTCACTGGGCCAAGACTAGACAGGGGCGTATCCCAGGGTGATCACGCGTGTTGGCCTGAGAAGGTGACTTTTCGTGTGGCCCTTGCCTTCTCTTCCATGATGCTTGGCTTCTGGAGCAGAGTGTGTGACAGAAAAATAATAACCACACACACACACACACACGTGTATCACATGTTCAGCCCAATGCAAGGGCATCTTCCAGGACTGAGAAGCTGGGTTTCTGTTTAACTCAACTTCTTGCCGTGTCATTTCAGGCCTCTAGGTCTCAAGTCTTCTCCCAGGAGATGGATGGATCAGAATTCATTCTGAATGATTTAGGTGTTTTTTTTTTTTTTTTTTTTTTTAATGTCTCCATCATTTAAAGCACTGCCCCAGCTCAGAATTTAAGCTTGTTCAAATGGCTTCCCTTCATATCTTTTTGGCTTGGTTTTATTTTTACTTTACTTTTAAGAAAACAGTAAAATACACTTTCGCACAATTATTTCTTGTTCATTTTCCATTTCCCAAGTAGCTTGGGATGGTTAGGCTATCTCATCATTGAAGTCTGCTACAGAGTATTCTGCCAGTCTACAAACTCTGTTGATGAGAGATTTCCAGATGAACCGGAACCCTGAAGAAGTCAATTAAAAACAGAAGCTCGTTTGAAACAATGGACATAAAGAGAGAATTTGCAAGTAACACAGGACCCCAGCTAATGCCACCTGACTAGAAATAGACAGTCTCAGCTCTCCCACTTACTGTATGGAATTCATTCATTCATTGAGCAAGATACAAATTAACTGGTCCTAGGTATTTATAAGCTTCCCGGGTGGCGCTAGTGGTAAAGAATCCGCCCGCCAATGCGCGAGGAGCTAGTCCGATCCCTGGGTCGGGAAGATCCCCTGGAGAAGGGAATGGCCACCCACTCCAGTATTCTTGCCTGGGAAATCCCGCGGACAGAGGAGCGTGGTGGGCTACAGTCCACGGGGCTGCAAAGAGTCGGACACGACTGAGCAACTAAACACCACAAGAACAAGGTATTTAAGCTTCTGTGTCATAAACATCTTCGTCGCAAGCCTCTTGGCTGCAAACGTCTTTGCCGCAAACATCTCTACCACGTAACTGATTGGCGGTGAGGCGATTCTGCTGTAAGCTGACAGCCTGCTTTCGTTTTCACACTGGCAAGCACACCCGTGTTTACATCCCATCATCTGAAAGAAGGCCCAGAGCCGAAGCCAGGGTTCCCACAGAGCCCCGGAACATCTGCTGAGAGACAGGACGATAAACCCGGAACACACAGGAGTGCAGAGCCTTGCAGGGGGCAGCGCAGAGCTCAGGTACAACCCTGCATGCCTGGTGCTTGGCAACTGTGCTCAATCATGCGACCCCATGGACTGCAGCCCGTCAGGCTCCTCTGTCCATGGGATTCTCCAGACAAGGATACTGCAGTGGGTTGCCACACCCTCCTCCAGGAACTTCCCGACCCAGGGATCGAACTTGTGTCTCCTGGACTGGAGGTGCATTCTTTACCTCTGAGCGACCTGGGTAGCACTGACACCTCTTGCAATAAACAAAGGAATTTTTAGCAAAAAAAAAGAAAGAAAATTGATGCCCATCGTAGAGATAAGTCAATAGGCAGAAAAATTATATGGTGAATGAAGGACTCTAAAGACTAGTGCTTCCCTCCAACCCAGAAAATAAAATCCATTATTTGTGCAGTAGCCATGAATCTAGACACATTTTGGCTCTGTTCAAATATTTTGTACTTTGCCACAAAGTCTTTGTAATTTTGTTATTTGTTTTTTGTGTTTTCTCATGTCTTTTACGTCTGTTTTTTTCTTTTTCGTTATTTTATCTTTTACGACAAAACTGCCTCATGGGCAATTAGACCTGTGCGGGGAAAATGTCTGCAGGTTAAAATGCTTGCAGCAAAGATGTTTATGGCAAAAAAAAAAAAAAAAATCTTAAAAGGGAGATACTGGAGAGGAAATTACCCACCTAGCAGGTACTTGTTCAGTAGCTAAGTCGCGTCCAAGTCTTTGCAACCCCATGGACTGCAGCATGCCAGACCTCCCTGTCCATGACCATCTCCTGGAGCTTGCTCAAACTCACATCCATTGAGTCGGTGATGCCATCCAACCATCTCGTCCTGTCGTCCCCTTCTCCTCCCGCCTTCAATCTCTCCCAGCATCAGGGTCTTTCCCAGTGAGTCGGCTCTTTGCATGAGGGGCCTGGGCCAGCACCAGAGCAGGATACTGCGAGACTGTCTTGCACACAACTCCTCGCGTTTGTGGTCTCTTCCCCATGAATCTCACACCCCAGCTGGTGACACGGTTAACCAGTAAACCAAGCCGAAGCCATTGCTGGACAACAAGACTTCGCTTGCTGGGTTTCGATCTGCCTGAGACACAGCTTGCTTGCAGCTGGCCGGCCTGTCCAGACGCTGGGCCTCAACTTTCTCTAGACACCGGGCCCTTCTCAGGAGTCAGAGACTCTGCACATTGTCTGGAGTCGTGTGGGCCACGACGCCAGGGTCGGCGGAGTCCTTCAGAGCTCATGGAAATAAACTCCATTCTATTACTGACGCTACATGACTTAAGGCAGCACATACAAGTCTCTGTAAGGGACAGCTTCCAAGCTGAAGTGGTTAAAAGGATGCCTACGCGCACGTCTGCTCATCAGGAAGCTGGGAATGTAGCATCTCGCAAGCAGACGGGGGTGTGTTGGTTCAGTCCTGACACTCTGCTCCCACGAGACACTCTGTTTATCATACTTCCGTCGTCACTTGAGTTATAAATAAATATGCTCCGATGCAGGGGCTCTCAGCTCAAGGATGTCTACAAAGCTATTCCCCGGTGAATGGGAAGAAATGGTAGCATTTCCATTCCGTATCTAACGAGTAGGTTCTAAGCGGAGCTTAGAAAGTGCAAAGTGCTCGCCGCTCAGTCATGCCCGACTCTTTGCAACCCCATGGACTATAGCCCACCAGGCTCCACTGTGATTGGGATTGGTATCTCCCAGGCATGAATACTGCGGTGGGTAGCTGTTCTGTTCTCCGGGGGATCTTTCCCACCCGGGGATTGAACCCAGGTCTCCTGCATGTATGGATGTGAGAGTTGGGACTATAAAGAAAGCAGAGCACCAAAGCATTGATGCTTTCGAATTGTAGTGTTGGAGAAGACTCTTGAGAGTCCCTTGGACTGCAAGGAGATCCAACCAGTCCATCCTAAAGGAAATCAGTCCTGATTATTCACTGGAAAGACTAATGCTGAAGCTGAAGCTCCAATACTTTGGCCACCTGATGCAAAGAGCTGACTCATTGGAAAAGACCCTGATGCTGGGAAAGACTGAAGGTGAGAGGAGAAGGGGGCGACAGAGGATGAGATGGTTGGATGGCATCACCGACTCAATGGACATGAGTTTGAGCAAGCTCCAGGAGTTGGTGAAGGACAGGGAGGCCTGGCGTGCTGTGGTCCATGGGGTCGCAAAGAGTTGGACACGACTGAGCGACTGAACTGAACTCCTGCATTGCAGGCAGATTTTTTTAACCATCTGAAGCACCAGGGAAGTCAGGCATGTGGAGCTTACGGTTGGTTTAAATGCAGATTATGCATCCAATGTCCTGAAGTTCTACAGATGGTCCGGGGACAATCCCTGTGTCAGGGACAGCAATGTGGCTCATTTATCTTTATTTCCAGTGACTCGCCACCCTTTGCCAGCTACAGGTGCCCAGGTGAGAGAATTCAATGATGACGCTACCTGCTGTTAGCAAAGTCAGCCCTCACAAAATGCATGAGAGCCTAAAGACTGCTGCGGAGACGGCAGGACTGGCCTTGATTAACAAAGAACATCAAGCTCAAGCCAACCACGGAAAGTGCAGTTACAGACAGGTCGTCCTGCTCAGGTCAGCACACTCTCAGATTAAAAGCAAAGGCTCTAATGAAGTTTGACAAAATCTGAGCTTCCCCTGCAGATGAGATTCTGAATTTTCGAGAAGGCTACTTAAAAGCCTCATCTGCATGCATGGTGGTGAATGGTTCTCCCCATGAAGGTACACGGCGCCTGGAGAGGAGGGCGTGGGCTGACGCGTATTGTCGTCAGCCGCTCAGTCTGACTCTTTGCGACCCCACGGACTGCAACACGCCAGGCCTCCCTGTCCTTCACCAACTCCTGGAGTTTACTCAAACTCATGTCCATCGAGTCAGTGATGCCATCCAACCATCTCATCCTCTGTCATCCCCTTCTCCTTCCACCTTCAATCTTTCCCAGCATCAGGGTCTTTTCAAGTGACTCAGTTCTTTGTATCAGGTGGCCAAAGAACTGGAGTTTCAACTTCAACATCAGTCCTTCCAATGAACATTCTGGACTGACTTCCTTTAGGATGGACTGGTTGGATCTCCTTGCAGTCCAAGGGACTCTCAAGAGTCTTCTCCAACACCACAGTTCAAAAGCATCAATTCTTCAGTGCTCAACCTTTTTTTATACTGTCCAGCTCTCACATCCACACATGACTACTGGAAAAATCATAGCTCTGGCTAGATGGACCTTTGTCAGCACAGTAATGTCTCTGCTTTTTAATACGCTGTCTATGTTGGTCATAGCTTTTCTTCCTAAGAGCAAGTGTCTTTTAATTTCGTGGCTATAGTCACCATCTGCAGTGATTCTGGAGCCCAAGAAAATAAAGTCTGTCCCTGTTTCCATTGTTTCCCCATCTATTTGCCATGAAGTGATATACATTATATCTGACCTGTATATACATTATTAAAAAAAACAACAGATAAACTCCTGGGGCTTTTTGTGCTTCTCCATGGAGGCGTGTGAGCACAAAAGTTTGGAGAACAGGTCCAGTGGCTAAGACCCCAAGCTTTCAATGTCGGGGGCCTGGGTTTGATCCCCTGTCAGGGATTTAGATTCCACACGCTGCAATGAAAGATCACTCATGCCACAACAAAGACCCAGTGCAGGCAAATAAATAAACATATAAAAGAAGAGACTTAAAAGTTTTAAGTTTGGAGAACACTGTTCTATCGCTTCTCGGCCTTTTGGCTAAGATCAAGTGTGGAGAACACTGTTCTAACCATTTCCTGAGACCTTGAGGATGAGTGTCATGATTAGTTGTCATTTTCTTAATTTCCAAACTGTTTTTGATTTTGGGTTGAACCCTAGGAAAGTAATAGTGTGGAAGCATTTTCAGTCTGCAAAAACAGCAGTTCAGATTAAGAAATACAATGCCAGAGTCAAGGTCGATAAATATTTGAAGGTCTTGTTTACAGAGTCCCTGAGCTTGGGGCTGGGTATACAGAGGTTAACAGAACACCCTGTTCTCATCCTCATGGAGGCTTGACTCTCTTCAGGAAGACACGCAATAAAGATTATGACTTTTTAACATCACCACCTGTCACAACGCATCAGGAGGAAGAGGATCAAATGATCCACTCTGGTGGGGATTTTTGCATCTAAGGAGGAACAATTTGAGGCAGGTGCAGACTTCAGCATCTTCAGTGCCTACTAGAGCAAGGCTGCTTTCAATTTTAACCGTAAAAGAGTGTCATCAAAATAAAGTCACTCACCAGGCCTCCTCTCCTCCCACGCAGCGTAAAACTGAAGAGGGATGACACAGATGCTCAATATTTAGATCAGCCTGGAGGCCAGTTCCAGTGCGTCATCTGTTTTTGTCAATGAAGTTTTACTACAAGATAACATGGTCATGCCTGCTTGATTGGTAGGTGAAGAATAATGTTCCCTCTACCCTTATAGGTGCAGTACCCAAGGCCTGTGAATTAAACTGATAAAAGTCATCTATTTTTGTCAATGAAGTTTTAGTAGAAGATAACATGGTCAGGCCTGCTTGATTGATAGGTGAAGAATAATGTTCCCTCTACCCTTATAGGTGCGGTACCCAAGGCCTGTGAATTAAACTGATAAAAGCGACCTATTTTTGTCAATGAAGTTTTACTACAAGATAACATGGTCATGCCTGATTGATTGATAGGTGAAGGATAATGTTCCTTCTACCCTTTTAGGTGTGGTACCCAAGGCCTGTGAATTAAACTGATAAAAGCTAGATTAACAGTAGAAAGATTCATGTATGCAGATGAAGGCATTCACAGAAAAGGAACGAACACAAAAAGGAGTCAAACTCTGGGACTTAATGTTCCATTTTGACAAAAGGGTGATAAATTATGGAAAGTGAGTAGGAAATACACTGAGGAAACTCACAGAATGTGCAGGTTATTTTTAACAAGGTCTGTTACTGCAGACTTATCTCACTATCTTATCTTCAGTGATGAGAGTCACTCTCCTCTTCGTGGACCAAGAAAGGCACATCTCTCGCAAGAAATTTAGACCCCGTCAGTTTATATATCCTCGGTATTGCTTTCATGCTTCATCACACGTAGCTAAGACAGAACTCTGATAGCCTTTGCTAAATCGCTAGTTGTTCAGTCACATCTGGCTCTTCATGACACCAAGGACTGCAGCCCACCAGGCTCCTCTATCCATGGGATTCTCCAGGCAAGAATCCTGCAGTGGGTTGCCATTCCCTTCTCAAGGGGATCTTCCCAACCCAGGGATCGAACCTGGGTCTTCTGCAGTAGTGGGTGGGTTTTTTAACCTTCTGAGCCACCAGGGAAGCCCTTCAGATAGTCTCCAAAACCCAAAACGTCGACTCTCTGGCCCTGCCCTGAACAAAAGGCTTGCCAGCTCCTATTTATATGTCAGAGTACATTGCAGGGGAAAAAAAAAAAAAATTAAAGGCAGATGGATTACAAGTAAGGTGCTGATCCAAAACAGAATAAACTGAGCTCGATAAAACATACATTGACACTTTCCTTGAGGTTTTCTCTCACCTTTCTAGGAATGTACGAAATGACTTTTCATAACGCATAAATGATCATGTAACATTTTCCAAGATGTGAGGTTCCTAACATCTTTCTGTTGTTTAAAAGAAAAATTAATTAATTTTTTAAAAATAGAGAGTGTCTTGGCCTTCCCGTAATGCAGAGAAAAAACAGGCATGTGGTCCATGTTAATTATTTCTGTCAGGCTTCTCTGGCTATCAGCATCGAACTGTAAAATAAACAGCTCTTCCAAAATACCTATGCAAATATGAACTCATTCTCCTGATGTAATCTGCATTAAGCGGAATCATTTCCCTGAATAAATTCAAAGGGTGTTTCTTATTGCAGTTGTTCTAGAAATAGGTCTTTACATACAGAGGCAGGTCTTTTATTCATTTATATAAAAATTTTTCAACAGGCTGGTAACTGAAGTTCTGAAGGCAATGGTTTCAAGTCTTGTTTTGCCTGCCTTGATCACGGAGGAACTGTTTACTTTGAAAGGAACAGTAGGAAAACATCAACTTTTTTTTTTCCAGAGAAATTCTCAAAAGCATGATGGAAGTACAGATATAAACCATTTTCCTCTGAACTCCCATAGAAATTCTTGTAACTGGCAGGCTTCTTCCATGCATAAGCTTTATTCTTTATCCGTATTTTTGAAGAGATGGGTTTAGACTTTTTTAACTCATTACAAAAGCTTTCTCACGTGTCAGCAATTACTAACTCAAGGGGATCCAGCTCCAAAATCACTTCAGATGGTGACTGCAGCCATGAAATTAAAAGACGCTTGCTCCTTGGAAGGAAAGCTATGACCCAACCTAGACAGCATATTAAAAAGCAAAGACATCACTTTGCCGACAAAGGTCAGTCTAGTCAAAGCTATGGTTTTTCCAGTGGTCATGTATGGATGTGAGAGTTGGACCATAAAGAAAGATGAGCATTGAAGAATTGATGCTTTCGAACTGTGGTGTTGGAGAAGACTCTTGAGAGTCCCTTGGACTGCAAGGAGATCCAACCAGTCCATCCTAAAGAGATCAGACCTGACTATTCACTGCAAGGACTGATGCTGAAGCTGAAACTCCAATACTTTGGGCACCTGATGCGAAGAGCTGACTCATTGGAAAAGACCCTGATGCTGGGAAAGACTGAAGGCTGAAGGAGAAGGGGACGACAGAGGATGAGATGGTTGAATGGCATCACCGACTCGATGGACACGAGTTTGAGTAAACTCTGGGAGCTGGTGATGGACAGGGAGGCCTGGCGTTCTGTGGTCCATGGGGTCGCAAAGAGTCAGACACGACTGAGCGACTGAATAACACCAACAAAGACACAAACAGTTAAACAGGGCTGTTGTTTTTGAGAGGGAGCACAATCATTCCAAAATACTAATCACTGTTTTTCGACAAAAGTTTGAAAATTGGGACCATGTAGTCAGCTAGCGTGACATGTTAAAACTCACTTCTGAAGGAGGAATTACTCCTTGGAGTGAGCAGGCCACTAATGTGGAACACACATTAGCTGGCTGCCTCTCTTTGGTTCCATATGGGGCAGGAAGATCCCACTGAATGTGATTGCAATGGCCCCAGAAAAGGCAATTTAGCACGTGTGGGTGAGCATTTTGTTACTGAGAGCAAATCCGTCTCATGGGCCCAGAAGCCACAACAAGAGACATCCTGGTTGGCAGAGTCTGGCGTCGTCATTAAAGACACGCGGACGGCGGCCAGGTCTGAGCGTGAACACGGCTCAGAGTGATGGCTCGGGCTTTGGCTGAACAGGATGAGAACTGGCGTGGTCTTCCCAGAGATGGAGCTTCCCAACACCGTTCCAAGATGCCCTGCCCTTTTTTGGGTCAGAGTTCAGCCCACGAGAGCCAGCCCCATCCTCAGGAGAACGCTCTGGAATGCACTGTGGACAGAGGATGGGTCTGGAACTTGGTACTGATTCTGGGAATTCAGCCGGCTGGTAAGGAATCTGCCTGCCAGTGCAGGAGGCCCGGGTTCGATCCCTGGGTCGGGAAGATCTCCTGGAGGAGGAAATGGCAACCCACTCCAGTATCTCTGCCTGGAGGCTCCCACGGACGGAGGAACATGGTGGGGTTACAGTCCACGGGGGTCGCAAAGAGTCAGACACGACTGAAGTGACTAACGCTTCCGCTGATGCTGGCGAGGAGGGGAGAGCCCGAGGTAGCTTTTGTCTCAGGAAACAGAGCTTTGGAAACACGGGGAAGGACTCCCACGTGACTCACCGGGCTGATGACCCCAGGACGCACACTGCTGGTCGTTCGTTAGACGAGACGCACTCACGGCGCGGCAAAAAGACCCAGACATGCCAGGTGGAAAAATGAGTGCAGCTCACTAGACACTCCCGCCTTCTGACTCAGAGCCTCTGCATGCAGAGCCGAGGTGTCTCCTCTCTGCCCGGATGTGGCCGGACACAGACGTGCGTCCTGACTTCCTGTACGTCTGGGGTTCCGTCTGGTTCTCTGGCTGGCTGTCTCTCTGTCTTTCCCGCTTCCGGGATTCACCGTTACCTTCCTGCGGAGTTTGACATGACTGAGCGTGGGGTCTGTGTCCATCTCTCTTGCTTGGCGTGAGTCATGTCTTCTCCCTGCACTTGAATTAACTCTGTACCCTGTGTGCTCAAGAGATTATCTGTAGCACGGACGCATGAATAAAGCCGTTAAATTTATATATATTTTTTGTCTTCTCCCGGCTATCTTTCCAATCTGGTTTACCTTTACTGACCTAATCACCTTGTCCTTCGTGGGATTTCTGGACCTTCTTCAAGACGCATGGTGGGCCTGCCTGGTGGCCCCGTGGTTAAGAGTGCTACCTGCCCATGCAGGGGACACGGCTTTGAGGCCTGGTCTGGGAAGACCCCAGGAAGCTGAGATTCCCTGGCGGCTCAGCGGGTAAAGAATCTGCCTGAAATGCAGGAGACCCCAGGTTGATTCCTGGGTCGGGAAGATCCGCTGGAGAAGGGATAGGCTACCCACTCGAGTATTCTGGCCTGGAGAATTCCATGGAGTGTACAGTCCATGGGGTAAAGAGTCAGACGTGACTGAGTGAGTTTCACTTTCACGATGACTATACAACAGTTTGAAAGGATACATGCACCCCAGCGTTCACTGCAGCAGTGCGGGAGACCTGGGTTCGATCCCTGGGTTGGGAAGATCCCTCTGGAGAAGGGATAGGCTACCCACTCCAGGATTCTTGGGCTTCCCTGGTGGCTCAGCTGGTAAAGAATCTGCCTGAAATGAAGGAGACCTGGGGTTGATTCCTGGGTCAGGAAGATCCTTCTGGAGAAGTGAAAGGCTACCCACTCCAGAATTCTGGCCTGGAGAATTCCATGGACTTGCAAAGTCCATGGGGTCCCAAAGAGTCGGACACGACAGAGCAACTTTCACTTCAGGGAAGATCACACAGGCCATGGGGCAACTAAACCCATGCTCCACAGCTACTGAGCCTGTTCTCTGCAACAGGAGAAGCCAGCGCAGTGAGAAGCTTGCCGGTCGGGAGTCCGGGGGCACGAGGCACCGGTCTCCTTGCGTGGCCCTGCAACAGACCTTTCTCTGCTCCAGACTCTGGCATTTCAGCGTGCTCAGCCTCACTGTGTGTTGGACACACAAGCTTCTGTTTGAGTCACACCGGGGCAATGAACACAGGGGCCCTGGGGGAGTGAGAGCTGAGGGGAGCGGAGACAGGACTCCCTGAGCTTCCAGGGGAGTCCAAGGCGGCTGGGTGTGAGCTGCTGGGGAGCGGGGCTGGCAGGAAGAAGAACCACCGGCAAGGCGAGGCAAGGCTGGAGACGCAGAAGAAAGACGTGCCATCTGGATCGGGGCGGGGCGGGTGGGGGGACTCACCATTCGCCAGAGCTCAGTGGTGTGGGTCTGCCCAGTGGTGACTCTGCCCCTCACTGGGGCAGACCACGGATGTGCTGAACCTCAAGAAACCCAAAGGCGCTTAGTCGTGTCCGACACTTTGCGACCCCGTGGACTGTAGCCCACCAGGCTCTTCTGTGCTTGGGATTCTCCAGGCAAGGAGACTGGAGTGGGTTGCCATTTCCTCCTCCAGGGGATCTTCCACACCCAGGGATCGAATCTGAGTCTCTTGCATTGGCAGGCAGATTCTTTACCGTCTGAACCACCAGGGAAGCTCGCGTTTAAAGAAATGCACAGGGCAAAATCGTACGCTGTGATTTTCCAGCCTGTGATTCTGTTTACACAGGCAGCAATGACTGCCCGCCAAATAGTCAGGGCTTCTGGAATTTCATCTCCTTCCATCACCTCACGTGAACTGGGTCTAAAAGCAAAACCCAGCTGGTCCTCATGACTTTCTGGACTCTGCATTACCAAACACCATCATCCTTGGCAACGGTGATCTGTGACCCCAACGTCAAGACGGTGTCACTTTCATAGTCACGTACGGGCGTGAGTACGGTGATGAAAAGTTTGCTCAGTGTCACACACACACACACACACACTTCTAGCTGAAGTCCAACAAGACAAAGCTGGGCCTTTTCATTTCAGCTCTCACGCTATAAACAAGTGTCTTTTCCAAAGTATACTCAGAAACATGTTTTTTTGCTTTTAGTATTTTTCTTTTTGCAATTCTGTGCTTTTTTGCAGTGATTTCACCGTTCAAGATGGTCCCCAACTATAGTTGCTAAGCTGTTGTCTGATGTTTCCAAGCATGAGGCACTGTGATGTGCCTTCTGGCGAAAATACGTGCATTTGGAAAGCAGCATTCGTGCAGGGAGCTCAAACCCAGAGCTCTGTGACAACCTGGAGGGGTGGCGTGGGGATAGGAGGTGGGGGGGAGGATCAAGAGGGAGGGGACGTGTGCCTCCCCTACGGCTGATTCATGCTGATGTACGGCAGAGAGCAGCACCATGCTGTAAAGCAAGAATGCTCCAATGAAAAATTAATTAATTTTAAAAAAAGGTGTCACTCAGGCACGAACGTTGGCCATGATTTCAATGTCAAGGAATCAAGCCCATATTAAATGAGGTGTCTTTAGACCAAAGTGAGGTTATGGATCGACTGGGTGATGACAGTGTAGGCACCACGGGCTCCAAGAGCCCAGCCCTGCGTTTGACCTGGGGGTACGGTCACTACAGCAAGTCTCCTACACATGGATCTTCAAGTTTTGAACTTTCAAAAGATGCGAACATGTGTTTGCATGTCCAATGCCAAAACTTAGTTCACATATCTAGCATATATTGTCGCATGCATTCTCTACAAGGGTTGGGCTTCTGTGTGTTTTTCTGTACAGTCCTGTATAGGGGACGGTAGTTCAGTATCTGTATTTCAAAGCACAGGGCGTCTGGTTGTGAGTGTAAAAGCATGCAGTGATGTATCTGGTGAAAGTGAAAGTCGCTCAGTCGTGTCCGACTCCTTCTGACCCCATGGACTGTAGCCCGTCAGGCTCCTCTGTCCATGGAATTCTCCAGGCAAGAATACTGTAGCGGGTTGCCGTTCCCTTCTCCAGAGGATCTTCCCCACCCAGGGATTGAACCTAGGTGTCCTGCATTGCAGGCGGACACTTTACCGTCTGAGTCATCAGGGAAACCCGATGTAGCTGATGCTACTATACTTCTCAGGGTACTGTGCTGTAAGATTAAACATGTTTTCCTTATTTATCGTGGTTTTGATTTTTATATGCTATTATTTGTGTGACCATGTACTATGTAGCTGACTGCGTTAGTTGGGTACCCAGGCTAACTTTGTTGGACTTGTGAACAAATCGGATTTATGAGCACCCTGTCAAGGGAACTCCTTCCTATGGAACACCAGCACTAGGAATAATGGGAAGCACCCACACTTCAGGGTCCCAAGCGTTCTCGGGAAACTTCCCTCTTCCTCCAACCTCCCTCCATCACGTAAAACCCACACCTCACTGTGACGCCCTCTCATGCACCCAAACGGCCGCCTGCTTCCTACAAGCCTCACTTCAGGAGGTCTCTCCTCTGGCCTTTCTCTCCATCCTCAAAGCTCCCCGCCTTCTTCTGGACATTGATTTCACAGCTGAATTATCACTGTCATACATTAGCTGTTCTCCCCAATCCCAGCTCCTTCTGTCCTTTCTGTAGCCTGGACAAGCTACAGGCCCTGCCTCCAACCTCCTCACGTTTCGTTTCTCCCCTTGAGCTGTTACCCCATCTGCAAAGTTCAGCTGAAATGTCACCTCCTTCAGGAAGCCCTCTGGGATGCTTACCTTGCAGGCTGAGTGCTGATCCTTGTGATCCAGGAGCCCCGGCAGCCTGAGGCTCTGGTTCAATGAACTCGTGGAGCCAACTTCTTTGTTCATTTCCACTGATCACATGGCCAAATGCTCCTTGAGGGCAAAATAGTAAGCTCGTGGCACTTCTTGAGGTCATCCATAGCACTCTGCGCAGCTGCTGATTGAACTTTTCACCCGTTTTAGGCACATCAACACTTCCAACAATCAGGGTTGCCTTCTGGATAAAATACAGGGTGCTTGGTTAAACATGAATTTCAGATAAATGACGACCGGTTTTTTCAGTATAAATCTGTCCTGGATATTTCATGAGATATGTGTGTGTGGGCTAAGTCTCCTCAGTCATGTCTCACTCTTTGTGACCCCCTGGACTGTAGCCCACCAGGCTCCTCAGTCCATGGAATTCTTCAGGCAAGAATACTGGAGTGGCTTGCCACTCCCTTCTCCAGGGGATCTTCCCAACCCAGAGATCAAACCACATCTCTTATGACTCCTGAATTAGCAGGTGGGTTCTTTACCACTAGCGTCACCTTGGAAACCTCATTTCATGAGACATATTGTACTAAAAAAAAAAAAAAGTGACTGCTTGTTTATGTAAAACTCAGAAGTGGGCATTCTGCATTCTTCTTTACTGAATCTGGTAACACACCCACTAACCCACCTCGCTACATTTTTGGAATGAACTACTTTTTAAGGAATCACAAAAGCAGCAGATGTCTTGCCTTCTAGCTGTGAAGAGGTGGGTCATAGGGAATGAGAAGATTTAACTCATAGAGAGAAGAGTTTGTTAGTCACTCAGTCACGTCCAACTCTCTGCGACCCTGTGGACTGTAGCCCGCTAGGCTCCTCTGTCCATGGGATTCTCCAGGCAAGGATACTGGAGTGGGTAGCCTTTCCCTTCTCCAGGGGATCTTCCCCATCCAGGGATCGAACCCAGGGCTCTAGCATCCCAGGCAGATTCTTTACCAGCTGAGCCACCAGGGAAGCCCTAGGGAGGAAGTCGCACTCCAAGGCAGAAGCATACAAACCCTTCTGAGAAAGCTCAAGCTGTAATTCAATTCTGGCTGGATTGCTCACGTGGGTTTCAAGGACATGTCCTTAATGCTGACTGGAGAGAAGAGGTGGGTTTTCAGAGAACTGGGGAAGCCGGGTGAATTAGTCGCGGACATCTGCTGTTGTGGCAGGAAGTGGGGGCACTTCCAAGGTCCAAGAGTGGGCTCTCGTCTGACACCCGGGAAATGAACTGTCCGAGGGGACTCACGAGCTGACAAAGCAGGAGACTTTATTGGGAAGGGGCGCCAGGCGGAGAGCAGGAGGGTGAGGGGACGCAGGAGAACGGCTCTGCCTCGGGGATGGCAGACTCGGGTTTTAGAGTGATGGGCTAAGTGTCCGCCTTATCCTTCTGACTCAGGGTCCATCCTGGTGGCGCACGCAGCGCTCGGCCAAGATGGACGCCAGCGAAAAGGATTCTGGGAGGTGGAAGGACCCGTGGCGTCTCCCTTTGACCTTTCCCGAACTCTTCCGGTGGGTGGCGGCTTCTTAGTCCCGTCTTTCTTACCAGGACTTCCGATCCTAAAACAACTCACAGCGGATGCTTACTATGCTGCCTGGCCAGGGCGGGCAGTTTCCATCAGGGTGCCTCTCCTAACACTATCACGAGGACCATGGATGGTGGGGGAGCTTAAACCACAGACATTCATCTTTCCGCTCCTGGAGGCTGGAGTCTGAGACCCAGGTGTGGGCCGGCCTAGTTCCTCCCGAGACCCCTCTCCTGGGCGTGTCGACGGCCATCTCCCCTTTGAGTCCTCACTGCTCGTTCCTCTGTGTGTGTGTCTGAGTCCTGACCTCCTCTTCTTATAAGAACCCCGGTACCGTGGGATCAGGGTCCACTTTAATGACCTCCTAGACCTCATCTCCAAATGCAATCACATTAAGAGGTCCTGGGAGTTAGGACTCCAACATGATGAATGGGGGTATGGGCGTCACTTAGTCCATAAAAACCAGGTGGATGTCCCCAGTGTTTTAAAAACAATCATGCAAGTTCATTCGTCTCTTACTTTTCCACTTCAGTTCATCCAGTCGTTAATTTTTACCAATTTTTCCAGAACACTGAGGATCTTGTTCCCAGATTATCAGTGACAGAGCATAACTATAGTCAGAAACGACTATTGAAGTGCCCTGTTGCAAGGATGGGGGGAACTAAAAAAAAAAAAAACTACCTTTCAGAGGAGGTGCTGGAGAAGACTCTTGAGAGTCCCATGGACTGCATGGAGATCCAACCAGTCCATCCTAAAGGAAATCAGTCCTGAATATTCGTTGGAAGGACTGATGCTGAAGCTGAAACTCCAATCCTTTGACCACCTGATGCAAAGAACTGACTCATTGGAAAAGACCCTGATGCTGGGAAAGATTGAAGGAAGGAGGAGAAGGGGATGACAGAGGATGAGATGGTTGGATGGCATCACCAACTCAGGGGACATGAGTTTGAGCAAACTCTGGGAGTTGGTGATGGACAGGGAGGCCTGGCATGCTGTGGTCCATGGGGTCACAAAGAGTCGGACATAACTGGACAACTGAAAAACAACCACCTCTCAGAGAAAGGGCTTCCATGGTGGCTTAGCTGGTAAAGAATCTGCCTGCAGTGCAGGAGACCCTGGTTTGATCCCTGGGTTGGGAAGATCCCTTGGAGGAGGAAATGGCAACCCACTCTAGTGTTATTGTTTGGGAAATCCCATGGTCAGAGGAACCTGGAGGGCTACAGTCCATGGGGGTCACAAGAGTCGGACACGACTGAGTGTCTGCACCCGAAGCTTATAGGATCTTAGTTCCTACATCAGGGATTAAACCTGGGCTCCCAGCAGTGAGAAAGCTGAGTCCTAGTCACTGGACCGCCAGGGATGTCCCTGCAGAAATTGTTGTAACTCGGTTTCATTTGTACATTTTATGACCAGAGCTCGCAAGGCCTCAGCTCTCAATTAGCGACATTTCTGTCCTCAAGACCTACAAAGTTAATCTGCCCCAGCCCTCGTTAGAGTAAGATTTGTGAAACAACGCTTCATTTCCTGCGAACAGACGGAAACGACTGGGGACCAGAACCGTGTGTGATCATTTGCGGACAGCAGGCTTCCCAGCGTGTTCCAGGACTCACGGACAGAGGGCACCAGGACTGCGCTCTTCTCTGGAAAGGCCTCCCCTCTCTTGAAGATGCCTGGAGAGACTCATTCTTCTCCAAAACGAACCCTCAGTCACTGCATCCCTGTTCGTTTCTGAGCCGATTTACATTAAGGAAATGGAAGTCGCATGAGGAATGAAACGACACGTTCTCAGAGGTTGCCTTTCAGAAGGCTGTGTTGGAAGGGAGGTTTGGCTTAGTGCTCAGGAGGACACGGACCTTGAAGCCCACTTTCCGGATGGGACTTCTTGTTTAAGAGACGCCGGGCACCAGAAGAGGGGGTAGAGACAGTGTGAGGACTCCATGGGAGGACGTTTCTGCTCCCCAAGGACTTCCTTAGCTCGGATACGAAGATGACACCACCCTTATGGCAGAAAGCAAAGAAGAACTAAAGGCTCTCTTGATGAAAGTGAAAGAGGAGAGTGAAAAAGTTGGCTTAAAGCTCAACATTCAGAAAACTAAGGTCATGGCATCTGGTCCCATCACTTCATGGCAAATAGATGGGGAAACAATGGAAACAGTGAGAGACTTTATTTTGGGGAGGCTCCAAAATCACTGCAGATGGTGATTGCAGCCATGAAATTAAAAGACGCTTGCTCCTTGGAAGGAAAGCTGTGACCAACCCAGACAGCATATTAAAAAGCAGAGACATTACTTTGCCAACAAAGGTCCGTCTAGTCAAGGCTATGGTTTTTCCAGTAGTCATGTATGGATGTGAGAGTTGGACTATAAAGAAAGCTGAGCGCCAAACAATTGATGCTCTTGAACTGTGGTGTAGCAGAAGACTCTTGAGAGTCTCTTGGACTGCAAGGAGATCCAACCAGTCCATCCTAAAGGAGATCAGTCCTGAATATTCATTGGAAGGACTGATGCTGAGGCTGAAACTCCAATACTTTGTCCACCTCATGTGAACAACTGACTCATGTGAAAAGACCCTGATGCTGGGAAAGACTGAGGGCAGGAGGAGAAGGGGCGACAGAGGATGAGATGGTTGGATGGCATCACCGACTCAATGGACATGAGTTTGAGCAGGCTCTGGGAGTTGGTGATGGATAGGGAAGCCTGGTGTGCTGCAGTCCATGGGGTCACAAAGAGTCAGACACAACTGAGCGAATGAAATGAACTTAGCTGTGAAAGTGACTAGAAATATTTCATATTCACCAGACGGAAGGCAAAACAAAAATGCAGACCATTGAATTCTCCCTCTACCACCACCAAATATTGTGCAGCCGTGCACATCGGATAATGGCATTTATATATGACTTCTCTGGAGAAGTAAAGCCAATTGTCATTGTATAACTGATTGTATGGGTTTCTTTATTTTTGTTTTTCATTGGAGGATAATTGCTTTATAATATTGTGTTGATTTCTGCCATACACCAACATGAATCAGCCGTAGGTACACGTGTCCCCTCCCTCTTGAACCCACCTCCCACCTCCCTCTCCATCCTACCCATCTAGGTTGTCACAGAGCCCCAGGTTGGAGTTCCCCAAGACATGTGGCAAATTCACACTGGCTATCTGTTTTACATATGGTAGCGTTTACGTTTCAATGCCACTGTCAATTCCTCCCATCCTCTCCTTCTCTCACTGTGTCCACAGATCTGTTCTCCATGTCTTCATCTGCATTAAAGCCCTACAAATTGGTTCATCAGTACCATCTTTCTAGATTCCATATATATGTGCTATTGCACGATACCTGTCTTTTTGACTTAATTCACCCTGGATAACAGGCTCTAGGGTCATCCATCTCATTAGGACTGACTCAAATGTGTTCCTTTTTATGGCTGAGTACTATTCCATTGTATATATGTACCACAGCTTCTTTATGCATTCATCCAGAAACAGTGTTCAGCCAAATCTCTGGGTACTCCATGATCCAGTTCAGTTGACAAGGAAAATTAACCATTACCCCCCCATGTCTACACATTTCTACGCAGTCATCAATGCGTGTCATGCAGTTTCTTGGCTTACACGCGTAGGCACACACACAATAATCATGGACAAACCAGATCAACAAATATGGGGACTTCCCCGGTGGTCCAGTGGCCAAGTGCAGGTGGCCCAGGTTCAATCCATGGTCAGGGAACTAGATCCTGCAAGCCACAACTAAGGCCAGGTGCAGCAAATAAGTAAATATTTTTTTTAAAAAGAGGAGGAAACAAGTCCGTGTGAGTAGTGCTGAGCCTGACCCTGGTATACTCCATGTCCTGCTTCCCCAGACCATTCACTCCACCTTTTTTATTCCCTTCTTCTCACACATCTCCAGACTGCAGCTAATAGTCATCAGAGCCAATCTATATGAGGAGATTAAAAAAATAATAATAATGGGTAGATTCTCCATCTTAACTATGTTTACCAAGAGGATCAGACAGCGCATTTCTCCCAGCTCTTTACACTTTACCTCTTTCTTCCTTCTTGGAATGTGTATGTGATGTCTGGAAGTGCAGCAGCCATCATGTGGCCATGAGGCCAAGGGCGACACGGTAAAGATGGCAGAGCAGGATAACAGACAGAACTTGCCCTGGTGAGGCCATGTGGAGGCTGTTGAACCAACCCTGCAAATCCGTAACTTTGTTCCATGATGCAGCTAGTATCCTGATTTGATTCTGACGTCTTTTACTCAAAAGCTAGTCTACTGTGAAGAAACTTTAATGTATGAGTTCATGTCAATATTATCCATTGCTTTCATTCACTGGTAACTGAAAAACATTTATAAAACAAGATTGCAATTAAATAAAGTATTATTTCTGTGTCTGTGCAGAGTTTCTCCAGGACAAATGAAAGGAAAAATCTTCAGGATTCATACACACACACACACACACACACACACACACACACACACAAAATCCTTAGCATTTTGTTCTTTCTACGTTTATGTAAAATATGCATTAAAATATCTTAAAAGCATACAAGAGGCAAATAAAAATGCCAGTTTTTTCTCCTTACATTTTATTTACAGCACTTCGACTTTAAAAATTTCCAACATTGTGCTAACAAATTAGCAAGTTTGAAAATGCTGTTAGTAAACAAATAGCAAAACAAAAAATCCAAAAACAAAACAAAAAACAAGGGAAATCACAGAAAAAATTCCCTAAAAATAGAGATGGTATAAGATGCACCAAGCTGTGGATTGTGACTTATAATCTGTGATCACTCACAACTGACACGGTGTGGCTTCAAAGGTCAACATGCCATGGCTTTATTATGATTTCAGTGAGAAACTAAAAGTGCATTCATAGGGCTTGCCTGGTGGTCCAGCGGTTAAGAATCTCCGTCGCAATGCAGGAGACACAGGTTCCATTGCTGGTCTGGGAAGATCCCACAGGCCTTGGGGAAACTAAGCCCGTGTATCCCAACTACTGAGCCTGAGCTCTAGAAACCAGGAGCCACAACAGAGAAGCCTCCACAATGGGAAGTCCGTGTACCCCAACTAGGAAGTAGCCCCTGCTCACTGCAACTCGAGAAAGCCTGCAGGCAGCAATGAAGACCCACCACAGTAAAAAAGAAAGAAAAGTTAATTTTTTCAAATTAAAAAAAAATAATAACCAAAGACCACTAGACATATTGTGAGCCCTTGATTTTCAGCAAAAGCTGTGCACCTCCCTGGAAACCAAATGCCATTCCCTGGAATGCCAAATGCCATTGTCCTGGAAACCAAATGCCATTCCCTCCAATTCAGTGGATACTTGGGTCCCACCATGCGACAGCTGCAGGCAGTGTGGCATCCCACTGCAAGTCACTGTTTATCTGAGACTTACACAACAAGCTATCATGACCTTCAGAAAAAAGTCTGCTTCCTCTTCTCCCTGCCCGACATGAGCAGAAAACCTTAACGCAAAAGTACACTTCTCATTCGAATTCAGAAGGGAAAGGAGACTTGTCCTAAGTCGTGTGGCCTTACCGCCTGTTTGGTTCATCGTGGTGCCTTTGTGAATTTGGAGACAGGATTAGGAAAAAAAACAAAGAAACAAACTTTGAAACCCCAATGAAAAATTTAAAAGGGAAGACCTGACACTCCCCTTGGTGGTCCAATGGTGAAGACTTCGCCTTCCAAGGTAGGGGGTGGGGGTTTGATCCCTGGCCGGGGTGGGGGGGGGGGTTGGAGGAGGTGTCTAAAATCCCACGTGCCTGGTGGCCAAAACCCCGAAGCATAAACAACAGAGGCGATCTTGTAACAAATTCAAATGAAGACATTAAAAACGGCCCACATCAAAAAAAAATCTTTAAAAAAATTAAATTAAAAAAAAAAAAAGAACACTCCTGAAACACGGAGGCTTCTGTCTGCATCGTTTGAGTCTCAAATGTCTTCACGCCAACTCTGGGATTCTGAGTGGCTCCCCACCATTTCCCCGCTCACCTCCGCCCACCCCCCGACCCTGATGGTCTTACCCTGCACGCATCAGCCACCTCCTCCTACGGCCCATCATGAATCAGTCCTCCACGGTGCCTCGTCTTCATAAAATACATTTCAGACATCCCACCCCCGTCCACGTCCTCCTGTCTTCCTGGCGTCTTTGTCTGGAATCTCACAGTTGACGATCACCCAACCCAAGCAGAACCTTCCAGCCTCTGACCCGCACTTCCTTTGCTGGTTCCTCGAACGCCAATGTGATCAGAACACGCAAACCCAGACGGTGCCGCGGGGAAGGTTTCTCGGAAAGGCACCTCAGAGATTGCAGCCGAGGCTTCCCTCAGGCTGGCGAGCCTGTCTCCCCTTGCTCTCTGCATCTTTGCTTTCCCCGCTCCCCACCCCAGTCTCCCCGGGGCGCCTGCGCGTGGCTCCTTGCAGTTCCGCTCGCGTGCGCATCGCTGACCCGGTTTACGGGCCCACTTTCTCCTGCCCTGAGAAACACGGAAGGACGCAGAGGAGGACGCACACACGTTCCCGGTGCCCACCCCCACCCCACGCCCTGCGTCTGCCCACCCCCCAGAGTGGAAGGTCTTCATATCAACGCACGGGCACCAACCACTCTCCCTCGGGGCGGGGCGGAGTGCCGGGGGAGCTTACTACTGCCAGCCTCTCCCGGGTGGTCCTCGGCGTCTGTCTCTGCCATGGGCCACCCCTCCTGGTGTCCCCAGCGCGTTGAGAGGTGAGGACCGCGGTGAACCGCCTCAGCTCACACCTGCGCATCCGCGCAGCCTCACGCTGACTCTCGGGGGACTGGACAAGCCCCGGCTACCTCGTGACTTGCGGGATGCTCGTCTCGGAAACCACATGCTCGTCGTGGGCTGCAGCCACCTTGTTCTACTCTGCTACTCACGCCATCTCTCTACACCCCTTGGACCTGCGCCCGCCAGACCTGCTCTCACACGCCATCAACCACAGGACCTGCTTCCACCCTTCCGTCAAGTCAAGGTATTTAGTCTCTCATTCATCTTCTACTGACTCTGTGAGACCCCCCTGGACTGTAGCCCCCCAGGCTCCTCCGTCCGCGGGCCTCTCCAGGCGAGAATACTGGAGTGGGCTGCCATGCCCTCCTCCGGGGGATCTTCCCGAGTCAGGGATGGAACCCGGGTGTCCCGCATTGCAGGCAGATTCCTTACTGCCTGAGCCACCAGGAAAACCTCACCCTTGTCAGCCGACTGCCAAGCAATTCTCCAGCTAAGGGTTCGTCCCAGAGGCCTTGTGAAAAATTTCACGAAAAACCTTGGCACTATATGCCCCCCCGACCCCCTGCACCGTGGATCTGTCCTTCTTGTAACTCACCTCCTGCTCACACATTGGATGTTTTATGTATGGATCATGCCTACTGGGCTCCCACCTGCCCTGTGGCCAAAAAAAAAAAAAAAAAAAATAGCATAAGACAAGCATTGTTGTAACAAATGCAAAAACGACTCAAAATGGTGCACACCAAAAAAAAAGGAAAAAAACAAAAACCTGGAGAGACGAAAGACTACAGTCTGCAATTCTGGCTTTTCAGAGCTACTTGCCTTTTTCTTTAAAATGTGTAATTTAGATATAAACTACAGCTGTGGAACGAGCTCCAATAGATCTGTTCTTCTCTGTCAGCGCTCGGGTATGAAAACCATCTGCCCCCGTGACTACGATTCGGATGACGCACTTCTCAAACGCCGAGTGTTCCAGCAAAGAGCTGCTCTGCTGTGTTTGAGACTGAAATCTGTTGGCAAATATTATGATCTCCAGGTAGAAATACGATGCACCACATGTCTTAGAAAAACAAAATGAACAAATACAGAGTAAAAAAAAAAAAAAACAAATCTCTTTGACTTTCTATTTTCATGTCCCCTTTACACTGCTTTTAAGTGAGACGTTTCTGGGACTTGCCTGGGGGGTCCATTGGATAAGACGCCGAGCTCCCAGTGGAGGGAGTCTGTCTGGGTTCGATCCGTGGCCAGGAAACTAGATCCCACATGCTACAACTAAGACCAGGCACAGCCAAATAAATATTTTTAAAAAAAAAATTTTTATTTTAAAAAGTGAGACATTTCTGCCTACAATCGGATGATTAAAAGTTATCCTTTTTCATAAGGAGACACTGAATCAGTCCTCTAGTGTGTGTGCGTGCTAAGTCACTTCGGTCGTGTCTGACTCTTTGTGACCCCCATGGACTGTAGGCGACCAGGCTCCTCTGTCCATGGGATTCTCTAGGCAGGAATACTGGAGCAGGTAGCCATTTCCTTCTCTGGGGGATCTTCCCGACCCAGGGATGGAACCCGTGTCTCCTGCATCATTGGCAGGCGATTTCTTTACCACTAGGGCCGCCTGGGAAGCCCCTGAGCCCTCTGGATTCATTAGCTAAGTAACGTGAGCCAAAGACTTGACTGTAAATCGGCAGGTAGCCAGGTGATGAATTTTTCTCATCTTTCTCACCTCTCTGTTTTGCTGTTTCTCTTTCTCTCGTGTGTCGACCTGGTAGAAGCCAAGGATCACGTTTCTGATTTTGTGCTTCTCTTCGTCAAAGTCTGGTGGTGGTGGTTTAGCCGCTAAGTCGCCTGCGACTCTTGCCACCCCATGGGAGCCTGCCGGGCTCCTCTGTCCATGGGATTCTGAGCGCTGGGTAAACTCCAGTGCCCCAAGCAGTCGCATGACTCTTGAACAGGGTTTGATCTCTGAGTCACAGGTGTGTACGGCAGAATGAGGAGGGTGAAGGAGACAGACAACTGCATCCTGCTTGCTTAGGTAGATTGCACTGTTGACCGCCAAGCTCCTTTCCGACACGGTGCCCCCTTCCGAGATGCAGAAGGTAGACAGCCGTGCCAGACACATCCTTCAAACCCATCCTCTGCCTGCGTCTACCCCCCAGTCTTCTGCTCACACTCAGAACAGGAGCCTGCGATGGAATTAGCGTGTCTAAAAATACCACTGAATAAACACACGCAATCTGAAAACACACAGGGAGCCAGAATTATGGGCACGCTTAAATGGCAACGGCAGAGCTTAAATTACAGGTCTGAAAAGCGTGATCTTTTCTTTGAAGGCTCTGTTCTCCTTTAAAAAAAAAAAAAGATTCCAATTCCACGAAAACAGAATGCAACACAGAGCCTCTGAAAGGGAAAACGGGAGGCAGCCGGCACTAATTCAGTCTAATTAATGCCATCCTGTTCTTTCCTCTACAGTTATTGAAAACGCAAGATGCCTATACGAGTCCTTCCTCCCACATCCTCTGCTCTTTTGCAAAACCATTTTATCACGCGTCCGTTGCTACCAAGAATGCAAGCCTAAATTAGGCCAACGGCACTTCCGTGCTTCCTAAAGAATGACTTCATTTCTGCTACTAGTCTGGACGTCGTGGGGCAGTCTCCCCTTTGGCTCGGCTAGAACTAGGACAAGTCTGATAAAAGTGTCCACCAACATCTCTAAAATCATCCTTTTTAAAAAAAAAAAAGTAACTGACACCATTTTTTTTTTCCAACAAGCGGTGTTAGCCATGGACACCTATGGATACTAAGAAAATAATCCTTTGCACTGCCTCTAAAATGAACTACAATTACATGCTCTGGGTGGTAGGAGGACACAATAGGAAAAGCTACCTTATTTTTGTTTCTTTTTATAATTTTTGTAAACAAAAAAAAAATATGTATTTTTGGACCACAAAGAAGACTGAGCGCTGAAGAATTGATGCTTTTGAACTGTGCTGCTAGAGAATACTTTTGAGAGTCCTTTGGACAGCAAGAGATCCAACCAGTCCATCCTAATAGAAATCAACATTGAATATTCAGTGGAAGGACTGATGTTGAAGCTGAAACTCCAATCTTTTGGCCACCTGATGTGAAGAGCTGACTCATTGGAAAAGACGCTAATGCTGGGAAAGATTGAGGGCAGGAGGAGAAGGGGATGACAGAGGACGAGATGATTGGATGGCATCACCGACTCAATGGACATGGGTTTGGGTAAACTCCGGGAGTTGGTGATGGACAGGGAGGCCTGGTGTGCTGCAGTCCAAGGGATCACAGAGAGTTGGACACGACTGAGAGACTGAACAACCCACCTGTGTCCAAGGGGAATCCCGGTATGAGGCCCTCCTCCTTGGGATCCTACAGAGGATTAGGTGAGTCGAGCGTCTGCAGCAGACACCCCGTGACCCCTTCCTGGCCAGTCCTCCACGGCTGCCTTCCCCCTGGAGCTCAGATAGCTCAAGCAGAGGCCACAGAGGAGAGGAGGGGAGGGCACGGGACAAAGACCCGCTCATCTCTGAACACAGGAAGGTCTGCAAAGGAGGAGGGACCTCCAGAAGGGCCGTAGAAGGCCCTGCCAGTAAGGAAGGATGAGCCAGGAGACTGGCGGGCCCTGGGGGAAGCGGCCAGGTTGCTGAGAAACCCTCAGAAGAACAAAGCCCTGAGCTATAGACCCGGGGCCCAGGCTGGTTCAGAATTACCGTTGTCCTCGTTGCCAACTGAGAGGGTGTGGGTGGAGAGGCCGGAAGGCAGACCGCCACAGGCCTGGGAGGGAACGGGGGTCAGAAAACAGAGAGAGGGGCTTCCCTGCTGGTCCAGTGGTTAAGAAATCGGCCTTGCAATGCGGCGGACATGGGTTCGATCCCGGGTCCTGGGAGATCCCACGTGCGCCGGAGCAATTAAGCCTGGGCATCAAAACTATTGAAGCCCACATGGTCAACAGCCTGTGCTCCAGAAGAAAAGAAGCCACCGCAATGAGAAACCCGAGCACAGAAATGACAGAGGAGCCGGCCAGAAATACAGTAATTAATATTGTTGTTGTTCTGTGTCTGACTCCCTGCGACCCCACGGACTGCTGCACGCCAGGCTTGCCTATCCATCACCAATTCCCGGAGTTTACGCAAAGCTCACGTCCATCATGTTGGTGACGCCATCCAAGAAAAGGAAACCTAAAAAGGCAGCAGGGACCACTATCCTGAAAAGGCTGCTCCCGGAAAAGCAGAGAGAGAAACCCTAAGGACGTGAAGGCTTGAGCCTGGGTTATATTTAAAAGCAGAAACGTCTGCCAGTAAGGGAATAATTAGGTAGCTTTGTTATACACCCTGGGATGGAAGTGTAGGGAGCTAATAAAACCCAGGGTGCTTGCTATTTCTATTTCTCTTCCTAATTGCTACCAAGAAAGCCGGCGTTCATCTTAAGATTGAAGGGAGGCCGGCTCTCATGTGTGGGAAATCTTGCCGTGCAGAGACGCTCAGCTGGGGGGCAGGGGTGGGGGGTCAGAAGTTGGGCCAGACCTTTGCAGCAGTGGCCAGACACCCCTGCAGTGCCCGGAACACTGGGCCTGAGATAAACAAGATACATCATTTTGTTCCATGCTTCTTTCCTTATCAGCTGCAGCAAGAAGGTTTAAAATCTCCCTGGCTATTTAAAAATAAAAAATTTATTTCCTGTTTAACATGTGAGCTTAAAGATAGTTTAACTCATGCAGCTTCTTGCAGAAAAGCTCTTCGATTAGTGAAAATTAATTCTGTGAACACTGTCCCGCAAGCAACTTCTTAAAATATGCGTTCGTTAATAAACTGTGTGTGCACTGGGCTCATGTGTGCGCCGTGTGGAAAAACTTCTTAAAGCCGAGTTCCAAAGCCCGGCATGGCGACTTTGTACAAAGTCAGCTCTGTGACAAGCAAGTGTCTGAGCCGTGATGGATGGTTCTAGCCCAGAGGACCTTTCCCTGGGGATGACACAACAGAGGCAGGAGTTTCTGCAGGTCCCGATCATGCGAGTTGGCATGCACAGGCTTTTCTCTGCCACCTTCTTGGAAATTCACATTGCACCAGTTGTACTTGCTAAGTAAGGTTCATCCTTTCATCTCTGCAGAGTCGAGCGTTTGTTCTGCTGAAAGGACCAGAGGTGGGATCCAACCTTGCCAAGGGGAGGGACCTTTTCAGGTCAAGGGTCCCATGAATTATGTCAACTTAAGAATGACCTTCATGAAGCAATTTTTTTTTTCCCTTGCATACCGACCCCACCAAAGCTCAAAGGTGCAAAGGGTGAACACAGAACCTTTATGCAAATGTCACATTTTACTTTCAAATTCCTAAGCCCAGTTATCCATGATGTCCCAGAAAATCGGTAAGAACTTAAAAAAAAAGCAGATAAGGGATGATGGTCTCCGGCAGACCAATTACAATACAGGCCTAAAATTATCTTTTTGCAAACTTGTTCTCAACTCTTCCGTTCTTTTGATTTATTCAAACCATGACTTTTTATCTCTGAGTCCGGTCCCTCATTTTAGGTGACCTGCTGATATCTTTATATTGAACGAAGTGGAGGAAACGCAATTTCTCTTCCACGGAGAGGAGAGAGATTTTTATCCTTATAGACAGTCTTGCCGATGTGGCGGGGGCTGGGAGGCGAAAGTGCTACTATCTCTGAGAGGTTTCCTTAGAGATGTCGCAAAAGCCACAGCATTAGAAAAAATGTATCTTTCATTCTCTTATGAATTTCCCAGTGCCTAAAAGACACATGTGTTGTTAAAACTTGGAGATGCTATTCTATGGGGGAAAAAAAAAACCCTCAAGAGTTCTAGATAGCTGTTATAGAAGGAATTCCACAAAGATATTTCCAACAGACAAAGAATATTTTTATAACATCATTGCTATCAATTGCATCATTGACATTGAATTAGCTCTTCCTGTTATATGGTTGTGTTCATGAATTCATAAAGGGCATTCTGGTGAAGAGGTCTGAAAACATGGAGATGAAATAATCATGAATCTGTAACACTCAGCCTCTTCTTTAATCTCTAAAATAATGCTTTTGAACTGTGGCGCTGGAGAAGACTCTTGAGAGTCTCTTGGGCTGCAAGGAGATCCAATCAGTCCATCCTAAAGGAAATCGGTCCTGAATATTCCTTGGAAGAACTGATGCTGAAGCTGAAGCTCCAATCTTTTGGCCACGTAATGCGAAGAGCTGACTCATTGGAAAAGACCCTGATGCTGGGAAAAATTGAGGGCAGGAGGAGAAGGGGACGACAGAGGATGAGATGGTTGGATGGCATCACCAACTCAATGGACATGAATTTGAGTAAGCTCCAGAAGAGAGTGGATGACAGGGAAACTTGGTGTGCTGCAGTCCATGGGGTTGCAAAGATTCGGGGATGATCAAGGGACTCAGCAACAACAACACATACTATTAACCAAATTCTGACACTTTTCACATATGTTGGGAACCACGGGCGCCTTTTTATAAAACATACATTTTAAGACTTTCATATAAATTTCCACATTCTGCTGCCACCCATGCATCTCCAGTCTTAATCACCAGGACTTCTAAAACATTTAACAGAATAATAGAACATTTTTTCCTTTGCCAATTAACATCTTAGCACTTACTTTTATACCAGAAATATTTTAAAGGTTTCTGTCATCTCGGCAGAAAGTCCTCTCATGCAGGGAGCTGTGAGTCAAACACCTACTTTCAGTTCAGAGGCAAAACCTTTTCCCTTATTATCCCAGAGTTTGGTGATTTGGGTTTTTGCGATTGTCGTTCACAGACCAGGGATTGAATGAGAATTCTAACCCAACATCTGAATGTAAGGTGTTGAGGAAAGAACTTCCATGGGGGTTCGGTTGCAAAGACTCCAAGCTCCCAGAGCAGGCGGGCATGGGTTCAATCTCTGATCAGGGAACTTAATTCTATATGCTGCAACTAAAGATCTCGCATGCCTCAACTGAGACTCGGTGCAGCCAAATAAATACATTTTTTTTTTTTAATTTTAAGAAAGGAAAATAAGAAAAAATTGTAAAAAAAACAAAAACAAAAACAGTTTTAAAGTGTTGAGCAAGTAGCAAACCTTCACCCCAAATGTTAGACATTCGACCAGAGAGGAAAGGACATTCTGGAAGACCGTGTTTTTATTACGAGCAGAGATATTTAGTAGGTGTTATCTCTATTCACGAAACCTCAGACTCAAGAGCGTGAAGCTGGCGTTTAGGCCGTAAAGAGAAATCGCCTTTCAACAGCCCCCCCTTTAAGGGTACCACATCGTCAACCCTTCACAGAGCAGCCCACACGCCAACACTGCAGGGAGATGGGACTGTTTCCTTGTCCCTCAGTAAAACACGTAAACACATCCATTCCCTGCCGTTCAAGGCTTGATGCCCTAAGGCCATGCCTACATCATTTAAAATGAGCGGAGACGGGGGGCAGGGAACAATGAAGAAGCAAGCAGTTCAGGTTCACTTCCTTCGATCCGGTGGTTTTGGAGGTGCAAGCTTATCCATTCCGGGCTCCTGCTAACATCCTGAAAGCTTTTAGACCTTTGTGGCCTTGCAGGGGAGTTACGTCCTCACCAGCCATCACATATTGAAAGTACTGTAGGTAGAAAAGGCTCTGAATACCCCTCACCTCGCAAACATCGCGGATTAGCCCTGCCTACCCCGCGCATGCTCAGAACACACGTGTTGGCCAACGGTGGGGCAGTCACCCAACCCGGAGCCGGAAGTGCTGAATGCCTGACGTCATTTCCTGAATACTGCGCCGAAAGTGAGGCCCCCTGGGGGTCGTTTGGGGGCCCTGAAGAGCTCCAGAACCACAGTGCTTTCTGTCTGAGCAGAGAGAAGAATTCAGAGAGCAAGGTGGTAGATTAAAAAAAAAAAGTGCTAAGTCGTGTCTGACCGTTTAAGACGCCACGGACTGTAGCCCACCAGACTCCTCTGTCCAGGGGATTCTCCAGGCAAGAATACCGGAGTGGGTTGCCATGCCCTCCTCCAGGGGATCTTCCCCACCCAGGGATCGAACCTGTGTCTCCTGCATCTCCTGTATGCAGGCGGATTCTTTACCACTGAGCCTCCCAGGAACAGGACTTACTGGATTTCCTGTGGGAGTGGCTACATCTCAAAACAGACATGTGGGCGGTTACTTTCACTCCGAGTGACTGTCCCATACAGAGGTGTGGCTGGAGTCATCTGAGAACAATACTGCTAGACCGGGGTTTTATTCAGGCAACCGGTGGCCTTGACTCTTGCTCTGTTGGGTGTGGGCCTTGGGAGCATCCACTGTTGAGAGCTTAGAATCCCAAGCAGAGTGGTTGACCCGGCAGTACACTCATTTGTAGAGTCCACACTGGAATTAGAAAGAATTTTTCTTTCCTGAGCACTTTTCTCCTTGGCTCCTATTTTTTTAGATCCGTGTTTTGGTTCACAATGATTTTAGATTTACGGAAAAGTTCTAAACAGAACACGAAGAGACCTCCGCCTGCGGTCCAGGGGCTAAGACTCTTGTATTCCCAATGCAGCGGGGGCCCGTGTTCAAACCCTGGTTAGAGAACTATATCCCACATGCAGCAACTAAGACCCAGTCAAATAAATAAATGCATATTTTAAAAAGAAACGCAGAGAGCACGGAGACTTCCCATAGAGTCTTCACCCGTTTTGGCTAACATTAACATCTCACTTAAGCATGGCACTCTGGTCAAAACCGGGAGACTGATGTCGAGACATCACTGCTCACTGTGTTTCAGGCTTTATGAGGATTTTCCCCAGGTGGTACAATGATATTTTTCTGTTGGAGGACCCCATACTGTATTTCGTTATTATGCTTTAGTCTGCTTTGAGCTCTGATGCTTTCTCAGCGTTTCCTCACTTTTCATCATCTTGACAGTTAAGATATTTCTTAGAATGTCTGTCCATCTGAGTCTGTCTGGTGCCTTTCTGGATGTTAAACTGGAGTTAACCCTGATGCTGGGAAAGATTGAGGGCAGGAGGAGAAGGGGACGACAGAGGCTGAGATGGTTGGATGGCATCACCGACTCAATGGACATGAGTTTGAGTAAACTCCGGGAGTTGGTGATGGACAGGGAGGCCTGGCGTGCTGTGGCTCATGGGGTCGCAAAGAATCGGACACGACTGAACTGAACTGATGGGTTTTAAACAGATAAATCTTCAGAGCTGAGGTACCCTTCCCATCATGTCATATCAGGGGTCCATGACTTCCACAAGGCTCACCAGTGGACAACAGGAACCGTGATCACGTGCTGAAGATAATTAAGTGTCTGTCTAGTTTCTGCACTGCGAATCACTCCATGTCTAGTGTAGTCATGGGACTTTTAAAAAATGCATGCGTTTTCAAATTGCCTAAAGTCAGAGCGATTTCTTATTTCTATGGACTTTTTTTCTATTCTCAATTTACTTCTAATTCAATTTCACCTTTGTTGTTTTCTTCTAGGAGGGGAAAAAAAAAAGTTCTTAAACACCACCTTCCTCCCAGAACTCTCCTGCTGAAACCTGGAGGCTATTCTTGGTTGGGATGAAAGGAAACCCACAGTTTAGGCATCTCTGAGGTACGAAGAAATGTAATGAATATTTTATATACGTTTCCTACTTACATTTCACAAGAGCCCTCTAAATTAAATATTAACAGACCGGTTTTCTTTTCTTTTTTTTCAAACGAAAGAACCAATTTTCCCAAGGCCACAGTTAAAGACAGAAAGTCATAAAACAGGTAGGGGAGAACCCAAATGTTTTAAGCCAGAAGGTTTAAGGTCACCGACCAGCTGTTCAGATTTGACCCCTGCCACTCTAGTACACAGACCTCCCTCCCTGCAAATAAAAGAAATATTACGTATTTACAGCATATTTTCTCACATCCGGGCCTTGAACACTTGGCCCTGCAGCCCCCATGCTCCAAGTGGCCTCCCCAGGTATGACTCATCCCGCCCAACTAGCTGAAGCCCACCTCCTCCAGGGAGCTCTCCCTGACTGCGACACCCACGGGGCCATTTCCCCCTTGTGCTCAAAGCGTCTTCTCTAGCACTCGCTGGTCCTGAATGCTGTCTGCCCTCCCCTGCCTCCAGCTTGTCAGACAGGTCAGCCAGCCCTGCACCACGCCTTGGGAAGATACACGGGTGTCAGCCCTGAGGAGATGTGTTTCTGCTAGGACCTTCACACGTACACACACACACACCCGGCCCTGGTCAGGATAGCCCTCCTGTTTCCGGGCTGGAACCTGGCATTGCATCCTTTGGACTACACCCGAGGTCCTGGCTTCAACCCCTTCCTGGGGTCACCCCTGATATTTGACTATGCGCGCATGACAAAGTTCACCCATCACAAAGTCTTCACCAGGACGGCTGTCACATGTGATGACAACTGCCGTGGATAAAATCACAAGCTACAAGGACGCACCGTGCAACATGGGGAACAAAGCCCATATTTTATAGTAACTAGAGATGGAGTATGGGCATCCCCCATGGCTCAGTTCTGTTCAGTCGCTCAATCGTGTCTGACTCTTTGAGACTCCATGAATCGCAGCAGGCCAGGCCTCCCTGTCCATCACCAATTTCCAGAGCTTGCTCAAACTCATGTCCATCGAGTCGGTGATGCCATCCAACCATCTCAGCCTCTGTCATCCCCTTCTCCTCCTGCCCTCAATCTTTCCCAGCATCAGGGTCTTTTCCCCAGTGACTCGGCAGTGAAGAATTCACCTCTAATGCAGGAGATCTGGGTTCGATCCCTGGATCGGGACGATCCCCTGGAGAAGGGAATGGCAACCCACTCCAGTATTCTTGCCTGGAGAATCTCATGGACAGAGGAGCCTGGCGGGCTGTGGTTCATAGTGTCGCAAAAGAGTCAGACACAACTTAGGGACTAAACAACAACAACAATTTTTGATAAAGACATCACAGTTTGATAAAGACTGTCTCCTGGCTGACACAGCAAAACTGCATGAGATGACGTTGTATCTGTATCTATCTCTATATGGGGCTTCCTAGGTGGCTCAGTGATAAAGAATCCGCCTGCCAAAGCAGGGGACTTAACAGATGAAGGTTCAATCCCTGCCCTGGGAAGATCCCCTAGAGGAGGAAATGGCAACCCACTCCAGTATTCTTGCCTGGAGAATCCCATGGACAGAGGAGCCTGGCGGGCTGCAGTCCATGGGGGTCACAAAACAGTCATGACTCAGAGACTAAACAACAAGAAGAACATAGATGGAGTGTAACCTTTACAACTTGCAAATCACTACATTGTACCCTTGTTACCTTATATAATACTGGAAATCAACTATACCTATACTATATAAACTGTATATACTATAGTATATACTATGTATTATAGACTATATATAGTATATACTATAGTATATATACCTATACTATATAAAATATAATGTAGTATAATAACCTAAATATGGACTTCCCTGGCGGCATAAGAACCTAAATATATATACACATGCAAACCACATACATAGAAGGCAATGGCACCCCACTCCAGTACTCTTGCTTGGGAAATCCCGTGGACGGAGAAGGCTGGTAGGCTGCAGTCCACGGGGTCGCTAAGAGTCGGACTCGACTGAGTGACTTCACTTTCCCTTTTCACTTTCATGCATTGGAGAAGGAAATGGCAACCCACTCCAGTGTTCTTGCCTGGAGAATCCCAGGGATGGCGGAGCCTGGTGGGCTGCTGTCTATGGGGTCGCACAGAGTCGGACTCGACTGAGTGACTTCACTTACATTTTCACTTTAATGCATTGGTGAAGGAAATGGCAACCCACTGCAGTGTTCTTGCCTGGAGAATCCCAGGGATGGGGGAGCCTGGTGGGCTGCCGTCTATGGGGTCGCACAGAGTCGGGCACAACTGAAGTGACTTAGCAGCAGCAGCAGCAGCAAACCACATAAGCATTTAGAAGGTGCGTACGTATATATGTAAAAATAATAATGAGGCATAGCTGCAGACAGAGGGACATTCTGTGAACGCTGTCAGGTGGGAACACTGAAGACTCCTCAGGCAGCGTGGTGACAGGACTGGTCTCGTCTGAAGTCCCCTCTGAGCGCTCCCTACTGCCCCTTCTGGCTACATGGCGCATCCTCAGTGGGGACTCTGAGAGGGGTCCTGAAGGGGCACCACTTAGGAGCAGAAAGTGGCTCTTAGGGTGACAGCTCTCACTGGTTTTTTATGTAGAAAGCACAGACAGGTCTGCAGCACTTAAATAGACATACAGTGGTGTTAAAATGTCATGGGCGGGAAAGGGTACCACCATTAGAGAAGAAAATGCTTCCCAGGTGATGCTAGTGGTAAAGAGCCTGCCTGCCAATGTGCGAGACCTGGGTTCAGTCCCTGGGTCGGGAAGATCCCCTGGAGGAGGAAGTGGCAACCCACTCCAGTATTCTTGCCTGGTGAGGCCCCATGGACAGAGGAGCCTGGTGGGCTACAGTCCACGGGGTGGCAGAGAGTCGGACACGAGTGAGCACACACTCACGCAGAAAAGAAAATGTCAAGACGTCCTCGGCGGCCCAGTGGTTAAGACTCTGCCAATGCAGAGGGCCTGATTCCCACCCCTGGTCAGGGAACTCAGACCCGACATGCCACAGAGCACAGCCAAGCAAAAGTCCTGGGAAACAGAAGCCAGCTCCTCCGTGACGTCTTCCCGGATGCCTCAGTCCTCAGCTTGGACTCCTGACCTGGCCCTTGGACTCGCTTCCGCTGTAAACACCACAGCACAGAATGGAGGCTGTCCACGGGGTGGCCTCTCCCCCTGGAGCGTGAGGTCCACTGAGGCTTCCTTTGATTCACCTCTGCCTTTGCAAGAGGCCAGTTCTGCTGTCTTACGGGGACGGGGCGACATAATCGTTTCATGTCTAAATGGACACGCCGGCCAAGAAGCCAAAGGTTAAGGATTGAAATACGTCATGGGACCTCCTGGTGGTCCCGTGGCTAAGACTCCGAGCTTCCAAAGCAGAGGGACCTGGGTTCCCTCCCTGGTCAGGGAAGCAGATTCCACACGTCACGACTAAGAAGCCCATATGCTGCAGCTAAACCTGGCACAGACAAGTAAATAAGTATTAAAATAAGTCACAAGCCTGGAAGATGTACGAGGACCCAGGAACGGTTTGCTTGTCTTCATCCTCACACCAACTACAAGATGGTTTGTAAGTGAGGGAGATGATGCAGGGAGATTCTAGGTCAAGGTTCCGAGTTGACCCAGTTAGTACGTGGAAGACCGAGCATCAGAGGGATGAGCTTGGAGTCAGACACTAACCACTGCACTGCCCTGGCATCCACACACCCTCATGGATGCCCAAGAGCTCACGGTGCCTGGAAGAAGCATTCTTAATGCTAAGAAACACTAAAGGCTCCCCTCATAAATAGAATAGAAACAGGCACCTGCTTCTGCAGAATTGTTGTTCAGTTGCTCAGTTGTGTCTGACTCTTTGCGACCCCATGGACCGCAGCATGCCAGGCCTCCCTGTCCATCACCAACTCCCGGAGTTTACTCAAACTCATGTCCACTGAGTCAGTGATGCCATCCAACCATCTCATTCTCTGTCGTCCCCTTCTCCTCCCGCCTTCAGTCTTTCCCAGCATCAGGGTCTTTTCCAGTGAGTCGGCCCTTCTCACGGTGGAATGCTAATTTCAAGGAGTCTGCAATAGTCTAGGAATTAATAAAACATTCTAAAATACACTGTGTAATTCGAGTACAGAAAGGAAAATCGATTAATGATTCAGAAAGAGAGAGCAAGTGGAGACGATTATTATAACTTTGCACATATGGAGAGCCACTGTTGGACGCTGTTTTAATTCCGCAGGGTCTGCCACTGAGAGATTGCAAAAAAAAAAAAAAAGTCAAATAAAAGAGCACACACATCCTCATTAAGGTGCCTAAATCTATAAAACATGTTTGATTGGAATCCTATATTCTCCTGTTTGAACCTAGAAGTCTTCACACACAATACGTAACAGGTGCTCAGGAAAGTAGGTATTCATATCCCTTCCTTCCATCTCATTTTCCATCAGTCCTTCCCTTTGGATTGAAGGCAATTCAGATAAAGTCCAGCGTTTGAATTAGACTCTATTGTTTCCGCAACACAAGCTAGTCTGCTACATAACACAGTCACTTTGGAAAGTTCTTCTTTTGTTCAGTAAGTCCCAGAGCAAACGTCTAAGTAGTGACAGTCCCTCAAAAAGGCAAAGTTTTCCGCCATGAATTTCTGCTGGTGGAAAGTTTCCTTCAGTCTCCTGCGGCTCTTGCAAAGGGTCGTTTTGGTTTTATTTCTCTTTTTAAATACATGGGCTTCCCTGGTGGATCCGCAGTAAAGAACCCACTTGCCAATGCAGGAGACTCGGGTTTGATGCCTGGGTTGGGAAGATCCCCTGGAGAAAGTGGAAATGAAAGTGAAAGTCACTCAGTCGTGTCCAACTCTTTGGGACCCCACGGATTTTACAGTCCATGGAATTCTCCAGGCCAAGAATACTGGAGTGGGTAGCCTGTCCCTTCTCCAGGGGATCTTCCCAACCCAGGGATCAAACCCAGGTCTCCCGCATTGCAGGTGGATTCTTTATCAGCTGAGCCGCCAGTGAAGCCCAAGAATACTGGAGTGGGTAGCCTGTCCCTTCTCCAGGGGATCTTCCCAACCCAGGGATCAAACCCCGGTCTCCCGCATTGCAGGTGGATTCTTTACCAGCTGAGCCGCCAGGGAAGCCCAAGAATACTGGAGTGGGTAGCCTATCCGTTCTCTAGGGGATCTTCCCGACCCAGGAATAGAACCGGGGTCTCCTGCATTGCACGTGGATTCTTTACCAACTGAGCTATCAGGGAAAACCGCCTTGGAGAAGGGAATGGCAACCCACTCCAGTATTCTTGCCTGGGAAATCCCATGGACAGAGGAGCCTGGCAGGCTGCAGTCCATGGGATTGGAAAGAGTCAGACACGACTGAGCAACTAAACAACACCAACTCTTCGTTCATTCATCTGCCGGTGGACGTTTAGTTGTATCCATGCACTCATGACAATGCTGAACTTCACCTGAATCCTGTGGTCTTGGAAACCAGGGGAGGTTAGACAATCACCACACCTGCTGCATCCTGGAAAACCACTGATGGCAAAGAACCTCCCTTCCCCTTATGCAAGTTAGATGAAACTCACAGATGACCCCTTCTGCACCTAGGAGCAAGGTCGGACACAGACCTTCCAGATTTCCACCCTCTCTGTCTCAAAAGTGATTTGCTGCTGCTGCTGCTAAGTCGCTTCAGTCGTGCCTGACTCTGTGCGACCCCATAGACGGCAGCCCACCAGGCTCCTCCATCCCTGGGATTCTCCAGGCAAGAACACTGGAGTCAGTTGCCATTTCCTTCTCCAATGCATGAAAGTGAAAAGGGAAAGTGAAGTCGCTCAGTAGTGTCCGACTCTTAGCGACCGCATGGACTGCAGCCTAACCAGGCTCCTCCATCCATAGGATTTTCCAGGTAAGATTACTGGATGGATGGTTTGTCTGCCCCTGATCAAAACTGCAACAAAATGCTCGTCAGGCTAACTTGGGTTCTGTGTCTCTCCCTGGCCCCCAGGACTCTCAACTTCTTATTTTTTTATTTTTTGCTGATTTTACTTTTTTTTTTTTTTTGACTGGACTATGGTTGGATGGCATCACGCACTCAACGGACATGAGTCTGAGCAAGCTCCGGGAGTTGGTGATGGACAGGGAAGCCTGGCATGCTGCAGTCCGTGGGGGTCGCAAAGAGTCCGACACGACTGAGCGACTGAACAACAATAATCACTTTACAGTGTTGCGTTGTTTTCTGCTGTACAATGACATGTACCAGGCATATGTATACATATGTCCCCTCCCTCTTGAACCTCCGTCCCCCACGCACCCCTTCCAGGTCATCACAGAGCCCCGAGCTGAGCTCCTGGTGCTATGCACACGGTCGTGTATAAATATCAGTGCTACCCTCTCAATCCATCCCACCCTCTCCTTCCCCCGGCTGCGTGGGACCCTGAAAAAACTTGGATCCAGGCTCAGCTTGGGCCAGCGGACTCTCACCCTGACACAGGATGGTCTTGGGGCAAGTAGCGTCCGGTCTCTTTCGGATCCTGCCACCCTTTCACGCCACTTCCCCACACCCGGTTCTTTCTAGAATGCAAGGGAGGAGAGTCGACTCCGGTCGTCCCTGTGAAATAAAAGCGAAGCCCCTTTCGCCCACTGCCGCCCGCTGACCAAGAGCGGTGTCCCCAGTGCAAGAGCTCCCTGCCCCGAGTGCGACAATCTCCTTCCCTGCTTCCAAGAATCCTTTTTTGAATAAAAGTCTCTCCTCACTAACTCCAGATGTGTTCTCTTCTTTTATTTTTTTTTTCATTCTGACACCTAATAACCCATGTGGGACTTTGAGGGTGCAGCTCACAAGGGACTCCTTGCAAGGTCAAAGCAAGTCCCCAGCCTGGCCTGCTATTCTGCACCCCAGATAGAATCGATTGGTCAGTGCATCTCCTTGCTTCTCATCCTCTGTCATCCCCTTCTCCTCCCGCCCTCAGTCTCTCCCAGCGTCAGGGTCTTTTCTAGTGAGTCAGCGCTTCGCATCAGGTGGCCAAAGTTTTGGAGCTTCAGCTTCACTTCTTCCAATGAGTATTCAGGGTTGATTTCCTTGAGCACAGACTGGTTTGATCTCCTTACCTCACGGACACCATGGACATAAATTTAAGCAAAGTCCAAGGTATAGCGGAGCATAGAAGGGCCTGGCAGGCTACAGTCTTTGGGATCACAAAAAGTCAGATAAAACTTACAGACCGAACTTGCATCTGTTGGGATTCCCCTCATCCTCTCTGTTTTCTTTAAATGTTTTGCACGACCCCAGAAAACAGATTCTCAATACATAGCAATGCTTGCTGAAGTTATTCAGTGCAGAGCTTGTGGAAGAAGGCAAGAGTGCTTTCCGGTGGTGAGGGCGGAGGGTCTGCAATGGGCCCCTGAGGCCACCTGTAGACACGATGGATCACCGAGAACACACCCTGGGCTCTCACACATCCCCACGGTGCCGGGGTGTGTGTGTGCAGGAAACCGTGTCCCCTCTGAGCCGGACTCATCTCTGTCTTCTCCTTCCCCAGCTGATCTGTGCCCAGAACACCTCCTTTTTGCTGAGTTAGTTTCATTTGGCGTTCTCTTCAAATACCGAGTGTCATGAGTGCATTTGTAGAGAGCGGTACCCCGCCTGGTGCTAAGATTCACAGTAGGACTCCGTGTCATCAGACGGACCCTTGAAGGTGGGGGAGGGTGAGGGGGTCTGGGAGGTGAGGGTGAAGTCCATCCGCAGGGCACAGTCCCTCCCGGCTCACAGCTGGCGGAGAACGGCGATTTTTCACCGCAAAGGGCGAGGAGGGACCGTGAACGCTCCATGCAGCACAGACCTAGAGTTCCCCCAGGGCAGTCCTTGGTGCTGCTGGTTTTAATCCCTTCGAGCTCAACAATTTGTGCGCTGTTCTGAAAACAGAGGCAGGTTCCACAGCCGTCATTTTCGTCTCCGTGAAACCGACTCCATGGATGAGGGGAAAGTGAAAGTGAAAGTCGCTCAGTCCTATCCGACTCTTTGCGACCCCATGGACAATACGGTCCATGGGATTCTCCAGGACAGAATACTGGAGTGGGTAGCCTTTCCTTTCTCCTCCAGGGAATCTTCCCAACCCAGGGATGGAACCCAGGTCTCCTGCCTTGCAGGCGGATTCTTTACCAGCTGAGCCACCAGGGAAGCCCAAGAATACTGGAGTGGGTAGCCTATCCCTTCTCCAGGGGATCTTCCTGACCTAGGAATGGAACCGGGGTCTTCTGCATTGCAGGCGGATTCTTTACCAACTGAGCTCTCAGGGAAGCCCCATGTATGAGTGAGGAACCGAATATTCAGTGATGCTTGGCCAGGTTCTTCATCACTCCCATGTTCCTCCCCCTCCCCCCCAAAAAGAAACGCACAATTCTTCCAACCAAACAGGGATACGTGGCTCTAACCTGCATACCAATTCTGGTCCTTCCCCAAGAGGATGGTGGACCTACATCTATATTACAGGCAATGGAGAGCTTCATGGACTGGCAAGGTTCCTCAAAGTCTTTTGCATCACACAAACGGCAGGTTATTATTTCCGAATGACCATCGTACTCTTAGTCAAAAGCTCTTTCAATCGAAATGGCATTAGCGTACATTTTATTTTTGGCAAAATACATTAGAAACTGCAGGAGTGAAAAAGGCATATTTGTATTCTGTGTGTGTTCAGGAGAACTATGGTGTTGGATAAAGAGGAAAACCCACTTGTTACTCAAAGACCTGATTCTTCAGTTTGGGGGGGGTTCAAGGACTCAGCTCAAGAAATGGATCTTGGATCGTCTCTGTGGTTGGAATGAGGCATGGTTCAAGAGGCCAGAGACACAATGTTGAGTAACACATGGTCCCACCTCCTGAGACATTTCTAACCTGCTTTTACACATACTCCAGTCAAGAATTCCCAGCTGCAGCAACCTAAACGTCCATTGACAGAGGAATAGATAAAGAAGATGTGGTACATATATGCAGTGGAATATTATTCAGCCATTTAAAAAGAATGAAATAATGGCATTTGCAATAACATGGACGGACCTAGAGAGTGTCATACTGAGTGAAATAAGTCAGACAGAGAAGCAGAAATATCATATGACATCCCTTATATGTAGAATCCAAAAAGAAATTATACAAATGAACTTATATGCAAAACAGGAACAGCCTCACAGACTTAGAGAAGGAACTTCTGGTTGCAGGGGGGAAGGTGGGGGAAGGGATAGTCAGGGAGTCTGGGATGGACATGGACACACTGCTGTATTTAACATGGAGAACCAGCAAGGACCTGCTGGACAGCACAGGGAACTCTGCTCAATACTCTGTAATAACCTTATGGTCACCAGGGGGAAGGACGGGGGAAGGAATAGTCAGGGAGTCTGGGATGGACATGGACACACTGCTGTATTTACCATGGAGAACCAGCAAGGACCTGCTGGACAGCACAGGGAACTCGGCTCAATACCCTGTAATAACCTGATGGTCACCAGGGGGAAGGATGGGGGAAAGGATAGTCAGGGAGTCTGGGATGGACATGGACACACTGCTGTATTTACCATGGAGAACCAGCAAGGACCTGCTGGACAGCACAGGGAACTCTGCTCAATACCCTGTAATAACCTGATGGTCACCAGGGGGAAGGATGGGGGAAAGGATAGTCAGGGAGTCTGGGATGGACATGGACACACGGCTGTATTTACCATGGAGAACCTGCAAGGACCTGCTGGACAGCACAGGGAACTCTGCTCAATGTCACATGGCAGCCTGGATGGGAGGGGAGTTTGGGGGAGAATGGATATGTGTATATGTATGGCTGAGTTCTTTCGCTGTCCACCAAAAACTATCACAACATTGCTAATTGGATATATTCCAACACAAAATTTAAAAAAAATTGGAAGAATGTCAGCCTAGAGAAGACCTGACGCTTTAAAAAAAAAAAAAAAAGTTAAACCTATTATGTACTTCTAAAAAAACAAAAGAGAATTCCCAACTGTCATGCAAGTTTGGGGTGTTTTTCTCCTAACACCGTCCAGTTTTACTGCCTAGATCTGAAAACAGTGACAGAAACTATGATAAGAAAACAATGGCATCTAACTGGACCAAGACAACATTCCAAAGAACCATAAACTAAATAGCTCGGTCCTCTGTGTGATATTTGCTTGATTATTTAAAAAACCAAAAGTCGACACGTGGTTTATGTATTTATTTATTTGCACTCAATCATCAGAACCCAAGACTCTGTTCTTTGATTTAACGCTCTCCGGTGTCACTGAAGTGTCATTTGGAAAATCACTTCCTGACGCGTAATGTTATGGTAATCGTCCCCTGAAGCCAGCATCAACGCTTTGCCATAAGAGCTATCAGTTTATCTCCTTCCAAGTATTGTTTTAAAACCAGCGGCAGCTGGCAGGTCAAGAGAGAGACACTGCGTTCTAAGAGGCTTAATGCAACCCAGGAGTTTTGTTTTTTTGTTTTGTTTTGCTTGAACACACTTGAGTAGAGTTGTCCCTAAGTACTCACTTAGAGAAACAGTTCAGGAAAGCCACACTTCTCTTCCTTCTGAGCACATGATTATAAACTCTGTAACAAGGTCGGTAGGAGAAACAGTGGAAGGTGCCAGAAGATCAGGGTTAAAGCTAGAATCTAAGAGACTGGGATTCAAAGCCCAGCCTTGCCCCTTGCTGAGTATCATAAAAAAGAAAAAAAACTATAAACAATAAATGCTGGAGAGGATGTGGAGAAAAGGGAAGCCTACTGCCCTGTTGGTGGGAATGTAAACAAATACAGTCATTATGGAGAAGAGTATGGAGATTCCTTAAAAAAAAAAAAACAACTAGAAATATATCTACCATATGCTCCAGGGCTTCCCTAGTGGCTCAGTTGGTTAAGAATCTGTCTGCCATTCAGGAGACACTGGTTCGATTCCTGGGTCGGGAAGATCCCCTGGAGAAGGGATGGGTTACCCACTCCAGTATTCTGGACTGGAGAATTCCACGGACTGTCTAGTCCATGGGGTCGCAGAGAGCCGGACACAACAGAGCGACTTTCGCTTTTCACGCCCCAGCGACCCCACTACGGGGCACATACCCTGAGAAAAGCACAACTGTCAAACACACAGGTACCCCAATGTTCACTGTAGCCCTATTTACAGTGGCCACGACACGGAAGCAACCTAGATGTCCATCGACAGGTGAATGGATAAAGAAGATGTGGTACAATATACTTGTCCACTGGGTTTATAAATCACACCTGAACTCTGTCACCTCACATAAAGCCAAAATACCAGCCTCAAACACAGCTGTGAGGATTAAAGATGATACTGTGAGCAAAGACCTAGGAACAAAGCCTGGTACATGTTGTAAGCTCACAGACCTCTACAGGTCATTGATACTGCTATTGCCGTGGGAAATTATACACAAATTACTTTCATAGACAGAGCCAAGTGCTTGGTATTTGAGGAAAGTGCTGAGCTGTGATAATTAGTTTTATGCGCTCAGTTGTCTAGGCTACAGGACCCATCTGCTTGTTTCACACTAGTATATATTTGGTTTTTTTTTTTTTTTTAGATGTGATTACATTTAAATTGGCATACTTTGAGTAAAGCAGATTGCCCTCCATAATGGCAGTGGGCTGGGCCTAGTGGACGGTGGGTGGGTCTTATCTAATCAGATGAGGGTCTTAAAAGCAAAGATGAATGTTTCCCAAAGAAGAAGCAATTCTCTGTCAAGGCTGCAACGCAGAATCTCTGCCTGCAGAATCTTTCCCTGCAGATTTTGGACTTGCCAGCTCTTGGAATCACACGAGCCAATTCCTGAAAATACATCTCTCCACAGAGAGATAAGACAGATACAAATATATGTATCTCTTATTGTCATTTAGTTGCTCAGTTGTGTCCGACTCTTTGTGACCCCATGGACCACAGCACACCAGGCTTCCCTGTCCTTCACCATCTCCCAGAGTTTACTCAAACTCACGTCCATTGAGTCGGAGATGCCATCCAACCATCTCATCCTCTGTCATCTGCTTCTCCTCCTGCCTTCAATCTTTCCCACCATCAGGTCTTTTTCAATGAGTCAGTTCTTTGCATCAGGTGGCCAACGTATTGTAGTTTCAGCTTCAGCATCAGTCCTTCCAATGAATATTCAGCGCTGATTTCCTTTAGGATGGACTGGTTTGATCTCCTTGCTGTCCAAGGGACTCTCAAGAGTCTTCTCCAACACCACAGTTCAAAAGCATCACTTCTTTGGTGCTCAGCTTTCTTTACAGTCCAACTCTCTGGACATGACTATTGGAAAAACCACAGCTGTTACCTACAGGGACCTTTGTTGGTAAAGTGATCTCTGCTTTTTAAGACACTGTGTAGGTTTGTCAGAGCTTTCCTTCCAAGGAGCAAGTATCTTTGGATTTCATGGCTGCAGTCACTGTCTACAGCGATCTGGGAGCCCAAGAAAATAAAATCTGTCACTGTTTCCACTTTTTCCCCTGCTACTTGGCACAAAGTGACATAAGGTTTGGGCAAAGCTGAAAGTGGAAAGACTGCATCCAGGGAAGGATGCAGAGGCCTGCGGAATAGACAAGGCGTCTTCAACCTGCCCACACGTGGTGGGCTTCCGTGCCTCCATCTCCTGAAATGAAACTTCCCCTGAGGATACTTGTCCATCTTTTCAGAGAACGGAAAAGCCACTGCTCTCCTGGTGGCTCCAACCTCAGAATCTGAGGGTCTGATTCAGACATGCTAGGGCAACAAGCCGAGCTTTCCCTCCATAAAGTGAGAATACAGGAAAAGAGGGTAATTTTTTAATGCGGGGTGGGGGTCAGTGGATGTCACAGAAACTTCTAGGTGCCGCCCCCATCTTGCACCCCTAGGGTGAAGGTTACACCACTGACCAGACGGTTACACCACTGATAATCCAACCTCACACGGCCACCGGGAGCAGATCCATTTACACAAACTGCCACAGACGGTGCTCCTGGAGCTTTATACAGCGGCTCCTACAAGATTCTGGACAAGAGTTGGCTCAGAGACACTTGAGAACAGTCCTCGTGAAGTAAGCATCAGCATCAAGGTTCTCAGTGACTGCCTTACACGATTCTGAACGTGTGTTCCATTAACAGAACCAAACAGGAGCCTCCCTGGAGACTCAGGGGTAAAGAATCCGCCTGCCAGTGTAGGAGACACAGGTTGGATCCCTGATCCAAAAACATCCTACATGCCGTGGAGCTGCTAAGCCTGTGTGCCACAACGACTGAGTCTGTACTCTAAGGCTCCAGAGCTGCAGCTACTGGAGCCCACCTTTCACAACTACTGAAGTCCAGGTGCCCTAGAACCTGAGCTCCACAAAAGAAGCCTCTGCAATGAGAAGACTGCCCATCGCAACTAGAGAGTTGCCCCTCCTTGCCGCAACTAGGGAAAAGCCCGCCCATCAATGAAGACCCAGCACAGCCAAGAATCAACACGATTTTTTTTTAAAAAAAGGAAACACAGCCGCAACATTGGAGCATCCTCCTACTGTTCCTTGGAGATTTCAACCTCAGCTGATATCTCCTGGATGAGGAGGACCAAAGCTCTTCATGTGCCTACCATCCCGGGAGCCAAAACACCAAAAAAAGCGAAACATCCCTTCCCGTGTGACTATCTGAGCACGGAATGCAAACAACATAATTATCGACACAGAGGGCATTTCAAACATGCCCCCGATGTGGAACCATGCGGAACAGGGACGATTCCTGCTTATAAATTCTGATCACGACTCAAGACAGACCCTAAGGAGGCATATCCTAGGCAACAGAAAATGTGCTCGGTAAAAGAGACCTTCCCAGAGGCTTTTCTGTGGCTGCCCACGGTCAGGCTTCACTTAAATAGACAAAGAGCATCTTACCTCTACCAGCAGTCCTTCTGCTGATCAGCTCTCTGTTCCCCAAGTCACTCCACGAATGGGCAGAAAGAATGAGATCTCACGGCGGGGACCAGAGCTGTCCTCCTCATGTGAAGTGTTGAAAGAGTTACTGACTCCGTCAATCGTGTCTGACTCTTTGCGACCTCACCGAGGATAGCCCCACCAGGCTCCTCTGTCCGTGGGATTCTCCAGGCAAGAACACTGGAGTGGGTTGCCATGCCCTCCTCCAGGGGATCTTCCCCACCCAGGGATCGAACGCAGGCCTCCTGCAGTGCAAGCAGAGTCCTTACCATCTCAGTCACTTGGGAAGAAACTTGAGCGTCAAGCCATCGGGATGCAGACACAAGAGAGTCAGGTACACCTACCTCAGAGGAGAAGGCTTGGTGCAAACCAGCACGGACCCACAGATAGAAAAGAATGCCACCTTTGAGTGAGAATCAACAGCACACAGATTGATGGAATCTGTCCCCAGAATAGAGACCGTTTCCATGTTGGCATGCATTCTTTGTACCTTAAAGAATGATCGGTGGAAGCACATTTGTGGCATCAGAGCACATTTCTGGCACTCATGGGATGAGTCACTCTTTCCTCCTGTTGTGGTTTGAGTCTGTGACTCTGGACGCCTGGCCCGCAAAGTCGAGGGACAACATGTATTTACAAAGTCTCAGCAGCAATCATGCCAGGATGTCCCAGAGGACGCTACCTGGGGCCGCCTCCACTGAGGAGCTCCCTGAGGACCCAAAGGCACAGAGGGGTTCCATCACGTGGGGCTGGAGCGCTGGGTGCCAGCCTGTAAGAAGCTCCAGTGCTGCAAAGAGCGTCACCACAGCGAAACAGAAATGGAGCCCCTACTGAGGATATCAAACTTGCTCTCCCGTTTTGCAACCTGGGGACCATTGGCCTTGGCAGCAGGTTGGCCAAGGGTCTGCTGGAAATTCTTGGGTTCCAGACACTTGGGATCTCCTGCTGCCTAAGCAAAACGAACTTTTTCAACAGGGTCCAGCCCCGCCAACCTGGACAGCGGAGTTTGGGGCCAGGGTCCCGAGTTATCGCGAAAATGGTTCTTCCCCGCCAGAGTCCTCATGCAATTAAACACTGCTCAAAGCACGGGTAGCATCTGGGAAAACCCCACGCCTCTGGTTTCTAGAACATTCCAGCAAGAGACAAAATCTGCCCGCCTTCCTTACCCTGCGAGCCCAGATCTACAGCATGCTGGGGCCCTCCATACATCATGAAATTCGTCATGTTGAAGGCCTTTTGGCATTTCAGTCCTCTCTTTCATGGAGCCCCAGACAGTCTTCACGCTGAATTCCGTCTTTGGCGCGCAATTCCGTGGAAAGTTCTTTTGCAAAGAAAAGGGAAAAGAACCAGAATCGACAATGGAAACAGGTATCTGTTTTCTTCTGTATGATATTAAAATTAGTGAAATAAAGAAGGTTATTGTAAGTTTAATTTTAGTTTTCACTTTAAAAAAAAATAAATTTGTGCAGATTGAACTCCCCACCAAAGAATGACAAAACAGCAATGGTTGACTCCATTTAAGTCAGATGTTGGTTAATGGTGTTTGATCAAAGGCTGATTATTTAAGAAAGGAACAAATGACAGTGATCCTCCCAGATTAAAAACAAAGACGGCTCTACAGGACTTCTTTGGAGGTCCAGTGATTTAAGACTCCAAGCTTCCACTGCAAGGGGGCAGAGGTTCAATCCCTGGTCGGGGAACTAAGATCCCACATGCTGTTTGGCGTGGCCAAAATGATAAAAATTAAAAACAACGGCAACAAAAACACAACAGAGAAGACATACCAAAGCCAAAGATGGGGGAAAAAGGTTTCCGCAGTCTATTCTGGACCATCAGAGCCAAGGAATATTTTTACATAGGGACGGTACGCTATGTCACTACTATGAGACCACCCAGAGCAAAGAGGGAAGACTTCTGATACAGCTGCAAGTGTGAACTGCGGTCCACAGCCTTGGTTTCCTGTCCCTTAAAAAAGCAGTCTGCATTCAATCTATTCCCAAGTCCATCGGCCAACCTCGTGACCTCTGAACCTTAGATGTGCAGTCTCACACCTCAAAATAATGCTAAATAGGTACAGTGCTTTTTGCTTAGTTGCTCAGTGGTGTCTGACTCTTTGCGACCCCATGGACTGTAGCCCCGCCAGGCTCCTCTGTCCATGGGATTCTCCAGGCAAGAGTACTGGAGTGGGTTGCCATTTCCTCCTCCAGGGGATCTTCCCCGCCCAGGAATCAAACCTCGGTCCCCTGCACTGGCAGGGAGGTTCTTTACCACTGAGGCACCAGGGAAGCCCTTTAATGCTAACTAGGATTGCTTGTTAAAGACTTGGGCCAGCTCAACGCAGACACTGCCATGATCACACATCAAGGAACAAGCAGAGGAAAAGAACCTTTAAGACAACAAACAAGGACTGAAGCCTCATGGTTGAGAGCTGCTTCCAGGTTAATATTGTTACTTAATAGCTACAGTTTTAAAACATTATAACATATAAAACATAACGGAATAATTTTCCACATTACATAAAACTGGTATCTTTCAAAATATGTCTTCCTGCAGCTGAATCAGGGAGCATTTGACCTCACAAATTAATATGCTGTGATTAAAATACTTCAAAATAAATACCATGTGGGGTTTTTGGGAACATGCCTCCTTTTATTTTGTTCAGTTCTTCAGTCAGTGTCCTCCGTCGCCCTGATCTAGATAACACTAACAAAAAAAAAAAAATATTTTGTTCTCAATGACTCACCCCTTCCTAGACATATTGATGAAGGGAACAGAGTGAAATCGCTAATTATAGAGTTCTAGATCGTGAGTAAGTCTGTTCTGCAAAATCCTTGCAGATAAAAATAAAAGTGATAAATGGGCTTGTCACCGCGTTGGAAATAAAAGACAGTGGCATCTCACTTGTCTTGGGCTTCGCTTTACAGGCACAAAAAGCCTTATTTCAAGGAACGAAACCTGAGGGGGTAAATGTGCATCGACGGAAAATAAGGTCACTGAACTCATCACGGGTGAGATGTTCCTTGGTGTGAAATATTGGTTGCGTAGCTGTGATCTTGCAGCAGTGTCTGTGGGTAAATGTTTAAAATGTGGTTGCTTTTTTTTTCCCCTTCCTGGATCACAGCCTTGTCGTGGCAAAGGGGCACGTGTAACTCATTGAAGCGATGAGTTACCAGGTGGTCGTGCAGGGCCACCCAAGACGGACGGGTCATAGTGGAGAGTTCTGACACAATGTGGTCCACTGGAGGAGGGAAGTAGAATCCCGTGAACCGCATGCAAAGGCACATGCTCTTAGAATCATCTTAATGAAGGATGAAACACGGCATCTGGTGTCTCCTGCTCCATCACCCCTTGTCAGGGACAGTTTTGAGCATTTCCCGATGAGTCACGTCCATGAGTCCTCGGGTCAGAGGTGGACCCTGATGCTTGGTCTCTGCTGAGAACCAGGAGTGACTGACGGTCCAGGACGAGGTAAAGGTGGGATTCCCGCTTTGCAGGCTGGTCCTCACCAATGATTTCAGGGCACAAATCACATCTGTAACACTGGTATCACGGTTATCGTAACTCTTCATTTCCTTTCGCTTTAGTATCTTTCAGTATACTTTACAATTTTCCTCATAAAGTATTTCTATCACTCTTCTTCCTACTTATTGCTAATTTTTTTATACTTTGCAGGCTTTTGTGAAAGATATTTTCTGAAAGTGTGTGGTCTAGTTCTTGCTAGCATATAGCAGATATTTACGTTGTATCCAACAACACTGATAAAACCTCACTGATTCTAATAATTTATCTAAATCGTCTTTGAGACTTGGGGTTTTCAAGGTAGAAAATGAACATGCCGTGAAGGATAACTGCCCCTTCCTTTGTAATCTTTGTACGTTCCATTTTTATATTTTTCTTACTGGCCTTTAGTACCACCAACACAAAACGGAACGTAGGTTGTCATAGAAAGCATTTTCACTGCTCATCTTAAACAGGAATACTTTTCAGCATTAAATATGATGCTTCAACTTGGCTTTTGCTAGGCATTATTTATCAGTGTAGGAAAGTTACTTTCTATCCTTAATTGCTAAGGATCTATTTTATAAGTAAGTCAGGAATAGATACTAACCTTATCAAATGATTTTTTCCTCATTTCTTAATGTGATCATACAGATTCCCCCCCCCCCCCCGGAAATAAATGTGTTGATCTTTCTAATGTTAATCCAAGTGTGTATTTCTAGGAAAAACTTAATTTATTCATGATTCAGCTGGCAAAGAATCCACCTGCAATGTGGGAGACCTGGGTTCAATCCCTGGGTTGGGAAGATCCCCTGGAGAAGGGAATGGCTCTTCCCAGTATTCTGGCCTGGAGAATCCCATGGACGTTATAGTCCGTGGGGTCACAAAGAGTCAGACGCGACTGAGCGACTTTCACTTTCACATTACTCTTTACGCATTGCTGGACTGCTTTGATGATATTCTATTCAAGATTCTGTCCTTGAATTTAGTAGGGTTGATTCTCCTTGGATGATTTAGTTATTAAAGTTAGGTAGTTTCATAAAATGAGTTCAGTTTCTTATTTTTTCTGTTCTCGGGAAGAGCTGCTCTGGTTTGAAATTGACTTGTGGCTTGTTAGAATGAACATACCAAACCACCAGGGCATTGGTTCTTTCTTTGTGGAAAGCTTCTTGTTTCTTTCTTTTTTTTTTTTTTAAACTACTGACAGTTTTGATAGTTTATTTCTTCTTGAGTCATTTCCATTTTTTCTGGGATTTTGAATTGGGAAGGTTTCCAGTTGACTGCTGTAAGGCCGGAAATGCTGTGACTTTATTACCTTTTTGCTCTCTGAAACAGCTCTACTCTTGAAAAACAGTTCATATTTGTTCTCCAGCCCCCCACCAGCACCTGTTCCCCTCTCCTCTCCCGACCTTCACTCTGCACGTTCCTCTTCCCCATCTCTCTCCTAGTCAGTCTTGCCAAGAGCTTTCCAGTCTTAATAATTGATTTTTCTTGTAATTTGGTGAAGTTTAATCTGCTGCTCTTTTCCTAGCTCCCTCTGTTAAGATGCTCATTTCGTGGATTTCCACACTACTTCTCTCCTACTATGAACATTTAGAGTTCTAAATTTCCCTCTCAATTAATGGTTCGTCGTATCTCCCGTTTAAAAGTACATGGCGTTGTTATTGTTTATCTATATTTTCACTTTCCTTTATGAGTTCTCATTTGACCCACACATTTTTTAGGTCGTGCGCCCTAACATTTCTCTATGGGGGTTTTCTATGTATCTCTTTGTTCCTGGTTTCTCGCCGAATGCATCATGGGGACAGAATGTGACTTGTATCCTAGCAGCCTGATGCGATTTACTAATCGTCTGCTTTAGGAACTCAGTGTTCAGTGGTCGTAATCATTTCATATATTGCACTGATATACGCATTTTACCCTCTGCAGCCTGCAATGTCCTTTCCCTAACACGAAAAGCTTCATTTATTTTCATCGCGTTTTGTGTTTTTAAACTTTGCGCTAGGTAGGGAAGTCACTGATTTCCTGAGCAAAAACGAAAAAGTTCATTCAAGGAGGTTGAGGGGGTGCTCAGTACATGCTTACGATCGCTGTACATGAAGAATTAACGTCCATTAAGAATACCACGATCCAGGGATCTCCCTGGTGGCTCAATGGTGCCAATGGTGGGCAATGCAGGAGATACGGGTTCGATCACGGGGTCTGGGAAGATCCCATGTGCCTTGGAGGAGAAGGCAATGGCGCCCCACTCCAGTACTCTTGCCTGGAGAATCCCATGGACGGAGGAGCCTGCGGGGCTGCAGTCCATGGGGTCTCTAAGAGTCGGACACGACTGAGCGACTTCAGTTTCACTTTTCACTTTCATGCACTGGAGAAGGAAATGGCAACCCACTCCAGTGTTCTTGCCTGGAGAATCCCAGGGACGGGGGAGCCTGGCGGGCTGCCGTCTGTGGGGTCGCACAGAGTCGGACACGACTGAAGCGACTTAGCAGCAGCAGCAGCATGTTCCTTGGGGAAGCTAAGCCCAGGTGCCACAACTACTGACCCCAAGTGATTCAACTACTGAAGCCCACACTCCCAAGAGCCTGTGCCCTGCATCAGAGAGAAGCCTCTGCAATGAGACACCCACACACCACAACTAGAGAAAAGCCCTCACAGCAGCAGAGACTCAGTGCAGCCAAAACAAATAAACACACAGATCAATCAGTAAACATTTTTAAAAGAAGATCACGGTACAGCAGAAACCAACCTAACACTGTAAACTGTTCTTCTCCAGTTAAAAATTAATGGATTAATAACAAATAAGTTAATGAAAACAGTCGCTAATGAAAAAGAAGCTGCAAGAAAAATAGATAATTATCTATGTCAGAGTGCATCACTTCGCTGTACCCCTGAAATGAACACAACACTGTCAATCAGCTATTGCTGTTCAATCCCTCACTCGTGTCCGACTCTTTGTGACCCCCGTGGACTGCAGCCCGCCAGGCTGCTCTGTCCATGGGATTCTCCAGGCAGGAACACTGGAGGGGGTGGCCATTTCCTCCTCTAGGGGAATCTTCCCCACCCAGGGATAGAACCTGCATCTCCTGCATCGGCAGGCAGATTCTTAACCACTGCACCATCGATGAATCCCTTTGCCATACACCCGAAACGAATGGAACACTGTAAATCGACTATACTGCCACAAAAATTAATTGATTAAAAAAAAAGAATGCACTGATGAAAGAGACTAAGACTGCTTATCCTCACGGACTTGCCTCAGCACCTAGAAGGGGACAGAGATAAATACTGACATATTTATTCATGCCTGTGTCACACATCACAGAGGGAAAGTACAGTGTGTGTTCAGTGACGAAGGGTCTTTCTGATATCGAGTACGGTGGCGATTCCCCTTGAGGCATTGCTGGTAAAGAATCCGCCTGCCAATGCAGGAGACTCGGGTTCCCAGGTCAGGGAAGATTCCCCCAAAGAGTCAGACACGACTAAACCACCATGATCATCTTAGGGATGTTTGGGACTGGAGCAAATAGGAACAGGTGTCAAGGACCCTTTGGGGTGAAGCAAATGTCTTATACCCACCCAATGTTTTATGCACATTCAAAACAGGACGAAATGTCTACCAGGTGCGTAAAAGAACAGACAGTGGGCTGCACTTGGCCCCCTACTGGGCACAGTTTGCTGACTTCCGTGCTAAAACGTTTCCCACGGGTCGTGAAATCTGATAAATGCTATTAAGCCATTTGTCTTACTTGCTATCACACGTGTGTGTGCCCAATCGCATCGAACCCTTTGCAACCCCTGTGTCCATGGAATTCTCCAGGCAAGAATACTGGAGTGGGTTGCCACTTCCTCCTCCAGGGGATCTTCCCGACCCGGGGATCAAACCCGCGTCTCCTGCCTCGGCAGACAGATTCTTTACCACCCAGCCACCCGAAAATTCCACTTGCTGTCACATACATAACCTCAGCCCGGCAGCCCTGTGGGGTAGCTATTAACTACCTATTAACTAGCTATTAACAAAGGTAGGCATTCCTCTGGCAGTGAAGACCCAGGGATGTTAAGAAATTCATGCAGGGCTTCCCTGGGTGGTCCAGTGCTTAAGAATCCGCCTGCCAAGGCAGGGAACACGTGTTCGAACCCTGGTCAGGGAGGATCCCCCATAAAACTAAGCCTGTGCCCCACGATTACTGAAGCCCACGTGCCCTAGCGTTCGCAACAAGAGAAGCCGCCAGAAAGAGAAGCCCGAGCAACAGAATGGAGGGCAGCCACCACTCGCAACAACCAGATAGAGTCCTCGAGCAGCAAGGAAGAGCCACGGCAGACAAAAATAAATGAATTTAAAAATATATATTCACATGACCGACGGCGAGCTGGAAAATGAAACCCCACGTCTTTCATTTCCGACCCCGGGAGCTGGTTGCCTTCCACGGCTGCCTCCTTCCTAAGCTGATGCCTCTGAGGACGACCGATGTCCTTTCTTGCTGTGCATCTGATGTTCCTCAGGCTGCTTCTAGGCTGGGTGGATTCTGCATTTTTCTGTGCGGGCTCTGTTAACGTGCACCTCGCAGGCTTTCTGCCCTCTGTCGTGTTTGACTCCGTCAAGTCCGACCTGCACGGCATTTGCTCGTCCTACCCCCCTCTGTCAGTGATTTCCAGTCTTTCACGTTTCTGCGTAAACAGTGATGGCCCCCAGAGCAGATGCCGCAGCCCTTAATTTCATTTTGCTCGCGGAACAGATGAACGTGGGGCTTTGCCAGCTTGAGGAAGAGCTGGTGTGCAAATCCAGCCCTGATTCGGGAAGGGTGTTCAACAGGCCAGACCTGCGTCAGGTCTGAGGCTGCAAACGAAGCTCTGCTTTCGGGACCATTGCAGGCAGGGGAAAAAACAGCGTGAGGCCAGTTTACTGTTTTTCTGACTCCTCGACATTTGTATTTCGTATCTGCTTGTCTTTATCACCCTCGAGGGCTGGGCAGCCGTCCAGAGTGCACGTCCTGTTGGAAGGCTCGAGAGAGGACGCTTAAATTCAGAGCCAGACGTCACTGCAGAAGTAGCAGAAAGGGAAAGTGAGGTTCAGAGCAGAGCGCCCGGCAACTCCCTTGTTTTTCTAGCTGCTGGGGAAGTTCCACCTTTAAACATGCTTTCAAGGGCGTCCCTTCAGCAGGGGACAGTTTATGACTCCTTTATTAAAGAGCAAGGCGACGTCTCTCTGGCTTTCTTGGGCCCCAGGGGTAGCTGTGTTCCGCTGGAGGTTTCGCCGCGATCAGAGTCTGACTGGGAGAGAGTGTGTTTGAGCGCCGGGCTCCTGGGCGGTCTGAGGGTGGAGGCGTCAGGCTCGGGAGCTGAGTGTCAAGGGACAGACAAGCCCAGGTGAGGTGGCAGGGCCCCTGGGCTGGTGCTGCGGCGGGGCGGGGGGAAGAGAACGCTCTCAGCATCTCCACCTGGGACGGGGCCATCTCTAGAGGGGCCAGCCTAGGGAGAACTTCCCCCGAAGGCTTTTACATATCTTTATATATATAAGTGGCCTTCCCTGGTGGCTCAGCTGGTAAAGAATCTGCCTGAAATGTGGGAGACCTGGGTTCAATCCCTGGGTTGGGAAGACCCCCTAGAGAAGGGAAAGGCTACCCAATCCAGTATTCTGGCCTGGGGAATTTCATGGACTATATGGTTCACTATATGGTTCAGAGTTAGACACGACTGAGCGACTTTCACTTCACTTCACACATATATAAGATGACTAGAAAAATCCTCTCTCACTTCTCCTTTAGCCTTAGATACGCTACTTACTAAGCAAAAGGAACAAACAGCCATGCTTTTCTAAAGTGTGTGCTTCTGTATCACCGCGTACAATTCACAAGGAAGCCTGAGATACAGGCCTTGGAAGTGGGACTGACCCCCTTTACAGACGAGGGGAACATAAAGACATGAAACTGTTTGCCTGTGATGACACCTGTCATGGGCTTCCCCGGAGGCTCAGCAGTAAGGAATTGCTTGCAATGGGGAAGACACAGGAGACGTGGGTTTGACCCCTGGGCCGGGAAGGTGCCCTGGAGGAGGGCATGGCAACCCACTCCAGTATTCTTGCCTGGAGAATCCCATGGACAGAGGAGCCTGGTGGGATACAGTCCATGAGGTCCCAGAGTCAGACCCGACTGAAGCAGCTGAGCATGCACTCACAGGTATATGTATTGGGGTACACTACCAGATTTTCAGCGGTTTAAACTCTGTCTTTTTCTCTCAGAAATACGCGTCTATTTCTAAAGCCTCTTTTCAAGAATAAGGTTAACTGTTATGTATCCACCCTGGAGGAATGATGGTGTAGAAAAGGGCCATTGTGTTGATGTAAATCATTTCTTTTTTTAAAAGGATTTTTGTTTATTTGATGTGGAGCGTTTTTGAAGTCTTTATTGAATGTGTTACAATGTTGCTTCTCTTTGATATTTTGGTTTATTTTGGCCACAGGGAATGTGGGATTTTTAGCTCCCCTGACCGGGGGATTGAAACTGCGCCTCTTGCAAGGGAAGGTGGAGTCTTACAGCCCCAAGGTGAACTGTGTCTTCGCCTTTTTCTCTCCATCCTCATCACCAAGCTTCATGAAAGCCTCTACATCTCTGACCCCAGTGGGTGCCCGGGCTTCCTTTGCAGCCTTAATCTCAGCCCTCAGGCAGAGGTCCAGTCTGGGTGGCCCTGGAATTCCTGACTGTTCCCGTCTGGACTGTGTTAATGTTCTTCACCAGAGTGCAGATCTGTATTAGCTTTCATCAACCTGTGTTAGCTTCCTCCTGCTGCTTTAACAAATCCCCATGAGTGCTGGCTTACAAAAACACACAGCCCTCGTTGCAGGATACTGTAATGGCTGGTTTATCCGTCTTCCCTCTCAAGACTGGGAAATTCTAACACAGAGGGTAGGGTGGCAGGTTCCTAGACAAATGAATGAATGAATTACTATGTTTGCGCTTATGATGTTCGCGCTTACATTTTTCCCACTGGTGGCAGTCAGGTTCAACTAAGCCTGGAGGACGTGAAGAGCTAGCCGCAGTTTTCTTCCCAGGCACTTTTTGGCGTATGTCCCCACAGAGATAAAGTCACTGCAACCAAGATTTATAGCTTCTTTTGTCCATAAAGCTTTACGACTTCTTTAGCTACTTCGGGTTAGACTATCTAGAAATTGGTCTCCGGGGAGCTGAGTGAGGTCACAGCTAAGGAAATTAACTGGATGGCTTTGCTGGGGAACACGCTGGTTGGTCCTTGTCTGGTTTAACTATTCACCCATGGCTCCCTTTCACTTCCCGATTCTGATGAGAGAGTCAGTCTATCAATCAATATTAACGCTTCTAACATCACACACCTCTGTTTGCTTGGGGATGAAATAGGAAGGGGGTGTAAAGGCAGAGAACATCTGTAACATGTGTTACATCCTGAAAGGTTTGAACAATCATCACGGTTTCCTGAACAAGTGAAGAACGAGAAGAAAATTATGGGACTTCACCAGTGGTCCCAGTGGCTAAGACTCCATGGTCCCAATGCAGGAGGCATGGTGTGGGTTTGATCCCTGTTGGAGGAACTAGATCCCACATGTCGCAACTAGGAGGTCACAGGCCACAATCGAAAGATCATGCATTCTGCCACTAGGACCTGGCGTAGCCAAACAGAATTGAAAAAATATACATCTGTTAAAAAAAATAAGAAGATCAGTACCAGTTTTAAGAAACGATGGGTGTTCACACCAGCGTCAAGTCTGTTGCTATCTCCAACTGCACATTTTGTGTGAAGCCCTGAGATTCTTTCTTGCACTCTTACTAGCTAAAGACGGGCTAACGAAGGGAATTCAGGGTCATTGACACCCAGCTGCAGAACTCTCTCGTTTCCCTGGGAGGACAGAAAATGGTAGCCTCGGACAGGGTCCAAGTGGATGGGCTACAGAGGTGCAGTCAGCCCACGGTGAGGGGAAAGCCAGTTGTGTCCAGGAATGGGAGAGACAGAACAGGAGGGGAGTCAGCCTTAGAACTCAGAACGAGAGTGTGTCTGCGGGTGACCCAAATTAGTAAGACCCAAATCTTGCACTGGAAGCAAGACCACACAGTATAACCCCTGAGAGCAAAGGAAAGGAAATGGGAACAGATTCCTGGACACAGGATGGGGGAAGGAGACGTGGGACAAATGGACAGAGAAGCATCGAAACATCTACAGTATCATGTGCAAAACAGCCAGTGGGATTTGCTGCGTGACGTAGGCAGCTCAAACCAGGGCTCTGTCACAGCCTAGAGGGGCGGGATGGGGAGGGAGGCGGGAGGAAGGTTCACGAGGGAGGGGACACGTGTACACCGATGGCTGATTCATGGGGACGTACTTTGTAAAGTACACGACTTTGTAAAGCAACTCTCCTCCAATTACAATTAAATAAATTTTTAAAATTTCAAAATAATTTTTTAAAAAAAGAGCATGTTAAAATATGAGGTCAGGGATAGCAGGTCCATGCAGAAAGATGTTCCTTGGATTCACATAACAATAAACAAATGCATGTCAGGAAACAGCGATGGGAGGGGATGGAAGAGATTTGGGATAATCGATTTGAAGAACTGGGCCAGTTCTCTTCAAAAAATAATGACAGTGGGGGGGGGGGGTAAGACCAGAAGACATTTTTCACTGATTCTAAAAATCACTTATTCAAACACACACAAAAAAAGCCACAGTAAATATTTACCATGAGCTAGATCTATCAAGTTGGAGCCAAGCGGAAATACTGGGAAAGCTACTTGTGACTTCGCAACAATTAATAAACAGAGACTTATAAACAAAGACTGAGATAAAATTGTGCATCCATCCCTAACATTTAGCGCATTTTTCACAACTGCATGGACAACATATACAAATTACCACCATGTGAAGATCATAAATACAGGTTCCTCTTTGGTTTCCTTTAATAAACCACATGTCTTATATCTGGCCTCCTGACACATCTATTTCTCCATATTAAACAGAAACCTAATAATATTTGACAAACGGTGATTTTATATTTGGATGACACCCAGATCTTCCGCGACGTGTGTGGGAAAATGGAATTACTGCTGGAAACGTTATTTAAAGATTAGAGTATGAAAGAAGGATTAAGAGGTCGGAAAGCTCTTTCTCCGGAAAGAAGCTTATCTCGACTCGTTCAAATAGCTTCACACGCCAGTTTGAGGTCCTTCCAAAAAATTTAAATTGCTAAATGAGACACCCTGTGTGGCCCGACTCCAGAAGGACTCAACGTCTCATAAGCGCTAGGGACAGTTCCAGTATCTTCCCCAAGGTTCTGGCAAAAAAGAGAGAAAGGGAGAGAGCTGTCAGATGACTCAATCTGAGCGTTTAGGGTGTGGGTCCCTTTGCTAGATACAAAGAGGAGGAAACCACAACATTCCCCCTGGGGTGGTCAGCTTGACCCACCCAGCTCAGCACTCACTAATAAGATACAGACCTCCGTGGCAAGGGCTGTGATGGAAACCTCTGTGACCTGATGGCCGCTCCGAGAAAGAACTGTTCCAATTCAGCTGTTTGCAAAAAGGACTGTTTCGTGGAGAGGGTCACGTTTGAACTAGACCTTTAGGAGTTGGGAGGACTCTACACAGAGAGAGGAGGGAAGAAAAAGGTTGGCGGGGAGCGGGGTGGAGCAGGAATCTTTTTAAATTCTTTAAAATGTGCTAATGTACACAAATCATAGACTTTGTTCTCTGTGGCTCAGATGGTAAAGAATCTGCCTGCAGTGCAGGAGACCCAGGTTCTATCCCTTTGTGGGGAAGGTCCCCTGGAGAAGGGAATGGCAATCCACTTCAGTATTCTTGCCTGGAGAATCCCATGGACATAGGAGCCTCGTGGACGACAGTCCACGGCGTCACACAGAGTCAGATACGCCTGAGTGACTAACACACACATGCATACCATTTTTCAGGTTACACTTCAAAAGCATTAAGGATACTCACACTGTTTTGTGGTCACCCACATTACCCATCTCTCGGATACTTTTCATCTCACAAAATTAAAACTCTGTCCTCATTAAACAATAACCCCCCAGTCCCGCTGCCCAACCCTGGATGCTCACCGTTCTAGTATCCTTTTATCCCTATGACTACTCCGGGAATCTCACATAAGTGGAATCATACAGCATTATTTTTGGACCGGCTTATTTCACTTAGCATCATACCCTCAAAGATTTTTAGCATATGTCAGAATCTCCTTCCTTTTTAAAGGCTGAAGCATATTCCACAGTGCTTCTATATCCCACTTGGCTTTTTTGTTTATCCACTGATAGACATTTGGGTTACACCAGGTCTTAGGTGCAGCACTCAGGATCTTTCGCTGTGGCATGGGAATTCTTAGTTGCAATGTGTGGGATCTAGTTCCCTGACCTGGGACTGAACTCAGGCCCCCTGCACTGGGAGCATGGAGTCTTAGCCACTGGACCACCAGGGAAGTCCCCTGAATAAAGCTGCTATGGACAGTTCAGCTCAGTTGCTCAGTCGTGTCTGACTCTTTGCAACCCCATGAACCGCGGCATGCCAGGCCTCCTTGTCCATCACCAACTCCCAGAGCCTGCTCAAACTCATGTCCGTTGAGTCAGTGATGACATCCAACCATCTCATCCTCTGTCATCCCCTTCTCCTCCTGCCCTCAATCTTTCCCAGCATCAGGGTCTTTTCAAATGAGTCAGCTCTTTGCATCAGATGGCCAAAGTATTGGAGTTTCAGCTTCAGCATCAGTCCTTCCAATGAACACCCAGGACTAATTTCCTTTAGGATGGACTGGTTGGATCTCCTTGCAGTCCAAGGGACTCTCAAGAGTCTTCTCCAACACCACAGTTCAAAAGCATCAGTTCTTTGGTGGTCAGTTTTCTTTATGGTCCAAGTCTCACATGAGTGTTGATATGTTGATATTGGAAACTCTCGTTTCACACCTTTAGGAAAATACTCAGAAGTGCTGGATCTTGTGGTGATTCTAATGCAATTTTCTGAAGAACAGCCAAAGTGTTTTCCACAGCATCTGTACCATTGTACATTCCCACTGAATGCAGAAGGGTTTCAGTTTTTCCACATCCCTGACCGAAGTGACCACTATTATTTTTTTCTTGATCATAGCTATCCTCCTGAGTGGGAGATGGTATCTCCCTGTGGCTTTGATGTCCGTCTCCCTGATGATTAGAGATACAGAGCATCTTTTCATGAGCTTTCTGCCCATCTCTGTGTTGCACTTTAAGGAAATGTTTATTCAGGTCCTTTGACCATTTTTAAGAAAAAAGTTGTTTGATGTACTTATTTATTTGGGGCTGTGATGGCTCCTCCTTGCTGCCAGGCCTTTCCTCTAGTAGCAGCGAGTGGGGGCTACTCTCTAGCTATGGTCCGTGGGATTCTCACTCCAGTGACTTTTCTTGTTGTGAAGCATAGGGTCTAGGTCTCATGCGCTCACAAGTCATGGCCTCTCCCAGGCTCTAGAGGAGACAGTCTTAACTGCCCCAAGGATTGTGGGATCGTCCTGGACCAGGGATCAAAACCGTGTCCCATGCATTGGCAGGCAGATTCTTCATCACTGAGCCACCAGGGAAGCCCTTTGGCCCCCGTTTTTTTTTAAAATCAGGTTGTTTACTTTTTGGTTGCTGAGTTGAGGCGTATCTTTAAACATGAGTGATGGTTCAGCAAGGGTCTGTGTACCTGAGTCAAACGGAAGATGTGGAAATGTGAGCCTAACTCTGACCACGAAGGGGACATCTCGAATGCCCTGTACAAGATGGAGTGTGGATTTCTCAGGAAGTCGCAGAGACCCCAAGGGCAAGCGCACTGCCCAGTCTGTTCTCAGACATGGGGATATTTAATCCAACGACAGTGAGGAGCCCACGCAGGAGGGAGTCAGACACAGGAGCAGGCTGAGACGGGATGACACTGCCTTAAATTGGAGAGAGGTGATTCGAACACGCCGTGGTCGCCCTCTAAGAGCTGGTCAGCAGAAGGCAGAGCAGGGTATCACGGCCAAGAGGGGAGATCTCCAGAGGCTAAGGGTCAGATCCTCCAGTCCCAGCTTGGTCTTGGGAAAGCATCTGCACAGCATCACTGGGAAGGTGTGCAGCGTCCTACACGAGTACACACAGCCGTGCAGACACACACAGCACCTCTGCTTTTATGACACCAGAGACAGAATGTCATCAGCACCGTTCACTTGGCAAACACCCTTTCATTACTCAACAGTCCTCACGGCAATGAGGCCTTGGAGATGCTACCAGGAGGCCACCCCCTGTTCATCCCAACAGTGACGGAGCATCTGAGAAGAATCCTGTGTTACCCACCTCCTTTGTCCATGTCAAGAGATTCAGCCACAGAAGCAGAGTGAGCGGAGGGGTGGGGGGGAGGTGGGCTTACCTTCGATTATTCCCCCATTTCCCCCTTCAGGCAAATCGCCTGGCAAAGAAACAGGTGAATAGGTCTTAGACCTGACGCCCGCTCTGGGGCTGACTCTGCAGACAGACTTCAGGATTAGTTCTTTAATCTCCATGGTGGATTAAGTGAAGGTCGCCACGGAGCTGCTAGGTTTTAAAGGACTGTGGCGATTTTATCATTAATGAATAATTATCTTATTCCTTGAAACCTCGGACAGATGTCTAAATGCCAAAGGCTGATAACTAGGCAAGGACTTCAGAAGTACAATGAAATTATGATAACTCAATTAAAAAAAAAAAAAGAAGTATCTTTCAAAAAGAATCCCAAGGGAGTGAGTCACTTCTTCACCAAGTGTCTCCAATCTTATCTGGTGTTGCCTTCATGTTGGCACAGCTTAAATTTAGTTCAAGGAATATTTACATGATCCTGGCAAGACTCAGAAATATGTTGTCATCTGTGTCAACACCAGACAGCTATGCCAACAGCATATTTTGTCTGTACACTCCATTAAAAACAGTTTTTGATTTCTGTTTTTTTATCCACTGGAGGAAAGAGAAAATGCTTACATAACCCCGTTATTTGTACTACTGTTTCTTGGAAATTCTGGACCCAGAGTAATAACAAGGGAGATAAACATTAAAATAGTGTTCTTTCTTCACCATGACCCAAGCTTGAAAATGAAATAAAATAAACCCATGCCTTAAAATGACAATGGAAAAAAAAAAATCATGCCTAAGGACAAGTCTTGCATTCCAAGGTTATTGCCCAAATAACCTGACACTGTGGTCCTGAAACATTGAAAATATCACTTGGGGCAGTGAATATAAATAATTTAGAAGGAACGGAGCAATCTGAACTTTGGTTGAAGGGTTTAGAATGTAGCTTCATACCAAGCAGGTCAAGAAGACTATCGTTATAGAACCATTAACATTTTATTGTTTTTAATCTGTGGTTCTGTGAAGTTTCTGAGAGGGAGAAGCAGAAAGAGGTGTCCTTGAAAGTAATGAAACAGAAACCTAACTTGGATGTACCGTTGTTAGGACTAGATTGCTATGGTCTGTTTCCCAAGAATCTGCAACTTAGAGGAAAGTGGACTCTCAGTCTAAAACAAAATAGAGGGACACAGGGATTTTCATCCAGGTAATATGCATCTTGAGCTTCCCAGAGGGTGCCGTGGTAAAGAATCTGCCTGCAATGCAGGAGACGGGGGTTCGATCCCCGGCTCAGGAAAGATCCCCTGGAGGAGGGCATGGCAACTCACTCCAGTATTCTTGCCTGGGAAAGCCCATGGACAGAGGAGCCTGGTGGGCTGCAGTCCACGGGGTCACAAAAGAGAAGGATGAGATTTAGTGATTAACAACAACAGTTTATGTCTTCAGAGTGAGTATTGCAACATCAAGCATATTCGACCACCTGGGGAATAAATGTATCTGTGTGTGTGTGTGTGTGTGTGAGAGAGAGAGAGAGATGGTGAGAGAGATTTATACATACAAATATATATACGTATCAAAGCATTTATTTATTTCACAAAGTCCTCTAATATAACCCAAGTCTAAACCGAGCATTTCTCCTGTTATCTCTGACGCTACTTCTAATTCTTCTCTGTCCCTCTGGGCAAAACCACTTAAACCTTTTATCTCGGTTTCCTTTGTGGAAAAATGAGGGTAATAGACACCCCTTAGCCATCTCGGGAGTAACGTTTTGATGCCAGCCGTTATGCGATTACGGGAGAAGAAAGCTCTGAGCTTCTGGCAGTTAGGTGCTCCATAAAGATGATTAGCGGGCTCCGGAGATGTTTATCTTTTTGAAACCGACAAGGATTTGTCTTCTAAAAGCTCCTATCTGTAGCCCCTGGACATGTGTTCCCTGATAACTCTGGTTCAGAGAGATCTACTTCGCTCTGCGAGACAGGCAGAGGTTCTCCGCTCCGAGAGCCACTACCCAGGGTTTGGAGGAAAAGATGTTCTGCTTCATGGAGTTTGGGGGGGCAGGCAAGTGACTGCCAGTTTGGGCAGGAAGCTCTGGGCGCCGGGAGGGACTCGGAGGTCAGCAGATGGCCCCGCGGAGGTGGCCGTCCAGCTGGAGGGACACGCGGTGGCGGGGAGAGTAGAGAAGGTGCACAAAGCCGGTGGAGCCAGGCGGTGTACGGAAGGCCAAGGAAGAGTGTAATTCAGACCTGCACACCCACGGGAGCTCCTGCTGACGCCACGGCCTTGGGCGTGGAGAAGGTTCCACAGAAGGAGCCCAGCCTCCAACTTTCTTTACCTGTGATGACCTTTCCTACAAATAACAAACATTGGACGAGTTGAGGGGGGGGCTGGGGAGGAAAGGGGACCCTCCCACACTGTTGGTGCAGGAATGGAAATTGGGGCAGCCGCTCTGTAGAACAGTACGGAGGTGTTATAAAAACACTAAAAAAAAATAGAGTTTATCATGTGATCCGGCAAGCCCACTCCTGGGCACACGTCTGGAGAACACTCTAATTGGCAAAGACACCTGCCCCCCGATGTTCATAGCAACTCTCTTCCCGGTGGCCAAGACAAGGAAGCAACCCCAGAGCCCAGCAACAGAGAACTGAATTAGGAAGACGTGTGTGTGTGTGGATGTATATATGTGTGTGTGTGTATACATATACATAAATATATATGTCTTAGTCACTCAGTTATGTCTGACTCTTTGCAACCCCATGGACTGTAGCCCACCAGGCTCCTCTGTCCATGGGATTCTCCAGGCAAGAAGACTGGAGTGAGTTGCCATGTCCTTCTCCGGGGGATCTTCCTGACCCAGGCATTGACCTCGGGTCTCCTGCACTGTAGGCAGATTCTCTACTGTCTGAGTCACCAGGGAAGCCATGCATATATATACAAAACAAAATATTATTCAGCCATAAAAAGAATGAAATATTACCATTTGCAGCAATGTGGAGAGACCTAGAGAATATTATGTTTAGTGAAATGTCAGAGAAAGACAGATGTCGTATGATACCACTTAATGTGTGGAGTAACAAATAACACAAATGAATGTATATGCAAAACAGTCTCAGACATACAAAACATTACTGGTTACCACTGAGTGCTGGGAATTAGCAGCATGGGATTAATAGACATAAACTAATATATATAAGCTATATAAGCAACCAGCATCTACTGCAGAACAGAGGGAATTATCCCTAGTATCTTGTAATAACCTCTAATTGAATATAATCTGAAAAAAAAAAAACCGAGAATCACTATGCTATACACCTGAAACTAACATAATTTGTAAACCAACTACATTTAATTTTTAAAAATGCAATGGCCTTTGTTGGGCTTCTCTGTTAGCTCAGCTGATAAAGAATCTGCCTGCAGTGCAGGAGACCCCGGTTCGATGCCTGGGTCAGGAAGACCCACTGGAGAAGGGAAAGGCTACCCACTCCAGTATTCCTGGGCTTCCCTTGTGGCTCAGCTGGTAAAGAATCTGCCTGCAATGCGGGAGACCTGGGTTCAATCCCTGAATTGTGGAAGATCCCCTGGAGAAGGGAAAGGCTACCCACTCTGGTACTCTGGCCTGGAGAATTCCATGGACTGTGTAGTCCATCGGGTTGCAGAGTCGGACACGACTGAGTGACTTTCACCTTCAAAGACCTTTGTTAATCTCAAAGGCGTCTTCTGCTAGATGTATTAATATTAGGCATTCAGCAAAATAGGGAAACTTCATTGGTAAAGACAGATGTGTGTGTGTGTGTGTGTGTGTGTGTGTGTGAGAGAGAGAGAGAGAGAGAGCGGGAGAGACAGAGACAGAGACAGAGAGCCGTGTGTGTGAGACAGAGAAGCAGAGATGTACAGAGGGACTGACTTTTCCTCTATACGTTTGTAAACGAGGACTGGATTATCAAGGGGGTGCAGAATGAAATGCTTGAGTCCTCAGAGATTGAGACTAAAGTACAACTCATAAGACCTGTTCTTGGTTGGTCTTCAGGATACGTCTGAGACAGAGAAGTAAAAAGACGCTGGGAAATTCCTGACCCACTTATAACAGGGGCTCCCTCTGCATTGACAGAATTGGGCTGCAGAATTCCACAGGTCAGGCAGCCATCCTGCCCACTGATGACTAAGCTTGGGGCTGATTTTTTTTCCAAGTGACAGAATGGAGTGATCTTTCAAACCAAGTTTCCATTCCCAGCATATGGAAGCCAGTCAATCTGAGATACATTTCAAGGGCCTAAGCCAACAGCCAGAAGAAATGAAATGAGAGGGTGGAAAATTAGGGTAAGCGAGTAGGTGTTGGTTTACTCTGTTACCTTCAGATCAAAGGTGGTGTTCTGGTAATACTGGGTTAGCGAATGTGTTTCTGGGGAGTACATTTCTGGGTCCTCAGCTTTGCAGGGGGTCGCCATCAAGCTAAGCTGATCTAAGACAAGAGGGCTGGCTGTGGTCTCATCCAGGGTGTTTTAGCTGGAAACCATGCCCACAACCAATGAAACATTACCTCTCGACTAGTACGCACCCCCCACCACACACAACTTAACAGCTCCTGTTTCCAATCAAGGAAATTTTTTTCCAGTAATGCTGCTATACCCTGAATGCGAGGAATACAAAGGTGAGTAAGACATGAATAATCTCTGTCCTTAAAAAGACTGACAACCTAGAGTGGAAGACTGGAAATACAGATACACAGAACATTTTAGAGGCAGAACGGAGTAAAGTAAAAGTATCTAAAGCAACTCTGAGGCATTTAACCCGTCTTGGGGTACCCAGAGGTCTAGGATATGTCCAGGAATGGGAAGTCAAGACTTCACAAATTGTGACTCCCACTGGTAATGAGTAGCTATTTGAAAACTAGGCTTTCTCACAATAAAAAACCAAAGTGTGGCTTCCTGTAACTTTTACCCACGGGTCCCACGTCTGTCCTCAGAGGTGACATAGGATATGGCTAAATTACCACTTCCCTCCTTTGGGGTGCTCAGTCATGTCCGACTCTGCGACCCCCTCGATGGCAACCCTCTCCTCTGTGTATGGCATTTTCCAGGCAAGAATGACAACAAGCTGGTCATTCCTTTTTCCGGGGGATCTTCGAACCGGTGTCTCCTGGGTGTCCTGCAGTGGCAGGTGGATTCTTGACCACGCAGCCACCGGGGACGCCCCAAGGGAAATACACAAAGGAAACCTTAAGACTTGGGTCATGGTGAAGACGGTCATGTAATCCCCAAGCTGCCACTAGGGGGCGCGCCTGTCCACAAGCCGTAAATCATGTACCTTTGGTGGGTGGGGACGGGAACAGACAGTGAGTTCCAGAGAAGAAATACACATGGCCAACGAGGACAGGAAAATCAACAGGGAGATGCAAGTCAAAGCCTCAGGGAGATACGACCTCACACCTCTCAGGATGAAAGCGAAAGTCGCTCAGTCGTGTCCGACTCTTCGCAACCTCATGGACTGTAGCCTGCCAGGCTCCTCTGTCCATGGGATTCTCCAGGCAAGAAGACTGGAGTGGGTTGCCATTTCCTTCTCCAGGGGATCTTCCCAGCCCAGGGACTGAACCTGGGCTTCCCACACTGCAGGCTGATTCTTGACTGTCTGAGCCGAGATGGCCATCATCAAAAAGACAAAAAACCCAAAACAAAGCAAAAAAAAAAGTGCTGGTGAGGATGCAGAGAAAAGGGAATCCTTACATACTATGGGCAGGAACGCAAATTCGTGCAGCCACCGTGTAAAACAGGAGGAGGGTTCCTCAAAATATTTAAAATTAGAACTACCATATGGCTCAGCAACTCCACTCCCGGGCATATTTTCACAGGAAATGAAAACAAGATCTCGAAGAAGTCTGCAGTTGTGTTCAATACAGATTTATCCGCAATGGCCAAGATGTGGAGACAACCTAGATGTCCGTCTATGGGAAAAGGGACAAAGGTACCTCCCCCTACACACACAGACACACACAGACATAAACTACACACACACAGAAATGTTATTCAGCCGTAAGAACGAAATGCTGCCGTTGGCAACAAATTAGATGCACCTTGAGGGCACGATGCCAAACGAACTGATAGAAAGAGAAATACTGTGTGACCTCATATGTGGGATGGGATGTATGGAAAGAGGACCATGGAAACATGCATTGTCATATGTAAAATCAGACAGCCAGTGGGAATTTGCTGTGTGGCTCACGGAACTGAAACCAGGGCTCGGTGACAACCTAGACGGGTGGGATGGGGAGGGAGGTGGGAGGGGGGTTCAAGAGGGAGGGGACACATGTATATCCATGGCTGATCCATGGTAATGTCTGGCAGAAACCAACACAATTCTGTAAAGCCATTATCCTTCAATTAAAAAAAAAAAAAAATCCGGACTCTTAGAAACAGACAGCAGAGTGGTGGTCCCCAGGGGCTGGGGGCTGGGATTGGAAACGCAGAGATGTTAGTGACAGAGAACCAGAGAAAAAGCTGTAAGGGGAACAAATTCCAGGGACGTGATGCATGGCGGACCACAGTCAACAACACCGTCTTGTCTACATGAACACTGCAAAGGCCATAAATCTTAAACGGTCTCACCACCAAGGACATGGACGGAAATGATGCTCCCTCACTTCAGCCGTGTCCGACTCTTTGTGACCCCATGGACTGTAGCCCGCCAGGCTCCTCTGTCCATGGGATTCTCCAGGCAAGAACACTGGAGTGGGTTGCCATGCCCTTCTCCAGGGCATCTTCCTCACCCAGGGATCAAAATCACACCTCCTACATCTTTTGCATTGCAGGTGGATTCTTTATCCCCTGAGCCACCTAGGAAGCCTCCAAAAAGAAATTAAAAGTATGTGAAGCGATGCAGGTGTTAGCTAACTCTACGGTGGTAGCCATTTTACAATGTATAAGTGAATCAGGTCATAACACGGTTCCGTTTTTAAACTTACACAATATTATGTGTCAATCATACCTCAATAAAGAAGGAAAAGATCATGGCATCCGGTCCCATCACTTCATGGCAAATAGATGGAAAAACAGTGGAAACAGCGGCTGACTTTATTTTTCTGGGCTCCAAAATCACTGCAGATGGTGACTGCAGCCATGAAATTAAAAGATGCCTGCTCCTTGGAAGAAAGCTATGACCAACCTAGACAGCACATTAAAAAGCAGAGTCATTACTTTGTCAACAAAGGTCCATCTAGTCAAGGCTATGGTTTTTCCAGTGGTCATGTATGGATGTGAGCGTTGCGGACTATAAAGAAAGCTGAGCGCCAAAGAATTGATGCTTTCGAACTGTGCTGTTGGAGAAGACTCTTGAGATTACCTTGGACTGCATCCAAGGAGATCCAACCAGTCCATCCTAAAGGAAATCAGTCCCGAATTTGCATTAGAAGGACTGATGCTAAAGCTGAAACTCCAATCCTTTGGCCACCTGATGCGAAGAGCTGACTCATTTGAAAAGACCCTGATGCTGGGAAAGATTGAAGGCGGGAGGAGAAGGGGATGACAGAGGATGAGATGGTTGGATGGCATCACTGACTCGATGGGCATGAGTTTGAGTAAACACTAGAGTCGGTGATGGACAGGGAGGCCTGGCGTGCTGTAGTCCATGGGGTCACAAAGAGTCGGACACGACTGAGCAAGTGAACTGAACTGAAAGAAGGAAAAAACAGGCTGAGAAGCTCAAGTTACAAATCCTCCTGTTGTCTCATCCTCCCGTTTCAGTAGTCAGATCAACACGGACTGGATTCCACTCTGAAACCTTTCCTCACTTCCCCATCAAGACAATGTAATAGAGAGTGGTTCCGCAGCCTCGTCCTTAGGTGCCTGCCAACCCCAGAGAGTGCTGGTGGACGCTTTCCGGGCCTGGGGAGGAGGGGGTGAAAAGCGTGTCTCCTCTGCCCCGGGGGCACCTCTGAGGTGGATGGTACTGATAGGGACCGATAGTCAACCATCCCCAGGATGGCCCCTGGGGCCAGGGACTGAGTGTGCTTTATTTTCAGTGTATGGGCGGAGGGACACCCTGGAGAACACGCTGGAGACAAATACCGTGCATCCGAGGAGCAAGCGTCGGCCTGCACAAACCCTGGCCCTTGGCACTTGGACCTCACGGCAGTCCAGGGTGTAGTGTCCACGTTCTAAAGGCGTCTGACAACGATTGGCACTTCCCCGCCAAGGGCACCCCCGCGGTGCCCTTCTCAGGTCGAACCCACCACCCACCACCCAGCACCACCTCGGGTTGTGACTTCTGCCGGGCCCGCAGCTGATAGGCTGGCTGCCACGCCGCCCCCGTACAGCCTCTGGATGTTAAGTCGTACACACGGCCCGCGTCTCCTGCCCCGAGCAGGCTCCCCTGGTGGCCCAGACTGGTAAAGAGTCTGCCTGCGGATGCAGGACGCCCGGGTTCGACCCCTGGGTCGGCAAGATCCCCTGGAGGAGGGCGTGGCAACCCACTCCAGCGTTCCTGCCTGGAGAATCCCCATGGACAGAGGCGCCTGGAGGGCTACCGTCCAAAGGGTCGCCGAGAGTCGGACACGACTGAGCGACTGAGCAGCTCGCCCGCCCCAAGCCCTCTGTATCAGCCCCCCGCTTCACCCAGGCAGCGACTGCGTGAGCACGCGTTTTCCTTTCATATTGCTGAGGATGCAGCGTTATTTCTGAGGCTCCAGGACACCACTTCCCCTGCAGGGCAAGCTAATAGAGCAAACCATGTACTGCGGTTCTGTTTGAAAAGCGGCACTCACACTGTTTTGGGAAGGGCCAGGCATAATTAGACACCGAAGGCTCTTGCTTTGAAGGCGGCTAAGAGCAGAAAATTAGTGTGGATCACAAAGCGCGGCAGAGGCCCCCTGGGATTTATCATCAAACTTCCCTTCTCTGGCCCAAGTATCCCGCCCCCGGCCCCCGAAGAGGGGACCCCGGGGCTCGGGAACACTGCAAAAGCCCGCTTGGTTCTACATCCTAGCTGCTGTCGTACGTGGAGTTTGCTTTCTGTTAAAAAGCCTTTGCCGGCAGGGCTGCAGGCAGTGAGAACAGATTTCATTTTACCTGCTGAGCAACTGCGGGAAAACCAAGTCTTTTTTTGGCCTTGGCGGCCGAGGTTCCTTAAGCTTTCCTCCTAAAATTGGATACGACCCACAATCTATTTTATATACGCCCACCTGCACACACACCAAAGCCAGGTAAGCCTTTAGGGTACAAACCCGATCATTTTGTTTTCCCCCAAGAGAGAAGTAGACAGGAGTAAATGTGGAATATTCACTTTACCTTTTCTGCATCAGTTTAAATGTATATGGTTCTGCCCTGGTGGCTCAGATGGGAAAGAATCTGCCTGCAATGCAGGAGACTCCGGTTCGATCCCTGGGTGGGGAAGATCCCCTGGAGAAGGGATAGGCTACCCACTCCAGTGTTCTTGGGCTTCCCTTGTGGCTCAGCTGGTAAAGAATCTTCCTGCAATGTGGGAGACACTGGTTCGATCCCTCAGTTGGGAAGATCCCCTGGAGGAGGGCATGGCAACCCATTCCAGTATTCTTGCCTGGAGAATCCTATGGACAGAGGAGCCTGGTGGGCTACAGTCCGTGGGGTCGTGAAGAGTCGGACAAGACTGAGTGACTAACACACACACACACACACACCATTTAAATCTATATAACTGCAAATAAGGAAAATAATATAATTGAACTTTTACTGATAAATGCACCATGAGCACACTTTTGGTGTATTAGGCTAAACATCTTTCAGGTATTACACCTCAAAGATAATCTGAGAAACGGAACAGGTGCTTTTCTGAGATCTCAGCACTTTGGAGAAAAGCCAAGTGCTGGAGAGGAACTAAAGAAAACAAAAACTCCTCTTTTACAGACCAGGCCACATGCACTCATTTCCGCCCTGGTTATGTCGTCAGTTAACCGTGGAACCAAACAGGCATGTGGTCTTCTTCTACCTTGAGAGTATCATTATTTTCAAAAGATAAAAACGTGATGCTTAACGCTTTTATAAAGGTAAGATGCTTATTTGAGCAGAATACCACTTGGCGGCTAGAAAAGACAAAAAAAATATTGGCCAAGGTCAAAGCAACAGAACCTCAGAGCCGTATCGAGCTCAGCCCTAGGTTCCTGCGACCTCTCTAGAGATGCTGGTGGTCACAAGAAGAGAATCCCATGGACTCATAAGACAAAAATACTGAAATTAAAAGACAGTTGATCCTTGGAAGAAAAGCTGTGCCCAACGTAGACAGCGTATTAAAAAGCAGAGACATTACTTTGCCAACAAAGGTCCGTTTAGTCAAAGCTACGGTTTTTCTAGTGGTCATGTATGGACGTGAGAGTTGGACTATAAAGAAAGCTGAGGGCCGAAAAACTGATGCTTTTGATCTGTGGTGTTAGAGAAGACTCTTGAGACTCCCTTGGACTGCAAGGAGATCCTACCAGTCCATCCTAAAGGAAATCAGTCCTGAATTTGCATTGGAAGGACTGATGCTAAAGCTGAAACTTCAATACTCTGGCCACCTGATGCAAAGAACTGACTCACTGGAAAAGACCCTGATGCTGGGAAAGATTGAAGGCAGGAGGAGAAGGGGATGACAGAGGATGAGATGGTTGGATGGCATCACCAACTCATGGACATGAGTTTGAGTAAAGTCCGGGAGTTGGTGATGGACAGGGAGGCCTGGCGTGCTGTGATTCATGGAGTCGCAAAGAGTCAGACACGACTGAGCGACTGAACTGAACTGAACTCTTTGCGACCCCAGGGACTACAGCCCGCCAGGCTCCTCTGTCCATGGGATTCTCTAGGCAAGACTACTGGAGGGGGTTGCCATGCCCTCCTCCAGGGGATCTTTCAGACCCAGGGATCGAATCTAAGTCTTCCACATCTCCTGCACAGGCAGGCGGATTCTTTACCACTAGCACCCCCAGGGAAAGTCCTTCCCGCCATTGGAGCATCTCCCTTTTTATCACTTTGGGCAAGGACCTGGCTCCTGCTGGCGGAGAGCTGTCTGATGTGGGAATTGGTGGGGAGAAGTAGGTGCTATCTTAAGCCTTCACGAAGGTGGAAGCATGTGTGTGTGTTATGGGCACGCTGTCACACAGAAAGGTGCCTTGCAGATGTCCATGGCAGTGCTGAATTCATGGGGGATGGGGTGAAGACCTTTGGTGGAGACCAAAGGGTGAAGACCTCTGGTCTCAGTGGTTCAGTAGACCTTCTCAGGCGGGAGGCAAGGGATGAAGGTAAGGCAGTGAGAACCGCTCATGGCTCACGATGAGCCATCACCGTGGTTCTCTGGAGAAAGAACCGGAGGCTTTCATTGATGCAGCCTCGGTGTGAGTCCGGCTGAACGGCACGGTTATGGAGAATGCTGCTGAACTGTTCCGCTGATCTAAGTAAACCTGGGCAGCCTTACTGCCTGTCTTAGCTCGGGTCACATTTGAGGCAAACCAACTCTGACGTGCAGAGAAGCCCGAGAAATAATCCAATAATTTTTTTTTTCCTCCCAAGTCCATCAAAAGGACCAGCATTTTCTTGTTTTAAAAAATGTATTTCTTTGGCTGCGCCATGGGGGATCTTTAGCAGCCACACGTGAACTCTAAGCTGCAGCACGTGGGATCCAGTTTTCCCATCGAACCCCGGACCCCTGCATTTGGGAGCCTGGGCCACCGGGGAAGTCCCAAGGCCGCTGCCTTCATCTCTGCTAGCTTCAAAGGGTATTCGGTTCCAATAAGGATCCTTTCCTTACGGAAGTTATGCACTGCCTTTTATTTCAACGGCAGCTGTGTGGAAATGTCAGTTTTGCTATTACTGGTGCAACCTCAAAAAGGAAGAAGAGTGAACTCAAAGGGCCAGCTTAAGTGGGATCTAATTCCTTGGCAACCTAGAAATCACTGGCTGGAAGGGCTTGTGCTACAGACAGACCAGAGACCCTCGGAGGCAAAAAGGGATTCTGTCCCCATGCGAATGCCTTTAATTCACCCTCTACCCCCTTGTGGGTACTGTGCTTAGTCGCTCAGGCGTGTCCGACTCTTTGCAACCCCGTGGACTATAGTCCGCCAGGCTCCTCTGTCCATGGGGTTCTCTGGGCAAGAATACTGGAGTGGGTTCCCATGCCCTCCTTCAGGGCCAGATCTCCCACATGGCAGGCGGATGGATTCTTGACCAGCTGAGCCACCAGAGAAGCCCAAGAATACTGGAGTGGGTAGCCCATCCCTTCTCCAGGGGAATCTTCCCGACCCAGGAATCGAACCAGGGTCTCCCACATTGCAGGCAGATTCTTCACCATCTCAGCTACCAGGGAAGCCCCTGGACCGTCTTACACTGTGTCAAAATGCCACGCCAATTACTTAACAGTGCTGGGGAGATGTGTTTTGTGTTAATTGTCATGAACCACTGTTTAACCTCCTATGTTTGGAATGTCTAAGGTAAACAGTTTCAAGTTGCAGATTTGCTGAAAATCATACACAACCAGACAGACACCTGTTCAATCACGTCTCTGTGATTTATTATGGCGGCCAGCAATTTTGTACTCATGGTGTCAAAACGGAAGCCGTGATGGCTGGGTGTAGTTTTGGAGATCCTTGCTGGATCATCACATGCACCGAATGCTCATGAACACCTCATTTTTTTTGGGGGGGGGATACTTGCTGCAAAAGTCCCAGAAGCAGGTGAAGGGTGGGGTTCTGCCTAATTTTGAGGACAATATAATAGGGCTGATTTTATGCACAATTAAACAACAGAATTAAAGACCGAAGCCTCCTTTGCCCAAGTGGTTTTACCATTCCATCTGCAGAATCCTTTTCTCTGCTGTCTCTCTCAGGGTTCCTTGGGTTTATTTTCAGCATTCAAAACACACATAAAATCAACCAAATGGACTGTGGACACCACCTCCTCAGCTTCAGGCCATTCTTCTACCCTGCTTCTGTCGTGATAAAGGAGAAGACTCCTCTATTATTTTATCGATCTATGGCTAATCGTATTTGCAAGCGCAGGGTCCAAGTCTATAGATGTTTGATCCATACTGAGAGGAGTCCTTAGTGCAGAGGTGTCAAAAGACATGATTATCTTAGAGCCTTACTGAATATTATTGAGAGGGCTGTCTGAGCCACCAAGAAAGCCCTATCGATTCCACTGATCTACTAACTTAACGCCAATACAACACTCTCTTGATTACTGCAGCTTTATGATACCTCTTGAAATCAGGCAGTGTTAAGTCATTCAAGCTTATTCTCTTTTTTTCCCCAAAGTGATTCGGCTATTCTGGGTGTTTTGAATTTCACTGTGGGTTTGGGCTTCCCTGGTGGCTCAGAGGTTAAAGCGTCTGCCTGCAGTGAGGGAGACCTGGGTTCGATCCGTGGGTCGGGAAGATCCCCTGGAGAAGGAAATGGCAACCCACTCCAGTATTCTTGCCTGGAGAATCCCACGGAGGGAGGAGCCTGGTTGGTCCACGGGGTCGCAAAGAGTCGGACACGACTGAGCGACCTCACTCACTCACTCACTCATGGGTTTGAGATCAGCTGGATATTATCCAGCTTCAAAGAAAGAAGCCTTTTAGGATTATGGTAGGGATCATGTTAAAACTACAGATCAACTCATGAAAAATAAAAAACCTTAAATATTTAGTCTTTCAACCTATAAACAATGCATAGAAAGAAAGTGAAGTCGCTCAGTCGTGTCCGACTCTTTGCGACTCTGTGGACTGTAGCCCACCAGGCTCCTCTGTCCATGGGATTCTCCAGGCACGAATAATGTAGTGGGTTGCCATTTCCTTCTCCAGGGGATCTTCCCGCCCCTGGGATCGAACTGGCATCGCTTGCGTCTCCTGCCACGAGCGCCACGTGGGAAGCCCCTAAAACCAGTATACACACAGTCTGAGGAATAACATTAAGGCCAATAACTGTGTAACCGCCACCCAGGGTGAAAATTTAAACACAGCAGCACCCCCAGAAATTTTCCTACCCCCATGTGTTCTGTCTCCACCAAAAGCGCTTCCTCTCCTCCTGGAAAGATAATTCATAGCCTGCTTTTTTGTGGATTCAACTGTTTCTGCTCTTTGAAAATAATGAATGCCTTCCTAAACAAAACCTAGTTTAGTACTTTGGTTTTACTGCCTTTTGAAACGATATAAATTAAATCACTTATGGGAATGCTGATTCGTGTTCGCGGATATATTGTGATGAGATGGGGAGATGTACTAGAGTGTTGAGAAGGAGAGATTTTGCTGGCTTCAAGGCAGCATCGCTGAGAATGGGCAGTGGCCCTGGACCACCATGAAGTCTTTTCTAAGCCAAGCTTCTGTCTACATTTGTCATGCACTCTTCAGTGAGTTAGAAGGATGGTCCAAGGTGTTTCCATGTCTCTGAGCCCGACGGCATAAAATACAGAAGAAAGAAAAGTCACTGTGAGTGGTGGCAGATGGTTATCATCTCGGAAGTATACCAAAAACTCCCCGCTGGACAGCCTTGAACACATTGCTTCATCCCACCTGGCGCTGACTTTACCGATCCCTAACTTCTTGGTGAACGGGGTATCTTGTGGTTGGGATGGACCCAGAACGTTCACAGGTCTCCCCGACTTTCAAATACCCTATTTTCAAGAGACACCAGCATCTCTGAATCCCAGGGGGAGACAAGCTTTGCCTTCCCTTTATTTAAAAAGGTAAATCATACTAAATCTTCAATGCACAGAAATTAGGTCAATTCATCATAGAAAGACCATGAGGTGTAAAGTGATAAATATCCTGTGTCAACCTTGAAAACAGATTTAGCACTTTTCACTATAAAAACTTCAGAATTCTTAGGTAAGCAAATAGATGCTTTTGCTTAATTGTTTTACATCATCAATCTTCAAGATGGGGGGCCGTGTGGTTCATTTTTCTTTTTATCAAGATTTTTTTTTTGATGTGAACCGTTCCTAAAGTCTTTATTGATTGGTGTTACAATATTGCTTCTGTTGCCTATGTTCTGGTTTTTTGGTGGTGAGGCACGTGGCATCTTAGCTTTCCAGGGATCAAACCTACAACCCCCTGTGTTAGAAGCCAAAGTGTTAACCACTGGGGCACCAAGGAAGTCCCCATGTCATTGAGTTCAACGTGAACAGGAACAGAGTCCAGGCACCTTCTCTGAATGGGGATTCCTGTTGAGGTTCTAAATTAGCATGTGTCAGACTCCCACCATAAATCCTCAGGGGTTCAGACCACACAGACCACCTGTTCTCACACTGAAGTGGCAGGTCTGTATTATGGAAGCTCTCAGAACTATACATGTGTATTTCTTCCACCAGAGAAGGAAATGGCAACCCCCTCCAGTATTCTTGCCTGGGAAATCCCATCAACAGAGGAGCCTGGTGGACTACAGTCCATGGGGTCGCAAAGGACTTGGACACAACTTAGCAACTAAACCATAAAATACACACACACACACACACACACACACACACACACACACACACATATGTGCAGAACTGTAATGATTACACTATTGGCCATGTCCTCACCCTCCCTCCCTTTTTTTTTTTTTTTTAATCTTCAAAATCACATTTCTGGACCCAGGGCTGGGAGACATAAAATGAAACAGCTCCCGTCCAACGGGCTGACACTCTGCTGCTCACGAAAACGCGAAACGTCCAACTGGGATTCTCATTTCTTACATCAGCAGGACTAATTCTCTACCGCTGGAGAATGTGTTTTAACTTTGTGAGGGGGTAAATCCTTTTTCTGATTAGGAAGTTATTAGATGTCAAAATATGATGCTCTCTTGATGGATTCAACTAGGCTATTTGGAGGGCGGGGCTACAAGTATTTCTTTTACTTAAACCTTTATTTCGTTTGTTACAATGTGCTGTGTGCTTAGTCGCTCAGTCGTGTCTGACACTTTTGAGTCTCTGACTCTTTGCGACCCCCATGGACTATAGCCCACCAGGCTCCTGTGTCCATGGGATTCTCCAGGCAAGATTACTGGAGTAGATTGCCATGCCCTCCTCTGGGGAAATCTTCCCAACCCAGGGATCGAACCCAGGTCTCCCTCATTGCAGGTGGATTCTTTACAGTCTGAGCTACCAGGGAAGCCCCTTGTTACAATACTGTTTCTGTTCTTTTATGTTCTGTGGGGGTGGGGAGGGGAGGTTTGGCCAGGAGGCATGGGGGAATCTTAGCTCCCTGACCGGCAGTTAACCTGCACCTCCTGCATTGGGAGGCAAAGTCTTAACCACTGGACTGCCAGGGAAGTCCCCCGGGGTACTTAGCAATTTTGTTCCTGGCACACTACTTTGGAAGTCTGAAATAGGGGAGATGAATGTCCTTAGGACAAGGCAAACTCAGAGTTGAAAACTACTCTGATAGATGGCACGATTAAATATGTTCAGAATAAAAGACTCTTTAAACATGAACGCACATGAAATGCAGCACACAAAACCTCCCAGGACACCCTAATTTTTGAATTTTAATCAGAGTTCATTGGCATGTATGTGTTCTTTGGAAGGACTGATGTTGAAGCTGAAAGTCTTGTACTCTGGCCACCTGATGTGAAGAGCTGACCCATTGGAAAAGACCCTGATGCTGGGAAAGATTGAAGGCAGGAGGATAAGGGGACGACAGAGGAGGAGATGGTTGGATGGCATCACCGACTCAATGGACATGAGTTTGAGTAAACTCTGGGAGTTAGTGATGGACAGGGAGGCCTGGCATGCTGTGGTTCATGGGGTCACAAAGAGTCGGACACGACTGAGCAACTGAACTGAACTGAACATTGGCATGTAGATTTTCTGACTTCTTTAGATAAAAACGTACACGTATATGAGCTACTGCTTGTAATGACATTTGTAATAAAAAACAGTTGTAAGCTCCTGCTTGTAATGGCATTTGTAATAAAAGTAATTGTAAGCTCCTTTCAAGAAAGGGCTTTATGAATACATGAGTGTGGAATGAATGCATAAAAATGCAAATAATGCATAGGTGAAATGAGACAGGCATTAAATATCAGATATAACCACACTGGTGCATAATGGTTACAGAACTAGTGGCCCTCACGTTGAATTTAGACAAATCGAGTCAGTCCAGTTTACAGTTATGGAAAACATGTATGATTCCTGAATTGCTCTTGATTTAAACAGAGTACTTTGTTTTAAAAATCTTTAGAACCTTACAATGCACACGGCCAAGTGAATGAAGACAGTGTGAAGAGGTACAGCACAGTATCGTTCAACTAGATGACTTTCTAGAAAAGTGAAAACTATAGAAGTCTGAATGCCAAAGCACTGATTCTTTCAAACTGCAGTGGTCCTGGAGAAGACTCTTGACAGTCCCTTGGACAGCAGGGAGATCCAACCAGTCAACCCCAAAGGAAACCAACGCTGAATATTCATCAGGAAGACTGACGCTTCTTCTAGAACTAACAGCCAAAGAAGATGTCCCTTTCATCTTAGGGGACTGGAATGCAAAAGTAGGAAGTCAAGAGACACCTGGAGTAATAGGCAAATTTGGCCTTGGGGTACAGAATGAAGCCAGGCAAAGGCTAAAAGAGTTTTGCCAAGAGAACGCACTGGTCACAGCAAACATCCTCTTCCAATAACACAAGAGAACACTCTACACATGGACATTACCAGATGGTCAACCCCCGAAATCAATTTGATTACATTCTTTGCAGCCAAAGATGGAGAAGCTCTATACAGTCAGCAAAAACAAGATCGGGAGCCGACTGTGGCTCAGATCATGAATTCCTTACACTGCCAAATTCAGACTTAAATTGAAGAAAGCAGAGAAAACCACTAGACCATTCAGGTATGACCTACATCAGATCCCTTATGATTATACAGTGGAAGTGAGAAATAAAATCTAGATCTGATAGACAGAGGGCCTGATGAACTATGGACGGACGTTTGTGACATTGTACAGGAGACAGGGATCAAGACCATCCCCATGGAAAAGGAATGCAAAAAGGCCAAATGGTTGTCTGAGGACACCTTACAAATAGCTGAAAAAAGAACAGCTAAAGGCAAAGGAGAAAAGGAAAGATATACCCCTCTGAATGCAAGTTCCAGAGAATAGCAAGGAGAGATAAGAAAGCCTTCCTTGGGCAGAGCCAACATGGTGGAGGAATAGGAAGGGGAGACCACTTTCTCCCCTACAAATTCATCGAAAGAACAATTGAACGCAGAGCAAACTTCACAAAACAACTTCTGATCGCTAGCTGAGGTCATCAGGCGCCCAGAAAAGCAGCCCATTGTCTTCAAAAGGAAGTAGGACAAAATATAAAAGATAAAAAGAGAGACAAAAGAGCTAAGGATGGAGATCTGCCCCAGGAAGGGAGTCTTAATAGAGGAAGTTTCCAAACACCAGGAAACCCTCGCACTGGCGGGTCTGGGGGAAGTTTTTGAATCTCAGAGGGCAACCTGACTGGGAGGGGAAAAATAAATAAAACCCACAGATTATGTGCCTAAAAGCAACTCCCAGCAGAAAAGTACCTCAGACGCCTGCACCCACCACCAGCAAGTAGGGGCGGAACGGAGAGGAGCGGGCGGCATTGCTGAGGGTAAGGACCAGGCCTGAGTGCCCTGAGGACAATCGGAGGGAGTTTTTGTGAGTTACCAACTTAAACTGTGGGATAGCAAAAGAGAGAAAATTAACCGGCCCGAACACACTGCCGGCCGTTCACAGAACAAAGGGACCGAGCAAGTCCAGAGGAGCTAGCGGGCTGCGGACCAGCCCAGCCCCGCCAGAGGCTGGAGGCAGGGGGGAGGGGAAAGGGGCAGGCTCGGCCCCAAGGACCGCATCCCCTACCCCACTGCAAACAGGCCTCCAGTTTCTAACCAAAGACCTCCTGAGATTCTGGATGGTCGACATCCGCCGGGAGGGTCGCAACTAGACAAAGGGCGAACACACCTGACCATCACGGGCGGGGACTGGGGCTGGGGACAAGGAAGGGAGAAGGCGCGCCGCACCTGGGGAGAGTGCGCCAGTCAAGCTCCTGGCTGCCTGAGCTGCTCGGGCGGGGAAGGCACAAAACGCAGGCGCAACCGAGTCCGCGCTTTTGTGGAGTACCCGAAAACTGGAACCACACGCAACTCAGGGCAGACTCCATATAGAGCAGCCAGGAGCCTGAGCAGCGTAGACAGGGAGAACAGCGCCCCCCGCTCCCCGCAGCGCGACGGAACTAGGGAACCTGAACAAGAGTCCACCTCCGCCCGCCTGTGTCAGGGCGGAAATGAGGCTCTGAAGAGACCGGCAAACAGAAGCCAAATAAACAAAGGGAACCGCTTCAGAAGGGACCGGTGCAACAGATTTAAATCCCTGTAGAAAACACCGACTACACTGGAAGGGGCCTGTAGTTATCGAGAAGTGTAAGCTGGAACGAGGAGCTATCTGAAACTGAGCCGAACCCACACTGACCGCAATAGCTCCAGAGAAATTCCTAGATATATTTTTACTTTTTTTTCTTTTTTACTTTTTCTCTGTTATTTTCTTTTAAAATTCCCTATCACTCCCCCATTACTCCTTAACTTTCATTTTCATAGATTTTTACGATTTTTATAATTAGGAAAAAAATGTTTTTTCTTGTTTTTTTCTTTTTCTTTTATCTTTTTTCTTTTTTTTTTCTTTTTCTCTTATTTCCTTTTAAAGTCCTCTATTACTCCTCTACTACTTCTTAATTTTCATTTTCATGTCACTATAACCTTGCAAAAAAAAAAAGAGAAGCCCTATTTTTAAACCAAACTTCATATATATTTCTAAAATTTTTTGTTTTTGTTTTTAATATTGTATTTTTAAGAGTCTAACCTCTACTCTAGATTTTTAATCTTTGTTTTTCAGGATGTGATATAAATTGTGGACATTTAAGAATCCAATATTCAGTTCCCATTTTTATTCAGGAGTGTGTTGATTACTCTCTCCCAATCTTGACTCTCCGTTTTCTAACTCAGAACACCTCTATTTCCTCCTTTCCCCTTCTCTTCCCAATCCAATTCTGTAAATCTTTGTGGGTGTCTGGGCTACAGAGAACACTCTGGGAGCAGACAACTGCGTAGATCTGTCTCTCTCCTCTTGAGTCCCCCTTTTCTCCTCCTGCTCATCTCTATCTCCCTCCTCCCTCCCCTCTTTTTCATGTAACTCTGTGAACCTCTCTGGGTGTCCCTCACAGGGTAGAATCTTTCCACCATTAACCTAGAAGTTTTATTATCAGTGCTGTTTAGTTGGAGAAGTCTTGAGACTACTGGAAGAATAAAACTGAAATCCAGAGGCAGGAGGCTTAAGCCCAAAACCTGAGAACACCAGAAAACTCCTGACTACATGGAACATTAAGTAATAAGAGACTATCCAAAAGCCTCCATACCTACACTGAAACCAACCACCACCCAAGAGCCAATAAGTTCCAGAACAAGACATACCACACAAATTCTCAAGCAATGCAGGAACATAGCCCTGAGCGTCAACATACAGGGTGCCCAAGGTCACACCTAACACATAGACCCATCTCAAAACTCATTACTGGGCACTCTATTGCACTCCAGAGAGAAGAAATCCAGTTCCACGCACCAGAACACCGACGCAAGCTTCCCTAACCAGGAAACCTTGACAAGCCAATTGTCCAACCCACCCACTGGGTGAAACGTCCACAATAAAAAGGAACCACAGACCTCCAGAATACAGAAAGCCCACTCCAGACACAGCAATCTAAACAAGATGAAAAGGCAGAGAAATACCAAACAGGTAAAGGAACATGAAAAATGCCCACCAAGTCAAACAAAAGAGGAGGAGATAAGGAATCTACCTGAAAAAGAATTTAGAATAATGATAATAAAAATGATCCAAAATCTTGAAAACAAAATGGAGTTACAGATAAATAGCCTGGAGACAAAGATTGAGAAGATCCAAGAAATGTTAAATAAGGACCTAGAAGAAATAAAAAAGAGTCAATTAAAAATGAATAATGCAATAAATGAGATCAAAAACACTCTGGAGGGAACCAAGAGTAGAATAACGGAGGCAGAAGATAGGATAAGTGAGGTAGAAGATAAAATGGTGGAAATCAACGAAGCAGAGAGGGAAAAAGAAAAAAGAATCAAAAGAAATGAGGACAACCTCAGGGACCTCTGGGACAATGTGAAATGCCCCAACATTCGAATCATAGGAGTCCCAGCAGAAGAAGACAAAAAGAAAGGCCATGAGAAAATACTCGAGGAGATAATAGCTGAAAACTTCCCTAAAATGGGGAAGGAAATAGCCACCCAAGTCCAAGAAACCCAGAGAGTCCCAAACAGGATAAACCCAAGGCGAAACACCCCAAGACACATATTAATCAAATTAACAAAGATCAAACACAAAGAACAAACATTAAAAGCAGCAAGGGAGAAACAACAAATAATACACAAAAGGATTCCCATAATGATAACAGCTGATCTATCAATAGAAACCCTCCAGGCCAGAAGGGCATGGCAGGACATACTTAAAGTAATGAAAGAGAATAACCTACAACCTAGATTACTGTACACAGCCAGGATCTCATTCAGATATGAAGGAGAATTCAAAAGCTTCACAGACAAGCAAAAGCTGAGAGAATTCAGCACCACCAAACCAGCTCTTCAACAAATGCTAAAGGATCTTCTCTAGACAGGAAACACAGAAAGGCTGTATAAACGTGAACCCAAAACAACAAAGTAAATGACAACGGGACCACACCTATCAATAATCACCTTAAATGTAAATGGGTTGAATGCCCCAACCAAAAGACAAAGACTGGCTGAATGGATACAAAAACAAGACCCCTATATATGCTGTCTACAAGAGACCTACCTCAAAACAAGGGACACATACAGACTAAAAGTGAAGGGCTGGAAAAAAATATTTCACGCAAACGGAGAACAAAAGAAAGCAGGAGTCGCAATACTCATATCAGATAAAATAGACTTTAAAATGAAGGCTGTGAAAAGAGACAAAGAAGGACACTACATAATGATCAAAGGATCAATCCAAGAAGAAGATATAACAATTATAAATATATATGCACCCAACATAGGAGCACCGCAATATGTAAGGCAAACGCTAACGAGTATGAAATAGGAAATTAATAGTAACACAATAATAGTGGGAGACTTTAATACCCCACTCACAACTATGGATAGATCAACTAAACAGAAAATTAACAAGGAAACACAGACTTTAAATGACATAATTGACCAGCTAGACCTAATTGATATCTATAGGACATTTCACCCCAAAACAATCAACTTCACCTTTTTCTCAAGTGCACACGGAACCTTCTCCAGAATAGATCACATCCTGGGCCATAAATCTGGTCTTGGAAAATTCAAAAAAATATTGAAATCATTCCAGTCATCTTTTCTGACCACAGAGCAGTAAGATTAGATCTGAATTACAGGAAAAAATTTATTAAAAATTCAAACATATGGAGGCTAAATAACATGCTTCTGAATAACCAACAAATCACAGAAGAAATCAAAAAAGAAATCAAAATATGCATAGAAATGAATGAAAATGAAAACACAACAACCCAAAACCTATGGGACACTGTAAAAGCAGTGCTAAGGGGAAGGTTCATAGCATTACAGGCTTACCTCAAGAAACAAGAAAAAATTCAAATAAATAACCTAACTCTACACCTAAAGCAATTAGAGAAGGAAGAAATGAAGAACCCCAGGATTAGTTGAAGGAAAGAAATCTTAAAAATTAGGGCAGAAGTAAATGCAAAAGAAACTAAAGAGACCATAGCAAAAATCAACAAAGCTAAAAGCTGGTTTTTTGAAAAAATAAACAGAATTGACAAACCATTAGCAAGACTCATTAGGAAACAAAGAGAGAAGAACCAAATTAACAAAATTAGAAATGAAAATGGAGAGATCACAACAGACAACACTGAAATACAAAGAATCATCAGAGACTACTACTAGCAGCTCTATGCCAATAAAATGGACAACTTGGAAGAATTGGGCAAATTCTTAGAGAAGTATAACTTTCCAAAACTGAACCAGAGAGAAATAGAAGGTCTTAACAGACCCATCACAAGCAAGGAAATCAAAACTGTAATCAGAAATCTTCCAGCAAACAAAAGCCCAGGACCAGATGGCTTCACAGCTGAATTCTACCAAAAATTTAGAGAAAAGCTAACACCTATCTTACTCAAACTCTTCCAGAAAATTGCAGAAGAAGGTAAGCTTCCAAACTCATTCTATGAGGCCACCATCACCCTAACTCCAAAACCAGACAAAGATGCCACAAAAAAAGAAAACTACAGGCCAATATCACTGATGAACATAGATGCAAAAATCCATTAACAAAATTCTAGCAAACAGAATCCAACAACATATTTAAAAAATCATACACCATGACCAAGTGGGCTTTATCCCAGGAATGCAAGGATTCTTTAATGTCCGCAAATCAATCAATGTAATACACCACATTAACACATTGAAAGATAAAAACCATATGATTATCTCAATAGATGCAGAAAAAGCCTTTGACAAAATTCAACACCCATTTATGATTAAAACTCTCCAGAAAGCAGGAATAGAAGGAACATACCTCAACATAATAAAAGCTACATATGACAAACCCACAGCAAGCATTACCCTCAATGGTGAAAAATTGAAAGCATTTCCCCTGAAATCAGGAACAAGACAAGGGTGCCCACTCTCACCACTACTATTCAACATAGTTTTGGAAGTTTTGGCCATAGCAATCAGAGCAGAAAAAGAAGTAAAAGGAATCCAGATAGGAAAAGAAGAAGTGAAACTCTCGCTATTTGCAGATGACATGATCCTCTACATAGAAAACCCTAAAGACTCTACCAGAAAATTACTAGAGCTAATCAATGAATATAGTAAAATTGCAGGATATAAAATTAACACACAGAAATCCCTTGCATTCCTATACACTAACAATGAGAAAACAGAAAGAGAAATTAAGGAAACAATACCATTCACCATTGCAACAAAAAGAATAAAATACTTAGGAGTATATCTACCTAAAGAAACAAAAGACCTATACATAGAAAACTATAAAACACTGATGAAAGAAATCAAAGAGGACACAAATAGATGGAGAAACATACCGTGTTCATGGATTGGAAGAATCAATATTGTCAAAATGGCTATTCTACCCAAAGCAATCTATAGATTCAATGCAATCCCTATCAAGCTACCAACGGTATTCTTCACAGAACTAGAACAAAGAATTTCACAATTTGTATGGAAATACAAAAAACCTCGAATAGCCAAAGTAATCTTGAGAAAGAAGAATGGAACTGGAGGAATCAACCTGCCTGACTTCAGACTCTACTACAAAGCCACAGTCATCAAGACAGTATGGTACTGGCACAAAGACAGAAATATAGATCAATGGAACAGAATAGAAAGCCCAGAGATAAATCCACGAACCTATGGACACCTTATCTTCGACAAAGGAGGCAAGGATATACAATGGAAAAAAGACAACCTCTTCAACAAGTGGTGCTGGGAAAACTGGTCAACCACTTGTAAAAGAATAAAACTAGAACACTTTCTAACACCATACACAAAAATAAACTCAAAATGGATTAAAGATCTAAATGTAAGACCAGAAACTATAAAACTCCTAGAGGAGAACATAGGAAAAACACTCTCTGACATGAATCACAGCAGGATCCTCTATGACCCACCTCCCAGAATATTGGAAATAAAAGCAAAAATAAACAAATGGGACCTAATGAAACTTAAAAGCTTTTGCACAACAAAGGAAACTATAAGCAAGGTGAAAAGACAGCCCTCAGATTGGGAGAAAATAATAGCAAATGAAGCAACAGACAAAGGATTAATCTCAAAAATATACAAGCAACTCTTGCAGCTCAATTCCAGGAAAATAAATGACCCAATCAAAAAATGGGCCAAAGAACTTAACAGACATTTCTCCAAAGAAGATATACAGATGGCTAACAAACACATGAAAAGATGCTCAACATCACTCATTATCAGAGAAATGTAAATCAAAACCACAATGAGGTACCATTACACGCCAGTCAGGATGGCTGCTATCCAAAAGTCTACAAGCAATAAATGCTGGAGAGGGTGTGGAGAAAAGGGAACCCTCTTACACTGTTGGTGGGAATGCAAACTAGTACAGCCACTATGGAGAACAGTGTGGAGATTCCTTAAAAAACTGGAAATAGAACTGCCATATGACCCAGCAATCCCACTTCTGGGCATACACACCGAGGAAACCAGATCTGAAAGAGACACGTGCACCCCAATGTTCATCGCAGCACTATTTATAACAGCCAGGACATGGAAGCAACCTAGATGCCCATCAGCAGATGAATGGATAAGGAAGCTGTGGTATATACATACACCATGGAATATTACTCAGCCATTAAAAAGAATTCATTTGAATCAGTTCTAATGAGATGGATGAAACTGGAGCCCATTATACAGAGTGAAGTAAGCCAGAAAGATAAAGAACATTACAGCATACTAACACATACATATGGAATTTAGAAAGATGGTAATGATAACCCTATATGCAAAAAGACACAGATGTACAGAACAGACTTTTGGACTCTGTGGGAGAAGGCGAGGGTGGGATGTTTCGAGAGAACAGCATTGAAACATGTATATTATCAAGGGTGAAACAGATCACCAGCCCAGGTTGGATGCATGAGACAAGTGCTCGGGCCTGGTGCACTGGGAAGACTCAGAGGGATTGGGGAGAGAGGGGGTGGGAGGGGGGATCGGGATGGGGAATTCATGTAAATCCATGGCTGATTCATGTCAACGTATGACAAAACCCACTACAATACTGTAAAGTAATTAGCCTCCAACTAATAAAAATAAATGGAAAAAAATAAGTTTAAAAAAATAATAAAATAAAAATTAAAAAAAAAAAAAGAAAGCCTTCCTCAGCAATCAATGCAAAGAAATAGAGGAAAACAACAGAATGGGGAACAACTAGAGATCTCTTCAAGAAAATCAGAGATACCAAGGGAACATTTCATGCAAAGATGGGCTCAATAAAGGACAGAAATGGTAGGGACCTTACAGAGCAGAAGATATTAAGAAGAGGTGGCAAGAATACACAGAAGAACTATACAAAAAGACCTTCATGACCCAGATAATCACGATGGTGTGATCACTCACCTAGAGCCAGACACCCTGGAATGTGAAGTCAAGTGGGCCTTAGGAAGCATCACTATGAAAAAAGCTAGTGGATGTGATGGAATCTCAGTTGAGCTATTTCAAATCCTAAAAGATGATGCTATTAAAATGCTACACTCAGTATGCCAGGAAATTTGGGAAACTCAGCAGTGACCACAGGCCTGGAAAAGGTCAGTTTTCATTCAAATCCCAAAGAAAGGCAACGCCAAAGAATATTCAAACTACTGCACAATTGCACTCATCTCACATGCTAGCAAAGTAATGCTCAAAATTCTCCAAGCCAGGCTTCAATAGTATGTGAACTGTGAACTTCCAGATGTTCAAGCTGGATTTAGAAAAGGCAGAGGAACCAGAGATCAGATTGCCAACATCTGTTGGATCATCGAAAAAGCAAGAGAGACTAGAAAATAATCTACTTCTGCTTTATTGATTATGCCAAAGCCTTTGACTGTGTCAGTGACAACAAACTGTGGAAAATTCTTAAAGAGATGGGAATACCAGACCACCTGACCTGCCTCCTGAGAAATCTGTATACAGGTCAAGAAACAACAGTTAGAATCAGACATGGAACAACAGACTGGTTCCAAATAAGAAAAGGAGTACATCAAGGCTGTATATTGTCACTCTGCTTATTTAACTTATATGCAGAGTACATCATGAGAAACGCTGGCCTGGAAGAAGCACAAGCTGGAATCAAGATTGCTGGGAGAAATATCAATAACCTCAGATATGCAGATGATACCACCCTTATGGCAGAAAGTGAAGAGGAACTAAAGAGCCTCTTGATGAAAGTGAAAGAGGAGAGTGAAAAAGTTGGCTTAGAACTCAACATTCAGAAAACTAAGATCATGGCATCCGGTCCCATCACTCCATGGCAAATAGATGGGGAAACAGTGGAAACAGAGGCTGACTTTACTTTTCTGGGCTCCAAAATCACTGCAGGTAGTGATTGCAGCCATGAAATTAAAAGACGCTTACTGCTTGGAAGAAAAGCTAGGACCAACCTAGACAGCATATTGAAAAGCAGAGACATTACTTTGCCAACAAAGGTCCGTCTAGTCAAGGCTATGGTTTTTCCAGTGGTCATGTATGGATGTGAGAGTTGGACTGTGAAGAAAGCTGAGCAACGAAGAATGGATGCTTTTGAACTGTGGTGTTGGAGAGGCCTCTTGAGAGTCCCTTGGACTGCAAGGAAATCAAGCCAGTCAATCCTAAGGAAAATCAAGCCTGAAGATTCATTGGAAGGACTGATGAACTCCAATACTTTGGCCACTTGATGCCAATAGCTGACTCATTGGAAAAGACCCCAATGGAAAAGAAAGATTGAAGGCAGGAGAAGGGGACAACAGAGGATGAGATGGTTGGATGGCATCACCGACTCAATGGACATGAGTTTGAGCAAGCTCTGGGAGTTGGTGATGGATAGGGAAGCCTGGCGTGCTGTGGTCCATGGGGCCGCAAAGAGTTGGAGGCAACTAAGCGGCTGAATTGACGGATGCTGAAGCTGAAGCTCCAATCCTTTGGCCATCTGATGAGAAGAGCCGACTCATTGGAAAAGACCCTGATGCTGGGAAAGATTGAGGGCAGGAGGAGAAGGGGATGACAGAGGATGAGGTGGTTGGATGGCATCACTGACTCGATGGACATGTGTTTGAGAAAGTTCTGGGAGTTGGTGATGGACAGGGAGGCCTGGCGTGCTGCAGTTTGTGGGGTCACAAAGATTCGGACATGACTTAGTGATTGAACAACAAAAAACAACAAGGATGGTAAAAAAACAAAAGTCTTTGATTGCCAGGGGTTAAGGAAGAGGGGAGGGGTTAGGCAGAGCACAGGTGGTTATAAACTGTGGGCTTTACTGTATAATCAGGTAAGAATAGTGGCTCATCAACTGTAACAGACACACCACACTGAAGTCAGATGTTAATAAGATGGGATAGATAGATAGATAGATGATAGAAACAGGGAGATATAGATGATAGAAACAGGGAGATATAGATGATAGAAACAGGGAGATAATAGATGATAGAAACAGGGAGATAATAGATGATAGAAGCAGGGAGATATAGATGATAGAAACAGGGAGATAATAGAGGATATAAACAGGGAGATAATAGATGATAGAAGCAGGGAGATATAGATGATAGAAACAGGGAGATAATAGATGATAGAAGCAGGGAGATATAGATGATAGAAACAGGGAGATAATAAATGATAGAAACAGGGAGATAATAGATGATAGAAGCAGGGAGATATAGATGACAGAAGAAGGGAGATAATAGAGGATATAAACAGGGAGATAATAGATGATAGAAGCAGGGAGATATAGATGATAGAAACAGGGAGATAATAGATGATAGAAGCAGGGAGATATAGATGATAGAAACAGGGAGATAATAAATGATAGAAACAGGGAGATAATAGATGATAGAAGAAGGGAGATAATAGATGATAGAAGCAGGGAGATATAGATGATAGAAGCAGGAAGATATAGATGATAGAAGAAGGGAGATATAGATGATAGAAGAAGGGAGATAATAGATGATAGAAGCAGGGAGATATAGATGATAGAAACAGGGAGATAACAGGTTATAAAAGCAGGGAGATATAGATGATAGAAGTAGGGAGATAATAGACAATAGAAACAAGGAGATATAGATGATAGAAGGGAGATAATAGATGATAGAAACAGGGAGATATATATGATAGAAACAGGTAGATAGATAAAAAAAAACAGGTAGATGACAGATAGATAGAGAGATGGACAGACAGACAATAGAAATAGGCAGGCAGATAGACAGATATATAGAAGAGCTATATAGAAATGCAGGTGTGTATACATTATTTATTCCCCTTCCTACGATAATTTCTATTTTCTGTCTTCCCTTCCAGTTTTCTCTGTGGAAAGCACTTTCTGTCTGAGCTCAACATGCTGCTGAGCAAAAAGTCTGCAGCCCCGATGAACACAGCAGATATTAACAGGAAACCGCAGGGGAGTTACGGAGGCGACAGGGGAAGGATTCAGAGTTGACGTGGAAATCGTCCTCGGGAGTCCCCAGGAGTGCCACATGCAGGGGTGTCTCCACATCTTCAGGGTTTAAGATCACCTTTTAGACACAGTGAAGAGGGAGGTGAAATGTGTGGATTTTTTAAAAAGAGATTAAAGACAGATATTGGTTTTGATACCTCTTCCTGTAGCAGCTGACTTATTTCAACAAAATAAAAGGTTTTAGAAGGAGAGGGGGTTCCTCCTGCTCAGTGGGTAGGGAAACCATTCAACGCTGAAAAACAAACAGAATTCCCCGAATGTATACCACTCTGGTGGTGCGGGAATTAATACACCTGATTCAGTAACTTCATATTATAATAAACTTGCGGTCAACGGAAACAGGGCCACTTTAGAAGAAAAACATCATAGCCTTAAAGGAGAAATGAACCCTATATTCAAGTCTGAGCTCCATATCCCATGAGGAGCTCTGTTTTCCTCTGACTGCCCTTTCCTTCTTCATGCAGGAAGTTTTCTTTTGAATGTTTAGAGTAGACATTTATTTTTTTAAAGAAGTGCATATCTGAGTCAGCCATTACCACAGCTTATCTGAGAATTAATCTGATATATATATATATGTTTATTTTGGAACTTTCTTGAAATAGTGTGTAACGATGTTGATTTGGAAATGACGCTCCAGGGGTGAGTTCCATTCATGAGTGCTGTTGTGCATAAGTGTAGGCTGGTGGCTGAGACAAGAAAGAATCTGCCTGCAGTGTGGGAGACCCTGGTTCTTTCTTTGGGCCGGGAAGATCGCCTGGAGGAGGAAACGGCAAACCGCTCCAGTATTCTTGCCTAGAGAATCCCATGGACAGAGGAGCCTGGTGCATGGGGTCACAGAGAATTGGACACGACCGACTGAGTGACTAACTTTGGGGGCATGACACTGGCATTTTTCTCATTAAACTGTGAGTCTGGTAACTGGAGAAAACAGCCCAGAATGACATTTCTCTTCTCAATGTCCTTCAGGCCACCATGGGATTTGGGTTACGATTCGGAAAACCGGCCATTCCAGTCCTAGAAGGTGTATGTCAATTTCTCCCTGTGAGCTCAGACCCTCTGAAGCTCACAGGGAAGGTTAGGGGTTGGGGTCCAGCCAACACCAGCCAACACAGACATCTACTGTGTCAATCTTTTGTCCAAAAGAGGGTGCGCACTCAGGAAGGAGAGAAGTTCTGAAGACTGACTGTCTGCCCTCTGGGTTTGCAACCCCACCGTGAACGTCAGTCTGGAGACAGAGTCTTTCATGAAGCAGGTCTGTAAAACCAGCCCCGTCTCTAGCTGCCCAGGAAAAGCGGTCCAGCGGGCACCGCTTCCATCTTCAGACCCCCCCCCCCCCCCCGCCCCGATGCGGGCATCCATGTCACCCCAGAGCTTGGAGCATGTCCTGGGAGTTGGCTTAGTCCCATCTTGGCCCCGCCCTGAGAAGTCAGCTGAATGCTGCTGCCGCGGGGGTGGATACGGAAGGACGCAGTGCCCTGGGCAAGGACCCTCACAAGAGGGTTAGAGAAGATGAATGCCATGTGCTGCCCTGCACTGCCGCTCCAGCGCCCAGGGACACTTCCTTTCCCAACCTGATGCCGCGGCCTTCTCGCTGCCCAGGGTGGAGGCAGCCTTGCCTCCTGCACCCGGTAATTCAATAAAAGGAGCTGGCACTCAGGGAGGCCGTGGATGCCCACGGTCAGCTGTCAGTAGACAATTTTTTTTTTTTTAAGGAGGGCATAAACTCAGCCAGTCATCACCACGGCTTATTTGAGAATTAATCTCACAGTTGTAACTTTATTTTGGAACTCTCTTAAAATAGTGTGTGGCCTTCCCTTGTGGCTCAGCTGGTAAAGAATCCACCTGCAATGCAGGAGACCTGGGTTCGATCCCTGGGTTGGGAAGACCCCCTGGAGAAGGGAAAGGCTACCCCCTCCAGTGTTCTGGCCTGGAGAATGCCATGGACTGTACAGTCCATGGGGTCGCCAAGAGTCGGACGTGACTGAGCAATCTTGCACTTCACTAAAATAGGGAAGTGCAAACTAAACTAAACCAAACTAACAGTGTTAGTTTGGAAATTTCCTCCATGGTTCCAGGAAGTCGCCACCCAGACCTTCCTCCTCTACCGCTTCCGACTCAAAAGCCTGTCTATGTCATCAAAATGTGATGAACAGACAAAGAAGTTGTGGTACATATACACCATGGAATATCACTCAGCCATTAAAAGGAAAGCCTTTGAGTCCGTTCTAATGAGGTGGATGCACCTAGAAACTATTATATAGAGTGAAGTAAGTCAGAAAGAGATAAATATCGCATTCTAACACATATGTATGGAATCTAAAAGATGGTACTGAAGAATCTATTTACAGGGCAGGAGTGGAGAAACAGACATAGAGAATACACTTATGGACATGGGGAGAAGGGAGGAGAGGGTGAGATGTATGGAAATAGTAACATGGAGACATACATTACCATATGTAACATAGATAGCTAACGGGGATTTGCTGTATGGCTTAGGAAACTCAAACAGGGGCTCTGTGTCAAACGAGAGGTGTGGGATGGGGAGGGAGGTGGGAGGGAGGTTCAAAAGGGAAGGGAGATATGTATACCTACGGCTGATTCATGTGGAGGTTTGACAGAAAAGAGCAAAATTCTGTAAAGCAATTATCCTTCAATAAAAAAAGTAAAAAAAAATTTTTTTAATGTGATTTTTCATCAAAAATCAAAATGGGATTCCCTCTTATTAGCAGTTCCTCAAAATGTCATTCCCTCTTATTAGTGGTTCTCGGCCAAAAGCCAGGAGGGAGCACTCTGATAGAAGGGGTGGGATGGGGAACTTATGTTCTCCAGGGCTTCTGTATTTTCACAAGGGGAATCACAGGCTATGTGGGGAGTCACTGTGGAGCTCTGCGTGGAGAGACAAGGGCAGGACCCAGCCTGGTTCAGTCTGGGGAGAGAGATGCGGGCTCAAAAGTGTTTGTTGGGGCTTGAACAGGGCAGGACCCAGCCTGGTTCAGGGCAGGGAGAGAGATGCGGGCTCAGGAGTGTTTGTCGGGGCTTGAACAAGGGCGGGACCCAGCCTGGTTCAGTCCAGGGAGAGAGATGCGGGCTCAGAAGTGTTTGTCGGTGGTTTGAACAAGGGTAGGACCCAGCCTGGTTCAGGACAGGGAGAGACATGAGGGCTCAGGAGTATTTGTTAAGGACTTGAACAAGGGCAGAAATCAGCCTGCTTCATTGCAGGGAGCAAGATGCGAGCTCAGGAGTGTTTGTCGGGGGCTTGAACAGGGCAGGACCAGCCTGGTTCACTGCAGGGAGCAAGATGCGGGCTCAGGAGTGTTTGTCGGGGCTTGAACAAGGGCAGGACCCAGCCTGGTTCAGGGCAGGGAGAGACATGAGGGCTCAGGAGTATTTGTTAAGGACTTGAACAAGGGCAGGACCAGCCTGGTTCACTGCAGGGAGCAAGATGCGGGCTCAGGAGTGTTTGTCGGGGCTTGAACAAGGGCAGGACCCAGCCTGGTTCAGGGCAGGGAGAGACATGAGGGCTCAGGAGTATTTGTTAAGGACTTGAACAAGGGCAGGACCAGCCTGGTTCACTGCAGGGAGCAAGATGCGGGCTCAGGAGTGTTTGTCGGGGGCCTGACTCACACAAGCCGGTGGTTGCCTCCTCGGCAAGTTGTAAACAGACATCTGGTGCGGTGAGCTGGGAGGACACAGTCTGAGACCTTTAGTGACTGGGCCGTGCTGGATTTGCGGGATTAGATGCACTTTCGGGGGGAAATGCCAACCACTCAGGAGTCCTTTCCTCTCTGCTTGCCCTCCCTTATGTCAGCCTGTTCTCAAGTCCTCCCCCTTCCATCTGCAGCCTCAACTTTGGAAAGAGACATTTCCACCCTGCCCACCGGCCAGGGGTCCTCCTTCCATTTAGGATCAAAGTAAGATTCCCTTGCACAACTCTGTACCGTCTGGGGTTACAAAGCACCTCCTTCTCTTTCTACTCCCTTTGAACCATTCAGTCCACAGAAAACTACAAGAGACAGAAGGTTCTCCCCAGGCTTGCTTTTCTCCTGGAGGGACAGCCCCGTGTCTTGGCTCCCCCGATCAGTCAAGTTTCTCAAGCGTCGTCTCCCCTCGTGGCATCAAGCCCTTCCCCTTCCCCTTCTCCAGTCTGGCCCCCGGAGCTCTGCCTGTCCAAGCACAGGTACACAGACTGCGTGTCCACCTCTTTGTCCAGATGGTCCTTGGTCTCCTGGCAGTATTTCGAGGCGGACTTTTGCTCCTTATTTCTTTCTCTGGTCGAGTCGGGTCCTAGTTGCAGCACACAGCGTCTTCACTGGATCATGTGGGACCTTTTGTTTATGGAGCACACAGACTCTCTGATTGTGGGGCACAGGCTTGGTTGCCCCATGGCATGTGGGATCTTAGTTCCCCAGACAGGGATGGAACCCATGTCCTCTGAACTGCAAGATATAGATTCTTAACCACTGAACCACCAGGGAAGTCCCGGGACTTTTGCCATTATGATGCTGCAATCACTTCCTTCTGACCAGTCTTCACCAGACACCTTTTCATCTGTTAGGACCCAGATTCTCCCAAAGCTCTGCACTTCCTAAGCCAGGCTCTGGCGTACCTCGACACACCATCACAGGACCACTGGGTCACTGGAAATGGAATATAAACCATGAAGTGATTTGAGTTCCTCCTCTTTTTACTTTGTCCCTTCCGTTGGTTCCTGACAACACTTGTTGCCATGTAGCTGAGTGATATTTCCTCTTTTACTCAATGTGTATTTATTTGGCTGCATTGGGTGTTAGCTGCAGCAGGCAGGGTCTTTGCTGTGGCATCCAGCAACGAATGTTCTTTAGCTGTGGCATCTGGGATCTAGCTCCCAGGTCAGGGATCGAACATGGGCCCCCCAGCACTGGGAACATGGAGTCTCAGCCACTGGACCACCAGGGAAGGCCCAGTGACTTACATTTAAAAACGCATGTGTTTAACATTAGAAAATGGACTGAGTTAATCAATTCATCTTGCAGACTTAAATCCCTGTTTGAGATCTCTAGCCGTCTCTTGTCCAAATGACGGAACTTGTTCCACATACGTGAAGCTCCTTTTATGTGAGGTTATTAGAGAAATGTTTGGGTGTTGGTTAAAAGGTACGAATAACACTGGAATCTCGGACCTTATCACAGAGCCAGCTCCCACCAAGCCCTCCTCTTTGGATGGCTCCTGGGGTTTCTTCCTTTTGACTATTACGAATGGCGCTGCAGTGAATATCTGCGTGCAAGTTTCTGTCTGGACAAACTTTCTCATCTCTCTTGAGTACTCACCCAAGACTGGAAATGCTGAGGAACGTATGGTCGATCTCTGTTTTGCTTTTTAACACATTTATTGACCAGGTGATTCTGGCAGAAACTAACACCTGTGGCTGGCAATTTGTTAAGTGAACACTGAGACACTCCAGACAGGCAACAAAAGACGCATTCATGTCTCTGTTTAGTAAGTTCTTAAGAAACTGGCCAAGTTAACTTGCACTGCCTCCTGACTCAGTCTTAAATACCGCTTCTATATTGAGGCCCTCTCATGGACCCTACAGGCCCCGACTTAAATGAGGTGCCCACCACTGTTATCCCTAAGACACTGTTCTTCTGCCTGGCAGCGTGTAGCAATTTGCAATTTCTGTGGGTCCTTATTATATGCCTCCTATTAAGTTCCACATTGCATGGAAGTCAGATCACATCCATCTGGTCTACCACTGCTGGGAAACAAAAGCCAGCAGGTGCTGTGAGTTATCTAGCCCACAAACTTCTGGGATATACTTTGAGCTACTGCTTCCAAGGAGTTCTGGGCAGAGAAAGGAAGGTGTGCGTCCGCAGCTAACAGGAGGAGAGTGGGCGGCCCGTGAATCCACAGGGACTCTCACCAGACCGGAGCGGCTTCTCTCCGACACCTTCAGCAGCATTCTGGGGACCCTGCAGCCAACAGGCTCAAGGCCGAGTTCCCTTCATCCCCAAACCCGGGAGCCAAGCTCTCGTTGGACGGTGTGAGGGGGAGGGGGCGGTGGTGGGGAGGGTTCGTCAGGACAGTCATAGGGACAAACTGCGGTTTGCAGAGGAATAGAGGCACAAAAATGAGAAGTCGAATAGCACTGACCCATATACACTACGCATATGCGTAAGAGAGCTAGCTAGTGGGAAAGGGCAGGATAGCACAGGGACCTCAGCCCACAGCTCTGTGATGAGCTGGAGGGGTGGGGTGGGAGAGTGGGAGGGAAGCTTAAGAGGGAGGGGAAATAGGTATAGGTAAACATGTAGCTGATTCGGTTTGTTGCTCGGCAGAAACCAACACAGCATTGGAAAGCTACTATCCTCCAATTAAAAATAAAAAAAAAAAAAAAAAAAAAGTACCGTTAGAGAAAGGAGAGCTGGGTGAAAAAACCTCAGATCCCAGTCCTCGAGAAGAGGTTAAAAACCTGCCCTAAGAGTAACCAGGAGACACAGGTTCGATCCTTGGCTCAGGAAGATCCTCCTGGTGAAGGAAATGGCAACCTACCCCAGTATTCCTGCCTGGGAAATCTCACAGACAAAGGAGCCTGGCGGGCTACAGTCCACAGGGGGGTCGCGAAAGAGTCGGACGTGTCTGAGCCACTAAACAACTGGGCGCTCTTCTCAAGGGACCGTGAGCCTAGCAGTAGATGACCAGTAGGAACCCCGCAGGGATGCTAAAAACACACACGCGTCGTCGCCACGTCAGATCCAGCCTTGGACCGGCCAACAGCTCGCCTCATCAATATGACTGCGTGTTAGTGAGGGGATCAGCAGAGAACAAACAGCTCATCACCCGGGGGCCTGGCGTTTCCCAAGAGCGAGCACTCGAGACTGACATTTCACAGCCTCCCGGAGGTGAACTCGAGAATCCTGAAGACCGCAGTCACGAGGGAGCCGTGGGAGGCAGAGGGAAGAGCTGGCATTCAAGAGGCTTCACATTTTCTCCATCAGTGGGCATCTCAAAACGTGTGTAGGGAAAATATTCTCCTTAAATAAAAATGGATGATTCAGGGACTTCCCCGGGGGTCCCGGGGTGAAGACTCCGCCTTGCAAGGGCAGGAGGCGTGGGTTCAATTCCTGGCTGGGGAACTAGGATCCCACAGGCTTCGTGGTCAAAAACGCAGAGCGTAAAACAGAAACAATGTTGTGACAAATTTCAACAGACTTTAAAAAATGGTCCAGATTAAAAAAAAAATAATAATATATATATATTTAAAGGATGGTGCAGCTAATAAGGCAAGAGTGTGTTCTGTGGGCTGCCTTAAACAGCGTGGGCCCACGATGAAATAAGTAAATATGAGTCAGTTCTGCACCCGGACAATGGTGATGCAATGCCAAACATCCTTGATAGTTTAATTACCAAAAAATTCCTATGTGTTTCCCTGCGGCTCACGGTTAACAGTGTGGGGAATGATGACGTTTTCTGGAGTTTTGCCCTGAGTGTTAACCTTTAAGAGTCAAACCCAGCACTGGCCTCACAAGTTACAAAACTTAATTGTGCCTCAACTCGTCTCCTCAAGACGTTAAGACTTACAGGGGGTAAAAAGCAGCAGTTTCGGGCTTCCCAGATGGCTCAGCAGTAAGGAATCTGCCTGCCGATGCAGAAGACCCAAGTTCGATCCCTGGGTCGGGAAGATCCCCTGGAGAAGGGAATAGCAACCCACTCCAGTGTTCTGGCCTGGAGAATCCCATGGACAGAGGAGCCTGGCGGGCTACAGTCCCTGGGGTCACAAAGACTCAGACACAGCTGAGCAATGAACACTTCAGCATTCAGTTCATTGACTAGAATTTCTGGAATGGTGATGAAAAGGTACTAAAAGAGGAATCCTTCTTTTTCTAACTTGGAAACAGAACAGTGAGCATACCACCAATGGACTCGGGTAACAGAGAAATAGGCATTCTTTACAATAAATATCTATCCTTATCTGACCACACGACTCTGAATGTGGAATGCAAGCCAGTTCTTCCGCAAAGCGGATTTTGAAAACAAGTCATTTTAAATGCCTCTGTGTAATATATGAACTCACCACCTCTTTGACGAGGTTCTCAGTGAGTAAATGTATTTAATGGCATGTTTCCCATGGTCTCATGTCTAATAAGAGATGCAAAGACTTGCCATTTACAGCAACTTGGGTGGACCCAGAGATGATCGTACTAAGTGAAGGAAGTCAGAGACAGACAAATACCGTCTGATATCATTTATATGTGCAACCTAAGACAAATGATAGAAACGACCTTATTATTCACAAAATGCAAATATGTGGGAAGAATGTGATCACTTACAAATGAAGTTAAGTGACCATTTCCCTGAGAACCTTTATCTGCTCTGTGCAAAGAAAGCTTGGTTCACTTATCATATGTAAATGCCTACTGTATATAAAATAGATAACAAGGACGTACCTGTACGGCACAAGGAACTCTACTCAATATTCTGGAATAACCTACAATAGGAAACAATCGGAAAACGAATAAATACATGTATATCACCAGATCAGTTTGCTGAACACCTGAGGCTAATACAACATTGTAAAACAAGTACATTTCAATAAGAACTTAAAAAATCTACATATGCAAATGTCATCTTACAGTGTTAATACTGTTTGTGGCTTAAAAAAAAAAGTCAGTCACAGTTATGTTTTACATTTGTTAGAGGATAATTTTTTTAAGTCTTTATTGAGCTTGTTACAATATAGCTTCTGTGCTGTTTTGGATTTTTTAGCGCCCCAACCAGGGATTGAAGTGACACCCCCAGCACGGGATGGTGAAGTGGACCATTAGGGAAGTCCCTGGAATATGAATTTTTTTTTTAAAAGAGAATGATAAAATCATACTCACATACAAATAATACAGAAACAAGTGTCAAAACTTTTATTCAATGAAACTAACTGGTGAGGGGAACAGTAAGATGTTACAAGCGATTTTAGGGAGCATTCAAAGAACAGACACGTATATGGGCCATGAAGAAATATTGAGATCAATTAGCTGAAATGGTGCAAAACTGGTCAAAGGCCAGAAATAATCACGAACAATCATTGCAGGCACACACATCTCTATCATTTTTCTAAGACCTTACAGAGTTGAAAATCAGCTTAATGACAATCAGTAACAGAGAATACTTGGGGGTGGGGGGGCACCCAGTAGGAACACCCCATGATTATATTATTCTCATTTTCAATGATGTTCCCATCGTGAAAAGCTGAGGAAGTCTGTTGTTGTTGAGTTGCTAACTTGTGTCCGACTCCTTGCGACCCCATGGACTGCAGCGTGCCAGGTTTCTGGAGGAAATCTATTAGAAGGGGTTAATCGCCAGACGGTAATGTTTGGTAAATTGTTCCCCAAATGGGTTCTTGGTGGTACCAAGACTGCATTGTCTAGTTCAATTCTATCTGTACCAAAGAGCGTATTAGAAAAATAAATGATCTTAAAGGAAATGATTTTTCTGAGGTAGAAAATGTTCTCGAACGTGCATATGCACCTCGATGTAAGACTCAGGCTACAATGATGTTCACACCGACAGCAAACAATGGATAGCGGTCATGGGCTCTGACCACAGGTCCAGAGCGCTTTGAAGGACACAGGAAGAATGCCAACGTCTGCTGATAAAGAGAGTCACTTATTAAAAGCTCATCTGTGATGTGAATTTCCCAGTCAGATTACAAACAGAATGACCACCTCACTTGTATCAGTTGCTATTGCCCCTGAAGACCAAAAAACACTGAAGACTGATACAGTACTCGATGTCTATAAATATATATAAATATGTACCTACATATATATACATATAAGCACATACATATATGCATACATATTTTACAGTTGCCAGCCAGGGTTGAGAACACCAAAGAAGATAAAGGACGTGAAGCTAAATCATTCAGATACTAAACACGATTATTCCAGTGAGAATTTTCCATCTTGTGTTCTGGGCTGGGTCTGCCGTCTGCGTGTCAAGTGGGAGTTTGCGCCGCCATGGAGAGCGTGGGCCCGGCCCTCCACGGACTGAGAAGGCTGAAGGCCGCACCCAGGGGAGGTCTGGGCGCGGGGCTTCCCTCCAGCTCCTCCGGGAGTCCCCCGGGCCCTCTCCTGGCGGGGGCCCCCGGGGTGGGGCGCGGGCGCCGGCTCAGTCGTAGGGCGGCAGGCCGAACAGCTCGGGCTGGAAGTCCTGCAGGGAACCCAGCACGAGGGTGGCCTTGGAGGTCAGGTCTGGGTTCAGGTTTCCGTCGGGGACCATGACCACCTGCATCCCGGCGGCGAGGGCCGCCTCCACCCCGTTGGGCGCGTCCTCGAAGACCAGGCACTGCGGGGCGACGGAGGGGGAAAAAAAAGAGGGTTGAGTGGTCCCTGTCGGTACTCACGCGTCTCGCCTGGGTGGGCACGGTCCCCGTGGCCGGCGGCTGAGTCCGCCTGTGGGCACGGCTGGAGTTCTGCGGGACCCATGAAGGGTGTGGACGGGGGGCTGCCCGCTCCATCACCCGTGAGAGGGGTGGAGGGGGCCGGCACGCCCCTCATCCGAGCGCAGCCTGCCCTGGCACCGTGCGGCGGGCTGGCCCATCGCTCTCAGCCCCGCAGTGGCACCGAACGCTGGCAGAGCTCAGCGGGGAGCCCGGGTTCTAGGCTCACCAATTTATTTTCCTGGAATCGTTCAGAAGCGGTTCTGTTGGACCGTGCCAGCCACGGGAGGAGGCTGTGAACTGGAAGAAAAAAGCATGCGGGTGAGGCGTACAGACCTCACCGCTGGCCACGTGTCAGGAGCAGCGGTGTGCTCATTAAACGTCACGCCGGGTAGGTGAGGAGCCCAGCCCCGGGGCGTGCAGGGCATGCCTCGGGAACTGCCTGAACACCAAGCCCGAGCGTCGGGGCCCGGTACCCGTCCCGGCTTGCTCAGGCACCGCCTGGAGGCTGGGGCGTCTGTACCCCGGAGGTCAGCGAGCTCCCCCGCGCGCCATCCTGAGACCGGCGCCCACGCCAGGTTCCCATCAGTCCGCGCTCCGAGTGAGAGACGGAGCCTGCCCGGGGGTCAGCAGGCCGTCAGCCTCACACCCGCTTCCCTCCCGGGAGCACATGCTCCTGGCAAAGTCTCCCTGCGCCCCTGGAGCTCCACACTGGAGGTGAGAGCGCGCGTGCGTGCTCCCTCAGTCGTGTCCGACTCTCTGTGACCCCGTGGACTGCAGCCCGCCAGGCTCCTCTGTCCGTAGGACTCTCAGAATCCTGGAGTGGGTTGCCATTCACTTCTTCAACGGATCTTCCTGACCCAGGGATCGAACCGACGTCTCATGAATTGACAGGCGGACTCTACCACCTGAGCCACCAGGGAAGGCCTCCCCTTGAAATGCCTGACTCCTGACCCCGCGGCCCCCTCGGAAGTGAGTGACGACGGCTCGGTCATGCCTGACTCCTGACCCCGCGGACTGCAGGCCGCCAGGCTCCTCTGCCGTGGGACTCTCAGGCAAGAACACGGGAGCGGGCTGCCCTCCTCCAGGGCTCTCCCGGCCCAGGGACGGACCGCGTCCGCTGCGCTGCAGGCGGCTCCTTCCCCCGGAGCCCCGGCAGCCCTACTGCGGGGCTGCCGCGCCCTCTACAGCGAGCGAGCGAGCGGCTGTCTGCGGGGGCCACAGCCGCGCGGCCGTCAGGAGGGCTGCGCCCTGCTCCACTGAGACGCTCTCCTGGGCGCCTTCCGCACCGCGGCCCCAGCACCCCGGGGGTGGACACCGCAGTGCTCACAGCACACACACGGCACACACTCACAGTACACACAACACACACGGTACACACAGTACACACAACACACCCGCAATACACACAACACAAACACACCCACAATACACACAACACACCCGCAATACACAACACACCCAACACACACCACACACCCATGATACACACAACACACACAAAATACACACAACACACGATACACAGTACACACACCATACCCGCAACACACCCAACACACACAACACACCCGCAATACACACAACACAAACACACCCACAATACACACAACACACCCGCAATACACAACACAACACACACGGTACATACAACACACCCACGATACACACAACACACCCGCAATACACACAACACATACAGCACACCCAACACCCACACACTTGCCACAATACACAACACACGATACACACAGTACACACAACACACCCACAATATACACCACACCCAACACACAGTACACACAACACACCCGCAATACACACAACACACATGATACCCAGTACACACAACCAACACACCCGCAATACACACAACACACATGATACCCAGTAAACACATCCACAATACACACAACATACACAACACAACACACCCCACACACCCAACACACCCAAAATACACACAACAGACACGATACACAGTACACACAACACACCCAATACACAACACCCACAACACACCCACAACACACCCAACACACCCAAAATACACACAACACACACGATACACACACAATACACACAACACACCCAATACACAACACACACAACACACCCCACACACACAACACACCCAAAATACACACAACACACGATACACAGTACACACAACACACCCAATACACAACACACACAACACACCCACAACACACCCAACACACACAACGCAACACACCCAACACACCCAAAATACACACAACACACACGATACACAGTACACACAACACACCCAATACACAACACATAACACACCCACAACACGCCCAACACATGCAAAATACACACAACACACCCAGTACACAACACACACAACACACACACAACACACAACACACCCAGTACACACAACACACCCAAAATACACCCAACACATGATACACACAACAGACAGCACACACAACACACCCACAATACACACAACACACATGATACACACAACACACACACAACACACACAACACATGCAAAACACAACACACCCACAATACACACAACACACACGATACACACAACACACACATAGCACACACAACACACCCACAATACACACAACACACACACAACACACCCAACACACACACAACACACGATACACACAACACACACAACACACCCACAATACACACAACACATATGATACACACAACACACCGACACTCCACCCCGGCCAGGAGCGGACACCTTCCCCCTCAGACAGCGGGGACTCCGGCTCTCCGCCCCGGCCGTGCGGAGACGCCTTCCCGCTTAGACAGCGGGGACTCCGCTCAGGCCGCCCAGGGCGGTCTGCCCATCTGAGCCGGGCGCTTCCTGCCGCTGCTGTTTCCCTCCCTGCCTTTTCAGGATACGACCCGCCTGGATCCTCAGCCTCCTTAGGGTTTTATTCGGGACCTGCACAGGCACTGAAACGTCAACTGGCGTTTTGTTTCTGAGACCACGAGGGTTCTGAAGCGTGGTGCGGGCCCCCTGGGACCTTTCGGAGGGGCCGAGGAAGAGATGTTAGCTGATTCCTTGGCCTCACGGTGTTTGGCTCGAGTTATGAAAACAGCTTAGATGGTGCATTTGTGAGAGGCTCCTTCCTACGAGCATGTGGGCGGGAGTGAGGAGAGAGCGGAGGGTCAGAAACGGGGTCACGGAGCAAAGCAGGGGCCCAGGACATTGTCCTTTTCCGAGAAGAGTGGACAGTGCTTCACACCTGACGGCCCGTCCACAAGCCCGCGAAGGCGATACATTAAACGCAGAGAAATGTGCACGCGCCCTTGATGCTGCAGCAGCAAACGGCGGACTGACGCGGACTTAAAGCTTGTGCGGATGTTTAGAGCACCGAGCCGGGAAGCATGGCAGACACCCTGCTTCCGGAAGTTTCGCTCTTTCTGTAGGCTTTCTCTTTTCCATGCACCATTTGTCCCTGCCTAATTCTGGAAGGAACCGCCCCGATTCCCAAGGAGACATGAACCACGATGCTCAGCACGCGGGCTGCAGAGGAAAGGGGGGCGGGGGTCAGGGAGGCCAGTCCCAGTGTCCACGGGGGCAGGGGACCCATGGGGCTTGTTAGCAAGAGGGCCAGCGGGAGTGCATCCGGAGAGTGAGTCCGGCTGCGTCCTCGAAATGACTCAGGGAAAAGTCGAGCCGACAGGCTGGGGCATGCGCGCCCATCCACTTGGGATGCTGACTGTCCTCAAAGGGCAAAAGCAGTCATGGGGTGTGTGTGTGTGTGTGTGTGTGGTCGTGGTGTGTGTGTGTGTGTGTGTGCGCGCGCATACTCAGTTGTGTCCGACTTCGTGGTCTGTGTGTGTGTGTGTGTGTGCGTGTGCGCCCGCGCGCACTCAGTTGTGTCCGACTCTTGCCGACCCCACGGACTGTAGCCCACCAGGCTCCTCTGTCCATGGGATTCTCTAGGCAAGAATACTGGAGTGGGTTGCCATTCCCTTCCCCAGGGGATCTTCCTGACCCAGGGATCAAACCCCGAGTCTGCTGCATTGGCGGGCGGATTCTTTACCACTAGCCCCACCAGGGAAGCCCCTAGCCTGAAATACACAGGAAAGCCATTCTCAAGGCTCTGACGTTCAAAGGGCTGACGTCTTTCCATTCTTACAGAGGTAAAAACCCGTCTTATAATGTTATTACTAGAACCAAGGATTTCTGCACCCAGAACTTGGTCATAACCAAGCATGCCTCCCTTCTCTTGCCTTTAAAATGCTTTGCTGAAACCCTTCAGGGAGTCTGGGGTCTTGTGGCGGGGGAGGGTGAGCCACCCATCTCCTCGCTGGCCCTGCAGTAAACCTTTCTTAGCTCCAAACCCTGACGTTTCAGCCCTGCCTGGCCTCACTGTGTGCCAGGCACACGCGCTTGTGTTGGGTCACGGAACCGGCCGGTCCACTGGATGGTGTATGAGGGGACTGTGGAAGGAAACACGGCAGCGGGTGCGCAGTGGGGTGTGTGGTTTATGGGAAACGGGGCCCCCCGGCATCTCAGCCCAGGCCTAGCCCTCACACAAGCCCAACAGAGCAGTTCGCCGCAGGACAGAAAACACACAGCCCCAATCCTGCTGAGAACCAGCAGCAGCGCTGCTCTGGGTGCCCACAAACCCCAGCGCCGGCTGCACGGGGACGGAACCGGCTTCTCGGGCGTTCCACGGTAGCTGGAATCGTGAGCTTTCCCTGCCTTCTTAGAAGCGGCGAGACTGCAACCCAGAATGACGACTGGATTGTGAAGCGGCAGTCAAAATGCCCCAGGCGGCTTTCACATGCTCACTATTCTCTGCTTTCTTTGTTTCCTGAGACCAGGGGTGCCCAGACCTGATGCTCTGAGGTGGAGCTGTCATGATCATAGAAATCACACACACAGTAAATGGAAAATGCGCTTGAGTCGTCTCCAAACCAGCCCCCCTGCTCCAGTGTAAGGAAAAACCGTCTTCCATGAAACTGGGCCCTGGTGACCACAAGGCTAGGGAGCGCTGCCTAAGACCGAACGGTCTTGTCAGGACTACTCATAGTGGAAAGGTAGCCAGGGACGAGAAGTGTGCACACTCCATGCATGATTCCTGCACGGCCTGCCTAGGTATTGAAATCAAAGAACAGATCTCTGAAAGTTACCCGGAAAGAGTCTGCCCAGGAATCACAGGACTTAAGGGTCACAAAACCACTGAAAGACACAAGTCAAAGCAATACAACTCACGCCTTACACCAACAAAAGGAGGACGCGTGCACGGCTGAGCAGCTGAGCACACACACACGTGCTTTCCTGGCAAGTCCCTCAGTGCCTGCCGGCGGTTTCCAGCCACCACGCCAGCTAGCAGGTGTTGACCTTCACTTCCCTCCTTCCTTTCCGTCACTTCGCTGCTCCCTCAGTGACCTGCCCAGCCCTGCCAACTCTGCCTTGACGGGTCGCAAGTGACCTAAATCTCAGTCACACCTACTTGGAAAATGTGACTCTGGATGACATGCACATAGGTCTCTGCGGAGAGACCCTCCCGGTAACTAAGGCGAGGGTCGTGAGGTTGCTGCAGCAGGTGGAGAGGCTGGGGGCGCAGAACGCCCTTCCCCCGCTCCCCCTGCACCTCACGCCCTGGCCCTGACACCCCGTGGATACTGGGCAGCCCTGTACCCAGGTCACAGGTGTGGAGCCCTGTGTGGACCCGGGTCATCCAGAACAGACCAAGCTCCATAGCAACTGTTGACGTGAGGCCCCCTGAGCTACACCAGTCATTCCCCGACTCTGTATTAGATAAAACATTCACCCTGTAACGCCCTAATAACCAGTCACCTAATACCACCCCCCAGCAGGAATCAGCTTTGTCCTGAGGCTGCAAACAGCGACTACCGACCTTTGACATCCTCGGCTCTCCCGTGAGCCACTGTTCTGACAGTGTCTTCCGCTCTAACAAACTCGACTCTGAAATAGTCTAGGTCTGGAACGTCTTTTCCAGCCTGCACACAAACCACGACAGATACAAACCTTTAACCTACGGGGGTGATGTTTGGAGCTCGGCACCCATAGCAGGCACCGTGGAACACACTTCCAAGAGTCTTGGGCAGTGGCTGGTCAGGAACACTCCTCTCACAGCGTGTGTGTGGCTGTAACCAGGTGGGTCTGCAGGAGAGGCAGCCCACCCGCTATGGTGCCAGGCAGACAGCGGGCACATGAGCAGCGCCTGCTACATCTGGGGTGGGGGCCGAGGGCCCCGCTCGGGACTCAGAGCCACACAGGGGCCGCAGAGCGTTACACGGGAGGACGGAAGCCGGCCAGCACTCTCCTGTCACCATCCTCGGTGAGGGACCCGCACCAACCGAGGCTCAGAGGTGAGCTGAAGGTCACAGTGGCAGGCGGGTCACAGCGTTTAGGGAAGGCGCCCGGGTCTCCAGAATCCGGTGTTCTTTTCCCTTCACCAGGCTGAGGGCTCCAATATATCTGGATTTCATCTCCAGGAGAACAGATGAGCTTAATTAAACTGCAGCCAGAGGGGTTTAATTTAGAAGGGATGACATTTGCAAGGAACGACTGGGGAGGGGCAGCGAAGCGTCTCAGGGGCTGAGCACCTGCACGTGGCGAGCCTGCTCCTTCAGAGACGCTCAGACTCGGCGGGAGCGCCTCTGGGCTGGTCCACAAGCTTCGCCCGGCTGCTCGTCTGAGCCTCCGGGGACTCAGGAGGTCCCTTAGAGACGAGCATCTCAGGACTAAGACGGTCCACGTGCGGACGATGAAGATGCATGCAACAGAATCTCTGTGTGATGGTGGTGGACAGAAGGGACAGTGGATGGGATCAGGGAAGTCCTTCAGCGGCAACGTGGGGTCTGATGGACGACACAGCCCCTGTTGAGGCGAAGGGGAGTCCAGGCTTTCTGACGAGGAGGGCACCGGGGTCACCGTTATGGCAGAGGGGAGGAGAGTCTGCTTCCTGACAGCCTGGGTTTGAGGGCACTAGGGAGGGCCAGGCAGAGACAAGACAGGCCTGCCTGTGCCCTGGGCTGGCTGTGAGCAGAGGGGGCTGCGTGTGAGCTGAGGCAGCTAAGTATGAGAGGAGGGGGCTGGCTGTGAGCGGAGATGGGTTGGGTGTGATCAGAGATGGCTGCGTGTGAGCAGAGGTGGGTGAGTGTCAGAGGAGGTGGACTGAGTGTGAGAGGAGAGAGCTGGGTGTGATTAGAGATGGCTGCGTGTGAGCAGAGGTGTGTGAGGGTCAGAGGAGGTGGGCTGGGTGTGATCCGAGATGCCTGGGTGTGAGCAGAGGTGTGTGAGCATCAGAGAAGGTGGGCTTGGTGTGAGCGGAGGTGGCTCCCTCGGCCTTTTGTGGGGTACTGGTGACCCACAGCGCTGACCCAAGGCCCCCACTGACCTCCCGTGTTGAGAGCTGGCCTTGACGATCACCCCGTAGGTGGCTAAGGCGTCCGAATACACACGACCGGCTGAACCGTGTTTTGCAAGGTCCAGGGCTAAAGCCTGTCACCCAGTGGACCTGGAGACGGAGTCCCTGGAAGACCTTTCAGATGACTGAGTCCCAAGAGGCCCTCATCAGAGAGGGTGGGGGGCCCTCCAAGAAGACGACGGGGAAGTCATTCTGTCCGCCCGCCCTCCTCGCCCCCAGAGGACCGCCCCCGTGAGGACACAGGAGGGAGCAGGACGCCCTGAGCAGCGCCCCCTGCGCCGGACCCCGGCTCAGGGCTGCTTGCTGTTGCAGCCCCCACACCCCCACCCCAGCCTGCGCTCCTGCTCTCCGGCCGCCCGAGCACACTGTGACCACACGCCCGGGGCGAGCTGTGCGTCAAGCCCCACCGAGCACCTTCTCAGAGGAAGAGGCGCCCGGGGACGGCTCAGATGGCAGCCGGCTGCGGTCTGCGCGGAGGAAACACGTGCTGGCCGGGTGAGGCAGCTCTCGCAGACGCCAGGGGAGCCGGCCCACGCCTCCTTCCGCCTGCCTTTGGCCGCGCTTCCCCAGCAGGCTTCGGCCGCAAACGGGGTTATCGCGGGACGGACCCGCGGAGGGGATTTTCCCACTCTGCCTGCACACGCCGTGCACAGAGAGCCTGGTGGGGAAGGAAACGTGTGCTCATGCACACTCAGGCGTGTCCAACTTTCTGCGACCCCCTGGACTGCTGCCCACCAGGCTCCTCTGTCCGTGGGCTTCTCCAGGCCAGAATACTGCAGTGGGTTGCCATCCCCCTCCTCCAGGGGATCTTCCCAACCCATGAATCAAATCCGAGGCTCCTTCACTGGCGGGCAGGTTCTCTACCCGAGCCACCTGGAGAGCCCCCATACCACATTTAGCGACTGAACAACAATTCAGTATGAGCTGACTCTTTGTTGTTGCTATCGCTGAGTCGCCAAGTCGTGTCTGATTGTTGCCGACCCCATGGACGGCAGCCCGCCGGGCCTCTCTGTCCATCACCATCTCCGGGAGTTCGTCCAAGCTTGCGTCCACCGAAGTGGTTTAACCCAGTGTACAACTGATCCAATGTTTCTCAGGCATTTTGTTCATTGTCACACCCTAATAAGTCTTTGCATTCAGATTTTTTTTTTTACCCTATAGGGTGACTCCCACCCCTTCCCCGCCCATTATACACTTGTCCCTGGTGGCTCAGCTGGTAAAGAATCCACCTGCAATGTGGGACACCTGGGTTCGATCCCTGTATTGAAAAGATCCCCTGGAGAAGGGAAAGGCTACCCACTCCAGCATTCTGCCCTGGAGAATTCCGTGGACTGTATAGCCCTTGGGGTCATCAAGAGTCGGACATGACTGAGTGACTTTCACTTTCACTCACGCAGGAAGAAGCTAAGTTGGAACTCTGCAGGAACCAGTAAGGGAGAAAGTGACGGGGGTGAAAGGGTATACACTTGATGGGGTCCTGTGGGAAGCCAGGCGGACTGAACTGGAAATAAGACCATAGCACCATGATCACAGCTGTGGTTTACACACATTCCACAGGCAAAACCAGGGGTGTAGGAAGAGGTTCTTTGTGCTGGAACTCAAGTGAGACTGCTTAAAGATCCCCACGAAGGGAGATGGGGCTGCCATTGGATTTCCTTGTTCCATTCCGTGGAGGTCGAGGGGCTTGAAATATATCAAATGTGACGACTGGCGACACTTGAGGGGCTTCCTGGGTGGCTCAGTGGTTAAAGAACCCGCCTGCCAATGCAGGGTTTGATCCCTGGGTCGGGAAGATCCGCTGGAGAAGGAAATGGCAACCCACTCCAGTATTGCTGCCTTGGAGAATCCCATGGACAGAGGAGCCTGCCGGGTTTTAGTCCATCACAGGGTCCCAAGAGTCAGACTAACAAACACACACACATACACACACACAGCCATACTGGATGTGAACATGAACACCTACCCAGATGACGTGAGCAGAAGTGTGTGTAGGAGGTATATGTCATATCTCCTATCCAGGAGAGTTAGATCTCTCCCATTGTTCCATCTCGGACAGCTGAGAGTGGGTCATTGTATCTTTAAATAATGTAATTACACAGCATTGTTTGCTATGCATTCCAGGCCTATGGACTGTAGGTGGCCCATTTCTTTAAGATGTTTTTTTTTCCACATGGACCATTTTGAAGGCCTGGTAAACATTGCTTCTGTCTATGTGTTCGGTTTTGGGCCTTCAGGCAGGTGTGAATCTTCGTTCCCCAACCAGGCATCAAACCCACACACCGGAAGGCAATGTTCTGGACCACTGGACCGCCAGGGAAGTCCCAGGGGAGCCCGTGTCTTCGTGGCAACTGGGAGCGCCCAGGACTAAGCGCTGCCTAAGTCACCCTGCCATCCGGAGGGCCACGGAGCGTGGCCTTTGATCTCCGCAGGGCTGCTGGCAGGGGGAGGCAGTGCAGCGGGTCTGGGGGAGATGCGAGGGGTAAGGGCCTCCTGTTCAGGAGGTCACTGGGACCACTCAGCTGGGGAGGATGCAGGTGGGATCCAACGCAGGTATCACAGAGCCCGGGAGGCCCCCCGGGGCCAGCACGGGACCAGCTGGTTAGCGTGGGAGCCAGACCAAGGGTTCCTGGAAGGCAGGACTCCCTGAAGCCATGGGGGAGTTAAGACCTCTCGGGATGGAGTAGGACTTGAGGGCCTTCAGAAATGCAGAGCTCATGGAGCAGAGGCCTTCCTGCTGGGCAGCCAGATGCTGAATGTCAGGGGAGAGGAAGCAGGAAGGTGACAAGGGGTGGGGTTGGAGAGGAAAAAAAGAAAAACAGGGACTCCCTCGGGGGTAAAGGAGGCCCAGAACTCGCCACAGGGGCCCAGGGATTCTTCTGAGCTGAAGACACCTGAGAATCCACAGCAGTGGGAAGAGGCTCTTTTCTAAAGCCTCCTCAGATTCCTCAAAGAGAGGCTCCCTGTGTGAGTGTCACTCGTGTGTCTGTGTCCGACTCTGTGACCCCACGGGCTGCAGCCCGCCAGGCTCCTCTGTCCATGGGAGTCTCCAGGCAGGGATCCTGGGGTGGGTTGCCGTGCCCTCCTCCAGGGGGTCATACCCGGGGCTCTTGCATTGCAGGCAGACTCTACCATCTCAATGGGCTTAAAGCCCTGAAAGGCTCCCTGAAGAATTCCACTTCCCTAGTGGGGCAGCGGTACTGATGCAGGGAGCATAGGTTCCATCGCTGGTGGGGGAACTAAGATCCCACACCCCATGCCACGAGCGCCAAAGATTTAAAAAATCAGTAGGTCCCTTCCTCCTCTTGTGTTTCCTCCATAGAGAAGACCTACAGAAAATAAACCCTACACAATTATGAAAATGCTAACAGGATCATGTATTTCGATAATTACCTTAAGTGTAGATGAATTACATGCACCAAGTGAAAAGTGAAATTACCTTAAAAGTAAGTGAATTAAGTGCACCAAGTGAAAAGTGAAAGTTGCTGTCGTGTCTGACTCTTTGCGACCCCATGGACTATACGTGGAATTCTCCAGGCCAGAATACTGGAGTGGGTAGCCTTTCTCTTCTCCAGGGGATCTTCCCAACCAAGGGATTGAATTCAGGTCTCCCGCATTACAGGTGGATTCTTTACCAGCTGAGCCACCAGGCAAGCTGGAGTGGGTAGCCTATCCCTTCTCCAGCAGATTGTCCCGGCCCAGGAATGGATCCAGGGCCTCCTGCATTGCCGTCGGATTCTTCACCAACTGAGCTACACTCCAACCAAAAGACACGGACTGGCTGGGCAGATCAAACCGGTACCTCAGTTCTGCTTGTTCCATTCTGCGGAGGTGAAGGGGTGCTTGGAAAATATCGAAGGTGCTGACTGACTACTCTTGAGGGGCTTTTCGAGCTCATGTATGCACTTCCACTTTCTACATCACTCTGCCTGACCCCCCCCCCCCGCCCATTGTATGTAATTATTTTATATAGTTAGGTTAATCGTGTTACCATTACGGCTTGCAACCGTAATGATCTTTTACTTTTTTTCGTTCGGCTATGGACTGTGGAAACTGACAAACATCTTTCACTATTTTGATTACATAACTATTACTCACTGAATACCACTGTCTCATCATCGGTCAACAGGAAAATAATATGATTCTGTATTGTCAAAACTGTATCACAAAAAAATCATTTAATAGAAACACCTGTAATCACTTTTAAAAATCCATATGGTTGTCAGAATTAAATTCGAATTATTTTAAAAAATACAAATGCCAAGGTACTGCTTGCTTTTCTCCAAAGCTCCAGATATGTTTCTGGTGAGCTGCCACGTTTGAAAACGACTGGACTACAAGATGATCTTATACTTTTACCCAGTTTGTTTCATTTTTTCTGTTTCACATTCACTGCCATTTCATTTATATTTTCCAACCTATCCATCTCTCTCTCTTTTTTTTTCTGATGTTCTTTCTCAAGTCTTTATCAAGCATAGTAGACAAGCTTCGGTATACACATATATAAATAGTGTATTATAATACAACAGATACAACAAAATAGTGTATAAATACAACATATATTGTAGAAAACTCAGGAATTTGGGCCTAACTAAAAAATTTGACATTTCGATTCCACTCGTTTGACTTAGTATTAATAGAGTGCTAGATTTCTAATTTAAAAAAAAAATACACATGCAACAGGCAACAAAGGTTTACTGTATAGCACAGGGAACTATAGTCAATATCTTATAATAACCTGCAGTGGAAAATAATCTCAAAATATATGTGTGCATATGTATAGGTGAATCACCTCACCATGCAGCTGAAACACTGTAAGTCAACTATACCTCAAAAAAATAGGTATACAAAGAGAAAGAAATTCTACCACCATGAAGCCTCTCCCTAGGATTTTCACAACCCAGGAACGTCGACTTTTATGACTAAACGGAAGCCTGCACAGGTGAGCACCTGGGTAAGAAATCACCCAAACAGACGCTGCCATATAACTACTGTATGTCCCATCTGTTCTCCTAAGAGCCCATTTATGTTCCTGAAAGATATCTTGTTCTCCCAGAAGTGCCCCTTTTTTTCTCCCCAAGCCCTATTAAGATGGTATATAAACCCCAGGTTCTAAATGTCTCCTTGAATCGTATTTCCTGTGCAGTGCCTTGTTCTTATGCAGAGAGAAACCTGTGTTTTCTGTGGCTGATGCTTTCTGTCCGTATAGTTGACACGCCCCAGACGCGGAACCTAAGAGCATACAGGAAAAGGTCACAGAAGATGCCACCGGGACTTGGTATGACTGCATATTTTAAGCACAGAAGAATGATAGAGGGGGCAGGCTGGGAGAAAACAGTTTCAGTGAAAACAAGGAATGCCAGCGCCGTGAGGCATTCCCTCCGAGTGAGGCTGTAACCAGTGTTTGGCGGTAAATCCCCCTTTTACACTACCTGCGCTTTACTGCTTCCTTATTAGTACCCTGCACCGAGTTCACTCGGTGACGCGCGCAACACCGTAAATTCGCGCTGGCGCCCTGACTCTCTGCGGGGACTTAATCATCGCGTGAAACGCCCTTGAACTCCGAGGCTCGCCACCCCCGCGTGCTGGCGCCTGCACTGCGTCAGAGACAGAGCAGCCAGACGCGACCTAAGAGCTCTGTCGTGTCTCCACGGGCCTCTCTGCACCCGCTTCCCGGATTCAGGTGCTAAGCCACTCGGTCGTGTCCAACTCTCCGACCCCAAGGGCTGTAGCCCGCCAGGCTCCTCTGTCCATGGGATTTCCCAGGCAAGAATACTGAGTCGGTGGCCATGCCCTACTCCAGGGAATCTTCCCGACCCAGGGATCAAACCTGCATCTCTTAGGTCTCCTGCATTGCTGGCGGATTCCTTACCACTCAGCCACCTGGGAAGCCCCTGCACTCGGGAGCCAAAGTCCAGTACGGAGTGACTGGGCCGCGGGGCGGGGCACACCCAGGAGCCTGTCAACACGGGCCTTCTTACCACAAGCGGCACGTCCCCAGGGGAAAACAGAAACGCATCAGCTGTTATTTGTGTAGGAAACGGGACAAGAGAGGTTTCCCTCTGCAGGACGAACACCTGCATGAACAGACGTGGGTGCGGAACAGGGGGAACTGGCGGAACTGGCGGAGGAACACCGGAAGAGCTGGATTATGCCCAGGCCAGGCGCGCGCTCATCTTCCTCTGACGCATCTGAAGCGAACGCCGTCAGGGCGGGCAACAGGGACGGTGGAGCTCCTGTCCTGCAGGCTGGAGCCCCAACCCCAGCCCGCGCCCCCCTCCCCATCCACGCTTTCGCTGCAACTGTCGTCACACAAAGCCAGCAACGTGGTCTCGTAAACGCTGCTTGCGCACACAGTCGCAAACCTGTAGACACCGTGTTTCCGTGAACAGGGTGCCCGGCGAAGGAAGGGCTGCCTAGAGGCGGAGGCAGGCAGGCAGCGGCCTCCTCTCTGCACTCCCGCGGCCACACGATTCAGGAGGTGACGGGCCAGCATCTTGTCCTCTCAGCTGCCAGGAAGGACTGAAGACAGTGCTCCTGCTGGGAGCCGCCCCGGGAGGGACCAGTCTGCCGGGGGGGGGGGGGGGGGGGGGGGGGCCTCGCTGCGCCAGGCTGATCAACAGCAACCTGCAGCGCGTACAGGAGGCGGCCCTTCTAGAAGCCGCTTTATCACCCGAAGGCCTCGACATTAAGTGTGGGCGGTGGTATAGTTCTTAGGGAAAAGAACCCATCTGTGTGGAAGCTGTAGCGGGACGCCGAGCCCGCGGACACACACACACGTCCTGACGGAAGCAGCAGAGCCGCACGGCCCCCAGCCCCTGCCCCGCCAGCCCTGCGGCTGATTTAGCTCCGACTCTGACGCTTAGCGGCGGGGCCGCGTCCAGTACTGAGCTGAACTCGCCGTGTATGTGAATCACTGTCCGTCACTGACACTCAATGATGCTTTCGGTTGCAATGTAATAAAAAATAAAAATATTGGCCTTTGCCCCTGGTATCCGCCAGTCTTCTCTATCCATGGGATTCTCCAGGCCAGAATACTCGAGTGGGGAGTGGGTAGCCATTCTCTTTTCCAGGGGAATCTTCCCGACCCAGGGATGGAACCCGGGTCACCTGCATTGCAGGCAGATTCTTTACCGTCTGAGCCGCCAGGGAAGCCCTACTTTAACTTTCCCGCACAGAGCTCCTAAAACCCTTGACACGTCCTGGGCAGTGAGCTCATTTTCCGTGTCATTCATAGTAAATCCCCTTTCAAGCATGCCTGAGTATCCTGGGGCAGGAGATGGATTCAGGACGCGGGGTGGGGGGGGGGTTGCTGATGGGCTCCTGGTTGTGTCCCACCCCAAGCCCTGATTGGAGGGTGCTACTTGTAAATCACCCCCTCATCTCCAGGGCCAGCAGGATGCATTGATTTACCAAGGACCAGTGAATTCACCGAGGCAATGGAGCCTCCACAAAGACCCCTGGCAAACAAGGAGGCCCTTGGAGCTGGAGAAAGGCGGGTGCTGGAGGCTGGTGCACCCCAGTAGGCTGAGTGCTCCAGCAGGCCAGCCACCGACCCCTTGCCCCACACAGCTCTTCCTCTGCAGGGCTCCTGGGCTGTTTATAAATGTGTATTTGGCTGCACTGCCTCTTAGCTGTGGCAGGCAGAAGCTTCGCTCTCTGGCTGTGGCATGCAGACTCCTAATGACGGCGATGTGGGACCCAGTTCCCTGACCAGGGAGCGAACCCAGGCCCCCTGCTCTGGGAGCCCCAAGTCTTAGCCACTGGGCTGCCAGGGGACTTTCGATGAGTTGCATTCTTAAGGTAAGCCAGTGAAGGCAAGCACAGCATCTTCCTGACTTCTGCGTCATTCTAGTGAATTACAACTGTGGAGGTAGGGGGCTCTGTGGGATCCCCAAGCTTGGGATCGGCCAGGGAGAACTGTGAGTGGCCCGGATGCCTCCGTTCGTGACTGGCGTGTGAAGTGGGGTACGTCCGGGGGTGGGGGGTGGGGGTGGCCTGAGCCCAGAACCCGAGGTCTGCACTGACTCTAGGGAGCTCACGTCGTAGGTATATTGAATCACGGGAGACCCAGTGGGGGGAAGAGGTTCTGTGTTTCGACTGCCGTTACAGGTTGAAGGCAGCAAGTCAGGTTCTGAACCTCAAAAGCAGGTCATTCAAGAACACTCCCCCATCTCAGCTGCCTCCGGAGGCCGGTTTTGGAGTAACAGTCGTGGGGCTGTGATTTCTGTGGCACCAGGCTGGGTCCCATCACCGGCTCACTGGTTAGAGAGAGGCCACAACAGTGAGAAGACCTTCCAGGGAAACGCTCTTCCCTGCTCCAGTCCCTCACAAGGCACCCGACCCAGGATCCAGGAACCAGCTGGGAACGCCATCACCCCCACTGGATACACGCCCTGCCTGGCGAGGACACCGGGGGTCACCAGGAGCAACGCCTCTGGAGAAGCCCCCGGATGCTCCGGAATCTGCACCTGCGGACAGCCGAGGCTCCGCCCCGCACCTCGGCAGCCCCGGTGCGCCACGAGGCACCACCGCTCGCCGACAGCCTCCCCCAGGCTCAGACACCGCCTCCCCTCCCCACAGGGGACCCTGCATGATGCAAGGTGGAGCTCCCCCTGCAGCCCCTTCCAGCGGGAGAAACACACAGAAGCCTGGCGACCGCTCAGGGAAAACCCAGGGCCCTCGCGGGCACCAGCTCGGCGGTGACCAAGTATCTCCGAGAAGCGCGCAGGCAGAGGGGCGGCGAGGGTGGCTGACTGACGTCACAATCGCCGAACGGCGCTGCACGTGCGCGTCACAAACGAGGACGCGGGAGACCCGCGTCACTGAAGGCCCCTCCCCGCACGGGGCCCGTCGGCAGCGCTTGGTCAGGTCCAGGCGCCCCGGGACCCACCCGGGCGCCCCGGGCGGTTCTGTCTGGTGGGTGCCTCGGGGCAGCCGCGCTCCCCCCCAACGAAGTGAAGGGCCGTCCCCGGGCACGGCGCCCCCTCTGCCGCAGTGCCCTCACCCCAGTCTCAGGAGCCATGCAGCAGCCGTCTGCGTGGACATCGAGAGCCCCCCGACCCGCACCGGGTGTCTCCCCCGTTCCCAGCCGCGCCGCGTACCTTGTCGGCGGGAGGAGCCGGAGAAAAGCGGCGCGCACAGGCCAGGAAGATGTCCGGCTCCGGCTTCCCGCTCCGCACCTCCGGGTCGTCGCCCAGCACCACGTGGTGGAAGAGGCCGAAGAAGTCCTGGTGGCGGCTGGTCTTCAGCTGGAAGGACGCCGTCCCCGAGCTGGTGGCCACGGCGCACGGCACATCGTGCTTGCGCAGGTGGCAGATCAGCTTCTCCACGCCTGGGGCAGGGGGAGGGGGAGACCGTCTGGGGTGGCGTGGGCAGGCCTCGGGCAGCCCGCGCCCCCCCAAGCCTGCAGCCTCCTCTGATCTCATCGCTGTCCTCACGGGGCGGGGATGTCAGCACGGGGCCATCTGCACTCAACACCAACGTGGGAAAGCAGTTCAGGGCACGGGGATGGCCCTTCCCAGAGGACCAGAGGCGACTGTGCTGGGACTGCCGGTGCTCTGCTCGCCAGCCCTGACGGAGCGAGGGCCTCCCTGCGGCTCAGCGGGTAAAGGATCCACCTGAGCACTATCTACAGACAATAGCTAGGACGGGAAGGAACCTGGATGTCCATCCACAGATGGATGGATAAAGAAGCCGTGGTACATGCACACGGTGGAATATTACTCAGCCATACAAAGGAACACGTTTTAGTCAGTTCTGATGAGGTGGATGAACCTGGAGTCTCTTATACAGAGGGAAGTCAGTCAGAAAGAGAAGAAATTATCGTATATTAACACACATGCGTGGGCCTCTAGAAAGATGGTACTGATGAACTATTTGCAGGGCAGCAGTGCAGACGCAGACACAGAGAGCAGGCTTGTGGACACAGTGGGAGAGGGAGAGGGTGGGAGGAATAGACAGAGGAGCATGGAAACACATACATGACCGTATGTAAAACAGACAGCCGGGGGGAATTTGCTGGATGAGTCACAGAACTCAACCTGGGGCTCTGTGACAACCTTCAGGGGAGGCGTGGGGTGGGAGGTGGGAGGGGAGTTCAAGAGGGAGGGGACACATGTACACCGTGACTGATTCATGTGGATGTAAGGCGGGAATAAAAATATTATTGTAAAGGAATTATCCTTCAATTCAAAATAATAAATTTAAAGAACTAAAAATAAAAGAATCCACCTGCAATGCAGGAGACACAGGAGATGCTGGATTGATCCCTGGGTTGGGAAGATCCCCTGGAGGAGGAGAATGGCAACCCACTGCGGTATTCTTGCCTGGGAAATTCCATGGACGGAGAAATCGCCTGGTGGGCCACAGTCCACGAGGTCTCAAAAAGTTCTACACAACTGAGTGACTAAAGCTCTACTACTATCAGAGCAAACCTGGGGAGCTGCCAATAAATTTGACAACGTAGAGGAAATGGACAAGTTATTTCGAAAAGAAAGAAGTTCTTTGGAAGAGATCTTTGCCAGCTCACTCAGGAACATAGCGATAATGTAATTAGCCCTAGATCCATGGGAAAGAGACTGAATCTGTAGCTAAGAACCGTCCCAGACTTAGCACCGCACGCCCTCACTGGCAAACTTAACCAAACATCCCAGGATGAAACAATGCCAATTCTAAGGAAACCTCAGAAAATCACAGGGAACACTTATTTCCCAACTTGCTTTTTTTGAGACCAGCACTTTTCTGATACCGAAGCTGGAGAAAGGCATACAAAAAATTACAGACCCACATGTCTTGTGAACACACACACTTAACCTCACACTGAAGCCAACTTACAACCACAATGAAAGAATTCTACTTGAAGAGTTGCTATGGGGTTGGAACCTGTTATTTCAAAATATTAAAAAGCCACACTATTCAATTAGCTTGCAACAACTAACGACCAATATGTAGAATTACATTAGCTAAATTTCCATAAAAAACCTTCATGGAACTGGTGAATTAAAAGGATGAAAGAATGCCTATGACAAATACACATCCAATAATCATCTTGCCCTGGATGTGGTGATTAAAACTGAATATCAACATGATATGCATCTAAAATAAAAGGTTCAAGTTGTATGACCCAATAGGAAACCAACATACTAAACATTGGAGCAAATTTAAATATACGCTTTCCTTGAAAACCTACTCGAAAAAGAAATTTTGCTGGAAGAGTTCTCTGATGCTATTGATTATAAAAATTTAAACATAGTTGATGTCATTTTAGCTCATCCTTCAAATACTTCTCGTTCTGTGAATACTTTGTAATGCACTAACATAACGGTGCAATACTATACCAAAATAAATACATACAAGGAAGCCTATATTGGAATATAGTCAACATTTTTATCCACAGGGGAATGAATGAAAACGTTTTTGGATGACAATTTTTTTTTTTTAAGATTTATAGCTTTTATTGATGCATTTATTTTTGGCTGTATTTATTTTTGACTAATATTTATATTAGTCACGGCACGCAGGATCTCTGTTGCAGTGTGCAGACTTCCTCCATAGCTGCATTGCCCTGGTTTAGCTGGCCCACGGCACATGGGAACTTACTTCCCAGACCAGGGAGCAAACCCGTGGCTCCTGTACTGGAAGGAGGATTCCTAACCACTGGAACCCCAGGGGAGTCCGGGAACGACTCTTTTAAAATCAGACGAGCTCCATGAAGATGTCTGAGATGGACACACACATGAGCCCGGAGACAGGGAGGCTGACCACAGCCTGTGGCAAGTCGACCCCATCTCTGGGGCTCGGTTCTGTCCTGTCATATAGCAACGATTAGGGTTCCTGGTGGTGATGCTGTGAAGGAAAGCCTGTAAAAGGTCCCGCCCATAAAGGCTCACACGGCAAGGTAAGGCCCCACGAGATGGTAGCAGCCCTGGTTGCCACCGATGCATCAAATTTAGGTTACAGTCACTCATCAGTCACGCAAATCTCCTGACATTAACACACTACTGCCCGATTCCTTCAAAAACTTTTGTCCTTTAAATATTGTACACTGACTTTTTCTCAGTCTCTCTGAGACGTAGAAGACTAGAAACATGATGGGACTTCTGTCCTGCACAGAAGCTCATTAATTAGGTACATAAATGACACCCAGCCAGCAGACAGCTGGTAACCTCGAGGTGCTCAACTGGGTTTCACGGCTGGGCACAGACAGATCGCTCTTGCTACAAAGAATGAGCACTCCCAGGAGTGATCTACAGGGAAGGGGAGAAGAAACGCTGAGGATCAGGGATGCTGAGAGGTGTTTCTGTTCGACTTCAGCCGAGAGGCCTCGGGCTGGTGAGGAGAGACACGGAGGCTGCCCAGAAAGTGGGTCTGCACACGCAAGAGCCAGGCAAGTGGGTCTGAACACGGAAGAGCCAGGCAAGTGGGTCTGCACACGCAAGAGCCAGGCAAGTGGGTCTGAACACGCAAGAGCCAGGCAAGTGGGTCTGAACACGGAAGAGCCAGGCAAGTGGGTCTGAACACGCAAGAGCCAGGCAAGTGGGTCTGCACACGCAAGAGCCAGGCAAGTGGGTCTGCACACGCAAGAGCCAGGCAAGTGGGTCTGAACACGGAAGAGCCAGGCAAGTGGGTCTGAACACGGAAGAGCCAGGCAAGTGGGTCTGCACACGCAAGAGCCAGGCAAGTGGGTCTGAACACGCAAGAGCCAGGCAAGTGGGTCTGCACACGCAAGAGCCAGGCAAGTGGGTCTGAACACGGAAGCATGCAGAAGAGGTCGACGGGACACGGGTTCTCTCAGCTGCTGCCTAGAACTCAGGTGCTGGGGGGCTGTACCCAGCAGCCCCCTGGCTAGCTCAGGAGTCCTTTGTGACACTTCACCTGAACTGGGAGACGCGTTGTGGCTGGGAGCAGAGAGGACGTGGCGGGAGGAGACGCCGCCCAGGGATGGGCTCGGCACGCATCCCGGGACCCGCAGAGCAGCCGCGGAGTCCAGAGTCCTGCGGGGAGGCGGCGGGGTGAGCGTTCAGCGGACGGAGCCACGGGGGGGGGGGGGGAAAGCAGACACCACGCCGTCCTGGCACGGGCTTCACCGGCCCGGACCTCCAACCCGAGCATTGCTGGACACGAGGCTCGATCCCTCCTCCTCGCAGCCCGCGTGTGGAAGGGAGACCACTCCTCCTGGATGGTGGCCTTACCACTGCCTGGGGGGTGACTGGCTGTCATGTGGAGGCACAGGTCACAGGGGACGCCAGTGGGTCCAGTGGCGGGCCCCGAAAGGGAGGTGAGGCCCTCACCCCTGGGGCTTCTGACCGTGAACTGACCCGGGACAATGAGGGTCTGTGTAGAGGTGAGGTCCTCACCCCTAATGCTTCTGACTGTGAACTGACCTGGGACATGGCTCTGAGCAGAGGTGAGGTCCTCACTCCTGATGCTTCTGACTGTGAACTGACCTAGGAAGTGGGTCGAGCAGAGGTGAGGTCCTCACCCCTGGGGCTTCTGACCATGAACTGACCTGGGACATGGGTCTGTGCAGATGTGAGGTCCTCACTCTTGATGCTTCTGAATGTGAACTGACCTGGGACATGGGTCTGAGCAGAGGTGAGGTCCTCACCCCTGGGGTTTCTGACCGTGAACTGACCTGGGACATGGGTCTGTGCAGACGTGGGGTCCTCTCCTCTGAGGTTTCTGACCGTGAACTGACCTGGGACATGGGTCTGTGCAGACATGGGGTCCTCACCTCTGAGGTTTCTGAACGTGAACTGACCTGGGACAGTGAGGGTCTGTGCAGAGGTGAGGTCCTCACCCCTGGGGCTTCTGAATTGAGCTGAGCTGGGACAATGAGGGTCTGTGCAGAGGTGATGAAGGACCTTCAGAATGAGATCAGCATGGATTTAGGGTCAGCCCTAAACCCAGTGGGACTTCCCAGTTGGCGCGGCGGTTAAGAATCTGCCTGCCAATGCGGGAGACACGGGAGATTCAGGTTGGATCCCTGGGTCGGGAAGATTCCCCTGAAGAAGAAAATGCCAACCCACTGCAGTATTCTTGCCTGGAGAACCCCATGGACAGAGGAGCCTGGCGGGCTACGGTCCATGGGGGTTGGAAAGAGAGAGCCTGAGCAACGCACGCGTGAACCCAGTGACGTCTGCCTTCCTCTGCTCCAGCTGTTGTCACGCGGCCCCACCGGCCTGGCTGCTGTGTAAACACGGGAATCTGTTTCTCACAGGTCTGCAGGCTGCCATTGAGACCAAGGCGCCCAGATGCCCAGGGTCTCCTGAGCAGGCCCTCTTTCTGGCTCACGGCCACCTGCCTTGGGTCCTGATGTGGGCAGGTTGGGGGGGTGAGCGAGCCCTGCGGGGCCTCTCGCAGAAGGGTGCTAATCCCATTCCTGGGGCGCCACCCTCATGAGCTCACCACCCCTCAACTGGGTCACCTCCAAATGCAGTAACACCGCGGGTCAGGACCTCAACTATATGAACTCGGAGAGACCCACAGACGTTCCTAACACAGCAACTGAGGCCCTTAGTAACTGGTGTCCTCACAAGAGAAGAAGGGGCAACGGGCACAGAGGAGAAGCCATGTGAAGGTGGAGAGAGGCGGCCACTAGCCCAGGGACAGACACCTGGAGCCCCCAGAAGCTGGAAGAGCAAGTACAAAAAATATGGGAGACCCTGCAGGTTAAATGATCACTCACAAAAGGAGAGCTGCTTAACCACAAAACCAGGCAGGCTTTACTCAGTTCAGTCACTCAGTCGTGTCGGACTCTTTGCGACCCCATGGACTGCAGCACGCCAGGCCTCCCTGTCCATCACCATCTCCTGGAGTTTACTCAAACTCATGTCCATCGAGTCGGTGATGCCATCCAGCCATCTCATCCTCTGCCGTCCCCTTCTCCTCCCACCTTCAGTCTTTCCCAGCATCAGGGTCTTTTCCAATGGGTCAGTTCTTCCCATCAGGTGGGCAGAGGATTGGAACTGAGCGGCAAAAGCATGGGACGGAAGCAGGAGACTTGCCCCCTCACAATAAAAGGCTGGTGGCGTGAGGCCTGCGTCCCGCCCAGTGAGCTCAGAGATTTAGTCATGCTCTCCACACATGAACAGACAATACCTCGTGAACTAGCTTGACCATGCAAGACAAGAAAACTCCCCTGCCCAACCTGGAGGAGGAGCTGATGATGGAAGCCTGACATCTACTCAAGAATGAGGAAAAAGGTGGTCTCCTCCTCCTCCCTACTTTTCTTTTGATTATACAACTGTGGCCCACCAAGTTCTCGGGGCGTGGCAAGTCACATCCACCTGCTTGTAAGCCTCACAGGCCTCTTATTCTAATTAACCACATCTTATGCACCACTTTGCTCTCTCTGAACTCCTCTCTGTACTGTGACAGAAGGACTCTGGTACCGGAGCTCTTCGGAGCCCCCCGAAACAACATCCGAGCTGACACTTGTGCCCCTTCAAAGGGCACGCTGAGCAATGCCTGCATTTTAACCTCACTACGGATTTCTAATCGGCCACTTTGGAATGGCATGACCACAGGCCACAAGCTCGAGCTCATTCCAGGGCAGGTAAAGGGGATAACCTCCTGCTGGCTCACTCTGAGGGCCATTCTGCTTCCAACTGTGGCGTCTGACTCTTTGCGGCCCCATGGACTGCAGCCCACCAGGCTCCTCTGTCCCTGGGATTCTCCAGGCAAGAATACTGCAGCGGGTAGTCATTCCCTGCTTCAAGGGATCTTCCCGAACCAGGGATTGAACCCGGGTCTCTTTCATCTCCTGCAATGGCAGTGGGGGGGGTTCCTCACCACTGGCACGACCTCAACGGTGGATCTTTGTGACCCAGGGTTCCCGCATTGCAGGCAGGATCATTTATCGTCTGAGCCACCAGGGAAGTCACCCTCAAGAGTGGGGCGGGTGGAGGAGGAGCTAAGACGGTGGAGGAAAAGGACAGGGAGACCACTTTCTCCCCCACAAATTCATCAAAAGAACATTTGAAAGCTGAGCAAACTTCACAAAACAACTTCTGGCCGCTAGCAGAAGACATCAGGTGCCCAGAAAAGCAGCCCATCGTCTTTGAAAGGAGGTAGGACAAAATATAAAAGGTAAAAAGAGAGACAAAAGAGCTAGGGACGGAGACCCATCCCGGGAAGGGAGTCTTAATAGAGAAAGTTTCCAAACACCAGCAAACCCTCTCATTGGCGGGTCTAGGGGAAGTTTTTGAATCTTGGAGGGCAACCTAACCGGGAGGAAAAATAAATAAAACCCACAGATGACGTGCCTAAAAGCAGAAAAGTACCCCAGACGCCCGCATCCACCACCAGCAAGTGGGGGCCGAACGGAGAGGAGCGGGCAGCATTGCTTAGGGCAAGGACTGGGCCTGAATGCCCTGAGGGCAATCGGAGGGAGCTAACTTGAGATAGCAACTTAAACTGTGGGATAGCAGGAGAGAGAGAGAAAATTAACCAGCCCGAACAGGCTGCGGGCCGGTTCGCAGAACAAAGGCGGGCCTGTTCGCAGAACAAAGGAAGAACTGAGCGATCCCAGAGAAGAGCTAGCCGGCAGCGGACTGGCCCATCCCCTGCCGGAGGCAGGAGGCAGGGGGGAGGGGAAAGGGGCAAAGTCAGCCCCAGAGACGGCATCCCCTACCAAACTGCAAACAGGCTCCCAGTTTCTAACCAAAGACTTCCTGAGATTCTGGATGGTTGACATCTGCCGGGAGGGTCGCTAGAGACCAGACACAAGGCGCACGCACCCGACTGTCCCGCGCGGAAACTGAGGCTGGGCCCGCAGAGGGGACAAGGCGCACCACACCCGGGGAGAGTGGGCCCGTCAAGCTCCTGGCTGCCTGAGTTGCTCCAGGCGGGGAAGGCAAAAAACGCAGGCACAACTGAGTCCGCGCTTTTGTGGAATACCCAAAAACTGGAACCGCTCGCAACTCAGGGCCCGCTCCATATAGAGCAGCCGGGAGCCTGAGCAGTGTAGACGGGGAGAGCACACACCCGTGAGCGGGGGCAAACCCAGTGTGGCCAGAACACTGTGAGAGCTACCCACACACACAGCGATATCTGTCTGCAGTGCCCCTTCCCCCTCTCCCCACCACAGCACACACCCATGAGCGGGGGCAAAGCCAGTGTGGCCGGAACACGGCGAGTGCTCCCCACACCCGCCAGTGACATTTGTCTGCAGCGCCCCTCCCTCCCCGCAGCAGGACTGAACCAGCAAACCTGAACAAGAGACCACCTCCGCCCGCCTGTGTCAGGGCGGAAATTAGGCACTGAAGAGACCTGCAAACAGAGGCCAAATACACAAAGGGAACAGCTTCAGAAGTGACAGGGGCAACAGATTAAAAGCCCTGTAGGTAACACCGACTACACCGGAAGGGGCCTGTAGATATCGAGAAGTGTAGCTGGAACGAGGAGCTATCTGAAACTGAACCGAACCCACACTGACCGCAACAGCTCCAAAGAAATTCCCAGATATATATTTACATTTTTTGTTTGTTTGTTTGTTTAATTAAAAAAATTTTTTTCTTTTTTTTTTAATTTTTATTTTTTCTTTTATTTTCTTTTAAAATTCCCTATTACTCCTCTATTACTCCTTAACTTCCATTTTCATATATTTTTACTATGTTTTTAATTTAAAAAATTTTTTTAATTTTTTTTCTCTTATTTTTTTTAAAATCCTCTATTAATCCTTAATTTTCATTTTTATTTCACTATAACCTTGCAAAAAAAAAGGCAGCCCTATTTTTAAACCAAACTTCATATATATTTCTTAAATTTTTTGTGTTTTTGTTTTAATATTGTATTTTTAAGAGTCTAACCTCTACTCTAGATTTTTAATCTTTGTTTTTCAGTATATGATATCAATTTTGGACATTTAAGAATCCAATATTCAGTACCCATTTTTACTCAGGAGTGTGATGATTACTCTCTCCCCCTTTTGACTCTCCTTTTTCTACCTGAGAACACCTCTATTTCCTCCATCCCCCTTCTCTTCCCAATCCAATTCTGTGAATCTTTGTGGGTGTCTGGGCTACGGAGAGCACTCTGGGAACAGACAACTGCGTAGATTTGTCTCTCTCCTCTTGAGTCCCCCTTTTTCTCCTCCTGCTCATCTCTATCTCCCTCCTCCCTCTCCTCTTCTTCATGTAACTCTGTGAACCTCTCTGGGTGTCCCTCACGGGGGAGAATCTTTTCACCACTAACCTAGAAGTTTTATTATCAGTGCTGCATAGTTGGAGAAGTCTTGAGGCTACTGGAAGAATACGACTGAAATCCAGAGGCAGGAGACTTAAGCCCAAAACCTGAGAACACCAGAAAACTCCTGACTACAGGGAAGGTTAAGTAGTAAGAGATCATCCAAAAGCCTCCATACCTACACTGAAACCAACCACCACCCAAGAGCCAATAAGTTCCAGAGTAAGACATACCACGCAAATTATCCAGCAACACAGGAAAATAGCCCTGAGCGTCAACATACAGGCTGCCCAAAGTCACACCAAACCCATATACCCATCTCAAAACTCACTACTGGACATTCCATTGCACTCAAGAGAGAAGAAATCCAGCTCCACCCACCAGAACACCGACACAAGCTTCTCTAACCAGCAAACCTCGACAAGCTACACACCCAGCGCCACCCACTGGGAGAAACCTCCACAATAAAAAGGAACCACAGACCTCCAGAATACAGAAAGGCCACTCCAGACACTGCAATCTAAACAAGATGAAAAGGCAGAGAAATACCCAACAGGTAAAGGAACATGAAAAATGCCCACCAAGTCAAACAAAAGAGGAGGAGATAGGGAATCTACCTGAAAAAGAATTTAGAATAATGATAATAAAAATGATCCAAAATCTTGAAAACAAAATGGACTTACAGATAGCCTGGACACAAAGACTGAGAAGATGCAAGAAATGTTTAATAAGGACCTAGAAGAAATAAAAAAAGAGTCAATTAAAAATGAATAATGCAATAAATGAGATCAAAAACACTCTGGAGGGAACCAAGAGTAGAATAACGGAGACAGAAGATAGGGTAAGTGAGGAAGAAGATAAAATGGTGGAAATAAATGAAGCAGAGAGGGAAAAAGAAAAAAGAATCAAAAGAAATGAGGACAACCTCAGGGACCTCTGGGACAATGTGAAATGCCCCAACATTCGAATCATAGGAGTCCCAGCAGAAGAAGACAAAAAGAAAGGCCATGAGAAAATACTCGAGGAGATAATAGCTGAAAACTTCCCTAAAATGGGGAAGGAAATAGTTACACAGGCCCAAGAAACCCAGAGAGTCCCAAACAGGATAAACCCAAGGCGAAACACCCCAAGACACATATTAATCAAATTAACAAAGATCAAACACAAAGAACAAACATTAAAAGCAGCAAGGGAGAAACAACACATAATACACAAAGGGATTCCCATAAGGATAACAGCTGATCTATCAATAGAAACTCTTGAGGCCAGAAGGGCATGGCAGGACATACTGAAAGTAATGAAAGAGAATAACCTACAACCTAGATTACTGTACCCAGCAAGGATCTCATTCAGATATGAAGGAGAATTCAAAAGCTTTACAGACAAGCAAAAGCTAAGAGAACTCAGCACCACCAAACCAGCTCTTCAACAAATGCTAAAGGATCTTCTCTATATAGGAAAGACAGAAAGGTTCTATAAACGTGAACGCCAAACAACAAAGTAAATGCCAACAGGACCATACCTATCAATAATTACCTTAAATGTAAATGGGTTGAATGCCCCAACCAAAAGACAAAGACTGGCTGAATGGAAAGAAAAACAAGACCTCTATATATGCTGTCTACAAGAGACCCACCTCAAAACAAGAGACACATACAGACTAAAAGTGAAGGGCTGGAAAAAAATATTTCACGCAAACGGAGAACAAAAGAAAGCAGGAGTCGCAATACTCATATCAGATAAAATAGACTTTAAAATGAAGGCTGTGAAAAGAGACAAAGAAGGACACTACATAATGATCAAAGGATCAATCCAAGAAGAAGATATAACAATTATAAATATATATGCACCCAACATAGGAGCACCGCAATATGTAAGGCAAACGCTAATGAGTATGAAATAGGAAATTAATAGTAACACAATAATAGTGGGAGACTTTAATACCCCACTCACAACTATGGATAGATCAACTAAACAGAAAATTAACAAGGAAACACAGACTTTAAATGACATAATTGACCAGCTAGACCTAATTGATATCTATAGGACATTTCACCCCAAAACAATCAACTTCACCTTTTTCTCAAGTGCACACGGAACTTTCTCCAGAATAGATCACATCCTGGGCCATAAATCTAGCCTTGGGAAATTCAAAAAAATTGAAATCATTCCAGTCATCTTTTCTGACCACAGAGCAGTAAGATTAGATCTGAATTACAGGAAAAAATTTATTAAAAATTCAAACATATGGAGGCTAAATAACATGCTTCTGAATAACCAATAAATCATAGAAAAATCAAAAAAGAAATCAAAATATGCATAGAAATGAATGAAAATGAAAACACAACAACCCAAAACCTATGGGACACTGTAAAAGCAGTGCTAAGGGGAAGGTTCATAGCATTACAGGCTTACTTCAAGAAACAAGAAAAAAGCCAAATAAATAACCTAACTCTACACCTAAAGCAATTAGAGAAGGAAGAAATGAAGTACCCCAGGGTTAGCAGAAGGAAAGAAATCTTAAAAATTAGCGCAGAAATAAACGCAAAAGAAACTAAAGAGACCATAGCAAAAATCAACAAAGCTAAAAGCTGGTTTTTTGAAAAAGTAAACAGAATTGACAAACCATTAGCAAGACTCATTAAGAAACGAAGAGAGAAGAACCAAATTAACAAAATTAGAAATGAAAATGGAGAGATCACAACAGACAACACTGAAATACAAAGAATCATCAGAGACTACTACCAGCAGCTCTATGCCAATAAAATGGACAACTTGGAAGAAATGGACAAATTCTTAGAAAAGTATAACTTTCCAAAACTGAACCAGAGAGAAATAGAAGATCTTAACAGACCCATCACAAGCAAGGAAATCAAAACTGTAATCAGAAATCTTCCAGCAAACAAAAGCCCAGGACCAGATGGCTTCACAGCTGAATTCTACCAAAAATTTAGAGAAAAGCTAACACCTATCTTCCTCAAACTCTTCCAGAAAATTGCAGAAGAAGGTAAGCTTCCAAACTCATTCTATGAGGCCACCATCACCCTAACTCCAAAACCAGACAAAGATGCCACAAAATAAGAAAACTACAGGCCAATATCACTGATGAACATAGATGCAAAAATCCGTAACAAAATTCTAGCAAGCAGAATCCAACAACATATTTAAAAAATCATACATCATGACCAAGTGGGCTTTATCCCAGGAATGCAAGGATTCTTTAATGTCCGCAAATCAATCAGTGTAATACACCACATTAAAAAATTGAAAGATAAAAAAATATGATTATCTCAATAGATGCAGAAAGAGCCTTTGACAAAATTCAACACCCATTTATGATTAAAACTCTCCAGAAAGCAGGAATAGAAGGAACATAACTCAACATAATAAAAGCTATATATGACAAACCCACAGCAAGCATCACCCTCAATGGTGAAAAATTGAAAGCATTTCCCCTAAATTCAGGAACAAGACAACGGTGCCCACTCTCACCACTACTATTCAACATAGTGTTGGAAGTTTTGGCCACAGCAATCAGAGCAGAAAAAGAAGTAAAAGGAATCCAGATAGGAAAAGAAGAAGTGAGACTCTCGCTGTTTGCAGATGACATGATCCTCTACATAGAAAACCCTAAAGACTCTTCCAGAAAATTACTAGAGCTAATCAATGAATATAGTAAAGTTGCAGGATATAAAATTAATACACAGAAATGCCTTGCATTCCTATACACTATCAATGAGAAAACAAAGAGAAATTAAGGAAACAATACCATGCACCATTGCAACAAAAAGAATAAAATACTTAGGAGTATATCTACCTAAAGAAACAAAAGACCTATACATAGAAAACTATAAAACACTGATGAAAGAAATAAAAGAGGACACAAATAGATGGAGAAACATACCATGTTCATGGATTGGAAGAATCAATATTGTGAAAATGGCTATACTACCCAAAGCAATCTATAGATTCAATGCAATCCCTATCAAGCTACCAACGGTATTCTTCACAGAACTAGAACAAATAATTTCACAATTTGTATGGAAATACAAAAAACCTCAAATAGCCAAAGCAATCTTGAGAAAGAAGAATGGAACTGGAGGAATCAACCTGCCTGACTTCAGACTCTACTACAAAGCCACAGTCATCAAGACAGTATGGTACTGGCACAAAGACAGAAATATAGATCAGTGGAACAGAATAGAAAGCCCAGAGATAAATCCACGTACCTATGGACATCTTATCTTCGACAAAGGAGGCAAGGATATACAATGGAAAAAAGACAACCTCTTTAACAAGTGGTGCTGGGAACACTGGTCAACCACTTGTAAAAGAATGAAACTAGAACACTTTCTAACACCATACACAAAAATAAACTCAAAATGGATTAAAGATCTAAATGTAAGACCAGAAACTATAAAACTCCAAGAGGAGAACATAGGCAAAACACTCTCTGACATGAATCACAGCAGGATCCTCTATGACACACCTCCCAGAATATTGGAAACAAAAGCAAAAAAAAAACAAATGGGACCTAATGAAACTTAAAAGCTTTTGCACTACAAAGGAAACTATAAACAAGGTGAAAAGACAGCCTTCAGAATGGGAGAAAATAATAGCAAATGAAGCAACAGACAAAGGATTAATCTCAAAAATATACAAGCAACTCCTGAAGCTCAATTCCAGAAAAATTCATGACCCAATCAAAAAATGGGCCCAAGAACTAAACAGACATTTCTCCAAAGAAGACATACAGATGGCTAACAAACACATGAAAAGATGCTCAACATCACTCATTATCAGAGAAATGCAAATCAAAACCACAATGAGGTACCATTACACACCAGTCAGGATGGCTGCTATCCAAAAGTCTACAAGCAATAAATGCCAGAGAGGGTGTGGAGAAAAGGGAACCCTCTTAAACTGTTGGTGGGAATGCAAACTAGTACAGCCACTATGGAGAACAGTGTGGAGATTCCTTAAAAAACTGGAAATAGGACTGCCATATGACCCAGCAATCCCACTTCTGGGCATACACACTGAGGAAACCAGATCTGAAAGAGACACGTGCACCCCAATGTTCATCGCAGCACTGTTTATAATAGCCAGGACATGGAAGCAACCTAGATGCCCATCAGCAGACGAATGGATAAGGAAGCTGTGGTACATATACACCATGGAATATTACTCAGCTGTTAAAAAGAATTCATTTGAATCAGTTCTAATGAGATGGATGAAACTGGAGCCCATTATACAGAGTGAAGTAAGCCAGTTAAGATAAAGACCAATACAGTATACTAACGCATATATATGGAATTTAGAAAGATGGTAACAATGATCCTATATGCAAAACAGAAAAAGAGACACAGATGTACAGAACAGACTTTTGGAGTCTGTGGGAGAAGGTGAGGGTAGGATGTTTCGAGAGAACAGCATTGAAACATGTATATTATCTATAGTGAAACAGATCACCAGCCCAGGTTGGATGCATGAGACAAGTGCTCGGGCCTGGTGCACTGGGAAGACCCAGAGGGATCGGGTGGAGAGGAAGGTGGGAGGGGGGGATTGGGATGGGGAATACATGTAAATCCATGGCTGATTCATGTCAATGTATGGCAAAAACCACTACAGTATTGTAAAGTAATTAGCCTCCAACTAATAAAAATAAATGGGAACAAAAAGAAAAAAATTTTAAAAAGAGTGGGGCGGGTGGAAATTTCAGGCTCTGGGGCGTGGCACAGCCTGGAAGGGGACTCTTCCTGTGAGGGGTCGTTGCCTTTGACGGGCCTGTTCTCCAAATCCTGCCCTGGACACAGGGCGGCTCTGCAGACTGGAGCCCCTACCAGTCAGAGGGCAGCTCCGAGCGTCTCTGGGCGGGTCACTCACACCTCGCAGGAATGCAGAGCATCGCCTGTACAGTGCTTGTGCTAAGATGACCCGAGGCTGACACGCAGGCACATGTGAGAACACACGGAGGACTTGGCTCTCAGCTAGACCCTGACACTCCTCAGGCTCTTAAAGGAGACTCACCTCATATACAAGCCAAAAAAAAAAGCTCTCACTGCCTTAACACCTGTCACTTCCTATGAAAACGGCCAAGCAATGTAATTTAAATATTTCAGGATTTTCATTCTGTGCATCACGTGTTTACTTGCTTTGGATGGTGGTGAAATTTATTTTTTTTTATTCCTTTAAGGGATGTGTGTGTGTGTGTGTGAGTGTGTACATATGCATCACAGAGGTATCCTAAGAAATGGTCTGGAGGGAGGCACCCTGAATGGCTAAACAGTGTGTGCGTGCTAAGCCAATTCAGTTGTATGTGACTCTTTGCAGCCCCAGGGACTGTAGCCCACCAGGCTCCTCTGTCCATGGGATGCTGCAGGCAAGAATACTGGAGTGGGCTGCCATTTCCTTCTCCAGGCGATCTTCCCCACCCAGGGATTGAACCTGGCAGGAAGGTTCTTTACCACTAGCACCACCTGGGAATCCCTGTTCAACAGTAAGTAATGGGGCCTCCCTGGGGGCTCAGCTGGTAAAGAATCCTCCTGCAATGCGGGAGACCTGGGTTCCATCCCTGGGTTGGGAAGATTCCCACGGCTACCCACTCCAATATTCCGGCCTGGAGAATCCCACAGACTATAAGGTGCGTGGTTTTAACAAGAAGTCAGACACGACTGAGCGACTGAACTGACCTGATAAGAACTGAAATTTATTTATGTATAAGAAAAAAAAGATGAAGACATTTTAGTCAACTCTACGACTCAATGGACATGAGTTTGAGCAAGCTCCGGGAGATGGTGATGCACAGGGAGGCCTGGAGTGCTGCAGTCCACAGGGTCGCAAAGGAGAGTGCTGCAGTCCACAGGGTCGCAAAGAGTCAGACACGACTGAGTGACTGAACTGAACTGAGATGCGTGTGTCCTACCTTGATTATGGACTGCTTGGAGAAGGAGACCTTTCTTTTGCGTCTCCCTGAGCACCCGCTCAGCAGCAGGTGCACATAACGATTAAGTAAAGGAAGGGGGAAGTTACAGAGACACCCTGAGAAAGTGAGTGCCTTCTTGCCAGGATGGTGGAAGGCATATTCACAAAGTGCGCTGGCGGGAGATGGTCATGCCAGCTGACGGCCATGGGGGACTAAAGGCGCAAGACAAATGAAGAACAAAACAGAAAAGCGAAAGGCAGACGGGTGGAAACAGACATGAGGCTCGGGTGCCTGGCCAAGGAGAAAGGGGCTTGGGTGGACTGGGCCCAGGGCGGCCCCCAGGGAAAATGCTGCCTGCTGGGTGGCTGCGTTGTAGTCTTTAGGGCGCTCCCGGAGAGGAGCGTGAGTGACTTCCGAGCCTGTCCTGGCGTGAGTAACTTCCAAGACCCGGCAAGGACCTGCCCAGGTCAGACCTGTCTCCACCTGGGACCTGTCCCCACGGGCAACACCCAGGCAACACTCCACGGTGGAGGTGGACCCATGCTCCTGAGGGGCCCGTATCACAGGGCAGTGTACACGGGCCAGCAGTCCTGGGCGGGGCCTTGTCCCAGTCTCCTCCAGAGGCCCTAGAGTCACGTCCTGGGCTTTTCCGTGGGAAATCCCCCCACACCCCCACCCCCAGGGAAAAAGAGCAGGAAGAGCAGAGAGCCATGGCAACAGGAGACCTTCTCGGGGACTTCACACCATTAAAAACCACCGACTTTATTTACTGGCTTTCCAAACCAACTTTCTCCTGCTTAAATGATGCCCAAACACATTCCCGTCATGTATCTCCAAGAACCTGTGACGGAAGCTATCTGCTCCACAAGACAGTGGAGGTGAACTTTCCTGGTGCTCCAGGGGTTACAAACCCACCTCCCAGTGCAGGGGTCATAGGTTCTAGCCCTGGCTAGGAAGAAAAGACCTCACAGGCTGTGAGACAGCTATGGCCTAGAGCTCGTGCTTATCAACAAGAGAAGCCACCGCAGTAAGAATCTCACGCATCAAAATCAGTAGCCTAGGCTCGCCTCCGCTAGACAAAGCCCATTCACAGCAACGAAGACCTAGCGTAGCCAAAACTAAAGAGGTAATTTTTAAAACTAAAAAACAATAATTAAAAAGAAAATACACCGGAGGTTACCAGCACCCTTCATGGGGAACACTGTTCTGACAGTTTCCTTACATTCGTGTCAAAATTTTTCCTATGTAAAACCAGATACATTTCAGTATTTCTTTTTGTCAAAAACTTTTGCCACAGTTAAGATGTCTATTCTCAGAAAATAATTAGACCCTTGGCTGACTTACATTCTATATTTCATCACTAAGGGATGTGGTAAATGCTTACAGGACATACTGAACGAAGTACTTCTGTCCTGATGGCAGGAAGGGATAGTTAGGAAGTTTAGGATGGACACGGACACACTGCTGTATTTAACATGGAGAACCAGCAAGGACCTGCTGTCCAGCACAGGGAATTCTGCTCAATACTCTGTAATAACCTTTCAGTCACCAGGGGGGAAAGATGGGGGAAGGGATAGTCAGGGAGTCTGGGATGGACATGGGCACACTGTTGTGTTTATCATGGAGAACCAGCAAGGACCTGCTGTCCAGCACAGGGAACACTGGTCAATGTCATGTAGCAGCCTGGATGGGAGGGGAGTTTGGGGGAGAATGGATACATGCACATGTATGGCTGAGTGCCTTCACTGTCCACGTGAAACTGTCATAATATTGTTAATCTTCTATACCTCAATATAAAATAAAAAGTTTAAAAAAAAAAGTACTTCCAAGCCCCAGCAAGGACCAGTTCGGGTCAGACTCATCTCCACCTTGGACCTGTCCCCATGGGCGACACACAGGCAACACTCCAAGGTGGAGGTGGACCTGCGCTCCCGAGGGGTCCATGTCACGGGGCAGTACACACGGCCCATTTTAAAGAAAATCTATGGCTGATTCATATCAATGTATGACAAAAAAATAAATTAAAAAAAAAAAAATAAAGAAAGAAAGGTGTCCACAGCTCATGAGAAGGTAATCAAGTCACCCGTGCCTGGCCTCCAAGCCGCACGGGCCAGCCCGACCCTCGGTGAGGCGGGACCCAGGCAGAGCCATGCCCACCTCACAATTAGGGGAGCCGGTCACCCTGGTGACGGGCCAGGCAGACCTCCCGCATCACTATGGTGGGGCCTGTTTCCCTGGCAACCTGCCCTCGCTTCCGCACTAAGGACCAGCTGGGCCACAGCGCTCACCTGAAGGCAGAGCTGCGGCATCAGAATGAAGGACGTCTGTGTTAGTCGCTCAGTCGTGTCCGACTCTGCGACCCCATGGACTGCAGCCCGCCTGTCTGTGGGGATTCTCCAGGCAAGGATGCTGGAGTGGGCTGCCATTTCATCCTCCAAAATGAAGGATACAGAATTCATAATAACACCCTCTCTACAGACAGGCTCCTTTCTCTCATGGGCTCAAGGTGCCTTGACCCAGCCGAAAATGCCCCACCAGTAAACACCTGCAGAAGGAAAAGAAACGGAAGTCAAGGGCCCCAACTCTACCTTCCTCAGCTGCATGACGAAATCAAAGCGGACAAAGAGGACAAGAGGGACACCTGGATCTGCAGAGAGGGCAGTGGGCACTTTTTCTGGCTATGGTCACCACTCCCCGGACTCCATGGTAGGGAGGTCAGCTCTGTGGTGGAACTCAGCTTTGGATCACGTGAAAGAGGTGATGGGGGGAAGGTGGCATAGATGGGAACTCGGGGGTGCAGCATGTCTTTCTGAGTAGAAACTAGAGCTCTGTCCTTCCTGTGTCTGTGACTGGCATGTGATACATGCAGAGACAAAGAAGAGTCTTCCGGGCAACTTCAGCAGGACTGAACTGTCTAGGAAGAACAAGTTCTTGCCTCATTTCTGTGCTGGAGCTGGTTTTGGGGCTCAGTTCTCTTCAGTGATTACAGGATTGGGTATCATTTAAATGATACCTGGTCACTGGGAAAGAGAAGAAGAGGATACTACATGGACTGGATCACCAAGCAGCCTTCATGATATAGACTTGTTGGCATTCCGGCCAGACTACCAGGCTAGCTGCATAAGACATCATTTTCTTGGAACTGTAGTAGAATATATCTCAAGTATGGGTTTCCCTGGTGGCTTCGCAGGGAAGAATCTGCCTGCTGAGCAGGAGACATGGATTGGACCCCGGGGTTGGGAAGATCCCCTGGAGAAGGAAATGGCAACCCACTTCAGGGTTCTTGCCTGGGAAGGCCCATTGACAGAGGAGCCTGGTTATAAGCTGTGGGTTATAAGCCATGGGGCTCTCCAAGAGTCAGATACAACTCAGCGCCTAAACCACTACCACCATGTCTCAGGCATATCTTAGAAAAAAACACCAAAATTCTGGAAGGAAAACCACTTGGAAAGGCTTGGGTAGAAAAAGAAGAGGATATTTGTGTGCCTAAACCATCAAGGGTGCTTTGTATGTTAATGAAAGAGACTCCATGTCAAATATGAATGATATAGACTTAGCTGGATTAGTGAGGGAAAAAAAAAACACAAAACCAGACTCATAAATACAACTAGAAATGAAAGCGAGTACATTAAAACCAATGGCACAAAAATAAAAGGGATTCAAAGAGAATAATGTGAAAACCTGTAAGCAAACACAGTGAATAGCCTGAAAGAAACAGATGAATTGCTAGAAATATACAAGCTATCGAGATCAAAGCAAAAACAAAGTCTGTTCAAACCTCTAAGTATTACGGAGATTAATTCAGTCATCAGAAGCCGTCCAACAAGGAAAACGGGACCAAATGGATTCTCCAGAGAACTCCACCAGACTGTAAAGAATTAGCACAAATAGTACTCAAACTCTTCCCCACAATTAAAAGAGGACGATACACTCCCAAACTCATCCTCTCAGGCCAGCATTACCAGGGCACCAAAGCCAAACAAAGAAACGACAGAAACTGAGGCAAACACACTCAACAAGATACTAGCAAACTTATTTGAATAGCATGTTAAGAGGATCCTTCTACACCGTGAAGAAGAGGGATTTATTCCTGGAGTCTTAAGGATGGTTCAACATACAAAAAAAAAATCAACGCGAGACGCCATATTAACAAAATGAAGAACAAAACCCAAAGGATCGTCTCAGCTGATGCAGAAAAAGCATTTGGAAAAAACTCAACACCCTTTCATGATATAAACACTCAGACTGGGAATAAAAGAAAAGGACCTCGACATAATAAAAGCCATATATGAAAATTCCATAGCTAACATCATACTCAGTGTTAAAAGGCTGAAAGCTTTCTCTGCGATCGTAAACAAGAAAACAATGCTTTCTCTTGTTGCGTTTATTTCACACAGCTCTGTAAGTCCTAGCCAGAGCAACGAGGCAAGGAAAAGAAACAAAAGACATCCACACCGGAAAGGAAGAAGTGAAGTCATCTGTTTGCACGTGAAATGGTCTTAAAGGTAGAAAACTCTAAAGATTCCACACATATACATAAGACTACTAGTGCTATTAATAAACTTCAGCAAAACTGCAGGTGATAAAAATCAGCATACAAAAGCCAGTCGCATTTCTACACACGAACAATGAAAAATCTGAAAAGAACATTTGAACAAATCCACTTACAACTATGTCAAAGAGAAATAAAAGAAGGTGAAAGACCTCTAATGCTGAAACTACAAAATACTGGTAGAATAAACGACAGAAGACATAAATTGGAAAGACATCCCATATCCATGGGCCAGAAGATCTAACTTTTATTGTGCCCATAGTACACAAAGTGGTCTACAGATTCAGAGGAATCCATACCAAAATCCCAACGGCACTTTTTGTTGAAATACAGAAATCAATGCCAACATTTATATGGACTCTCAGTGGAACCTGAATAGACATAAACTATCTTGGAAAAGAAGAACAAACTTGGAGAATCTCACACTTCCAGGTTTCAAAACACATTACAAAGGTACGGTAATTAAAACAGTCTGGTGCTGACATAAAGACAGACATATAGACCAATGGAATCGAATAGAGAGCCTGGAAATAACTCTTCACAGGTATAATGCCCAGGTGACCTTTCAACAAGGCGCCCAAGACTACTCAACAGAGAAAAGGAAAGTCTCTTCAAGAAAGTGTGTTTGGGAACATGGATATCCAAATGGAAAGAATAAAGCTGGACCCTTCTACCATATACAAAAGTTAATATAATATGGATTAAAGGCCTAAAGGTAAGAGCTAAAACTACAAAATTCCTAAAAGAAAACAGAAAGAAAGCATTACGACACAGGAATTTTTTTTTAACTCTTGGATATGATACTAAAAACACAAGCAAGAGCAGGAATAGTCAATGGGAGTACATCAAACTTAAAAAGTTCTGGATATCAAGGGACACACTCAACACAGTGAAGAAGCAACCTTTGAAACGGGAGGAAATACCTACAAACCACCTAGCTGATAAGTGGTATCTAGAATTTATTATATGAAGAATTCCTAGGACTCAACAAGAAAAAAAAAAAAACTATCAAAAAATGGGCAAAGGACTTGAATAAACATTTCTCCAAAGAAGACACACAAATGGCTAACAGCAGGAAACAACGCTCTATGTCATCAATTATTCAAGAAATTCAAAACCAAGAGATAATGGCTTCACACACATTAGGACGTTTACTATCAAAAAGAGAGAGAAACTAACCAGAGTTGGTGAGAATGTGGAGAAACTTGAACCCTGGTGGACTGCTGGAGGCAGAATAAAACGACACAGCCAATATACAAGACAGTCGGGGGGACCCTCAAAACACTAAAGAGAATCACCTTATCATTTGATAATTGCACTTCTGGGACTGTACCCCCCAAAAAATAAATAAAAGCAAGGTCTTAAAGAGGTATTTGTATACACATGTTCACAGCAGTGGTTTTCACAGTAGCCAAGAGGCAGAAGCAACCCAAGTATTCACTGACAGATGAAGAGATAAGCTAAGTGAGGCCCATCCATACAACAGAGTATGATTCTGTCTTCAAAGGCAGAGAATCCTGTCACATGCTACAACATGTGAAATCAAAGCACTGATGAACCTCGAGGTCAGTCACAAAAGGACAAATACTGTGTGAGACACCTGTGTGTGCGTGCTCACTCAGTGAGGTCTGACCCTGTGTGACCCCATGGGCTGTAGCCCGCCAGGCTCCTCTGTGCATGGGGTTCCCCAGGCAAGAATCCTGGAGTGGGTTTGCTGTTCCCTTCTCCAGGGGATCTTCCTGACCCACCGACTGAACCCGCGTCTCCTGCACTGGTAGGTGGGCTGTTTAACACTAGTGCCATGTGAGATACCGAGAGTAGTTCAAATTCACAGAGACAGAAAGCAGAAGGGTAGGTCCCCGGAGCCGGAGAGAGAGACAGAGGAAGGGATGGAAGTTAGGGTTTACTGGGGACACAGTTCCAGCTCCTCGAGGTACAAGGTGGAGAGAGATGGATGCTGTTGCTGGTAAACTTTTAGCTAAGTGCTTCCTGTGACACTGATTAATAGCCGTGCTTCCATCATTAACGCTTGTTAGCATTCCAACGTGTGCAAACGGCCCAGAAAGGCAGCTGGTGAAGGGAGTGTGTATCATGGTGTTTGTGCTCATATGCTGAGGTACGTGTGTGTGCGTGTGTGTATCTCTGTGACATACATGTGTATATGTGTGACATACATGTGACGTGTTTGTGTGTGACAAATATTTGCGTGTGTGTAACATGTGTGTGGCATTCATGTGTATGTATGTGTAATGTACAGGGGTGGGTGTGTGTGTGTGTGTGTGTGTGTGTGTGTGTGTGTGTGTGTGTGATCCAAGAACAGCCCACACGGTTTCTTTATAACACCACGCAGCAGTAATAGCAGGGCCCTTTCCAGGAAATTCACTCGTTCCAGGGGATATTCAATCTGCCCCTCTGGATATATGTATAAACGTAGATAATTACACATGTTTCAAAAATGACTATGACTCATGTTAACACCATTTTGAATCCAAAATTACTGCTGTGACTATAAACTTTTTTCTCCCTGAGCACCAGGGATTCTAAAGACTGAGGAATTCACCTTTCTTCCTAGAAGAATCTTAAAATAACACTCCATTTTTATGCCATTTTTGTCCCTGTAACCTAGAACATTCTTGACCTTCTCACTTATAGTAAGAAATAGCAGGCAGTTCTGTTGTTCCATCTTCAGCTAACAAGCCCCAGGGGAGAAAAGTCATCTTTCCTCTCAAAGGAAAACAAGTAAAGGCCACACAAACAGACATGTTAGAACTGAATTACACCTTTAACTCTTAAAATAAGTTTTTTTTTTTAAACTTATTTAGGGAGATTTAGCTGCTTGCCTATCATCGACATGCTCAAGTTTGCATAGCTGGTGAAACATGAATTCGCTATCTGATTGTGAAAAGCAAAGTCCACCTATTTGAAACTGGGAAGCAATTCTCTCAGGAATGTGATCTCTAGGTCACACTGAGACAAACAAAATGCAAATGTTTTCAGACCTCAGGAAAGCGAGAGAAGAATGTATGTTAAGAAAGCTTAAAAATGACAAGCACATGATGCTGTTACTGCTTAGTCACTGAGTCACATCCAGCTCTTTTGTGAGCCCCTGAACTGTGGCCCGCCAGGCTCCTCTGTCTGTGGAATTTTCCAGGCAAGAACACTGGAGTGGGTGGCCAAGCCTCCTCCAGGGGATCTTCCCGGCCCGGAACTGAACCTAAGTTCGCTGCACCGACGGGCAGGTTCCCTTCCACTGGGCCACCCGCGAAAGCCCACAGCACGTGCCAGCATCCTCCAAAGTCGCTAACGAGTCCCTCGGAGCCTTACTGGGAAGGGGATCTTCCGAGAGGTTATCAGGGCAGAGGAGAACGATAGCGCGCCCGGCTGCAGGCTGAGAGCGGCCGCTCAGAGCCCCGAGCGCGCTCCGGAGACCTCACCTGGCATGAGCGCGGCTGTAGGGAAGACCTCCTTCAGCTTGGCCTGGCTCACCTCCACCAGCTCCTCCGCGGACATCGGGAGCTGCAGCGTGTCTCTGATCAGCTGGGCCGCCTCCAGCGCCTTCTTGCCCATCACCAGCGACTTCACGTCCCAGCTGTACTTCTTCCCATAGCGCCCACAGATGTCCTCAAAGACGACCGAGTAGAGCCGCTCGGTATCTGCGGAGACGAGGGGGCAGAGACACAGCGGCGTTGAGGGATGTGTTCACAGCGCGCAGAGCCCGCGTTCCGGGCAGACAGCTCTGGCGGGGTGGGGGGCGGGGCGGCCTGTGGATGTGCAGGGGACGCTGGTGGGATCGGAGGACCACACGGTGCCCTGGCGGCCTGCCCTCTGCTGCTCTGGAACCTTACAGGGTGGGAGGGAAAGGAAGGCTGTCTGGGCGCAGTTGCATCCAATACCGCGCTCCCACGGACCGCAGCCCGCCAGGCCCCTCTGTCTGTGGGATTCTCCAGGCAAGAATCCTGGAGTGGGGGTCTCCCTGGCGGCTCAGTGGTGAAAGAATACGCCTGCCAATGTGGGGGACATGGGTTCGAGCCCCGACTGGGGAAGATTCCCACCTGCCTCGGAGCCACTAAAGCCCTGACGGAGACTGGGCTGCAGAGCCCGGGAGCTGTAACTACGGAGCCCTGTGCCGTAACTACTGAAGCCTGCGTGCTCTGGAGCCTGTGCCCCGGAAAATAGAGCCCACACACCGCATCTACACAGTAGGCCCCGCTCTCCGCAACTAGAGAAAAGCCTACACAGTGAGGAAGAGCCGGTACAGACAAAAATAAATTATTTAGGAAAACAACAACCAAAAAAAGAATACTGGAGTGGGTTGCCATTTCCTCCTCCAGGGGACCCTCCAGACCCAGGGATCGAACCTTCGTCTCCCACACTGCAGGCGGATTCTTAACCGCTGACCCACCAGGGAAGCCCAGAAATGTCTGCGTCATGGTTCAAGTGTCTTTTCCGTTGACAGGCACGTTCCACTGAGCCTGACCACTACCGAGACTTGGCGTCCTGATGGAGCACCCCGAGTGTGCATGCTGCAGTCTGCGTGCAGGGCCTCCACCGCGAGGGACCGTCGGAGTGCTCTGCGCCCCCTGGAATCCCTCCCGGCGGGAGCGTGTGGACACACGTGCGGCTCTGAAGGACGCTCCCATGTGAGCACAGACTCCCGCCCGCAGCTCCCAGGAAGAAGGCACAAGTCCCGTGTTCTCCGTTTCCACCACCCACCACCAGCGATCGTGCAGCAGCAGGGTTTCCTTGCAAGGTAACTTGATTTCTACACTTTGTGTCAAAGGGCTCGGTCCCAGGAGACCACCCCCTCTCCCCCAGCCCTCATCAGCATCTCCAGGCAGCTGACCCGCCCTTCCTCACCTGCTATGCTCTGGTTGGTCCTCCCTGCCTGCAGCCCGCTTCCTAGAAAGGGGCCCTGGACACTTGGCCACATGGCGGCAGGACCTAGCCTTGGACAAGGAGCAGCAGCAGAGAAGGGCTTTGCTTTCTCCTCTGCTTTTGAAGGCGAAACCACATATTGCTGCATATCAAGTACAAACTCATCTTCAATGCTTTAACTATCTAGGTCCTCACTTTTCTACCATGGGCTGGATTTGGGGAGACGGTGAGGGATGGGGGGGGCACCGTAAGAGACACACAAGCAGATCCCTTGTAGCTCAGTCGGTAAAGAATCCACCTGCAATGCAGGAGACCTGGGTTCGATCTCTGGGTTGGGAAGATTCCCCTGGAGAAGGAAATGGCGACCCACTCAAGTATCTCTGCCTGGAAAATCTCAGGACAGAGGAGCCTGGTGGGTCGCAGTCCATGGGGTTGCAATGAGTCGGGCACAACTGAGCGACTATCACTGACACTTACCAAGCAGCTCTCAGCCCTCCATCCTGGTACACACCTGCCTGCCCTTGCTCAGGCATGACCCAGGGGTTGGGTGACAGATCCCTGCTGTGGTTTCCTTTCTGGGACAAAAGAAGGTGAGACTTAATTCTTCCTGGACTCCTTGGCGGAGGAAGCCAGTGTTTGCATCATAACCTGAGAGGCTCAGATTTCTTCCAGAGCCCCCCCTGCCTGTCCTCTCCCTGAAGAAGTCCCAGCAGAGAGGGCAGGGCTGGCCCATGCCTCAGGGGGACAATGAGGAGTCCGTATCAAATGCTTGCTCACATCCTGCTTCCCCCAGGACCGGGAGGGCTCTGCAGGCGTGGAGAGGCAGGGCCTGGCAGGCAGCCTGTGTATACTCTACTTTCTTCCTGTGAACACTTTTCTTCCAGCAGCTGGGAGAGAGAGACTGACGAGACATTGCAGGCACCGAGCGACTGAGGAACGATCGCTGGGTCTGGAAAGCACGCAGAGTGCCAAGAAAAACAGCAGAGGTTGGGCGCGGAGCACCGCTCGGGACTTGCCATGAGCCAAGCACAGGAGGAAGAAGAAATGAGCATGAGAAAAGACAAATTCCAAAGACGGAAAAGAGCTATATTCTTTTAAAACGCGTGACACGGTGTTTCTTTAAAGCTGGTGCTTTTCACTTAAAAGGACCAGAACAGTGGGATTATGAATCTGTAGAAGACTGTGCAGTCACTTAACGCTTCTTCACAATTTAGATGAAAACCTTCGGTGAGATAAGCAAGGATCTCAACACATTGCTAAAACGCCTCAGATCTGGCAAAGAGTACACCAGTGGATGACAGCGTACAATCAATGAAAGGGGAAAGTTCTTCAAAGGGGAAAGTTCTCCCAGAAGCTAAAATAAAAGGAAGCACTGGGCTTCCCTGGTGGTGGTGGTGTTCAGTTGCTCAGTCGTGTCTGACTCTTTGCGACCCCATGAACCGCAGCACACCAGGCCTCCCTGTCCATCACCAACTCCCGGAGTTTACCCAAACTCATGTCCATCGAGTCCGTGATGCCATCCAACCATCAACCGTCGTCCCCTTCTCTTCCTGCCTCCAATCTTTCCCAGCATCAGGGACTTCTCCAATGAAGTCAGTCTTTTTCCTGGTGGCTCAGCGGTAGAGTCCCCCTGCCAACGCCAGAGAAACGGGTTGGATCCCTGGTCTGAGAGGATCCCGTATGCCGTGGAACGACTCAGCCTGTGCGCTACAACTCCTGAGCCTCTGCTCTGGGGCCCGTGAGCCTTGAGTACTGAACCCACGTGCGCCCCCACTACGGAAGCCCAAGGTCCCAGAGCCCGCGCTCGGCAACAGAGACAGGAGAAACCTGAGCACCACAACTAGAGAGCAGCCCGTGTTCACCATGACTACAGAAGAGCCCACGGAGCAAGGAAGACCCAGCACGGCCAGCACTAAATAAGATCATTAAAAAATAAAAGTGAAAAAATAACTCAAGGGAAGCAGCGTGCAGTAGCTGCGCCCCACTGTCCCATGCACACACGGCCTCCGAAGCCCCGAGCTCTGCACCTGGCTCCTGGGTTATCTTTCACGGGACGCTCACGCGTGGTTTGCAACGAGCCACAGCCACACAGGGCGCTCCCCTCCCCCAGTGTGCCAGAAAACCCCACATGTACTCTCGCGAGCTGCAGGCTGGGCCCCCAGCTGGTGGGGTGTGCACGCACTGACCTTCAGGGGCATGGAGCTGTTACCACAAAAGGCCTCAGCACGCCTGGAGCTGCTCTCCACTTGGTCTGGGGCTGAGGTTCCATCACTGCACGGTACTGAGTCCAGCTCTGATCACAGAGGACGTATTTACACGTATTTATCCCGGCCTCTGAGAACGGTATCAGTTTGTGTTTTATCCTATGAAGACGGGAAGGAGGGAGGGTAGTTCTCCACTTATAATTCAGTTGGACGACCGGGACTTGCGTTGTTTTATAGCAAAACACCTCAAGCAGACGCTCAGTTACCAGCGTGCAGGGTAAGACCTGCTTTCTCTGCACACCCCATCTTCCTCTCCGAACCACGCCTGGAGGAAGCAGGTATGTCCTCGGCCTCCGTCCCCGACCTGTGTTTTCTGCCAGGGGGATGGGGGCCACAGGGAGCAGCCTCTGCCCGCAGGCCAGGGTGCTCCCGAGGACTCAGGTGGGGGCCGGCAGTCTGGGTTGGAGGCCCTGCTCTGCGGCTGACCAGCGGCGGGGAGCTGGGGACCTGTGTTCAGGGCCCAGCTGGGCCTCGGCTAACCTATGTGTACGCTGGGGGTGCAAGAACAAGGATACGCCTACTGGGTGTCTGTGTCACCTGAGCGGGGAATCTGTGCAGAGCCCTGAGCAAAGTGCCGGGCCCAGCCTCACCGGCTGGAGCCCCTAGGGGGTGAAGCATCACCTCTGCAGAGGGACGTTAGGGATCCTCTGGGAGTCAAGAGGAAGGCAGTTAGGGATCTGCTGTGAGTTAACAGGAAGGCAACAGCAAGGAGATCCAACCAGTCCATCCTAAAGGAAATCAGTCCTGAATATTCATTGAAGGACTGATGCTGAAGCTCCAATACTTTGACCACCTGATTCGAAGAAATGACTCTTTGGAAAAGACCCTGATGCTGGGAAAGACTGAAGGTGGGAGAAGGGGACGACAGAGGATGAGATGGTTGGATGGCATCACCGACTTAATGGACATGAGTTTGAGCAAATTCCAGGAGTTGGAGATGGACAGGGAAGCCTGGTGTGCTGCAGTCCATGGGGTCACAAAGAGTCAGACCCGACTGAGCGACTGAACTGAACTGTGAGTTAAGAGGAAGGCAGCTAGGGGTCCTCTGTGAGTTAAAAGAAGGTGGTTAGGGGTCACCTGTGAGTTAAGAGGAAGGCAGTTAGGGATCATCTGTGAGTCAAGAGGAAGGTTGTTAGGGATCACCTGGGAGTTAACAGGAGGGAGGTTAGGGATCATCTATGAATTAACAGGAAGGCAGTTAGGGAACATCTATGAATTAAGAAGGCAGTTAGGGATCATCTGGGAGTTAACAGAAGGGAGGCTAGGGATCATCTATGAATTAAGAGGAAGGCAGTTAGGGATCATCTATGAATTAAGAGGAAGGCAGTTAGGGATCATTTTTGAATTAAGAGGAAGGCAGTTAGGGATCATCTATGAATCAAGAAGAAGGCAGTTAGGGATCATCTGTGAGTAAAGGGGAAGGCAGTTAGGGATCATCTATGAATTAAGAGGAAGGCAGTTAGGGATCATCTATGAATTAAGAGGAGGGCAGTTAGGGATCATCTATGAATTAAGAGGAGGGCAGTTAGGGATCATCTATGAATTAAGAGGAGGGCAGTTAGGGATCATCTATGAATTAAGAAGAAGGCAGTTAGGGATCATCTGTGAGTTAAGAGGAAGGCAGCTAGGGATTCTCTGTGAGTTAACAGGAGAGCAGTTAGGGATCATCTGTGAGTTAACAGGAGGGTGGGTAGGGATCCTCTGTGAGTTAAGAGGAAGGAGGTTAGGGATCCTCTGTGTGTTAAGAGGCAGTTACGAGTTCTGCTTTCTCCCGTCCACCACAGCTCACACACAGGTCCTGCAATGGCAAGGGCCATATGATCTGAGAAGTTAGAGAGTTCCTTGTTCCAAATGTTCCACAAAAAAAAAAGGGGGGGGTACCCATTGGGAATCCATTCACAAAAGTATCTATCACATGTTCCCAGCACATCAGAGTAGCTCCACAAATATTTGTTAAGAAACAGGCACAGAATCCTGTGTGCCCAACCCCGTGATCCCTGTCTCCTTGCAGCGACCTGACCTCCACAAGCCAACCCTCGCGTGTTCCCAGCCGGTGGCAGGACCCCCACTCCCTAGCTAGCTCCATTCACCTCTCCCCGCCAAGTAATAAATACACAGAGGTGTATCAGGTACCTGTTCCGTGAGACGCACTGAAACAGCATAAATGAGACACAAACATTCTTGCGAGGTTAAATATGTAACTCAGAGATTGCAGTCAAATGGTTTAACATACTCAATGAAGTAAGAAGTAGATGTGTTTCTGGAATTCTCTTGCTTTCTCTATGACCCAACAGATGTTGGCGATTTGATCTCTGGTTACTCTGCCTTTTCTAAATCCCGCTTCTACATCCGGATGGCATCGCGGACTCAACGGACATGAGTCTGAGCAAAGTCCGGGAGATGATTTAGGACACGGAAGCCTGGCATGCTGCAGTCCACGGGCCGCAGAGAGTTGGACACGACTGAGCAACTTACTAAACAATGGTGACTGCGACTGAAAAGCTCACTGACTTTGTTGACCAAAACCACAAAGGGAAGAGTCAGCTGGGAAGGTAGAGCAGGCTTTGCAGAACGCGCGACTGAAAAGGCAGTATGTGCATCAGGGTATTTTTCTCCACTGAGACCCAGGGATACGTAGCCCTGTGCTGACCCCAAGGCCCTGGGAGTTGAGGAAGTCCTCTCAGACCTTGGAATGGTGGCAGATGGCGCAGTAGACGCCACAGAGAGAGGGGCTGGGCGTTCTGGGGCGCAGAGAGAGAAAACAGGATGGGGAGGTCACAGAGGCTGCCTCCACCAGACAGCGCTCGTGGCCACGCCTGGGGACACTCTGGTGTTCCCTCTCGGGGCCGCCGGCACTGCGTGTTGTCTGCACACACGGAAGAGACGGGAGAAGCCTGTCTAGTCTGTGCGGTTTAACCTCTACCGACGCACTTGCCTGCAAGAGCCAGCAACTTCCTTGTGTTTAGGAATGGAAGAGACTGAAATGAGTAGTTAACAAGCGTGAAATGACGAGGCCCGGTAATATTTGCTTCAAATTAGGAGCTTGCTTGCTCTCGGAGGCTTTGAGGACAAGCATTTAAGGGTTTGATGGACTGTTTCTTGTGGCTGAAAGCTAGCCAGTTTCCAACTGCGAAGGAGTAACAATAAACGCAACTCTTTTAAATGACGATTGGTAATGATTTAACCGAGTGATCTTTTCTCAGGAGAAACTGTTGATTAGCATTTTTTGATGCTAATCTTTTGATTAGCATTAGTATGGTCAGTGGCACTCTCAACTACTTCCTTTAACAGGTGTGGGTATGAGTCAAGAATTATTTTCTCTTTTTCTCATAATACATAATAAAGTTTAAGAAAGTCCATCAGCACATCATTTCGTGAGGGGCCACAGCGGGTCTGAGGACAGCGGCTAGGCAAGAGAGGGGAGGACTCGGGAATGTTGCCATCCTTAGACTTGCGGCATATGAAAAAGACTGGGCCCCCATGGCGGGCTCAGGTGTGGGTTCCGACCACCAACTTACACACCAAAGTATATTCAGAAGGTACAGTGTAAGAATACATTCAGAGTACGTGACCCCCCCCCAACCATGCAGCCCACAAAAAACAGCAATAGCGAATCAACCGACAGTCAATGATTTCTCCAGAAAGGCTTCTCAGAAGGTCAAACTGAAACTACTACTAGAGTCAACTCATGGTTTTTGTATCTATTCCTCTGCTCAGTTCAGTTCAGTTCAGTTCAGTCGCTCAGTCGTGTCCGACTCTTCACGACCCCATGGACTGCAGCACGCCAGGCCTCCCTGTCCATCACCAACTCCCGGAGTTTACTCAAACTCACGTCCATTAGGTCAGTGAAGCTCAGTCAACAGTATTTTCTATACTTGAATAGAACTTATCAGACCAAAGTTTTAACTTGATGGTGGCATTCAACCCAAGAATCATAGCAAATTTTTACTGTATCTTTTGTTTTGGAAAAGATCAGCAGGCAAGATTTGCAAACAGTTAAGTATGCAGTGTGTTTTACACTCTTGATTCATTAGCCAATCACCAATTCAACAATTTCCTTGGCAATGTTTCTAAATTATGCAAAGTTACTTTAAAATGAGCTGATAGATGGTGATGTGATAACACTTTTTTTTTTTTTCCAATCCTTAAAGTGATGACTTATAATCAGGGTGATTTTTGCCCTTGGGGGACTTAAAAGACAAGATAAATTTGTTGTTTGTTTGTGGATCATTTTTTCAATCTGATTTAAACGACAACTGCATAAATTTATAATTACAAATCTGTGTCGATGGGCACATAACATATATAAAGATACAATATACATCATGTGTAAAGACGTCATCTTTAGGACAATAACACCACAAAGAAGGGTAGGAAAGGAGATACATAGGAGCCAAGTTTTCATATACTATTTAAATTACACTGGTATTAATGCACACTAGATGGTATAAGTTGGTAACTGTAATACACAGAGCAACCACTAAGGAAATAACTAAAAAATAAAAAAGGTCAGAGAAATAAACAGCTAAAATGTACACAAGAAAATACCTATTTACCATAATAGAAGACGGTGATGGAGGAAAGGGGAAGGAAAGGAAAAGACATAGATCTGTTTCTTTTTTGGATTCCACAGATACATGGAAACATACAGGATGTGTCCTTCTTTGATTTACCTTCTACATCCACCAGTGTTGTTGCAAACGGCCAGATTTCAAACTAATATGAAGCAGAAACAGACACACAGTTCAGAGAACTACACACTACTTCTACCACAGGGGAGAGGGGTGGGGGAGACACAAGGTGGATGAAGGGGACTGAGAGGTGTTCACTACTAGTGGTAAAATAAATAAGCTACAAGAAGGTAAAGTGCAGCACAGGAAATACAATATTTTATAACTTTACAGAGTGCAATCTATACAATTATCAGATCACTATGCTGTACATCTGAAACAATACTGCCAGTGAACTAACACTGCAATAAAAAAATAAATGTGGACGAAGGAAAGTCTTCTCTACAGCAGAATGCGAGTTAATAAACACAGATTGATGCCTTGTGACAAAAAAAAAGAGAAAACAAATAAGATAACCATATATGTAAATCTTTTATCAATAGTGGCATTATATGTAAAAGGTTAAATGTAAACATCTATTTCTGCTGTATTGACTATGCCAAAGCCTTTGATTGTCTGGATCACAAGAAACTGTGGAAAATTCTGAAAGAGATGGGCATACCAGACCACCTGACCAACCTCTTGAGAAACCTGTACGCAGGTCAGGAAGCAACAGTTAGAACCGGACATGGAACAACAGACTAGTTCCAAATAGGAAAAGGAGTACATCAAGGCTGTATATTGTCACCCTGCTTATTTAACTTAGATGCAGAGTACATCATGACAAACGCTGGGCTAGAGGAAGCACAAGCTAGAATCAAGTTTGCCGGGAGAAATATCAATAACCTCAGACATGCAGATGACACCACCTTTATGGCAGAAAGTGAAGAAGAACTAAAGAGCCTCTTGATGAAAGTGAAAGAGGAGAGTGAAAAAGTTGGCTTAAAGCTCAACATTCAGAAAACTAACATCATGGCATCCAGTCCCATCACTTCATGGCAGATAGATGGGCAAACAGTGGAAACAGTGGCTGACTTTATGTTTCTGGGCTCCAAAATCACTGCAGATGGTGATTGCTGCAATGAAATTAAAAGATGCTTACTCCTTGGAAGGAAAGTTATGACCAACCTAGACAGCATATTAAAAAGCAGAGACATTACTTTGCCAACAAAGGTCCGTCTAGTCAAGGCTATGGTTTTTCCAGTGGTCATGTATGGATGTGAGAGTTAGACTATAAAGAAAGCTGAGCGCCAAAGAATTGATGCTTTTGAAATGTGGTGTTGGAGTAGACTGTTCAGAGTCCCTTGGACTGCAAGGAGATCCAACCAGTCCATCCTAAAGGACATCAGTCCTGGGTGTTCACTGGAAGGACTGATGTTGAAGGTGAAACTCCAATACATTGGATACCTGATGCGAAGAGCTGACTCATTGGAAAAGACCCTGATGCTGGGAAAGATTGAGGGCAGGAGGAGAAGGGGACAACAGAGGATGAGATGGTTGGATGGCATCATCGACTCGATGGACACGGGTTTGGGTGGACTCCAGGAGTTGGTGATGGACAGGGAGGCCTGGTGTGCTGCGGTTCATGGGGTCGCAAAGAGTCGGACACAACTGAGCGACTGAACTGAACTGAAAAAGTAAAGACTGGCAGAATGGATTAAAAATGAAAAACCACATGATCTAATTATATACTGTCTACAAGACACACTTCACCATGTGCCAAAGGTTGAAAAGTGCGAAAAGGTTGAAAGCAACAGGATGAAGATATTAAATGCACACGGTGACCAAAGAAAGCCACGCTGGCCACGTCCAACAAAGCAGACTTAAGACAAATGTTTCTACTATAAACAAACAAAAGCTCGACAGAAGCATTTTATAAGGACCCAGGGCTAATTTAACGAAGAAGATGCAACAACTATAATCATGTAAGAAAGTTACAACAAAGTCACAAACACCTAAAACAAAAACTGACCAAACTGAGGGAAGAAATCCATGTCAACCCCAGTAGCTGGGAACTTTTAATGACACATTGTCAACGATGGACAGAACAGCTGGACTGAAAATTCACAAGGAACACAAGACTGGATTTAAAACTCCATAGGTAAAACTCTAGTTAAATACTATAGGTAACTACTGCTGCATACAACTGAACTACTTAAATACCATGAACCAACTGAATTTTATGACACTATGGAAATGCTCCACCCAAACATGACAAAAAAAATTCATTCTTCTCACATTCAGAAAGGAGCATTCACCAGAAAAGACGATAAGCTAGGCCACTAAACAAGGCTCAATAAATTCACAGAGGATCAAAATCATGCCGAGTATCTCCCTGATCAACAGAATGAGAAATCTCACTCACAGAAGCAGAGCCTGGGAAATTCACAACTTTGGGGAAGTTAAACAAATACACACCTAAATGGTGAGTGGTGAAAAGGTAAAATTACAAGGGAATTATAAGATGGGTTGGGAGGAAGGAGAATACAAAGGCAACACACCAAAAGGTATGGGGTATAATAAAAGCAGTGCTTAGAGGGAAGTGGATGGCTGTAAATGTCTGTAATAGAAAAAAAAGGATGGTTAGAGGTGAAGCACTGAAGGATCTGAAGATAAGGAAGGAATGTGGGATACGACAAGACTCTGCCCTGGAGCCCACAGAGGGAACCAGCCCTCAACTTCAGCCCAGGAACACTGCTCTTGGACTTCTGACCCCCACAACCATGAGAAAGGGCATCTGGGTTGTTTTTCAAACCAGGGAGTTTGTGGCATTTTGTTACAGCAGATCCAGGCAACTAACACACACCCTAAAATCCACTAATCCATCCACCCACCTACTCTTCCACCCATCCATCCATCCACCCATGCACCCACTAATCCATTCAGCCATTCAACCACACACACATCAATGCATCAATACATCCATCCATCCACCCACCCACCCACTTATCCACCCATCTACCCACTAATCCATCCATCCACCCACTTGTCCACCCATCCACCCACTGATCCATTCAGCCACCCATCCATGGACACCTGGGTGGTTTCAACTTCCTGTTATGAACTGTAATACTGGGAAAGACACCCCTGTTTTCAGGGGAAACCTCTACCACTCGCCAGGTCACTGATGTCTCCTGGGGGACCACAGCCCTGAGTCACTCGCCTCCACCCTCCGTTTCTTCCTAGGCAACCTCACCTTCCTCACTGCCCTCACCTGGAGGAGTCTGATGAGCACCAGAAGAAGTGACATGCGAAGAGCACTGAACACCATTCTGGAAACTCACAAGGGGGTTGGTTTTTCTCTGGAAACATCACAGTCTTTGCAGACGTGATGAAGTGAAGGGTCTGAGATGAGGTCCTCCTGGCTGAGGGTAGCCCTAAATCCAATGCCAGGGTCCTTATAAGAGACAGATGAGCAGAAACACAGCAAGAGCCACAACTGAGCCGGCACTCTAGAACTGGGGACCCACCACTACTGGGTCTGTAGTCGTGAACTACTGAAGGCTGCCTGTCCTAGAGCCCATATGCTCTGTGATAAGAGGAGCCACCGCAATGAGAAGCCCGCACACCGCAACTAGGGAGTAGCCCCCGCTCGCTGCAAGTGGAGAAAGTCTGTACACGACACAAAGATCCGGCAGAGCCAAAAACAAAAGAAGAACGTGGAGGCTGCCACGGAAGTGGGTCTGAAAAAGCAAAAGTTGCAGAAGAACAGGAGTTCTTTCAGGTGTTGCCCTGAAATTCATGTGTTGAGATGGGTCTATCCATCAACCCCTGCTAGCTCAGGAGTCATTTGAAACACTTCACCCTGAAACCCAGAGACACACAGTTTTTTAGAGCCCTCCTTTCCCACCCAGATGAACAGCTTCCACTTCTTTGCAAGACCTTCCTTCAGCGGCTGCTCCTGTTACCCCTACATTTTTATCCTTCCTGTGGGTACAGTGGATTGAATTCCCCACGGACTGTATCACCCGTGGTGTATGCATTGGTATGGAGGCAGCGCCAAAAGCACTTTTAATTTAGAACAATGCAAAGCACTGTGGAATCCAGGAAGAGCACTGAAATGGAAAGAGGTTAAAAAAAGGAGGCAATTCTTCTCCTTTGAAAGCACACAAGCCATTGTGTCACCGGCGTTATTTCTTTAGCTGTTATGTGCGCTTCCGTTGACTTACGTGTGGCTGGGGTGGAGAACTGTCAGACAGCTCAACTGGGAAGCGATGACAGGAGTAAGGCTGGAGGAAATCATACGGCAGTAATCCTGGTGTCTCAGCTACTGACTGCACGGCGCTGGGCGTCCACGGGGTACCTCCCTGGCCGCAGTCTGCCTGGGAGATCTGTCAGACGCCGGGGCAGCTCCCTCGACCCCTTCCCGCACCAAACACCTTACATTTCCAGGGGGACTCGCTTGCTGCGGCTGCCATGACAACGCGTCGCAGGCTGGGGGGCTTCAACAGGAAGTTACTTTCCCGCAGCCCTGGAGGCTGGAAACCGGAGATCCAGGTGTGGAGAGCACTGGTTGCCCCTGAGGCCTCTCTCCTGGGTGTAGAGACAGCCATCTCCTCCCTGTGTCAGCCCACATTTGTCCCTCTGTGTGTCTCTGTGCTGGTCTTTTCTTACAAGGACCAGTCCTAAGGGGTCAAAGTTGTGTGTGTGAGTCGCTCAGTCGTGTCTGACTCCTGCAACCCCAGGGACTGTAGCCCGCCAGGCTCCTCCGGCCATGGGATTCTCCAGGCAAGAACACTGGAGAGGGCTGCCAGTCCCTTCTCCACCTAAGGGGTCAGGATCCAGCCTAATGTCCTTATTTTACCTACCTACCTTGGAAAGACCTGGACTCCAAGTATAGCCCCATTCTGAGGCCCTGGGGGTCAGGGATTCAAAATACGAATTTTGGTGGCACGCACTGCAGCCCACAACTCTGAGTTACTGATCTTCATCTACGCAGCATTTCTGTCAAAGGCAAGGTGTGTGTGTGTATGAGGCGTGCGTGCTAAGCCACCTCACTCATGTCTGACTCTTTGCGACCCCGTGGACTGTGGCCCGCCAGGCTCCTCTGTCCATGGCATTCTCTAGGCAAGAATACTGCAGAGGGTTGCCATGCCCTCCTCATCAAAGGCAAGGGCAACCGATGAAAAATATCTTTCTGTGTCTTGTTCTTTATATGAAGGGACTAGAGACGGACCCCAGGAAATAAGGGTCAATATTCTTTTCAAGAACATCTGCTCACATAATGAAAATTGGTTCCTACATCTCAGACTTCATTTACCTCTACCCCAGCATTTCTGCAAAGACAAAAAAGCAGTCAAGCGTCCCTTCCCTTTCCAAGCAGAGCGCAGCCTTTGTGACCACAGGAGGCAGAGATCGGTCAACACAGGTAGAAACTCACCAGTCCAGACCACAGGAGGCGGAGCTCACCAGTCCAAGTCCCCCCACCTCAGGGGCTCTGAGAGACAAGGAGACACAAGTGCCCACCCTGTTCTCAAACGTAAGTGCCTTTTGGTCTGGAGCTCCGAGGACCCAGAGGTGTCCTCTAGGGACAGGCAGAGGCTCCTCAGATGCACAATTAAGGCTCATTTTCTGACTCCCATGGGTATACAGCCTTACGCGGTGTTACTCCAAGTCAGACACAGGACATGAAAGAAATCCTTCAGCCATTCACATATCGTTTTCATGGCCCTGCCCCCGGGACCTGCACGGACCTGGGAAATCTACTGAACAAATGCAGAATTCTCGTCAGGTTCAAAGATTATGGGATTTATGTGGAAAACACTCATAAATGCCAAGAAATGCAAAAATCTAATCAGCTGGGTGGGAAAAGGGTTTCCAGGCAGGCACCTCTGAACTCCTGAAACACTGACAGACATGTAAATGTGGAGTAAGTTTTTTGCACATTATTTATCATTTTCTTCTGTGTACTCTAATGGAATGTGGCCTATTGGGGCAACAATGCTATAAATAAACTTTGAAATACACACTGAGATTACTAATTTTCACCTGCCATTTAAGACAATATTATCAGGGGACTTCCCTTGTTGTCCAGTGGCTAAGACTCTGTGCTCGCAAAGCAGGGGGCCCAGGTTTGATCCCTGGTTGGGGAACTAAGATCCCACGGGCTTCAATTAAAGACTCCACCACGTCACAACTAAGACGGTGCACAGTCAAATAATTTCCACAAAGATGACATTGTTGGAACTCTACTGGAAAAGTTAAGTGGACTTGATGCTCATCCGTTTTATAAATTTCATGTATTAGGTCTTAAAGTGATCGCTGGCTATTCAGAAAGGATGTGTGTGTTAATTCAGAAAAGGGAAGTACTGAACCGGGAAATAAAACACACTAGCTTTAAAAACAGAGCTTCACAAGCAGAAAGGTGTGTTAAGTGGATTAAAAAATCTGTAATCAGAGTCAAACACTATCGCGGCCTCTTAACAGTGATGGTTAATATCTAACCATCTAACCAGTGATGGTTAATATCAGAGCTATCAACAGAACAAGCACAAATTAAGTATTTGGGACTTCCTGAGGAGTATGGAGGTAAAGAATCTGCCAGCCAATACAGGGGACAGGGTTCGATCCCTGGTCTGGGTAGACCCCACATGCTGAAGGCAAATGACCCAGTCCACTGCAACTACTGAAGCCCGCTCACCTAGAGTCTCTGCTCCACAACGAGAGAAGCCTCTGTGAGAAGAAGCCCTCTGACCGCAACTAGAGAAAAGCCCACACGGCAGTGAAGAACCACCAAAGCAAATATGACAGAGCAAGAAAAATTTTTCAGGAAGACCTTAGATAAATGGAGGGTCACAAGCATCAGGGTGTTTATGCTGATGAAAAAAACGTGTAAGCGGAGTCAAATATCATCAATAGCCTCTTAATAGTGATGGTTAATATCTACCAGATTTCTCAACAGAATAAGCAAAACTGTTTAAGGGGCAAGTATGATTTTGAAACTTTAAGAGTTGATAGTTTTTTTTTAATTGAAATATACATAACTGCTTTACAGTACTGTGTTAGTTTCTGCCTACAACAATGTAAATCAGCCGTATGCAAACATATATCCCGTCTCTCTAGAGCCTCCCAGCCAACCCCATGGACTATAGTCCATGAATTCTTCAGGCCAGAATCCTGGACTGGGTAGCTGTTCCCTTCTCCAGGGGATCTTCCCAGCCCAGGAATCAAACCCAGGTCTCCTGCATTGCAGGCTGAGCCACCAGGGAACATTAAAACCCAGTGTCCAGGAGCCCAGGAGCCAACTCGGCACACAGGAAGCCTCCTCAGTAACATGACGCCTCCGTGACACGGTGTGTGTGTGTGTGTGTGTGTGTCTGTGTGTGTGTGTGTGTGTGTGTGTGTGTAAGAGCAGGGGGTAAGAAGGGGAACCTGTGTGTGTGTGTGTGTGTGTGTGTAAGAGCAGGGGGTAAGAAGGGGAACCTGTGGGCACTTGAGAGGCAGAGCTGCTGCCCAGGGCAGAGGAATGCACCCTGCCCTCCCAGGACGGAGCTCCCCGTGATCAGGAGGAGGCAGGCGGGCGGCGGTGGACACACGGCAGCCAGGCAGGTGCGGGGCGGGTTTGCTGAACAAGAGGCTGGGCATCTAGCTTCCGCCTGTGACACTCACACCTGGGGAAAACATGCTCAGGTTACTTGACAACTGGCCGCCTGGATTATTTGAGGCCCTTCCTGAACACGCCAGTGTGCACACCAAGGCAGGATGACGTGAGCAGAGGTCAGGAACGCGTCCGGTGAGACGGCAGGGCCCACGGGGATCCCCGAGGGCCTACCAAGAGTGTGTGTGCGTTGCCTCACTCTCCGGAACGGTTGCAACAGCCCCTAGGCAGGTCCCAGCCTCGCGGGCTCGCTCGCCCCCGACCAGGGCTCTGCCCTGCGTTGACACCCTGCACCTGCAGGGCCGGGTGGCAGGCAGGAGGTGAGGCCTACGTTCCTGGGTCTGGCACGAGGCGGACTGCGCCCCGGAAGCCCTTCCTGAGGCCTCTGGGCTCAGTGCACGGCGGCCACGGCTCTTCCCCACCCTCGGCGTGTGCACATTTGCACGTGGTGCCCCCTTCCTGACCGCCGCCCAGCTGGCCCCCACAGCCCCCGGCGGTGTGCTCAGACACTCGAGTCGCGTGTGACTCTCTGCGAGCCCGTGGACTGTCGCCCGTCAGGCTGCCCCATCCATGGGATTCTCCAGGCCGGAATACTGGAGTGGGTCGCCACGCCCTCCTCCAGGGGATCCGCCGGACCCAGGGATGGAACCCAGGTCTCCCACTTTACTCGCGGATTCCTTATCGGCTGAGCCACCAGGGAAGGCCTCCCACAGGCCTGCTCAGGACGAGTCCGGTGTCCCGAGAGGCAAGCTGAACTGCAACTGGCTTCCCGCCCCCGGCTCCCAGGGAAACTGAGTCAGCTGAGTGGTATGTCCTTCCCTGAACTGGCCTGGGCACCTGGCATCCGGTGGGCCTGCTCTGGAAGACCGTGAGGCTCAGCAAGCGAGGCGAGGCCCTGACCGTCTCTCCCCCAGACCGCCCTGGCTGTCATGGTGACCTTAAATGCCGTCTCAACAAAAAGCCCTGTCTCCAAGCAGCCTCCCCGACTGGGCGGGTTGGCTCCAGGCTGCCAGCTTCAGGCCACAGTTCCTCCTGGGTGGGGGGGTGGGGGGTGGAAGTGGCCCGAAATCACTCGGGGTCAGACTTTGCATGCTTTTATCAGGTCGCTCTCAGACTGGCTGAACCAGATGAGGGCTGAGCTACGGCTCGGGCTTCTGGGAGGAACACGCTTGTCCGCTGCACCTGGCAGACTCAGAGATGACTTACGTGTTTGTGTTATAAACACACACACACACACACACAGACACTCTCACAAAGCCAGGACACGGGAAGGCAAGTCAGATGCACCACGACAGGTAGAGTCAAAGGCTATTTTTATGGGCCCGGACGCCCTTCCTCACGTCAAGTGTTCAGGGACCCGCTTCTGTGCAGATCCCTCTGAGAAGGCAAAGCAGGGGCCCTTGGGGGGAAAACTCTTGCTGGGGTGGGTCCTCTGGGCAAAGCCTCCTTCATCCTCACACCGTCTCAGCCACGTGAGCACCGACACTCACCTGCCGCCACCAATGTGTCTGGGGGGACACACCTGCCCCGAGCACACGAGAGTCTAAATAGCTGCCTCTCTTCTCTCAGGCTGTGGAAGAGGCGGGGGGCGACGCCGGTCAGGCTCTGTCCCCAAGGTGAGGTCCCTGGAGCCGCGAAATGCTGGAAGATGGGCAGGAACAGCGTGCCTGGCTCCCTGCCAGGGGACCGGCTGAGGCGGGCAGGGTTCACGGGGAAGGCTCCCGGGAAACACTGTCACCCAAGGAGGGAGATGCAGGGCCTGAAGACACCAGCTTGGCCGTGCATCTTTGGCCAACAGGAAGGACATGATGTCAGGAAGAGAGAGCAGAGGATCAGAAGACAGGAAGGCCACAAATGGCTCATGGGGAGCGTAGCATGGCAGACTGGTCTGGCTTCGGCGTGAAACCTGGGTCTTGGGGGTGGCCTCTGGGTGGGGTGCCCGTGGGCACTGGGAAGTGTGGGCAGAGCTGAAAGGGAGGCGAGGGCACCCACAGGGTTGCAGACATGTAGAGCAGAAGGCTCCTCGAGGCCACACGTCTGTGAGATATCGCCAGGAAGGGGTCCACGGCCAAGGCCAGGCCCCTGAACACGGACAGAGGAGGACAGGCAGATGAGAAGTGCAGGACAGGGCTGGGCAGCAGCGGCCAGGAAGCCCCAAGTCCTGGAAAGACAGGGAAAGACGCCGGCCACACATTGACTCAATGGATGTGAGTCTGCGCACGCTCTGGGAGGCAGTGATGGACAGGGAGGCCTTGTGAGCTGCAGCCCGTGGGCTCGCAAAGAGTCAGTCACGACTGAGTGAGTGAACAGCACCAAGCCGGCCACTCTGAAGTCACTGTTCCCTGCATCCCAACTACGTTCCTGCGTTGGGGGCGGAAAGCTGGCAGGCAGGACGGAACAAGAGAGCAGGGAGATTGTGTTTCAGTGAGAATCTAGAGCACTGGGCTTCCCTGGTGGTTCCGTGGGAAAGAAGCCGCCTGCCAGTGCGGGAGATGTGGGTTCAATCCCTGGGCCGGGAAGATCCCCTGGAGAAGGCAATGGCAACCCACTGCAGGATTCTAGCCTGGAGAATCCCATGGACCAAGGACCCTGGTGGGCCACAGTCCATGAGGTGGCAAAGAGTTGGACACGACTGAGCGACTAAACAACAACAGAAGAATTAGACGCAGCAGGAGAAGGAGCCGGTGACCGTCAGAAGAAAAGGCAAACCTTCCCTCCCTTGAGGAAGGAAGGGCCAGGGCTGAGCCCATGTGGGGGCATCAGCTTGAACAGGAAGACCACTTCGCTCCTGGATGGGAAGGACACCGATGCCTGCAGAGTACTGCACAGTCACCCCGAGCCAGGGCACTGAGGAAGAGGCCGGTGTGAAAAGACCCCCTCCAGTTCAGGGCCTGACTCTCTCTCCAGCCCAACACCAGACACGATGTTATAAACGTCAAGACAGACACCCTGCACCGGTTACTCAGTATCACAGGTGCAGCTACACGAAGCTGTTAAGTTCACACGCATGCCATCTGCTCACCAAGGGAGGACATGCCTTTACCTGATCTCATAACAGACAGAAATGCTATGAAGAAGGGCTGTATCATATTCAGACAACTAAAGCTCTTTTGCAAAGTCGCATTAAACACTGCACAAGGGTTTCCCAGGTGGCCCAGGGGAAGAGAGGCCAGCGTGCAATGCAGGGCACATGGGTTTGATCCCTGGACCCGGAGGACTCCCACATGCCGTGTAACAGCTGAGCCTGCGAGCCACAACTACAGAGCCCACATGCCCCAGATCCCACAGTGTGCGACAGAGAAGCAATGTAAAGAGAAGCACGTGCACAACTAGACAACAGCCCCCGCCTGTCACAGCTAGAGAATATACCATGCTTGTTCACAGCTAGAGAACAGCCCCCGCCTGGCACAGCTAGAGAACAGCCCTCACAGCAATGAAGACCCAGCACAGCCAAAAATAAAATTAATTAATTTGAAAGACAACAACGGCAATTTAAAAAAAAAAAAAAACCAGTGCACTGAGGGCCGTGTTGTCGGCTAGCAGGCCGTCTTGGATCTGACTGTTCTTGTGTGGTGATGAGCCTCTGAAGGCCCAGGAGGGTCCCGCCCCATCTGAGACATGCCTGAGATGACAAAGGTGGGAGCAGGCTCTGCTGCTGGGAGAACGCCTGAGGACTCGGAACAGCACCAAGTCGGCAGGGAGAGCAGGTACCCGGGGTGAAGGGAGGAAGCAGGCTTCCTCCAGGTGACTGCTAACACGTTCAGCGAGCACAGGTGGTCCTGAGAGGGACCCTCATCGAGTGAGACAAAGACTAGGAGTCAGCTACGCGGTCTCTGAGCTGGATGTGCGCGTGCTCAGTCACTTCAGCTGTGTCGGACTCTTTGCACCCCATGGACTATAGTCTGCCAGCCTCCTCCGTCCTTGAGATTCTCCAGGCAAGAATACTTGACTTGCCATGCCCTCCTCTAGAGGATCTTCCCGACCCAGGGATCAAACCTGCATCCATTGTATCTCCTGCATTGGCAGGTGGGTTCTTTACCACTAGTGCCCCCTGGGAAGCCCAGGAAGCATGTCCTGTACCAGTGAGAGTTGCCTGGCAGTCGTTCTAAGTCGGCCCAAGGCCACCCACTGAGATGCTTGCTGAAACGACCCAGGAGGAGACAGCGGGCTTGGTTTTCTCTGGGTTCTCCAGGCAGCTCGATGGTTTCTCCAAAGACACCTCAAATTCGACTAGAACTCCCCCTCTGCAGAGCCAGTCACCTCCACATACCACTTGCAAAGCTGATGCATGGTCATCAAGCTGTCACTGCCAAACTCAAAACACATGGTGGCAAAGGACAGTATCTCAGCTGTACTTGAAGTCGGCCTTGATTATACATAGTTGTCAGGCAAAAAAACACACGCTGTCAATGTAACCAAAGGAAATGCTTTTAAGATAAATAAGGGAAATAACCGAGGCAGAGAAGAAACTGGAATGTACCAGGGACCAACTGAAATGGATTGTTTGCAGCCGGAAGAAAACGCCAAGTAACACCTTGCTGGCACAAAGCGTTTCTTCGATAACCAAGTGATCCCCTTTCCTTAAAGCAGGAGCAGAAAGGTTTCCAAGACAATGAAACCGTGGTGAACACGGACAGAGAACCCTGTGGACCTGTGAAAAGGCAGCCGCAGGGCCCTCACGCCCGGGACAGCACTGGCCCAGCACTGCCAGAACTGCTTTTAAATCCACGTCATTCTTGTCTCCAGCTCGAGCTCCAACCTGAGGTTTCCCTCCCCCGCGGGGAGTGAGAGATGAGACCAGCCCGGGCCTGCAGCGGCAGACGTCCGCGGAGAGACGTCCGCCCGGGGCTGCTGGGTTCCCGAGGGACACGGCCGTCACCAGGTCTGGCCGGCACACCTCGTGAGCCGCAGGTATCGCTGGGGGGCTCCTTCAGGAGGACATGTAGGAAGCTTCTCTTTTTTTTTGAATGTGACCTCTTAACTAAATACCAGCTGCTGTTCAAGATTCCACCAAAAGATGGGAATGAAGATTGATACAGCCAATATGGAAAACAGTACAGAGACTCCTTAAACAGCTAGGACTAAAAACTACCGTGTGACCCGGCAAGCCCAGTACTGAGCATATGCTTCTGAGAAAACCGTAGTGCAAAGTACACCAGTGTTCACCGCAGCACTATTTATAGCAGCTAGGACATGGAAGCCACCTAGATGTTCAGTGACACGTGAACGGATAAAGAAGACGTGATACACACACACACACACACACGCGCGCATATGTATATACAACCAAATACTACTCAGTGATAAAAAGAAACAAAACTGAGTCATTTGTAGTGATTCGGGTGAACTGAGAGCCTGTCATACAGGGTGAAGCAAGTCAGGAAGAGAATAGCAAGTGTCCTGTATTACCGAATAAATAGGGAATCTAGAAAACCTGTACTGAGGAACCCATTTGCAGGGCAGGAATAGAGCTGCTCAGTAGAGAACAGACCCGTGGACCGGCGTGGGAGGCAGAAGGCGGGACGAGTGGAGAGCGCAGCATGGACACACACACACTCTCACGCGTGAAACAGTGGGCAGCTGCTCCAGAGCACTGGGAGCTCAGCTCGGGGCTCTGGGGTCCCCTAGGGGGTGGGGTGGGGGTGCGAGGGAGGCTCAAGAGGGAGGGGACACATGTACACACACGGCTCAAGCTGACGGTCCAATCCTTTGTCCACCTGATGTGAGGAGCTGACTCCTTGGAAAAGACCCTGATGCTGGGAGGGATTGGGGGCAGGAGAAGGGGACGACAGAGGATGAGGTGGTTGGATGGCATCATCGACTCGATGGACATGGGTTTGGGTGAACTCCGGGAGTTGGTGATGGACAGGGAGGCCTGGTGTGCTGTGGTCCACGGGTCACAGAGAGTCGGACACGACTGAGCAACTGAACTGAACAGACGGCTGATTCATACTGATGTATGGCAGAAACCAACACAACACTGTAAAGCGGTTATCCTCCAAATAAACATAAATTAAAAAAAAAAAAAGACTCCACCCAAAGAAAATGTGGTGCACAAATGTCTTCAGAGATCCCGGGGCCCAGCTCTAAGCACACAGTGGGAAAAAGACAAGGAAGGGGATGGAGAACTAGTACAGGAGAGTATTTTTGATACTCTGACTTGCTGACCAAGGGGAAGAGACTGCCCCTCCCAAGGCTAGTTAATTCCTGGAGATAGTAGGAAGCTGTCTTTCGCATGTGAACGAGGGTGCCTTTGACATGCAAACCAACCTACCCAGAGCCCATCCTCCCAACTATCCTTTATGAATTTTTAACCCACCTGCCAATGCAGAAGACAAGAGAGGCACAGGTTCAATCCCTGGGTCGGGAAGACGTCCTGGAGGAGGGCATGGCAACCCACCCTGAAGACTCCCAAGGACAGAGCCTGGCGGGCTACAGTCCACGGGGTGGCAAAGAGTCGGGCACGACTGAACCAACTTAGCGTGCGCACACACACACACACACACACACACACATACATGCAAGCTATGATCATGTGTCCCCATCTCACATTGACTGGACAGGCTAGCAGGTGTCAAGCAGACCCCACTGTGCCTCTAGATCTGTTCCTGGCCTCTAGGCCTAGGGAGGCGAGTTAAGGGCCATCGACTGCCCAGCCCAGGGGCAGGAAGCAGGCCGATGGAGCCGCCTGCCAGGCCAGGGCGCGGAGCAGACCGCCCTCAGCACAGGCGTGGGCCCCCCTCTGCATAGGTACCCTGTGCGCAGACGCTAAGCTGCTGACCGCAGGCATCACAGCAAAGGGAGTGAGGGAGCCAGACCCTAAAGGAAATCGGGGATAAACCTGACAAATGCTCAGAGGGCAACTTGAGAGCTGCTGGGATGAGATGGTCATCCACCTCTGCAAAGACCAAAAGTGGGAGAACACGTCTTAAGCATTTCTGCTCAAGAAACAGAAATGTGAGTGCGTTCATAATCATTATGTGTTCAAGAAAATTCTCCTTAGACAGCCGGGAGGCAATTTTAAGCCACAGAAATGTGTTCTGTAACACCAGCACGGCTCTCGCCGCCCATTTTAACACAATTCTAGGAAGCTTTTAATACACTGTGCGCGCTACATCGCTTCAGTTCTGTCTAAGTCTTTACAAGTCTATGACAGACCTCCAGGCTCCTCTGTCCACGGGTTTCTCCAGGCGAGAATACTGGAATGGGTTGCCGTGCTCTCCTCCAGGGGATCTTCCCGGCCCAGGGATCGAACCCGTGTCTCTTATGTCTCCTGCACTGGCAGGCGTGTTCTCTACCATTATCGCCACCTGGGATGCCAGTATTCGCATACAGCTGACGGTGAGATCTTTATGTTCTAATGTAACCCAAACCCCATGGCACCTTCTGACCTCAGGCTTCATATCCATCGCTTTTCAAACACGGCAAACACGGGCACCTCTGTGTAACAAGTGCTCTCGGCAGACGTTTCTTGGGGGCATTATTTGCCTTGCTCTTTTCCATTGCATTAAATCTTGGCCTACCCATGAAGAATGACACGATGTAACTGATAAATTATAGCAGCTTACAAAATGTAAGAAAAAAAAAAAAAAGGAACTTAAACAGAGAAAGGAGAGAATCATCATAAAGACTAAAGGGACCAAAGAATCCCCAACACACAGCTTTTTCCAAGGAGAAGGAGGGAAAAACAGACTGGGAGGAAAAACGATGACTCCTCTGCCGTGACTGTACTGGTTTTGGCTGCTGAGATTCCAGAGGAAAGCACACCACAAGGAGGAGAAGGAAGCCAGGAGAAAGCAAGGCAAAGACACTCTGCAGCTGCTCTGGCAGAAACCCGCTGAGTGTTTTAGCTGTGCTGCCAGCTGGACCAAACTGCCGTCGACCTGCAGAGTTCTGCAATGTTGATCTCACCCTCTTCCCAGTTATCCTAGAGACGGGAGCCGCTGTGGTGGATGGGAACTGCTAACGGCAGGCACACGCTGAAGGTGGACGAGGTCTGGGACTGTCAGGAAGCACAGCTTAACAGGCCTGAGTTTACGCACCTTGGTCCCCTCTACAGTCCTTTCTTATCCCTGACGGATTTTCTCCGCCAAGCAACACGGTCTGTTGGTACCCTCGCCCGCCCTTTGGTTGCTCAGTCGTGTCTGACTCTTGCTGATCCTGTGGACTATAGCCCGCCAGGCTCCTCTGTCCCTGGGATTCTCCAGGCAAGAACACTGGAGAGTGTTGCCATTTCCTTCCCCGAGGGATCTTCCCGACCCAGGGACTGAACCCATGTCTCCTGCACTGCAGGCAGATTCTTGACCTTCGGAGCGCCCTGGGATGTGCTAAAGCCATCTAAGAAGACTCTGTCATCCGCTGTGTGGAAGCTCTGGCGTCTCAAGAAGCTGGCGTAGGGGACGTGAATCACAGGATGACAGGCGGCAGGGGACTCCGAGCTGCTGAGTGTGGGCACGGCTGTGAGCTGCTGGGCTCCACAGAGGCCCTGCCGTCACCCAGAGGCAGCCAGGGAACCGGGCGCTCCGACACCATCTCAAGGGCCACTACTGCGCAGGGACGAAGCCTGGGAGTGCAAACAGGTACACAACAGGGCATCTGCTCCTCGATGTGACGGTGAATCAGAAGCCAGGTATCACCGCTCAAAATCCTGCAATCTTGGGACCTTCCTGGTGGTCCAGTGGTTAAAAGCGGTATTTCTGACTCGGGGCGTGCAGGTTCAGTCCCTGGTTAGGAATCGAGGACCCCACACGTGGCGCTCAGTTTCGACCCACTCTTTAAGCCCCCTGTGGACTGCAGCCCACCAGGCTCCTCTGTCCAAGGGATTCTCCAGAATACTGGAGCGGGTTGCCGTTTCCTCCTCCAGGTGAATCTTTCTAACTCAGGGACTGAACCTGCATCTCCGACATCTCCTCCGTTGGCAGGAGGGTTCTTTACCACTGGGCCAAGGATCTCACATGTTGTGGGATTAAAAATAAATAAATAAAAAATCCTGCAATATCTGTGTGTTTATGGAGACACGGTCAGTTATAATCAACACTGCAAATAATCATATATTCCCTCATCCATCTATCACATTATTATTTCTCTGATTTATTTATTTATTTCTCTGATTTATTTTTAAGAATTTGAAAATAAGTTATATTCCTAAGGTTGACTTTTTAAGGATTATAATTACTGCATCAGACTCCTAAAAAGCATTTTTTATGTATACCACATTTTACACATCGCAGAATTCCTAATTCTCAATATGCTTAACATCCACCCTCCACCTGGTCCTGTTATCAACAGCAATCATCAATAAATTGCTTCCTAAAACCCTGCACCTGGGTCATCCAACAAGGTAGGCCCTGGCCAAATGTGGCCAGTAAAGCCTGGAAACCTGGCTAGTTTGTGTGGAGATGCGTTCTGAGTGTCCAATACACACAGATTTCAAAGGCTAGGTAACAATAATGAAGGTAAACTACCTCACTGATTTTTTTTATTGATCATGTGTTGAGTAACAATATTGTGGATGTGTTAAGACAGAAAAAGCTTCTATTCATGCTCACTTCCTCTGAGTCTTTTTCCTTTGTTAATGTGGCTCTAAGAACATCTTACATGGTCCTACTCCTAGCAGACTGCAGAACTCTGGACCACCAATTTTCCTCTCTCTTAAAGAGAACCTCCTGTGCTCCTAAAGTCATTAAGCAACTTCACTTATTTAATCAACAAGAAAATCTTTCCTGTTCAGGAGCTGAGTATTTAATACTTGTATCTTCTTCCTTCAAAATCATATCCTTGATCATAAACAATCTCAGTCCCCTCTGTCTCTGTGTCTAAATAGCATTTGAGGGCCAAAATTACTACCTAGCTCACAGATAATTGTTACCTGTGTCAACAAAAATCGAATTCCAAAGACTGAAAAGACAACAGCAGCAAACACTTCAAAAGCACTATAAAGTAAGCCTGGTGTTCTTGTCAGCATTCCTGCAAGAATCTCCAGACTTCCTCATTGTCCACAAGCTTCGCCCTTCTCTAAGAACTCCTCACCCAACTCACTGTTTTCTGTTGCACTTCTTGGAAAATTCAAGTACTGGGGATACAGGGACAAACAGATACACCCTGGGGAAATGCATTTGGAATTCTGAAAAGCGGGCAGACGGAAAAAGAACTTATTATTAACTGATGACGCATTGTTACGCAAACAACAGACTAACTGAAGTCAGGCCCTGGAAAATTAGAACAGGTATGTGCTTACTCGCTCAGTCCTGTCCGACTCTTTGCCACCCCATGGATTGTAGCCCACCAGGCTCCTCTGTCCATGGGATTCTCCAGACAAGAATACTGGAGTGGGTTGCTATGCCCTCCTCTAAGGGACCTTCCCAAGTCAGGGATCGAATGCAGGTCTCCCGCCGTGCAAGCAGATTCTTTACTGACTGAGCCACCAGGGAAGCCCTAGAACAGGTATAATCAAGCAGATTAAAGGGAGTAAAGTACTGCATTCTGGAAACTGGTGTTTTATACCAGATGTTTCTAAAAAGTGACAGAATAACCAAAGGCGCATTTCCGAGAAAGTTCTGCAAGGCCTTACCACCTCCAGGAAGTCGGGGCAGTATGAGGTAAAAAGGAGGAAAGGGTCTTGTGTTCCCAAAGGCCCCTAATCCTTGCTTCTCTGACTTGTTCAGAAGACTGGGTAACACAACTGCCAGGCCAACGCTTGACAAATCACTCCACTTGCCTTAACTAGCGAACTGGAGACTCTTGTTGATAACTGAAAGTTGCTCAGTCCTGTCTGACTCTGTGCAACCCCAAGGACTACACAGTCCCTGGAATTCTCCAGGTCAGAATACTGGAGTGGGTAGCCTTTCCCTTCGCCAGGGGATCTTCCTCACCCAGGTCTCCCACATTGCAGGCAGATTCTTTACCAGCTGAGCCACCAGGGAAGCCCCTGGTTGATAACTACCCCTGCAATTACCACCACAGAAGTCACATTCATGGCTCCAGGGAACACGTATGTCTGTCTCGAGTGGGGATGAAGCACCAAGCTCATTTACAAGTTTAAGAAATTTAACTTTAATGAGACACCTCAGTCTGCATTAAAATTCATAAGACTCCCAAAACATGTTCTCTAGACCTGTCATTAGAGGGTAAAGCATTTATTTGACAATTTAACTTGACCACCTGGGCAGGAAAACTCATGTCCACAAATTATACTTATGAATCCCAGAGGTCTTTTTGAAATTGAGTCATATCAGGTTTAGTAGCTGCATACACTGTTCTATCCAGTCAGTGATCTCGACAGGAACTTATTTTTCTCCCTTAGGAATTCACTGGTTTACAATTCTGTGCTACTCTATGTGCTAAGTTGCTCAGTCACGTCCGACTGTTTGCAACCTGATGGACTGTAGTCCGCCAGGCTCCTCTGTCTATGGGATTTCTCAGAGTGGGTATGCCATACCTTCCTCCAGGGGATCTTCCCCACCCAGGGATCCAACCCACATCTCATGAGTCTCCTGCACTGCAGGCGGATCCTTTATTGCTGAGCCACCTGGGAAGCCCTGGGTCCGTGAAAAGAAATGAGAGACTGCTTTTTGTGTGCCTTTAAAAAAAAACAGCCCCATTACTGAACCAAGTTACATGATCACAGGGGCAAGGTCACACTCACCCTCCTTAGGATGAGTACAGTACTTATATTTAGAACTAGATCGATCTGTAACCATTTCTCAGCTCTGTTCCTTATTAGCTGTGTGACCTTGGGCAAGTCACTTAACCTCTCTGAGCCGTGCAATCTTTTGCTTTCAGTTAGTCAACACAAATATGTTCTCCCACGCTGCAGGATTTCATGAGAGGAAGCAGTGAAGTACATGAAAGTCTTACCTGGTGGCTCAGACGCTAAAGAATCTGCTTGTAATGCAGGAGACTGGGGTTCGACCCCTGGGCAGGGAAGATCCCCCCTGGAAAAGGAAATGGCAACCCACTCCAGTGTTCTTGCCTGGAGAATCCCCATGGACAGAGGGAGCCTGGCGGGCTACAGTCCATGGAGTTGCAGAGTCGGAGATGGCTGAATGACTATCACACACACACACACACATTAAAAGTACACACACCTCCACCAAGTCAATAGTCTACATAAAGTATGTACACATTTGTACAGTTCTGGGAAACATTATGGAGACTGAAGTCAGAAACATGATTCCTAACGTTGTGTAACACTTGGCACCGGTATGGAAAAAATGGCCCAAGCTGTAAGCTGCGCTCAGGGCAGTTAGTTGGCTCTTGAGTTGTAAAAAGGGAGTGCTTTCTATGAATCCTGCTATGAATTCGGTTGGTGTAGTTCACACCTACCACCAAGCCACTGCAGGACAAATTCGGAGCGGGTGCGCGGGATTGCTAAACCACTCCAAACCCTGGGCGCTGTGTGCATCTGCAACTTTCCGGCACTTGGGTTAAAAAAAATGCAGATTCTGATTGGGCACCGGCGGGGTGGGGACCCGGGCACCGCACTGCAAAGCGGCTGCCCGCTCGGATGTCCGTGCTGGGAATCCCTCGGTCCAGTCGGACCTCTGAGCAGGGCTCCACCACTACCATCACCTCCTCCTCCACACAAGACACTGGGGATCAGGAGCGTTTGCAGTGGCCGTGGAGCGGTCCCGTGCACTGCGAGAGAGCGAGCTTCAGCAGTAACCCGGCTTGGATCACACTCCCGCCTTCCGGCTAGGTCACCCCCAAACGCCTGCAGACGTCGGCAGAGGCTACCGCGCCCCCACCCCACCCCCAAATAGGCGGATGGAGGACCATGCCCTGCCTGTAGGATGCTACCAACTAGGTGAGTGCACCTCAGAGGGCAGGGCGCCGGCAGGGCCCCCTGGAGGTCGGGGCGCAGATGGGGAAACTGAGGCAGGATTGCTGCGCGCAGCGCTCGTGGCCTCTGGGGTGGGGGACCTCACCAAGAAACTCCACAGCCAGCACGGTGGTCCCTGAGCGCGCCAGCCCCCCAAGCGCGGCGCGGCCGCCGGAAGTGCCCTGGGAGCCGTCTACACTGCAGCCCCGGGCGAGCGACCCGCCTGAGGTGACCGAGGGGTCTCCTCACACCAATCGGTCGGTCGTGGCCCCCCGACCCCGGCGCTGAGGGCCTGCTTTTCCCCTCCGGCCAATCCCCAGGCAGCCCTGGCGGGAGGCGGCCGCAAACTACCCACCCAGAAGGAGGCCGTCCATGTCAAAAAGCAGGTGGGTGACGGGACGAGGAGGGGGTACGGGCGCCGCCATTGTGCCGCCGTTTCTCTGCTGACTCGCGGGGTGGGCGGGGGATAGGGGGAGGGCGGGGAGGAGGCGCCAGCAGGCGCGCTCCCGGCCTGCCCCGCGCGCCCCGAGCCGTTCTGCGCACGCGCGGCCCCCAGGCCGCCTCCTCGCTCCCGTGCCCCCATCCCCCAGCCACGGGCTGCTCCTGCACACGCACGCGCGCTCTGGCCTCCCTTCTTTCGACCCAGCGCACGCCCCCCTGAGCTGTTCTGCGCATGCGCGTCCCCGGGCCTTCCCTTCCCTTCCCTCCCCTCCCCCTCCTCCTCGCGCCCGCGCCCCCGAAGCTGCTCCGGCGCACGCGCGCTGCGGCCGGCCCGTGCACTGGGCGCTCTGCGCACGCGCGCCTCTCACCTCCTCGCGCGGCCCGCGCGCGCTCTGAGCCCCACAGCCGCTCGGCGGATGCGCGCTGCCGGCCTCCTCGCGCAGCTCCCGAGACGCGGGCGCGCGCGCCCTGGGCCTCCTGTCCGCGTCCGCCAGACCGACTCACTTCGCGCTCGTGAAAACTGGCCGGAAGGTTCAGTGACGGGCCCGAGCAGAGCCGCGTCCCTAGTCCGGGGGCCAGCGCGTACGGCTCGAATTTGGAACGCGCCTGAGGAGGGAGGGAGGGCGCGGAGGGACAACCGCGCCTGAGGTGCTTCTCTCTTCAGAGCCACCAAGTACATGGGCAACACGGTGGCCTTAATCATGGGGTCCCCCTCCCCGGGGGCTTCGGCCCGGGCCCCGGAGCGCCTGTCTCCAAACTCTTGGCAAGTTTCCCCTTCAGTTTATATCCGCCCCCACCCCCCACCTCGGGCTTCGCAGGGAGATTGAGCAATGGCGCGCGGGTCCCCCTCCTTGGCGCCTGTATCCCCGAGCAACCCTGGTTGGTATATCTCCCAGAGCAAATCCGCAGCCGAAGTCTGATAGCAGAGAGCCAGAATCGGTTCGGTTCAATTTAGTCGCTCAGTCGTGTCCCGACTCTCTGCGACCCCCATGGACTGCAGCACAGCCAGGCTTCCCCGTCCATCACCAGCTCCTGGAGCTTACTCAGAAAGTGTGTTGTCAAAGTAGTTAGTCGCTCAGTCGTGCCGTAGTGTTTGCGACCCCATGGACTGCAGCCCACCAGGCTCCCTCTGTCCATGGAATTCTCCAGGCAAGAACACTGGAGTAGGTTACCATTTCCTTCTCCAGGGGATATTCCCGACCCAGGGGTTGAACCCACGTCTCCTGCACTGCAGATAGATTCTTTACCGACTGAGCTAGGAGGGAAGACCTTACTCAAACTCATGTCCGTTGAGTCGGTGATGCCATCCAGCCATCTCATCCTCTGTCGTCCCCTTCTCCTCCTACCTTCAATCTTTTCCAGCATCAGGGTCTTTTCCAGTGAGTCAGCTCTTCGCATTAGGTGGCCAAAGGACTGGAGCTTCAGCTTCAGCATCAGTCCTTTCAATGAATATTCAGGACTAGTTTCCTCTAGGGTGGACTGGTTGGATCTTCTTGCAGTCCAAGGGACTCATTGTCTTCCCTGATAGCTCAGTTGGTAAGCAGCCAGAATAGAAAGTGAGGTAGTTCAGTCCTGCCCAACTCTTTGTGGCCCCATGGACTGTGGCCTACCAGACTCCTCCACCCATGGGATTTTCCAGGCAAGAATACTGGAGTGGGTTGCCATTTCCTTCTCCAGGAGATCTTCCCAAGCCAGGGATTGAACCTGGGTCTCCCGCATTGTAGGCAGACACTAGGTGGTCTGAGCCACCAGGAAAGTCCATTGGCAGACGTCTTAAATGCCTTGCCGTTTTTGCTTTGTGTGTCCCATCTGCCTTTGATTACTGAGTTTTCTTCACCCTCGCCCCCAAACTTTCTGAACGCAAGCTGAAAAGCAGCATTTCTTTTTTTTTCTTCCCACTCTCAGAAATAACCTTCCACCAACCCATTTCCATTTATTGTTAGCTGGTGTTGTAAATGCATGTTGGCAAATGGGCTTCCAGGATGGCTCAGATGGTAAAGAATCCGCCTGCAATGTGGGAGACCTGGATTCAGTCCCTGGGTTGGGAAGATTCCCCTGGAGAAGGGAAAGGCTACCCACTCCAGTATACTTGGGCTTCCCTGGTGGCTCAGCTGGTGAAGAATCCCCCTGCAATGTGGAAGACCTGGGTTCGATCCCTGGGTTGGGAAGATCCCTTGGAGAGGGGAATGGCTACCACTTCCAGTGTCCAGGTCTGGAGAAGTCCACAGACAGAGGAGCCTGGCAGGCTACAGTGCATGGGGTTGCAAGGAGTCAGGAGAGGACTGAGCAATTTTCGTTTTCAAATGCATGTTTAAACATAAAGATAGGATCTTTCAAGAGGCAGATATAAGAAAGCTGCAGAGACTTTGAAATGTGAGCATTGTATTTCTGGTGAAGTGTGTAAACTGGGCACTCAGACACCTTGGTTTAGCACACATCCGCATTAAACCTCTGTGCCTTCCTTTCCTTGTGCATGAAACGAAAGTGTTACATGGTGCAAGCCAGGGCAAGCTGTTCAGTTCAGTCACTGTCATGTCAGACTCTGTGAGACCCCATAGACGGCAGCCCACCAGGCTGCTCTGTCCACAGGATTCTCTAGGCAAGAGTACTGAAGTGGGTTGCCATTTTCCTTCTCCTCCAAATGTGTGAGGCTGCTGTATGGAAGGACCACCAAGTGGGTAGACGCAACGACACGAAGTTAGTGCCTCCCAGTTCTGAAGGCCAGAAGCCCAGGATCAGAGGGTAGACAGGGTTAACGCCTTCTGAGGAAAGAGTTGGTTCCAGGCCTCTCTCCTTGGCTCCTCCATAGCCATCTTATCTCTTTATCTCATCATCATATCTTCTCTCCATGCATCTGTTTCCATGTCCACATTCCCCTTTTTATAAGGACACCAGTCATCCAGGATTGCCACCCAGACTCATGACCACATTCTAATTTAATTACCCATGTCAAGACCTTCTCGTCAGGTAAAGTCACACCGAGGTACCGGTGGTTAGGACTCCTACACTATTATTTTTTTAATGTTCATTATAGTTATTTATTTGGCTCTTCTGGGTCTTAGTTGCAGCCTGTGGGATCTTCAGTCTTCGTTGTGGCATCTTGCTTTTTTTAGTTGCAGCATGTGAGATCTTGCGTTTCCAACAGGCGGAATCCAGTTTCCTGTGTGCATGCATGCTCAGCAGCTTCGGTCCTGTCTGACTCTGTGATCCCGTGGACTGTGGCCCGCCAGGCTTCTCTGTCCATGGTGTTCTCCAGGCAAGAACACTGGAGCAGGTTGCCATTTCCGTCTTCCAGGGGATCCTCCCCACCTAGGGATCAAACCCAGGTCCCAAGCATTGAGGCAGGGAGTCTTAGCCACTGGACCACTGCGCAAGTCCCTCCTATGCAGGGTTTTTGTTTTTGTTTTTGTTTTTTGACAGGGACACAGTTCAACCTGGAACACAGTTATTCCGCAAATACTGGGGGTCTCCTGTCTGCCTGGGCTCACCTGTTGGACCCTTTAGAATTCTTGCTCGGCTTCTTTCCATTTTTGGAAACATAAATGGACACACAAATGAGAGAGTTACTCTTCTTCTCTGGTTCTAACAACTTTGTTGATTCCTTAGACAAAAGGAGTGTTTTCAAAAGGGAAAGGAAAAAAAAAAAAAAAAGCTCCAATGCCAGGGTTAAGAATTGGAAACAGCAAGGGTAAGGCGGAAGCTATAGGAAAGCTCAGTGTTAGGGAAAGGGGGCTCCTTAGAATGTGCTTATGGAGTTGCCTGGGTTTTGAAGTTTCATGATGATATGCTGCAAAAATAAGCAAACACATAGATGCAGGTGATGAAGGTGTCAGATACCCTGGCACAGAGATACTTGGAGGGTCCCCCTTGCCCTGTTTCAGCCACTGCAACCCTGGGCACGTCTGGGCAGACAATCCAGTTTGTTCACTTACAGGAAACCAATGTGCTGGCAGAGGGGAGTTCCCCTTTCACCGAAGCTAAGCGGGCAAAATCTCAGGGCAGTGCAGTTGCAGATTAGATACATTGGGAAACGTCTCCCACAAGGCTTGAAAACATGGCTCAAGTCATTTTTTTCTTTTTTTAAAGTCTTCTTTTCCACACCCTTCAGAAAGGTCTCTTGCCCACAATGGAAGATGCCTCAAAACATCAACAACCACAAGAAAACTGAGTCACGCGTCTTTGCCACAAGCTCGACGGGGGAAAAAAAACAGGAAAATGTGTTCTATTCAAGTGGTTACTATACATGTCATTAGATGCTGTTTGTTGCTGTTGAGTCCCTGAGTTGTGTCCGACTCTTTGCAACCCCAAGGACCGCCAGGCTCCTCTGTCCTTGGAATTCTCCAGGCAAGAATTCTAGAGTAGGTCGCCATTTTCCTCCTCCAGGGGAATGTTTCCCACCTAGGGATCGAACCCGCGTCTCCTGCATTGGCAGGTGGGTTCTTTACCACGGCGCCACCTGGGATTCCCCCCTAAATGTATACATACATACACATATGTGAGTGAAGTGAAGTCGCTTAGTCGTGTCCGACTCTTTGCAACCCCATGGACTACAGCCCACCAGGCTGCTCAGTCCATGGGATTATCCAGGCAATACTGGAGCTGGTTGCCATTTCCTTCTCCAGGGGGATCTTCCCACCCCAGGGATTTCCCGCATTGTAGCCAGACGCTTTACCGTCTGAGCCACCAGGGAAGTCCTCTCTACATAGGCTATCACCTTGTGTCTTTTTTTAAAAATTGTTTACTGACTATGCCGGGTCTTCATTGCTTCACGAGAGCTACTCTCTCATGGCAGTGCACAGGCTTGTCCTTGAGGTGGCTTCTCTTGTAGGGCTGTAGGCGTGCCAGCTTTGGTAGTTGTGCTCAGGAGTTGTGGCCCATGAGCTTAGTTGCCTCGCCGCATGTGGGATCTTCCCAGACCAGAGATTGAACGGGTGTCCCCTGCGTTGCAAGGCGGGTTGGCGGGTTCTTCCCCAGTGGACCAGCAGGGAAGCCCACAGTCCCAGTTTACATTAACTTCCTTATCTTGCTGTCTTGCTTCTTCCGGCTGTACGCTTCCTTTTGTGTGTGGTATTTGGAGAGCTGTGTAGAAGCCAGGTTTTCTCTGGAAGCCGTGCCAGCCCTGCAGATGACCCTCAGCGGGCCTGCAGTTTCCTTCCGTAGCTCTTGTCTGCCCTGATCCTAGCAAGCGTGAGGTTGACGGGTGAGGCCCGACCTGCAGGTTCCACAGACAGAGCATCACAGCGCATCACAGCGGCTGAGCCGAGTCCGAAAGGGCTTTGTTGATTCGAGACGCAAAAAACATCTGGGGCTGCTACTGGCAGGAGCAGGTGGACTTTGTGGTGAGTTTGGGAGATGCCAGCGTGCCCTCTCCAGGTGCAAGGGTTCCATGCTTGACAGTCCTTTAGCTGGAGAACTCACAGGGGAGCAGCTTGAAAGTTTAAGGTATAGGAGATGGAAGACAGGCATCAGAGTACTAATATCTTTTTTTTTTTTTTGGAGAATACTTTTAAATTTATTTATTTTAATTGGAGGCTAATTACTTTACAACATTGTGGTGGTTTTTGCCATACATTGATATGAATCAGCCACAGGTGTACATGCATTCCCCCACCCTAAACCCCTTTTTTTTAATGTGGACCATTTTTTAAGTCTTTACTGATTTTGTTACAATATCGTTTCTGTTGTTTACATTCTGGTTTTTTGGCCCCAAGGCAGGTGGGATCTTAGCTTGCTGACCAGGGATCAGACCCACACCCACCCTGCATTGGAAGGCAAAGGTCTCAATCAGTGGACTGCCAGGGAAGTCCCAAAGTACCGATGTCTTGAGTGGAACTTTGATGTCTTTGTATATATGTATAGAATAGCATATCTGTTGTATATATAAAATATGTATTTTGTATGTGCTGCGTGCTCAGTCGCTCAGTCGTGTCTAACCCTTTGTGACCCTTTGGACTGTAGCCTGCCAGGCTCCGCTATCCATGGGATTTTTCAGGCAAGAATACTAGAGTGGCCATTTGCCTCCTCCCGGGAATCTTCCCTACCCAGGAATCCAACCGGCATGTCTTGCGTTTCCTGCATTGTAGTCTCTGAGCCATCGAGGGAAGCCCTTATGTATGGATAGATAGAAATATACATAAAGTATATCCATGTATACATAAGGTATGTATATACATACATGTAAAGTGTGGATATACATAAACATATATTATTTGGGAAAGACCCTGATGCTGGGAAAGATTGAGGGCAGGAAGAGAAGGGGGTAACAGAAGATCAGATGGTTGGACGGCGTCACTGACTCATTGGGCATGAGTTTGAGTAAACTCCAGGAGTTGGTGAAGGACAGGGAGGCCTGGCGTGCTGCAGTCCATGGGGTCGCAAAGAGTCGGACACAACTGAGCGATTGAACTGAACTGAACCACTCTCAGGACCTCATCCAAGCCTAATTACTTCCCTGGGAGTTTTAAGAAATACGTGTTTGGTCTTAGTTCCATTTCGGGCAGCTCCTGAAGCCCTTGCAATTTCTTAAGTGAGGAAAGAGATAAAGGTGTCTTTTGTTATGTTAATAAGGTGACTCTTGCAAAGCAGCTAATTGTGGGGACTGGTTGCCAGGGGAACCAATTTGCTCTCTCTTTTTTTTTTTTAATTTTATTTAATTATTTTTGGCTGTGCTGGGTCTTTGTTGCCAGGTGGGCTTTTCTCTAGTTGAGACAAGCAGGGGCCACTCTCTAGTTGTGGGGTCCAGGCTTCTCAATGCAGTGAATTCTTTTGTTGCAGAGCACAGGCCTTAGGGTACCTGGGTTTCAGTAATTGCAGCTCTGGGTCACTGCAGGCTCAGTTACTTTCAGCGTGTGGGATCTTTCCGAACCAGAGATCGAACACATGTGCCCTGCATGGTCAGGCAGATTCTTTACCACCGAGCCACCGGGGAAAGCCCCAAATCGATTTTCTCATGAGAGCCTCAAAATGTTCAGTTTCACCCCCAGCGTCCACGGAAGTGTGAGGGGCTGGAGGTTGAGCCAACCACCCATGGCCAATGGTATAATCAGAACACCCACATAATGAAGCCTCCATAAAAACCGCAGACGAGCTTGTGGGTCAGTGAGCCCCGTGGAGGTGACAGGACGGTGGTTCCCTGGAGAGGGTGTGGGATCTCCGTGTCCTTTCCCCATATCTCCATATCCTTCCCCGGTGCGTCCCTGGCTGTTCCACAGTCGTATCCATTTATGATAAACCGGTGAACACGAAAGTCACCTGTTTTCCTGAGTTCTGTGAGCCACTGTAGGAAATGAAACTCAAGGAGGTGGTTGCAGAAACTTGCATCCTAAAGCTGGTCAGTCAGAAGGACAGGTGACTACCTGGACTTTCGATTGATTCCTGAAGGAGGTGGGGTTGGGTGGGGGGCAGTTTGGTGGGATGGAGCCCTTACACTGTGGGATCCAATGCTGTCTCCCAGTAGATAGATCAGAATTGAGTTGTGGATATAGACACCCCAGTGGTGTTGGAGAATTGTTTCTCCAAGGTGTCTTTCGTTATGTTAATAAGGTGACTTTGGCAAAGCAGCTAACTGGGAGGGGCTGGTTTTCCCCTTGAAAACCCTGCAATCGGAGCAGATAGCAGAACTAAACTCCTGTGGATAAACAGCAAGGCCCTAATGTATAGCCCAACGACCTATATTCAATATCCTGTGATAAACCGTCATGGAAGAGAATATGAAAAAAAGAATGTATTCATATATGTGTATAAGTGAGTCAGTTTGATGTACAGCAGAAATTAACACAGCATTTTAATTCAACTATCCTAACCCTCACCCACTCCGGTATGCTTGCCTGGAAAATTCCATGGATAGAGGAGCCTGGCGGGCTACAGTCCATGGGGGTCTGAGCGACTGAGCAGACACACATACTTCAATCAAACTGTCACAGCATTTCTTAATCAGCTATACCACAATACAAAATAAAAAGTTTAAAAAAATGCTCTAAATGAGCTTAAAAAAATAAAGAAAATTACAAGCAAACGCTCAAAGATCCCACCTCCAAATCCTAGCTCACTGGGGGTTACGGCTTCCAGCTAGGAGTTTTAAGGGGACTCGAACATTCTGTCCATCATAGAATATCATCTTCTGTTCTTTAAAAAAAAAGTCGGTAACCCAGGTTCTCTGCTTACTTCTGTCCTACGTAGAGTGACCAGGCTGTCCTGGCGTGACTGCAGGTTACCCGGTTTCAGGCAGGGAGCGTTTCCCCCGCAGGTTTTTATGGGGACCCGCCGCCAGCCTTCCTTGAGCTCCCACCCAATCCTGCAGAGTTAGGAGACCATCCAGCCTAGGGGAGGCAGAGAAAGCGTGACAGGCGTGAGCCCGCCCCTGCAGGCCTTTCAGGCAGGGAATATGTCGTTAGGGGCAGGTGCCTGAGGCTGACGTCTCTGCCCCCGACGACAGGAAATGCAGGTTGTGCTGCAGACCTCTGGCCTCAGGGGCTATGTGGGCTGATATGACACCAGGGGTGGCCTTTGGAGCAGGTGGCCCCACGGCCTGGAGCACGCAGGTAAGAGACACAGAGAAAGACATGGTGAGTCGAGGTTTGGGAACTGTGCAGAGACCACTCACCTGTGTACCCAGAGTTCAGGGATCCCCCTACACACACACCTCAACACTGTACATATTTGGGGCAGAAAGGTCATTACGCACTGAATTCTGTGCCCTCAAATTCAGCTTGGGAGCCCTGGTTGGACATCCGGGACCTCCAAATGTGGCCGTGTTTGGAGACCTTTAAAGAGGTCGGGATGAAGATAACAGGAGGTCACTAGGGTGGGCCCTGGTCCCGCAGGACCGGGGTCCTTATAAGAAGAGGAGGTCGGCTCACAGACACACACGGCGCGGACGGCCACGTGGGGACTCAGGGAGCAGATGGCTGTTGACACGCCCAGGAGGGAGGCCTCGGGAGGAACCAGGCCTGCCCGCACCTGGATCGTGAACGTCCAGCCTCCAGGACGGGGAGAGGACACACTCAAGTCTGTTACTGAAAAGCCAGCCAGCCTCTGGTACTTCGTTATGGCGGCCCTGGCAAAATAATAGGATAATTTTCAGTGGCAGGAGGATTGTTTCTGGGCCTTGTAGGATATGTAGCAGCCTTCCTTGTCTCCACTGTCTAAATGACATATGCCATACAGACATACCTCTTGTATGTCTGGTCATCAATCCATCCATCTATCAGTCCTATAGATCTAGCCACTATCTATCCGTCCATCCATCCATCCATCCATCCTTCTATCTGTCCACTTCTATCTGTGCATCTATCCATACATCTTCTGTCTATCCATTTATCTAGCCATCCATCCATCCATCCATCCTCCTATGTATCCACCCATACGTCTGTGTATCCATCCTTCTCTATCCGTGTATCAATCCATCCATCTTCTATCTATGTATCCATCTATGCATTTATCTGTTCATCCATCCATCCTTTATCCATCTCCTCATCCATCCGTCTTCTGTTGATCCGTTTATCTGTCCACCCAACCGTCTGGGCATGTGTCAGTCGCTCCGACTGTCAGTCGTGTCCAACTCTTTGCGACCCCATGGACGGTAGCCTGCCAGGCTCCTCTGTGCATGGGATTCTCCTGGCAAGAATACTGGAGTGGGTTGCCATTTCCTCCTCCAGGGATCTTTCCGACCCAGGGATTGAACTCGAGTCTCCTCCTCCTGTCTTATCTGTCCATCCATATTTCTATCTATCCATCCACCTATATCCATGCATCCATCTATCTATCCATCCATCTATATTCTAACTATCCATCTATCCATTTATCTCTCCATCTATCTGTATTTCTGTCTGTCTATGCATACACACATGCACACACATGTATGGAGTCATATGTACATGGAATCCCAGGAACCTACTGAAACAAGAACTCAGAGCAGCAGCTCAGAAGTTCCACCCTGCATATGCAATCAGCCTCCTCATGTCCCTTGACTCCAAGAATCCTTGACCCGATTCAAAGAGTTCTCAGTCTGGGACTCAAGAGGCATTAGAGAAAAAAAAAAAAAAGATATGCTCCCTGTAGAGCTGAACCATTTCACTGATTCATTTTTACAACACCTTCCTGACAACAACATGCTCATTTTGTGGCTTAGACAACGTGTCCTTCCACGCTTGTAAAACCCAGTTAAGTGTCCTGCTAATTAACCCCTTTCCTTAGCCAGACGCCAGATAAGGAAGCTGACGGGAACTGGCCGTGGTCACTCAACTCCTGGAGAACTAGGGTCTGTCTGTCTGGTTGCCGGTTTGCTTGAGCCGTCCGTCTCGCCATGCGTCACCTGCCTCTGCCGCATCGTTTGTCTTCACGCGTCTGCAAGGCGTGGGTACCGCTCAGCGGAGATTGGTGGCCCGGCAGACTGGAGTCCGGTGGTCCCAGCAGCTCTGGGCGGGTGGGCGCCTGTAGAGTCTGCTCTGCTCCAGCCCTGGGGGGCTCACGAGCCTTGCCCCCCGCTTCCTCCAGCCCGAGGAGACGGGTTTCCACATCACGTTCAGCGTCAGGATGGGCCCACGCGGGGATCCTACTGTGACAAGGGGGGAAACTAAAAGCTCTGGCTTTAGGACTTCCCTGGTGGTCCAGTGGCTAAGACTCCATGCTCGCAATGTAGGCGGGCCCCAGTTCCATCCCTGGTCAGGGAACTAGATCCCACGGGCTGCAGCTAAGAGTTCGCATGCCGTAGTGAGGATCCTGCCTGCTGCAACTAAGACTCACAGCAGCCAAATACATCAATAATTTTTTTTTTTAAAGGAATGCCTCTCTCACCTGCCTGAAGGCAAGATCTCCTTATTTACATACTCCATGTGATCTCTGAGCTCTACCTTAGCAGTTCAGAGCTGTGATTCTCCATTGCTTAAATGGGCAGTTTATATAGCTATGTCTGAGCCCCATACCTACCATCAGCAAGCTCAGGAGAAAGATTCCCTCTGCCGCCACATCCTGGTGCATAGTAGGTGCTCAACTAGACCTGCATGCGTGCTCAGTAGAGTCCAACTCTAGGTGACTCCATAGACTGTAGCCCCACAAGGCTCCTCTGTCCATGGGATTCTCCAGGCAACAACACTGGACTGGTTTGCCATTTCCTCCTCCAGGGGATATTCCTGCCCCAGGGATCGAACCCACATCTCTTGCATCTCCGGCATTGGCAGGCAGATTCTTGACCACTGAGCCTTCTTGGAAGCCCCCACTCAACTAAATATGCTATGTAGTCCTTTACTACAAAGAAAAAAGAAGCAAGCTCTGGCTTCTGTACGTAGCTGGCAGGGCAGTAGGGACCATGGTTCCGCTCCCCTCTATTTGTCTCCAGCCCAGGGAGCTCTGGGAGGGATGCCTGGTGTGGATGGCTGCGTGTACCACTTGTGGTTTTTTCCTCCTGGGTGCGGTGGGTATTTTTGCAGGAAGGTCATTCGTCTTGACCGTCTTTGCTGTCAGACTACCACCCAGGAGACCTGCCTACCAGAGAGAGGGCTCCGTTTCCTCCTCGCAGTGGTAAATGGCAAAAGTGGTCCACAGACCAGCGGCATCAGCACCGTCTGGGACCTTGCCAAAAATGAAGAGCCCCCAGGCCCTACCCAGCCCACCTGAACCAGTATCTGCATTTCACCCAGATTTCCAAAGGGATCTTGGCCACTGACCTACCCCCAAGCCCCGTGGTGCGTGTGGTGGGCAGACATATGAGAATCTTGGCTTGTGATGATTTTATGAAAAAAACAGGAAATCAGTTGAGTCCAGGGAGAGTGGCCGTCTTGCTTCTTCTCAAGGAACCAACAGGCAGAACTATCTCTTTTTATATTGTCTGTGTTTTTGAGGTTTCTTCTGCTGTGGATAGTCAAAACCACATCCCTCATAGATGACTGATGAGAAAATCAAATGCATTCATGATTCTGTCTGTGTGTGTATCCATCTCTCCATCTCTCTATCCATCCATCTATCCCTCTATCATATCTATCTACCTATCTATCTATCTATCTGTCTATCCCTCTATCACATCAATCATCCATCCATCTATTTATCCATCCATCCATACTTCCATCCATCCATCCATCTATCCATCCATGCATCTATCTATCCATCCATCCATCTGTCCATCCATCCATCCATCTATCCATCCATCCATCATCCATCCACCCATTCATCCATACGTCCATCCATCATCCATCCATCCATCCATCTATCCATCCATACGTCCATCCATCCATCTATCCATCCATCCATCCATTTGTCCATCCATCTATCCATCCATCAATCCTGTCCATCTCTTTCTCTACATCCATTAATCTATCTATCTATCCATCCATCTATGTCTGTCTGTTTATCTATCCATCTGTCTATTCTATCATATCTATCTATCTACTTGTGTATCATCCATGCATCTGTCCACCTGTGTCTGTTTATCTAACTTTGTATCCATCCATCCCTCTATCCCTGTATCTATCCATCCAGTCTATCTATCCATCTCTCTATCGCTCTGTCATATTGTCATATCTATCTATCCGTCCATTCATCTATGTCAGTCTATCTATCCATCCACCCCTCCCTCCCTCTATCTATCTGTCTATCCTGGAGACCACCAGCAAAAAAAAAAAAAAAAACTGTAAGAAAAAAAGGAAAAAGAAAGGCCCCCAAAATAAACCAAATGAAGAAACATTTGGTTTTTTTCCATCTGCCATTTGAATGTTAACCTATAATAGCAGCAGCACAGTGTCCGACTAAGTAACTCTTAGCCCAGGCTCGCCCAGAAAGGCAGTTTTTGTCCTGTTTAGCCTGACCAAGCAGACCACCGTGAAGCAGACAGCAGAAAGACAGTAGTGGAAAGCAGGCTGCTGGTCGCCTCCTCTCCTTCCCTAAGATAACACAAGCCTGGAAAAAGTAGGGCAGCTTGTACAGTCCCTCGGAAATCCACAAGCCCCTTGTCCACTCAAAATGCTTCATACTTGAGGTCCAGGATACTCTTCTCTCGTTTTTTTTTTTCTTTAAACCTAGCATTTCCCAAACATATCACACACTCCCTTTAACAAGAAAGTAACCTCTGTTAACTTCCCATTGAGTTGGACCTCTGTTCCCTCCCCCACCCTGCACCAAGAACGTGCTTTCAGAAATGCCAGACTACTGGTATGCTTGGGGTCCACTGGGACCCTCCAGCTCTCTCGACCAGATTGTCCTAAAGCAATCATTGAGAATGAACTTAGCATCCTGGCAAGTCACTGTGGTACCCAGAGCATTAAAGTAAGCATAAATTTGCATAGTAAATTGTACAGACAGATCCTGAAGTAGCTCAAAGGGTAAAGAGTTTAAGGATCTTGAAAATGGGATGTGTGTATATATAGACAGACACACACATTTATGTGACATATGTAAGGAATCGAGTTGTGTGTGTGATTTTAAGCAACTTGAGGCATTATCTTTACATAAAATTTAAACTTACAAAGACACACATTCTTTTGTGGTATCAGTTCAGTTCATTCGCTCAGTCGTGTCCGACTCTTTGCAACCCTATGCACGCCAGGCTTCCCTGTTCATCACCAACTCCCGGAGTTTACTCAAACTCATGTCCATTGAGTCAGTGATGCCATCCAACCATCTCATCCTCTGTCGTCCCCTTCTCCTCCTGCCTTCAATCTTTCCCAGCATCAGGGTCTTTTCCAATGAGTCAGTTCTTTGCATCAGGTGGCCAAAGTATTGGAGCTTCAGCTTCAGCATCAGTCCTTCCAATGAATAATTATGCATGGATGTGGGTATAAGAAAAGCAAGAGGAAAGGTCAGGCATATCATGTACACATACTTAATTTGCCTATGTATGAACATCATATTATTGATAAATAGACGTGTGTGTTGCCTTAAGAAACAGGTTGTGGGCTTCCCCGGTGGCTCAGTGATAAAGAATCCATGGGTCAATGCAGAAGACACGGGTTCAGCCGCTGGTTCAGGAAGATCCCACATGCCCCTGGGTAACTCAGCCCATGCGCCGCTGAGCCTGTGTTCTAGACCCCGGGAGCCACAACTTCTGCAGTCTGTGAACGTTAGAGTCTGTGCTTTGCAACAAGAAAAGCCACCGTAATGAGAAGCCCACACCTTGCAACTAGAGAGCAGACCCCACTCAACACAGCTAGGGAAAAGCCAGAGTAGCAATGAAGACCCAGCACAGCCAAAAAAAAAAAAAGGAAAAGAAATGTAGGTGAACATTCTTTCTGTATAATTTGGTGTACGTGTAATACAAAGGGTGTTTGTGTAAAGAGAGTTGTTCCAGCTTCAGTGGATGGGATGGATCAAACAGTTACACTAAATGTATTTTGTTCCTTTGTGGACACATTTCAATCAAATATGTTTGTGGGCAGCCAGCCCGTATATGAATGGATAAAGAAGAACGTTTAAAAAAAGCATCTATTCCAGCCCCGTCTCCCCTGAAAGAACCTCCGTGGCGATCAATCCCTGTGACCCCCTCCCCTCTTGGAGTCACGGGAATGCCACGCAAAGGAAGGTGATTTACTGGGACTTGATTTGGGGTTTGATAATAAAGCCATAATACCTTCAAGTCCCCGAAAGCAGTATATCAAGGACAAGACTGCGATTAGCCCGGCTCGTGAAGAAACCGGTCGTGCTTGATAATTAAAAACCGTAAATAACCGAGAGCAGCAACCTTGAATTGACTCAGATTTTTTATGTCTCCCTCTGTTGTTCAGCTCTGGTCCGTGTTACATGTGGCCTCAGAGGAATGAGTCAGTGAGTGGGGTCCACGTGTGTTCTGCTCTTTGCTCCACGAGAACCTCCCTTTAGTCTCCATGGAGGGTCTCAAGACGTAGCTCAGTTGGTAAAGAATCTGCCTGCAATGCAGGAGACCCGGGTCCGATCTCTGGGTCAGGAAGATCCCCTGGAGAAGGAAATGGCAACCCACTCCAGTATTCTTGCTTGGAGAATCCCATGGACGGAGGAGCCTGGCGGGCTACGGTCCATGGGGGTTGCAAGAAGTCGGACATGACTTAGAGATGTAACAGTGGTTGTCATATTCTAGCATTCTGGGCTTTATTTTTATTTTCATATTTTTTACTGTACTAGAGTCTATTTACAGGGTGGTATTAATTTCTGCCATACGGCATGGTAATTCAGTTACACATATGTATGGAAAAAAGGTGCAAGTGTTAGTTATGCCCAACTCTCTGCGACCCCAGGGACCATAGCCCACCAGGCTCCTCTGTTCGTGGCATTCTCCAGGCAAGAATACTGGAGTGGGTTGTCATTTTCTTCTCCAGGAGATCTTCCCGAACCGGGGATAGAACCGGGTCTCCTTCATTGCAGGTGGGTTCTGTACTGTCTGAGCCAGCAAGGAGGCCCTCCATTCTTTTTTTTTTTAATATTCTTTTTCGTTATGATTTATCACAGATACAAATAGAGTTCCCTGTGCTATGCAATGGGACCTTGTTGTTTACTCATCCTGTGTATAATAGTTAGCATTTCTGGGCTTCCTTTTATATATATATATATATATATATATATATATATATATATATATTTTTTTTTTTTTTAGTGAGCTAGAGCTGATTTACAGTGTTGTGTTAACTTCTGCTATACAACGAAGTGATGCAGTTATGCATATAAATTCTTTTGAGTCTTCTTTTTCCATTATCCTTTATCACAGGGTATCGAATAGAGTTCCCTGGTCTATACAGTGGCATCTTGCTGTTTAGTCCTCCTGTGTATAATAGTTAGCATTTCTGGGCTTTCGTTTTATACTTTTTACTGAAGCTTACTTGATTTACAGTGTTGTGTTAATCTCTGATGTACAGCAAAGTGACTCACTTAGACATATATATATATACATTTTTCCATTCTCTTTTTTTAATTTAAATTAATTTACCTTTTTAATTGAAGGATAATTGTTTTACAGAATTTTGCTGTTTTCTGTCAAACCTCAGCATGAGTCAGCCATCGGTATACATATATCCCCTCCCTGTCGAACTTCCCTCCCATCTCCCTGCCCATCCCACACCCCGGTTGGTAGAGAGCCCCTGTTTGAGTTTCCTGAGACATTCAGCAAATTCCCGCTGGCTATGTGTTTTACATACGGTCATGTAAGTCTCCATGTTACTCTCTCCATGTGTCTCACCCTCTCCTCCCCTCTCCCCATGTCCATAAGACTATTCTCTATGTCTGTTTCTCCATTCAGTCAGTTCAGTCACTTGGTCGCGTCCGACTCTTTGCGACCCCATGGACCGCAGCACACCAGGCCTCCCTGTCCATCACCAACTCCCGGAGTTTACCCAAACTCATGTCCGTTAAGTCGGTGATGCCATCCAACCATCTCATCCTCTGTCGTCCCCTTCTCCTCCCGCCCTCAATCTTTCCCAGCGTCAGGATCTTGGTCTCTCTATTGCTGTAATTTTCCTTTCTCTTTTATCACGGGGTATTGAATAGCGTTCCCTATGCTCTGTAGAGGTCCTACTATAGTAGAACCTTGTTGTTTATCCATCCTCTATATGCTCATTCACAGTTCCGGGCTTTACTTTTATACATTTCAATGAAGCTTACTTCATTGTACAGCAAACTGATTCAGTTACACACATGTCTTCTTTTCCCCTTCTCTTGTATCACAGGAGCTTGTTGTTTATCCCTTGTATATGTACTTGTTCACGTTTCTGGGCTTTCCTTTTATACGTTTCCGTGAAGTATCCTTGATTTACAGGGTCGTGTTAATCTCTGCGGTACGGCAAGGTGACTCAGTTAGACACCTGTATTCTTTTCCCCCTTCTCTTGTATCACAGGACCTGGTTTTCTATCCCTTCTGTATATACTCGTGAACATTCCTGGGCTTTTGGAGGTGGCGCTGGCCTGCCGAAGATTCGCTGAGCCCATCCTGAAATTCTCAGCAGAACACGTACCCCGGGAATGTGGCCACTTGGTCCCAGGCATACAGAGAGAACAGAAACTGCTTGTAGATAATCATAAGGCAGCCGCCCAGTGGATCCTGAGGTTCCAGCCCCCCGTCCGACTCACGAGAGGAACCTCCCATGAATGTCCAGTCGCCCTGGCCCCAGCCGCCTGATTTGCCCTGAGATTCCAGTTCCTCCACTCAACGCCCTCAGGGCCAAGCCTCGGTTCGGTCTTGGAGAAGGAGTCTTGGCTTGCCAGTCTTTGGCTGACTGCCCTCGGGTGGGCAGACTGCCCTCAGCTGTTTGTCCGCTGGACTCTCCTCTGCTGAGTCCCAAGCGGGAAGGCGTGTCCGGTTTCAGCTTGAGGGTTCCCCCGGTGATCAGTGTGGTGAGACAGGCGTGGAACACCCCGAGGTTCCGCCTTGAACAATTCCATTTCTAGGCCTCTACAAGGGTTTCTGTTCTGCCGGGGGCGGGGGGTGGGGTTTGGAAGGTACCTGGAATGTGGGATCTTACTTCCCCGACTGGGGATCAAACTCGCATCCCTTGCCTTCAGGACAGGGAGTCGACTCCTGGACCGCCAGGGAATTCCCTGCAACGGTGAATAACACAAAGCCTCTGTTCTTCCTGACCTCAGAGCACAGTGGCTTCCACAGTTCAGGTGCAATCTTTTCACTTCCAGTCTCTAAAACTGGTCCAAGAGTCAGTTGCTCAGCCTTGTCTGACTCTCTGGGATCCCACAGGACCGTAGCCCACCAGGCTTCTCTGTCCATGGGGATTCTCCAGGCAAGAATTCTGGAGTGGGTTGCCATTTTCTCCTCCAGGGGATCTTCTGGACCCCGGGATTGTACCCGGGGCTCCTCCATTAGCAGGCAGATTCCTTATTGTCTGAGCCACCAGGGGGGCCCCCCAAAACTGGCCCTGAAGGAGCCTCTATTTACCTTCCATGCACTGCACCCTGGTTCTCTATCTGGTGAGGAACCTCGCCTTGAATGCAGGAGAAGAGCCAACCACTGCTCAGGGCTGCTCGTATACTTTTCTGAAGTCATACGGGTAGCCTGGGGCCTGACTTCAAGTCTGCCTTCCATTCAATAAAATAAATCCTTGGGGTGGGGAGGGTAGCACCCTCTAGTTTATGGTAGCAGGGTAGTAAACCCTCTAGTTTATGGTAGCAGGGTAGTAAGGGCTGGCTGAGGGGCAAAAAAAAAGAATAAAGTCCTGGAGGAATAGTTAATGCAGGCAGCCAAAACCTCGGTGGGCTCTGTGTTCTGGCAGCAGGAGCGGAAAAGAACAGCCTAGCTGTTGTAAAGAGGGCTGCGATGAACACTGGGGGACGCGTGTCTCTTTCAAGGCTGCTCTCCTCACTGTGTACGCCCAGCCGTGGGATTGCTGGGGCGTACACCCATGGCTGATTCATGTCAATGTACGGCAAAAACCACCACAATGTTATAAAGTAATCAGCCTCCACTGAAAATAAATAAATGAATTTTAAAAGAGAGAGAGAAGATAACAGCTTTCTTTGGTATTAGAATCCTGCCTTTCCGGTGTGTTTTTTCTGTAGTCACGTATGGATGTGAGAGTTGGACTATAAAGAAACCTGAGCAGCAAAGAATTGATGCTCTGAACTGTGGTGCTGGAGAAGAGTCTTGAGAGTCCCTTGGACAGCAAGGAGATCCAACCAGTCCATCCGAAAGGAAGTCAGTCCTGAATATTCATTGGAAGGACAGATGTTGAAGCTGAAACTCCAATATTTTGGCCACCTGCTGTGAAGAATCGACTTATTGGAAAAGTCCCTGATGCTGGGAAAGACTGAAGGCAGGAGGAGAAGGGGACGACAGAGGATGAGATGGTTGGATGGCATCACCGACTCGATGGACATGAGTTTGTATAAACTCTAGGAGTTGGTGATGGACAGGGAGGCCTGGTGTGCTGCAGTCCACGGGATCACAAAGAGTTGGACACGACTGAGCGACTGAACTGAACCGACTCTCCCGGTGTGTATGAGAGTGGGGGCGAGTCTTTGCTTTACCTCTGCCCTGTGAGGACTCAGAGAGGCCCCTTAGAGAGGGTGGGACCTCAGGCTGGAGCTCTGGGGCCCTGAGAAGCTGATTCCTGCCTGAGGGACCAAGCAGGGGGATGCGCTGGTAAAAGCTGGGCTGGCCCAGATGCTCAGAGATGCTGACCTCGGTGACCCCTGACGACGGGCAGAGCCAAGATCTTGCAGCCATTGGGATTTCTGCTCCTGGGGGTGGGAGAGACTCCAGATGAGAGGGACCCACCGTCAGGCTCTGGAATTGCCGCTGGGGAGGAAACTTGCTGGGACAGGTCCCAAGAATTTGTCCCAAGGCTCTTCCGAGGGCGGGTCAGCGTCCAGAGGCCTGGAGCCATCTCTGGGCACTACGGGGTCGTAGGGGTGTGGTCTGCCCTTTTACGTCGTCTCTCCCTTCATATTCCTTGCTGGGAGAGACCCAAGAGCACCTATAAGGGTAGGGAATGATCCATGAGGATACCAGAGGCTCCTTCCTCGTTCTCTCCGGGGCCTCGGACCACTAAGACGGCACCTGAATGGATGGCTAACTGACTTACCCCAGAATTAAGCCAGGGGTTTTAGAATCTAAAGGCATTGTGGTCTGACCTTTACAGCAGTCTGCGACCACAAACATCAACAGGGTTTGCTGGAATCGTGACCTCCACGCCACGCTTTGAACCATCTCTCCGACCAGTAAGTTTTATAGAGACATCCCCCCCACCCCAAAGACCAAATGTCAGCTTTGGATGATGTCTGGGTCATGTATGCATGCGTGCGTGCTACGTTGCTTCGGTCATGTCTGACTCTGCAACTCCATGGACCGTAGCCCAGCAGGCTCCTCTGTCCATGGGATTCTCCAGGCAAGAAAGACTGGAGTGGGTTGCCATGCCCTCCTCCAGGGGATCTTCCCGATCCCGGGATCGAACCCACGTCTCCTGCATTGCAGGCGGATTCTTGCCCACTGAGCCACTGCAGAAGCCGGGTCATGCTTATTCAGGCTCAAATCTTTTTTTTTTTTTTCAGGCTTCACCTTACTGTCATTCCTGGGTTTCCATAAAGAACGGGAAACCTGTCAGCAGCCGCTGCCTTGGGTATTAATTATAGGAGTACCCGCCAAATGCCCGGGGCATGCAAATTAATTAAAACTGATGTTTTATTTATAGATGTGGAATCATGAAAACAAAGACAGAGTTAGTCTTTTTTTCCCTTAAACCTAAACAATAGAAAATGATGATAGGAAGAGAGACACGGTGGGTATGGACTTCCCTGGTGGTCCAGTGACTGAGACTCCACGCTCCCGATGCGGGAGGCCTGGGTTCAATCCCAGGTCAGGGAACTACATCCCGCATGACGGCGACTAAGGCAGATGCTTCTGTGTGTCGCAAGGAAGACCTGGCAGAGCCAAATAAATAGAGAAAAGAGACGTGCGTGCTAAGCCGCTTCAGTGGTGTCTGACTCTTTGCGACCCCATGGTCTGCAGCCCGCCAGGCCTCCTCTGTCCGTGGGATTCTCCAGGCAAGAGTACTAGAGTGGGTTGTCATTTCCTTCTCCAGGGGATCTTCCCCACCCAGGGATCGAACCTGAGTCTCCTGCATCTCCTGCACTGGCCAGGCAGGTTCTCTACCTCTGAGCCACCAGGGAAGCCCCCAGAGAGACACAGGGGCGAGCTGTCTTGTGATGGGCAGAAATGTTCCCCCAGACGTGTGGGCAGGGGCGTCTGGGGCTCACTTCCTCTCTGGTGCTTGCCACCCTGCCCACGAGGTTCGTGGTGGGCGGGTGAGTGACCTGGCTGAGCATCCTCACCCAGGGTGTCGGTGGGGAATGCATTCCTCGGGGTTCCGTGTGCGGCATATGGGGCAATGGGCAGGGAGGTGGGAATGGTTTCCTACACGCTGTGCATGGAGCAGGCTGTGTGCCCGCCCTCACCTGTCACCCCCCAACCCTGCACTGGGGACCACCGGGTGGTCAGTGGTCCCTGCAAGCGCCCCCACCCCACTGCCTTTCCGCACGCCCCTTCTCCACCCACACCCGGGGTATGCCTGTCAGCCGTGGGCCAGCCCTAGCGCACCTCCGAAGTGCGCTGCATAAACGTCCTCCGAGATGACCGTCGCGTCCTTTTGATTCCTTTCCCCCCCACCCCGGGGCGTGACGACTGAGGCCAGCAAGCCCAACTCCTCTTCTGATTTATGCATGAGGCACTCGGGCGTTAGGGAGACTCAGGTGCGCCGAGATAACTTTTTTATGAGAGATTCACCGGTTGTCCGGGGATGACTTTACAGCCGGGTGACGATTCCCTATAACTTCCCCGGGGCCGTGCGGTGCCTCTTCAGAAGCCGGGCAGGCAGGGGGCCCCAGGGGTGTCGGCCCGTGCGGTCAGTTGGAGAAGCTGCGTGAGGTCCTGCAATCAAGTCCGGGTACCTTGTCTGTTTCACCGTGAATAGCTTGGTGAGTTGCATTCATTTGTTTCCGCAGCCCCCCCCAACCCGCTTCTCGACTGCCAAGCGATTCAGATAAATGATGACTGAAAACGGCTCCTGGCAATAGGGACTTTAGGGCAGAGCTTCAAAGGGCGTCTACAGTTTCCTGTTTTGTTCCTTTTATGGGATAGTGAAATAGCCTACAGGTCACGACTTGATTATATTAAGTCGACGGTCTCGTTGTTGTTGTTCAGTAGCTAAGTTGTCTCTGACTCTTTGTGACCCCATGGACGGCAGCACACCAGGCTTCTCTGTCTTCCAGTGCCTCCCGCAGTTGGACATGGGTTTGGGTGGACTCCAGGAGTTGGTGATGGATAGGGAGGCCTGGCATGCTGTGGTTCATGGGGTCGCAAAGAGTCAGACACGACCGAGCGACTGAACTGAACTGAACATGTCCGTCGAGTCGGTGATACCATCCAGCCATCTCATCCTCTGTGCCCCCTTCTCCTTTTTGCCCTCAATCTTTCCCAGCATCAGGGTCTTTTTCAATAGGTCGGCTCTTTGCATCAGGTGGCCAAAGGATGAGACAGAGATTTCTGAACCATCTGGAGTGGGAGTAATGAAAGCGTTACCTTGCAAAAAAAAAAAGAGTGTTACCTTTTGAAGAAACCCGCAGAGCCACCTGCAGTGGTTTATCTGATATGTAGTCATTTGTTTTTGCTCTGAAACAAGGAGGTCTGGTGGGAGAGGGAATCAATTGCCAATTCATCCTTTTGTCTTTCTTTCTGGATGAAAGCCCTAAACACGAGTTTGGTAAAAAGAACAGTGACTAGACATCCTGGCGGTTCAGTGGTTGAGATTCCGTGCTTCCAAGGCAAGGGGAGTGAGTTCAATCCCTGGTCAGGGAACTGATAGTCCCCATGTCGCTTCGCATGGACAAATAAATAATTTTTAAAAGTTAAAAAAGAAAAGAGTAGTGGAGAGCTCAGGAGGAAGAACTCGAAAAGGAAGTGAGCAGAGAGGTACGTTTTGTGCTATAGTTTATCTCAAGAGAGACACGTAAACAATTAGCCTTGCCAACCATAATATCAGAACCACTGCCTCTGAGTTCGATACAAGGAATATAAACAAGACTCATGTGCCCTGAAACAGATTCTGTGAAAGACTGATTTCATTCTCAGCTTGCTTTGGAAAAGCAACTGCTTGCTTTTTCCAAAACAATTTGGAGGCAGAATGAATAGCAGGTCCACTATTTTCTTGCTTTTTCTTTTTTTCTTTTTTCCACTTTACATCTGTTTTTCTTTCTTAAATATATGAATAAGTCTGCCATGAACCACTTGAATCCGCGTCCTGAGAAATGGCAAAGAACCATGTTTCCTAATTAAGAGGCTTGCGCGTCGATCAATGTGTCCTCAGGACAGTTTCGTCTTGGGTTCTTTTTGGCTGCAATGGTTGTGTTTTTGGACGTGCTGTTTATTACTCCAGGGTTTGGCTGTGTCGTCTGTCTATATAAAGGAGCTGGGTTAAACAGGGAATGCATTTGCAGTTCAGAAATCAACCATTTTTTTTCTGTGCATGTCTATCAGTTACAGAAAATCAGCATTTGGGACGATGTGTTCTTGGCAATGTATGCCACACGTAACCTCCTTATTATGAGCCAACCAAATATGTGCTTTTTCTCCCAGAGATAGAGGCTGAGAAATGCATGTGAACCCCATTCAGCCTGACGCTTCATGTCTCTCTTGTGAACAAATAATCAGAATGAATTAAGATGTCCACTTCTTGCTTTTCTTCTTATCTGGGGGTCAACATACTTCCTGTCTCCCTCAGTTTTTCTCCTGTCTGCTGTCCCTTGCACATTGAATTAGAGGGACTGATAGAAATGCTTGTCATCTAAGATGATGTCACTGAAAATGGTGAGGCTGTTTTATTGAAAGATTCCTCTGTGTCATCATTATTTGCCAACACACTCTGTGTGTTCACTAACCACGTGAGGATACCCGAGAGATTATTCCTGTGAATTGGTGTTTGCAGGGACATTCCTATTTGCCAACTGAGATATTGCCCCATATTCCTTTATAATGAGATTGTAACGTGACAACTGATGCTATCAGGACTCAGAAGTGTAAAAGCTTTCAGAGATAAAAGAAGAGAGAAAAAAATGTGTCCCTCTACTTGTATTTAAAGGGTAAACAGTATCTGGCAGGGATCCCTTAAAAGGTTGAATGAAACTGTCTTTTTTTTTCTTCTTCTCTTTTTTCCCCCTTTTATTTTTATTTTTTTTTAAGTTGCTCAGTCGTGTCCTACTCTTTAAAGCCACCCCATGGACTGTAGCCTACCAGGCTCCTCTGCCCATGGAATTTTCCAGGCAAGAGTACTGGAGTGGGTTGCCATTTCCTTCTCCAGAAACTGTCTCTAAAAGATTGTGGCTGGGCAGTGTTCCTCAAAACACTATTTACAGTAGCTAGGAAGAAGAAGTGAAGTCGCTCAGTCATGTCTGACTCTTTGCAACCCCATGGACTGTAACCTACCAGCCTCCTCTGTCCATAAGATTTTCCAGGCAAGAGTACTGGGGTGGGTTGCTATTTCCTTCTCCAGGGGATCTTCCCCACCCAGGGATCAAACCTGGGTCTCCCACACTGTAGGCAGACGCTTTATCATCTGAGCCACCGGGGAAGTCACAGTAGCTAGGACATGGAAGCAACCTAGATGCCCATCGACAGATGGATGGATAAAAAATTGTGGTGCACATACACAGTGGAATATTACTCAGCCATGAAAAGGAAGACATTTGAGTCCATTGTGATGAGGTCGATGAACCTAGAGCCTATTGTACAGAGTGAAGTAAGTCAGAAAGAGAAAAAGCAAATATCAGCTTACATATACGGAACCTAGAAAGATGGTACTGATGAGCCTATTTGCAGAACAGTAATGGAGACGCAGACGTGGAGAACAGACTGTGGTCTCTGGAAAGGAGTCGGAGGGATGGATGGATGGAGTCTCACTGAAACCCATACGCTACCATGTGCAAAATAGATACCCAGTGGGAATTTGCTATATGGTGCTGGGAGCTCAAACCTGGTGCTTCGTGATGACCTCGAGGGGTGGGATGGGGTGGGAGGTGGGAGGGAGTTTCAAGAGGCAGGGGACATGTGTATACCTGTGACTGATTCGTGTCGATATGTGGCAGAAACCAACACAACATCATAAACCAGTTATCTTCCAATGAACAATAAATCGGAGAAAGAAATGGCAGCCCACTCCAGTATTCTTGCCTGGAAAGGTCCATAGACAGAGGAGCCTGGCGGGCTGCAGTCTGTGGGGTTACATGACTGAGCATGCGTCCATGAGGGTGGAGGGAGATGGGTTGGTAGCCATAAACTGGTAGAATTTTTTTAGAAATGAATAAAAATTTTTTTAAAAAGATGGTGAATAGGGACTTCCCTGGTGACCCAATGATGAAGACTTTACCTTCCAATGCAGGGGGTTGCAGGTTAGATCCCTGATCAGGAAACTTAAGTTCCCACAGGAATCTCGGCAAAAAAAACAAATTCAATAAAGACTTTAAAATGGTCCACATCAAAAAAAAAAAGATCTTAAAAATGAGATGATAATTTTTAAAAGAAGTTGTGGGTAAAAACTCCAAGCCGTGTTCGCCAGACCCATCACCACCTCCGCTGTTTTGTGAGGCGCTTGTCTGCTGGTTAAACTCCCTGCCTTGTTTGGATGTTAGCCCTGAAAAACTCGGTCACTGACTCAGCACGCTCTCTCCCAGCACCCCAGGATCCAGGTAATAAAAAAGAGGGAGCGATGATGAAACACACGTGCCGTGTGAGCTCCAGGGTTGTCCGAGATGGAAAATAAAAACCTTGTAAAGACTGCAAGAGCTGACGTCAGCGGTCATTAGACACTCATCGTGAACAGGAAGTATAGGGCCAGACACACCGCTGGGCTCAGCTAGAGCAGCAGCTGGATTTGCTGTTCTCCTTTTTTTAAATAAACATTTTTATTTACGTATTTGGCTCCGTTGGGTCTCAGCTGCAGCACGCAGGATCTTTAGCTGTGGCACGTGGAATCTAGTTTCCCAACCAGGGATGGAACCCGGGTTCCCCTGCGTTGGGAGTGCGGAGTCTTAGCCGCTGGACCACCAGGGAAGTCCCATGGACTTTCAATTCTGGTGGAAAGCCCCCAGGTCACAGCAGATGGGTCCCAGAGTCAGTGTTCCTCTTCGTGTTTCCAGGAGAGGGGTTGTCTTGGCTACAGTCTTGGCTGGAGAGTTTGGCCGGGGGCCGGGGGCTCTCCTTTACAGTTCATTTGTCTGCCCCAGGGTTTCTCAGCTGCAACCCTGGAAGACGCTTTGCTGTAGGGACTGCCGTGTGCATTGAGGATGTTTAGCATCTTACATGCTCCGTGCTGATTTCAGACCGCCTCTCAAGTTGCAACAAGCAGAAATGTCTCCAGGTGTTTTGCCTTGTTGCTTTAGCTCCAGGTGATAACCACTGACGGAGAATCAGCATTTAACAATGCACAAGGCACAATTTCAGTCAGTTCGGTCACTCAGTCGTGTCCAGCTCTTTGCGACCCCATGGACTGCAGCACGCCAGGCCTCCCTGTCCATTACCAACTCCCGGAGTTTACTCAGATTCATGTCCATTGAGTCGGTGATGCCATCCAGCCATCTCATCCTCTGTTGTCCCCTTCTCCGCCCGCCTTCAATCTTTCCCAGCATCAGGGTCTTTTCCAATGAGCCCGTTCTTTGCATCAGGTGGCCAAAGGATTGGAGTTTCAGCTTCACCAGACACTGTTTACAATACCTAAAACGTGGAAGCATGTCTGTTGGAAGTGCCCACCCACAGACAACTGGATTAAGAATATGTGGTACATATACACAACAGAATATTACTCAGCCATAAATAGAGGATAAAATTGCAAAAACATGGATGCACATAGAGGGTCTTACTCTTTAGCGATAAGTCAGACAGGGAAAGACAAATACTGTGTGCCACTTGTATATGGAATCTTAAAACTAATACAAATGAATATGTATACAAAACAGAAATAGACACATAAACTGTTACTCAAGGGGAGAGAGATGTGTTGTGTGAGTTACTCAGTCGTGCTTGACTCTTTGTGACTCCATGGACTGTAGCCCACCAGGCTCCCCGTCCACGGAATTCTCCGAGGAATAAGACTGGAGTGGGTGGCCGTTTCCTTCTCCAGAGACCCAGGTTCGATCCCTGGGTTGGGAAAATCCCCTGTAGCAGGGCACGGCAACCTACCCCAGGATTCTTCACTGGAGGATCCCTGTGGACACGGGCGACTGACGGCCTAGTGTCCGTAAGGGCGGAAAAGAGTTGGACACGACTGAAGCGATTTAGCAAATAAAGGGGAGAGAGACATAGGGAGGGACAAATCAGGGGTATAGGATTCGTGGAGACACAGTACTATATACAAAATAGATAAGCAATAAGGATTTACTGTATAGCATAGGGAATTATGGCCATTATAATAACCTACCATAAGTCATTATATGGGTCATTGCAATAACCTCTGGCAGAATGTAACCTGCAATAACCCTGGATCACTCTGCAATACTCCTGAAATGAACACAACATTGTCCATCAACTCTTCTTCATGAGATAATGAAGAGCTTCGGGGTAGAGCAGGAGTCGTCCGTCTGAGCGCTGGTGATGTTTGGGGCCGCATGTCCCTTTGATATGGGGTTGTCCCATGCCCTGTAGGAGGTTTAGAACCTCCCACTTAGAGACAGCATTGCGTACCTCCGCCCGGTCCGGTATATCTCCAGACGCTGCCGAAGGCTTCCCGGGGAGGCACAGCACCCCCTCGTTAGACCTTCTAAATCGGAGATGAGAAGTAGCACCCGGGGTCTATGATAGAAGCCGGAAGACGGCCCTGGTGTGCTGTTGGCAAGTCTTCCCCAGGTTTCCTGGCAGCGCGTCGTTTCTGCTGGAGCATGTCCCGGCTTGCCCGAGCTGAGTCACTGGGCCAAGGTTTCTTGGGTCCCTGCCTGCCACCTCCGTCACAGAGGAGGACGGAACCCTGGGGTTGCATCAGTTCTCGGGATGGGCCAGGATGCTCTGCAGCCTAGGCGGGCCTGGCCAGCACCTGCCTACTTCACCTTCTTCTCCCCAAGCTCTGCGCTCCCACTTCCAGCCGTTTGTCCGTAACCAGGAAGGACAGGCCAAGACTGGAAGCCCAGTGTTTCCACAGCTTGTTTGGCAGCAATGCTCGTTCTGAATCCAGGAATGTGAAGCTGATGTGGCGCCGAATACTCTTTCTTTATCCGAGAGAATGCCCAGATCTCTTGTGTTTACGACTGCGGAACTATTAATGTGTGATGGCGGGGTGTGGTCCAAACCTTCACTAAAGGTGTACGCTGAGACTTCCCTGGCAGGCCGGTGGTTAAGACTCCACACTTCCAGTGTAGGGGGCAAGTGTTCCCCCAGTTCCCTGGTTGGGGATTGAAGGTCCCACAAGCTGTGTGGTGTGGCCAAAAAATAAAAATGTGTGTGAATTACGTGATATATTTGAAGATATATTGTATCTGTATATGTGAAGTTAATAGTGAATATATGCATATATAAATAAATTTTATCTATATATATCATGGTAATGGTGAATATATACATATACAGATATGTCTATATATGTGATAGTAATGGTGAATATATACATATACAGATATGTTATGTCTATATATGTGATAGTAATGGTGAATATATACATATATAGATATATTGTATCTATATATGATGGTAATGGTGAATATATACATATGTAGATACATTATATCTATATATGTGATGGTAATGGTGAATATATACATAGATATATTTATGTATATAAAAGTACTGGTGAATATATACATATATAGATGCATTACATCTCTATATATGTGAAGGTAATGCTGAATATATATAGATATGAAGGTAGTGGTGAATATATATATAGATACATTATATCTAAATATGTAAAGGTACTGGTGAATATATACATATAGATATATCTATATATATGAAGGTAATGGTGAATATATACATATAGATACATTATAGTTATATGAAGGTAATGGTAATGGTGAATATATAGATATAGATATCTATGTATAGGAAGGTAATGGTGAATATACAGTTCTAAATAATAAATAACATTAGTCGCTCAGTTATGTCAGACTCTTTGTGACCCCACAGACTGTAGCCCACCAGGCTCCTCTGTCCATGGAATTCTCCAGGCAAGATTACTGGAGTGGGTTGCCATTTCTTTCTCCAGTATATATGAAAGTAATGGTGAATAAACATATGTATATATATTCCCTCTTTATTAAATGGCAAATGAATAGATAATTTTAGTTTTACTCATGTATTGTTGACCTCTCACATTGTATACGGTTCTGATGAACAGCGTAATGATTTGATACACCGTACCTATTCTGAAATGATCACCATAATGTTCGGTGAACATGGTCTCAGCCAGTTACAGCCTTTGCTTGTTGTTAAATGGTGTTGATGGTGTGAAGATGAATGCGTCACTGTAGAAAACTACTCTCTGCGTTATGCGTGCCGTAAACTGTCCTGAAGACAGTTCAGCTCGGAAGGGGGCGGGGAGTGGCTTTGAATCATTTTAATAAATCAGTTTTGTTTTTTTTTAATAAAAGCCACGACCTTCTTAAACCCAAACAGTTCTGAATTCTAAAACCCACCTGGCCTCACGTGTTGGCATGTCAGGACCGTGGACCAGGAATGGCAATTGCCAGCAGGTGCCTTTTAGCCCGTGGTGACGATGAACATCCGATGGTGTTTGTATTAGGTGGGCTTTTACCCATTTATTGTGCCATCCTATGCTCCCATATACCCTTAGAAGCCGCTTTTACTACTTAAAACCTCAGTAGTTTTCTATAGTCTAAAGCTTTGCGATGATATGAAAATGCTCAGAAACCTAAATGTGGCCAGAAAAACTGGGCAGAACAGCTGTGCCCCTTGGACCCTGGGTCCAGCAGCGAACAGCTTCTGGCCCCTGCCCCCAACCTGTGTGCCTGAAAGGCAAAGCATTCTTTACTCAAATAGACTGACAGGGTTATAAGGGCCCAAGCTGATATTGAAAGCGAAAGGCCTGTCCTGACCTTAGAAAGGCCAGCTATGTGATTCCATAAGAAAAAGGAGCAAGTCCATTTTTGGTTCATTAAGAAGAAAGGACGGTTGTCCTTTGGCGAGCTTGTCTGCCTCTGGGTCAGGATTTCCCAGCCTGAGTGCAGCTGACGTGTGGGGCTGCGGAATTCTTTGTCGTGGAACGGGTCTTGCGCGTTGTCGGATGTTTCGTTGTCTCATCCTTGGACACCGTCCAGCAGATGCTGAGGGCATAAGCCTGCTTGTAACAACCACAATGACTCCAGGTATCACCACTGTCTCCGCGGGCTGGGCGTTGGGAAAGGACTGCAGAGTCGCCCCTTGTTGACAACCGTTGGTCAAGAAAAAGCCTTTAAGAATTAGTAAGACAAAGGGTTGGCCCGAGAGTAGGGTTCTCCAGCCTTGGCACGGATGACGCCTGCAGCCACAGCATTCTTTTTTTTTTTTTTTTCCATTTATTTTTATTAGTTGGAGGCTAATTACTTTACAATATTGTAGTGGTTTTTGTCATATATTGACATGAATCAGCCATGGATTTACATGTATTCCCCATCCCGATCCCCCCCCTCCCACCTCCCTCTCCACCCCATCCCTCTGGGTCTTCCCAGTGCACCAGGCCCGAGCACTTGTCTCATGCATCCAACCTGGGCTGGTGATCTGTTTCACTATAGATAATATACATGTTTCGATGCTGTTCTCTCAAAACATCCCACCCTCGCCTTCTCCCACAGAGTCCAAAAGTCTGCTCTGTACTTCTGTGTCTCTTTTTCTGTTTTGCATATAGGGTTATCGTTACCATCTTTCTAAATTCCATATATATGTGTTAGTATACTGTATTGGTGTTTATCTTTCTGGCTTACTTCACTCTGTATAATGGGCTCCAGTTTCATCCATCTCATTAGAACTGATTCAAATGCATTCTTTTTAACAGCTGAGTAATATTCCATGGTGTATATGTACCACAGCTTCCTTATCCATTCGTCTGCTGATGGGCATCTAGGTTGCTTCCATGTCCTGGCTACTATAAACAGTGCTGCGATGAACATTGGGGTGCACGTGTCTCTTTCAGATCTGGTTTCCTCGGTGTGTATGCCCAGAAGTGGGATTGCTGGGTCATATGGCAGTTCTATTTCCAGTTTTTTAAGGAATCTCCACACTGTTCTCCATAGTGGCTGTACTAGTTTGCATTCACACCAACAGTGTAAGAGGGTTCCCTTTTCTCCACACCCTCTCCAGCATTTATTGCTTGTAGACTTTTGGATAGCAGCCATCCTGACTGGCGTGTAATGGTACCTCATTGTGGTTTTGATTTGCATTTCTCTGATAATGAGTGATGTTGAGCATCTTTTCATGTGTTTGCTAGCCATCTCTATGTCTTCTTTGGAGAAATGTCTGTTTAGTTCTTTGGCCCATTTTTTGATTGGGTTATTTATTTTTCTGGAATTGAGCTTCAGGAGTTGCTTGTATATTTTTGAGATTAATCCTTTGTCTGTTGCTTCATTTGCTATTATTTTCTCCCAATCTGAGGGCTGTCTTTTCACCTTGCTTATAGTTTCCTTTGTAGTGCAAAAGCTTTTAAGTTTCATTAGGTCCCATTTGTTTATTTTTGCTTTTATTTCCAATATTCTGGGAGGTGGGTCATAGAGGATCCTGCTGTGATTCATGTCAGAGAGTGTTTTTCCTATGTTCTCCTCTAGGAGTTTTATAGTTTCTGGTCTTACATTTAGATCTTTAATCCATTTTGAATTTATTTTTGTGTATGGTGTTAGAAAGTGTTCTAGTTTTATTCTTTTACAAGTGGTTGACCAGTTTTCCCAGCACCACTTGTTGAAGAGGTTGTCTTTTTTCCATTGTATATCCTTGCCTCCTTTGTCGAAGATAAGGTGTCCATAGGTTCGTGGATTTATCTCTGGGCTTTCTATTCTGTTCCATTGATCTATATTTCTGTCTTTGTGCCAGTACCATACTGTCTTGATGACTGGGCCACAGCATTCTTTACGCTCAGTACATTGTGGGATATTCATTTGCATCCCTGGCGTCTACCCACTGGATGCCAGGAGCAACGCCCACAGCTGTGACAACCAGAAACGTGTCCACACCATGGCCCATGGTCCCTGGAAAACAAAGTCACCCTGACTTGACCATCCTTGTTCTAGGTGGGACGTTGTCCTGTGTGTTCAACCTTATACTCGGTGTTGTTGGCAGTCACTCAGCTGGGTCTGATTCTCTGCTACCCCGTGGACGGTAGCCCACCAGGCTCTTCTGTCCATGGGATTCTCCAGGCAAGAATACTGGAGTGGGTTGCCATTTCCTCCTCCACGGGATCGTCCCGACTCAAGGGCTGAATACTCCTGCACTGGTGGGGGGATTCTTTACCACTGAGCCACCAAGGAAGCCCAGGATCCTGTTTTGGGGCTGTGGACAAAAAACAAAAAAAAACTATATTCTATAGAGAGTGTTGGGGCCAAGAGTTTTTCCACCCCAAAAATGTTTTGTCACATGTCCCACGGCTGACTCATCCAAAGGGTGTCAAAAACCACTCACCTTCCTGGGCGTTCTGGGTCACATCATGTAATGTACATATCCCGAGGCAGACTCAGTATACTCGGCAACACGCACGGGATTCCAGGAACTTTTCTGACTGCCAGTGAGTGCAGGTGATGAGTTCAGCAATCAAGGAGGTGGAAGTCACGCATGTCAAGAGCTGCTACGGCTGCACATGCAGACGGTTTTGGGTTGCAAGTGACCGAAACTCCGTGATCTCCCTCGCGCAAACCCAGAAAAGGACTTTTTTCATTTCCAGGGGGTGGGAGGGAGGGTCACAGAGTCAAAGGGGGAGTCCAGGGGGGCAGGCATGCTTGCTTGAAATACAAGTTGAGAATTCTTTGTAAGTCCAATTGACTTGACTCATCACTACTGCATGCATTGCAGGAGACGGAGGTTCGATCCCTGGGTTGGGAGGATCCCCCGGAGGAGGGCATGGCAACCCACTCCAGTACTCTTGCCTGGAGAATCCCGTGGATAGAGGAGCCTGGCAGGTTACGGCCCTGGGGTCACAAAGAGTCGGACACGACTGAGTGACTAAAACAGCTGTGTGTGGTTGCTGACAGAGGCGGCCACTATGTCTGTGAATTGTTGGTTTTGCATCCTGGTTAAATGCAAGCGTGTTATTACCATTTATGTACATTTGGGAGTGGATGTTTTGACCCATCCAGTGACCACATTAAATGTAACAGCTTAGAACAAGATCCACGGATCATCTCCAGGTCTGCAGATCAAGTGTCGGTACACGACATGGCTGGCTTCTCTGCTCACGGTTCTTTACAGGGTTGCAAAACGGTGGCCAGGGTGTGTGTCCATCAGAAGCTTGGGATTCCGTTCTGAGCTCGCTCAGCATTTTGGCAGAATCCAGTCCCCTGTGGTTGTGGGCTCCTCACTCCTAGGGATCCACCATCCCTGCAGGCATTTCACACCATGACTGTCCCATGAGTGCCAACAGGCCAGCACCTCTTCTGAGGCTTGGGGTCTGTTTCCAAGGGCTCCACTGAGGAGGCCAGGCCCACCCCCACCAATCTCCTCTTTGAGTCATACAAAGACAATTGACTAGAGGACCTCAGTCACGTCCCTTCCCTTTTTCCATGCCCTATTGATTAGAAGAACATCTTAGGTGCCCCCGCTCACATGCACATACTCAAGAGGAGAGAATCATACAAAGGTGTGCGTACCAGGAGGTGGAAGTCATAGAGGTCATCTTAGAATCCTGCCTATGATGGATTTCCTTTTTCTGGGAGGACCTCGGAAACCTCAATAGGATTTACAAGATGCATGCTGAGACCCCAAGAGCCTAGTTACACACAGTCTTTTGGAGAAAGGGATGTATAGGCAAAAATGAATGATGTTGTCATTGTTCAGTTGCTCGGTCATGTCCGACTCTTTGCGACCCCATGGACTGCAGCACACCAGGCCTCCCTGTCCATCACCATCTCCCAGAGTTTACTCAAACTCATGTCCATCGCGTCAGTGATGCCATCCAACCATCTCATCTTCTGTCGTCCCCTTCTCCTCCCACCTTCAATCTTTCCCAACATCAGGGCCTTTTTCCAATGACTCAGTTCTTCGCATCAGGTGCCTGAAGTATTGGAGCTTCAACTTCAGAATCGACTAGCTCATTTTAGCATTGTTTACTTACATTTGATATTGATAAAGGAATGAGAAATCCAGTAAATAATTGAAGATGCCATAGTGTTATACCAGAATCTCCTCTTACTCACTGAAGCTCGGTCTTCATCTTATTCATAAACATGTGTGGTGCTGGGGTGGCCACTCTGAAGAGAGAGGAGATGAGCAGGAAAGACCAGATGCTTTCAAAGTGTGATGTTGGAGGAGACTCTTGAGAGTCCCTTGGACTGCAAGGAGATCAAACCAGTCCATCCTAAAGGAAATCAGTCCTAAATATTCATTGGAAGGACTGATGCTGAACTCCAATCCTTTGGCCATCTGATGTGAAGAACTGATTCATTTGAAAACACCCCGATGCTGGGAAAGATTGAGGGCAGGAGGAGAAGGGGACGACAGAGGATGAGATGGTTGGATGGCATCACTGACTCAATGGACGTGAGTTTGAGTAAACTCCGGGAGATGGTGATGGACAGGGAGGCCTGGCGTGCTGCAGTCCATGGGGTAGCAAAGAGCCGGACACGACTGAGCGACTGAACAACAGACAGGCTTGATGCGGTCTCTGTGAACAAAAGGACCCTGCCTCCCACAACCCAGGGGACCCCAGCAGTCTCCTTCCACTATGAGCCTGGCTACCTGGTCAGCCTTGCCGCCCCCACCCCGCCATCAAGTTCAGTCCAGCCAGGTCTTATATCTGAAACTGTTCTCTTATTGATCAGAAAGTCTCATTGCACTATCTTCTGAGTAGTCCGATCCTTCTGTGCTTCTCAGAATGTTCCCTGGACCCGAGTCTGTCTGGTCCCTGGTCCAGGCTGGTGGGTTCAGATCGCCACCAGCTGTGACCTCCCATCCTGTAAGCACTCCCAGTGGGGCTTTGGCATTGGCCCAAATCTCCATTCCAGGATGTAATATCATGCTTGTGGTATTAGAAAGCTTGGTGGTATTTTTCTTTTTTCTTTAAACTTCAGTTTGATGTTTCTTTTATTTCTTCACTTATTTAATGATATTATAGTTTCCGGCTGTGCTGCGTCTGTGTTGTTTCACGGGCTTTCTTTTGTTGCAGAGACCCAGGGCTCCTCTCTAGTTTTGGAGCTCAGGCTTCTCAATGTGGTGGCTTCTCTTGTTCTGGAGTGCAGGCTGGAGGGTGTGTGGACTTCAGTAGCTGTGGCGTGTGGGATCAGTAGCTGTGGTACAGGGGCTTGGTTGCTCCACGGCACGGGGGATCCTCCTGGATCAGGGATCGAACCTGTGTCCCCTGCATTGGCAGGCGGATTCTTTACCACGGAGCCACCCAGGGAAGCCCCGTGTGTTTCTTTGTTAAATTCTTTGTATCAAAAGCCCGGGGCGGGAGGGCGGGGGCGGGGGGGGGGTGAGGGGGGGCGGTGAAATTCACCTAACATACAGTTAACCTTTTTTTTTTTTTTAAATGTCATGGGGAGGGAGGTGGCGGGGCGGGGGGGGGGTTCCGGATGGGGAACACATGTACACCCGTGGCTGATTCATGTCAGTGTATGGTAAAAACCACCACAATATTGTAAAGTAATTAGCCTCCAATTAAAATAAATAAACTGATTAAAACAAAAATTTTTTTTTTTGGCCACAAGACACAGTTTGAGGGATGTCAGTTCCCTGACCTGGGACTGAAGCAGTGAACCATTCTGGAGCATCTTAATTCAGAACCACTTTCTTGCATTGCTACTTCTGTCTAGTTCTAGACTGTTTTCATCATTCCCTCCCAAAACCCCGTACCCTCTGGGAGTCATCCCCCCAACGCAGTCTGCTTTCCCTTTGTTCTAAGTGTATTTATGTTTTAATCGAAGGATAACTGCTTGACAGTGTGTTGGTCTCTGCCATGCATCCACCTGAATCCGTCATCGGTATGCATATGTTCCCTCTCTCCCACCTCCAACCCTTTCCCATGCCTCTAGGTTGTTGCAGAACCCTGGTTTGAGTTACCCCTTTTTAGCCTGTACCCCTTGTTTCCTTTCTGGGTCCAGGGATTCACTCATTTTGGACATTTTTTCTTTTTTTTAAAAGTTATTTTAATTGAGGCTAATTACTTTACAATATTGTAGTTGTTTTTGTCCATACATTGAGATGAATCAGCCGTGAGTGTGCATGCGTGCCCCATCCTCATTTTGGACATTTTCCATACGAGGAATCACGTGCCATAGGTGGCCTTTTGTGTCTGCCTTCTCTCCCCACGTTCCTGGCTTTTTGAGGTCTTCCTGAAGGAAGTGGCAACCCACTGCAGTGTTCTTGCCTGGAGAATCCCAGGGATGGAGGAGCCTGGTGGGCTGCCATCTATGGGGTCGCACAGAGTCGGACCCGACTGAAGCAACTGAGTGTGCATGCATGCATTGGAGATGGCAATGGCAACCCACTCCAGTGTTCTTGCCCGGAGAATCCCAGGGATGGGGGAGCCTGGCGGGCTGCCGTCTGTGGGGTCGCACAGAGTCGGACACGACTGAAGCGACTTAGCAGCAGCAGCGCATTGTGCGACACCGTTCCTTTTCGTGGCTGGACCCTACTGCGTCTCACGGCTGAACTTCCTTCTGTTCACCTCTTTCTCTGTCGATGAGCGTGCAGGTGGCTTTCGCATTTCGCCTCTTGGGAAGCCTGCCGCCGTGAACCCGGGGCACACAGATGTCTTTGAGAGAGCAGAGGTGCGTGCGGCAGTGGGCTGGCCGGCTCACGTGGCCATTCTGTATTTCACTTTCCGAGCAACTGCTGTTCTGTTTCCCATCTCAAGCTGCTGTTGTTGTTTTTAAGTCTTTATGGGGCTTGTTACAACGCTCTTTCTGCTTCATTTATTTATTTATTTTTTGGTCTGTGAAACAGGTGGGATCTTAGCTCTCCATCCTGGGACTGAACCCACATCCCCGGCATAGAAAGGCAACATCTTTTTATTTATTTATTTATTTTTAATTTTAAATTTATGTATTTTTAATTGAAGGATAATTGCTTTACAGACTTTTGTTGGTTTCTGCCAAACATCAGCATGAATCAGTGAGACCTATACACAATGTCCCCTCCCTCTTGAACCCCCCCTCCCACCTCCCTCCCCATCCCATCCCTCTAGGTTGTCCCGGAGCCCCTGAGTCACACTGGAAGGCAAAATTTTCACCCCGAACCACCAGGGAGGCCCCTCGACTCGAAGTTTCAATTTTTCACACTCTGTTCATTGTTGAGGTCCTCCTGTTGAAGGGTTCTCACTGATTTGACTGAGCAACCCAGAGACATAAAATGACAGCATCTCCGGTCAGAACTTGCCTCGAAGGAGATGCCTTTTCCCCAGGAGAGGGGGCTTGGCCAAGCCTCTGGATCGGGAGCCTCTGGAAGACTGGTTTCTGTCTTCCCTGCAGCCTGTTGGGAAAGGCAGAACTGCCAAGGCTTGGGTGTAATACAAGGAGGAAGGAGCTCAGAAACGGGTCCCCCTGAGACCCAGGGCAAGGTCATGGAATGATGGCCACGCCTCGGGCAGACCCGCGGGTCCAAGCAGGTCATCAGACCTGTCCTGCTGGCTGCAGACAGGCCTGAAAAATCCCTCAGGATGATTCCCGGGTGGGAGTCGTCCTTGGGTGGGGCGGCCGGTGTTCCAGGTGGGGGCGGTGATCCCAGGACCCTGTGAGTCGCTGAGCAGAGTCTGCTCCTGACCTTGAAGTGGGCCATGGAGCCATGAGCGAACAAGGTCTCCTGAGACCCTCCCACCGTCTGCCTGATCTCCAGCACAGGTCACGGGCCTCTCTCTCTGCCCTCCACCCACAGTCTGTCACTCCCAGACCAGCCGGCCTCGGTCTAGGGACACAGTTGAAGGTTCTGAAGTCCAGCAGATGGAACCAGTGACCCATCACCTTTGCTGTTGTGGTTCAGTCGCTCAGTCGTGTGTGACTCTTTGCAACCCCATGGACCGCAGCACGCCAGGCGGCCCTGTCCATCACCATCTCCCGGAATTTACTTAAACTCATGTCCATTGAGTTGGAGATGCTATCCAACCATCTCATCCTCTGTCACCCCCCTTCTCCAGTTCAGTTGCTCAGTCGTGTCTGACTCTTAGAGACCCCATGGACCGCAGCACGCCAGGGCTCCCTGTCCTTCACCAACTCCCAGAATTTACTCAAACTCACGTCCATCGAGTCGGTGATGCCATCCAACCATCTCATCCCCTGTCACCCCCTTCTCCCGCCTTCAATCTTGCCCAGCATCAGGGACTTTTCCAATATGTCGGCTCTTTGCATTAGGTGGCCAAAGTATTGGAGCTTCAGTATCAGTCCTTCCAATGAGTATTCAGTCTTGATTTCCTTTAGGATGGACTGGTTGGATCTCCTTGGCAGTCCAAGGGACTCTCAAGAGTCTTCTCCAACACCACAGTTCAAAGCATCAGCTCTTCGGCGCTCAGCCTTCTTTATGGTCCACCTCTCACCTCCATACATGATTACTGGAAACACCATAGCTTTGACTACATGGACCTTTGTCAGCAAAGGCTCTTCACTGTATGAACATTCAAATTCCAGTTATATCAGGACCATTTATCTTTGGGTTGACTACAGTGATCTCCATCTCTCTTCCAACTCTCGTTTCCACCCTCCACCTTGGGTCCAGTGGGCAAATGACAAGACTACAGATTTTATCAAACGTAATAGCGTGAAAGAGGCTGGGTGACCACCTACATATTATTTTCAGCCAAAAGAGGGCTTCTAGCTAAGGAAATGAAGCCTCCCAGGTACAATGGGATATGTAGAATATACATGGTACCTAATTCCATATAGCATCAGAGTCATTGGAAGAATCAATGTGGGGACTTTGGGTGGCCTTCTTTTAAAAATTCAGGAATTTCACTGGGGGCTGGGGCCAGAGGCTCAAGAGGGGGGCATGTATGTCTTCATGTAGGTGATACATATTCTTAGACAGCAGAAACTAACACACCATGTAAAGCAACTTTACTCCAATTTTAAAAATAAGTAAAAATAAGAGTTACGGCAATTGCAAACATTCCCAGCCACCTCTGAACGTAGCTGCCACCAGAGTTTTCAGATGGGATGGCCGTTCCTATGATTTCTTTGCTTTTGCATCTTTTAAGCTGAATGAACCTTCTGCATGAAGTTATACTTTGTTTTTCTTTGGTTCAGCTGGTGAGCTACATTGGAGAGGCAAGTCCATTTAGACCTGTGATAACTACGTGTCAGAGGTATTCTGAACCATGTCTGTGGTCCTTTTGCGTTTTCCTTTGAATGCGACAGGGCTTCCCAGGTGGCTCAGTGGTAAAGAATCCGCCTGCAACGCAGGAGACACAGGAGATGCGGGTTCAATCCCTGGGTTGGACAGATACCCTGGAGGAGGGCATGGTAACCCACTCCAGTATCCTTGCTTGGAGAATCTCATGGACAGAGGAGCCTGGTGGGTTATAGTCCATGGGGTCACAAAGACTTGGACACGACTTAAGTGACTGAGCACGCACGCATGCACAAATGTGACAGTTGATTATTTATCAGTTTGCTCACGATGCTGCCCACAGTTACGTGTATTCACAGACTTTCCTACATTTTTCAGTAAGACTTATGATTTCCCTCTTCACCAAACCTGTATTCCCCTATGGCATCAGTGCCGTCCCAGGAGAATTTTGCCTGAAGCACAAAATTCACTGCATTCTCAGCTTCATCATCATCTCTAGTAGAAAACACTTCTGCTTTTCTTGCAAAAGATGCATGCTGTGGCTTCTTCCTAGGCTGCTGGAAGAACAAACATTCTGGAAATGAATTTCTTTCCATGCAGTTGAAAAGCAAAGCAGATTTGCCATTGCTTCATTCATAAAAACATGTCTACCAACACGACCATCCACAAACCATATGGTGTGTGTGTGTGTTGTGTGTGTGTGTGTGTGTGTGTGTGTGTGCGCGCGAGCTCAGTTGTGTCCGACTCTTTCTGACCCCATGAAGTGTTGCCTGCCAGGCTCCTCTGTCCATGGGATTCTCCAGGCAAGAATACTGGAGTGGGTAGCCTTTCCCTTCTCCAGGGGATCTTCCCGACCCAGGGATCGAACCCACATCTCCTGGATTGCAAGTGGATTCTTTACCTGTTCAGTCATTGGGGCTTTCCTAATCATTGAGTTTAAATTCAACTGGAAAGAATTATCATCCACCCTTGGCAGGGTTTCAGTAACTAAAACCTACTTTGATTCAAAGACTTGCCTGATTCCATGGAAATAATCTTGAGCATGGGCTTCTCTGGTGGCTCAGCTGGTGAAGAATCCGTCTGCAATGTGGGAGACCTGGGTTCGATCCCTGGGTTGGGAAGATCCCCTGGAGAAGGGAAGGGCTATCCACTCCAGTATTCTGGCCTGGAGAATCCCATGGACGGTATCGTCCATGGGGTCAAATAGAGTCGGACACAACTGAGCGACTTTCCCTTTCAGTCTTGAAGATACTGCTGTCTTTGGAGAGCTTACTATAAATCATGACTTTGGACTATCCATAAAGAGAGTATCGGGTACTGGTTTAAAACAGGGGCGACGAAAAGCACTGTGCTTGCCCTCCGGAAACCCACGTGCCTTTGAGCCACCGTGCCCACACCATGTGCAAAGTCTCAAAGGCCTCCATGAGCCCAGTCACTGGTGAACTCGGCCCCGAGCACCTGATCTGGGCCATTCCCCACACTCTGTCCTGTTAGTTTACTCCGCGAGTCAAAGCCCGTTTGCTTTACCCTCTTACGTTTCTGCCCTTGCACTGTTGACCTCTCCAGAGACCTTGGCTTCCCTCAGGCGTGTTCATTCCCCATCCTGACGGCGCTGCCTCCGAGAGATGCTGCAGAAGGTCCGCCCGAGCAGACGTGTCCCCACGGGGAACATCAGGAGATACACCTGCCTCACACCCAGAAGTTCACGTTTAGCAGAAAGACAGAAGGGCTTCCCAGGTGGCACTGGCGGGAAAGAACCCGCCTGCCAATGCAGGAGCCATAAGAGACGCAGGCTTGATCCCTGGGTGGGGAAGATCCCTTGGAGGAGGGCTTGGCAACCCACTCCAGTGTTCTTGCCTGGAGACTCCCATGGACAGAGGAATCTGGCGGGCTATGGTCCACGGGGTCACCCAGAGTCGGACACGACTAAAGCGACTTAGCACGCACACACGGAAAAGAGAAAAATGATAAAACGTGTGAAAGTGCAACCACCTTGTTCAATTTACGCTGGGCACACGAGGACACGCTGTTCTGAGTTTACATAGATGTATATATATTTATATGTATTTTATTTCCACCTGCATCATTTTTCTTTAAATGATATGATAGGTGTTTACAACTTTTTCAAGGGATATTTTACATATTATGAGGGTTTCTCTGATGGCTTGGACGGTAAAGAATCTGCCTGCAATTCGAGAGACGCGGGTTCGATCCCTGGGTCAGAGAAGATCCCCTGGAGAAGAGAATGGCAACCCACTCCAGTATTCTTGCGTGGAGAATCCCATGGACAGAAGAGTCTGGCGGGCTATAGTCCATGGGGTCACAAAGAGTTGGACACGACTGAGCGACTCACACTTTTCACTTTACATATTCTGAAATTCAACCACTTGTACCATTCATTGGTTTTTATTAAATTACCAAGTCGTGCATTCACCACATTTCATATATCACACAAATCACTTTTAGAGCCTTTTCATCACCCCAGCGAGATCCTTTAACGCCCATTTCTTTAAACCCCCACCGCCACCCCTTGCCTGAGTTTGTTTTTAAAAAGTCGTATTTTTCTCCGTTTCACCGTATTTCTTGGACCTCCGTCATCACACGTCGACAGGCATCAGATTATATCACTCTACGACGTGACCTTATAATCCTTGTCTTACAAGGTCCCAGAACTAACCGCTCGGGCGTGAGGAAATGAAACCTTTGAGTCCCGTCAACCCGCTCGCCCCTCACTGTTTGCAATGCTTGTCTTGTCTGCCTTCACACTAAATCGTCTGACCCCTCTTGTGCCACTTTCACTGTCTTCTCCAAATTGCTCCCTCTAGTTGTGCTCACTTCCAAAGGAAAGGCGTATACAACGCTTTCCTGGACTTAGGTCCTCTAGACCCATTTCCCTTATAAACAAGTGAGAGATATCCAAGCCGTCTGAGCCACCAGGGAAGCCATGATTTGTCAACAAGATGATCACTGTTTGTATACTCAGACTGTGGTCCTTTGAATACGTGTGTGATTATTCCAGGGCTTCCCTTGTGGCTCAGCTGCTAAAGAATCTGCCTGCAGTGCGGGAGACCTGGGTTCGATCCCTGGGTTGGGAAGATCCCCTGGAGGAGGGAAAGGCTCCCCACTCCAGAATTCCAGGGACTGTATAGTCCATGGGGTTGCAAAGAGTCGGACATGAGTGAGCAACCTTCACTTTCACTTTGATGATTATTTCAATAGGCACAGCTAATAGTAGGATTAAGGGAAAATACACTGAATATGGGCAGCTTGCATAGTTTATTTATTAGAGACTGAAACTCTAAATCTGCACATAGAAGCAGGATTGGGTGTTATTTGATCACAGTGGAAGTGTTAGTCACTCAGGCGTATCTGACTCTTTGCGACCCCAAAGGAACTATAGCCCGCCAGGCTCCTCTGTCTGTGGGATTCTCCAGGCAAGAAGACTGGAGTGGGTTGCTGTTTCCTTCTCCAGGGTGTCTTCCCAGCCCAGGGATCGAAACCAAGTCTCCTGCACTTGCAGGCAGATTCTTTACCATCTGAGCCACCAGGGAAGTCATTATTTGGTAAGGATTTTCAAAAGAGAGAAAAGGTGAAGTGATGTAATTTGGAAATATACAATAGATACCCAGGCCGGGTCCAGACTGTGATTAATGAGTTCTTACCTCTAGGTAATAAAAATTGGCACAGGAGCCCGACGTATCTGGAACTTTGGTAATCTGAAAATTTAGCTCACGGACATCCGCTGGAAGTCTTGCCCAGCTGAAAGCTTAGTATCTGATAAACATCTCTTCTTTCTGGAAACTTCTTCCAGCAGATAAAAATATTGCTCTGGAAATTGACTGTGATAAACTAGGAAGAATTGGTTGGTGAAGCGTAGTGATAGAAATTCTCGGGAGGAAGTGACCTGACTCTCTTAAACATGTGAAATAGTGAACGGTCAACATGTGCCCTGAGGTTTAGAGTCGTTCAGATAAAAATAGATTTTATCTCCCGGCCAGGGGCTGGGAGAAAGAAATGATTCAAGCATTAGAATGGACTCAGACATGAATGTCTGCCATGGCAATCACAAATCCTTAAAGATCCCAGTGGGGAAGGGAGAGAGTAGGAAGCCGGTGTAGAAAAAGAAGACGCCAAACTTTGAAAGGGAATGTTTGGGAGGCTGGGCAAGTGGCAGAGAAATGTCATGTCAGGAAGACCAAAAAGCCCAAACAAACTCATCCAAACACTTAAGGTGAAAGTGGAGTCGCTCAGTCGTGTCCGACTCTTTGGGACCCCATGGACTGTAAGCCCACTAGGCTCCTCCATCCATGGAATTTTCTAGGCAAGAATACTGGAGCAGGTTGCCATTCCCTCCTCCAGGGGATCGTCCCGACCCAGGGATCAAACCCAGGTCTCCCCCATTGCAAGTAGATGCCATTTGGTACAGCTGAAAGAAAAAAAAAAAAAAAAGGATGGTGCTCTAGTTTCCAAGTCTACCCAGGCATTTTCTGTGCACTTTGACAGGATAGCAGACCCAATGCCTCAGACCTAATCCTTAGGAAGGTAAAAATCCACTAAAACAGCATCTGTCTTTTCAAAGTTCCAAAGCTTTTAACATCAGATGCTTTGGCTGCCCCACCTGGATTCATGTATCTATGCACCTTATGCATCTAATTTCAGACGGTGGTAATGACTTTCTTTGAGACCATCACGTGGAAATGCTCACTTGTTCCATGGCAAAGGATTGCCTCACATCCTGAGCTGTCTTTGGCAGTGCGTGTTGTTTGAATCACTAGCAAGGGAACCCCAGGTGGTGATACTGGTATAGAATCCACCTGCTTATGCAGGAGACTCAAGAGACCTGGGTTTGATCCCGGGGTCAGGAAGATCCCCTGGAGGAGGAAATGGCAACCCACTCCAGTCTTCTGGCTTGGGGAAATCCCATGGACAGTTTCGCCTGGTGGGTCCATGGGGTTGCAGGAGATTTACTAACATGAACTAAGAGTCCTTTGTGGTTCCCACCATTACAGATCCACCCACCACCACCCCCATCGAATCCATAGATTCACAGTTACTCGTTTCAGGCATGCATGCGTGCCTGTGTGCTAGCTAAGTCACTTCAGTTGTGTCCAACTCTGTGGGACCCCATGGACTGTAGCCCGCCAGGCTTCTCTGTTCATAGGATCCTAGCAGGAAACTTGGCCTCTGACAACTCTACGCAAACAAGCAAATCAATTGGCCAACCAATGGATGTTGACAGATTTGACTCAGCTCTCTCCCTTTAATGCTTAGACATGCCTTAGGTGAAACACCCAGAAAGGTTATCTTGCAGTCTTGTTAAAGTCACCTCCTGGCAAACACAGGCCCGTGACATAAGTTACCCTTGGCTGCCAAGGTTGACTGCTTATCAACAGGTAGAAATGTTCATCCTGTAGAGAGGCAAATAATGCCATGTGGATGACCCAGAACTAGGGTCTGGAGACCTCGGATTTTACACGGTGTCAGCTGGCTTCCTGTGTGACGCTGGGTCAGGCACTCATCCTTCATGGGCATCCGTGCTCTCACCTATAAACTGAGCTCTTTGGATTTTAAGTCACAGTTCAGTTCAGTCGCTCAGTCGTGTCAGACCCTTTATGGCCCCATGGACTGCAGCACGCTAGGCTTCCCTGTCCATCACCAACTCCTGGAGCTTGCTCAAACTCATGTCCATTCAGTTGGTGATGCCATCCAACCATTTCATCCTCTGTCGTCCCCTTCTCTTCCTGCCTTCAGTCTCTCCCAGCATCAGGGTCTTTTCCAAGGAGTCAGTTCTTGACATAAAATCTTATGATTTTAAGTCACAGATGCTATAGAGTCTGTTCCTTCAGTTTGAGCCACAGTACTCATATTCTGCAAAGTTCCCAGGCTACAGTTTGAATATTTTTTTTTTTTTGGCACCGCTGTGTATCATATGGGACTTTAGTTCCCCAACCTGGGATCGAACCTGTGTCCCCGGCAATGGAAGCACACAATCTTAACTGCGGGATCGCCACGGAAATCCCTACAATATGAGATCAACTATCCTGAGCTGTAAAGCCTAAAGCCAGCGGGTGATGTAATGAATGTGGCTACACTTTCAGGAAGCAGGCAGTAATGAGCGTTGTTGTTCTTGTTTAGGCACCAAGCCGTGTCTGACTCTTTGCGACCCCAGCAGCACGCCAGGCATACACGTCCTTCGCCGTCTCCCTGGAGTTTGCTCAAACTCATCTCCATTGAGGCGGTGATGCCATCCAACCATCTCATCCTCTGTCGTCCCCTTCTCCTCCCGCCCTCAGTCTTTCCTGATCGAGCGTTAGGTCATTTGTCAGTTGCTTTCAATGTAAAATTATTAATCTAGGGTAGCTGGCACACTCCATAAATTCTCCCAGTATCCTAGATTAATACTTCTACGCTGAAACCAAGTAATTATGAGTCTGCCTCTAAACCACATTTTAAAATCGACATTCCAAGGTTGACAGATTGTTCTCACGAGTTGGATGCCGCTTACCTGCGTGCCCCGCCAGGCCACTCAGCATGGCTGTTCTCTGGCTGGCTGCGTGTCCCCTGCTGGACCAGTCACTGCTTTGTGGACACGCTACTCACGTGATCGGACATGCGCCATGCCCGCCCCGTTGGCCAGAATGTCTCCACCTGCTAGTTTGTTAAAGGGCGATGGTTGTTAAGCTGAGGGGCCTGGTTTCCCTGGTAACAGATGGAGCCTGATGTGATGTGCGTGCTCAGTCACTTCAGTCGTGTCCGACTCTTTGCGATCTGTAGATGTAGCCCACCAGGCCCCTCTGTCCATGGGATTCTCCAGGCCGGAAGGCTGGATTGATGGCCATTCCCTTCTCCAGGGGATCTTCCCGACTCAGGGATCCAACCGCGTATCTCTACATCTCCTTCATCGACAGGCGGGTTCTTTACCACTAGGGACATCTGGGACTGTCAGTCAGTTCCGTCACTCAGTTGTGTCCGACTCTTTGCGACCCCATGGACCACAGCACGCCAGGCCTCCCTGTCCATCACCAACTCCCGGAGCTCACTCAAACCCATGTCCATGGAGTCGGTGATGCCATCCAACCATCTCATCCTCTGTCGTCCCCTTCTCCTCCCGCCTTCAATCTTTCCCAGCATCAGGGTCTTTGCCAAAGAGTCAGTTCTTCACATCAGGTGGCCAAAGGATTGGAGTTTCAGCTTCACCATCAGTCCTTCCAATGAATATTCAGGAATGATTTCCTTTGGGATGAACTGGTTGGATCTCCTTGCAGTTCAAGAGACTCTCAAGAGTCTTCTCCAACACAACAGTTCAAAAGCATCAAATCTTCTGCGCTCAGCTTTCTTCACAGTCCAACTCTCACATCCATACATGACCACTGGAAAAACCATAGCTTTGACTAGAAGGACCTTTGTTGGCAAAGTAATGTCTCTGCTTTTTAACATGCTGTCTAGGTTTGTCATAGCTTTCCTTCCAAGGAGCAAGCGACTTCTAATTTCAACCGAACTGAACTGAACAAATGAGCAAAGATTAAATAATTGAAGTGGTTATAGTTCAGTTCAGTTCATCACTCAGTCATGTCCGACTTTTTGCAACCGCATGGACTGCAGCACACCAGGCCTCCCTGTCAGTCACCAACTCCGGGAATTTACTCAAACTCACCTCCACTGAGTCGGTGATACCATCCAATCATTTCATCCTCTGATGAGGTGGGTTTACAAATGACAATAGATTAAATAGTTGAAGGGTTTAGGTGATGATACACTTAAAAATTGCAGGATTTATAGACGATGATGATGTCAATAATTGAAGGGTTACAAATGGTCATAGACTCAATCATTGAAGGCTTACAGATATTCATAAACTTAGTAATTGAAGGGTGTACAGATGATGATACATTCAATAATTGAAGACTTTACAGATGATGATCATAGATTCAACAGTTGCAGGATTTACAGATGATTATATTGGACATTGTTAGGGCCTCCCAGGTGGCGTATTGGTAAAGAATCCACTTGCCAATGCAGGAGACGTGGGTTCCATTCCTGGGTTGGGAAGATCCCCTGGAGAAGGGAATGGCAACCCACTCCAGTATTCTTGCCTGGAGAATCCCATGCACAGAGGAGCCTGGCGGGCTCCAGTGCATGGGATCACAGAGTCGGGCACGATAGAATTGACTGAGCAGACATGCATGCCCTGAAATCATAGTGGATTTCTATTCTATTCTATTCTATTCTAATATTCTATTCTAATCGTAGTGAAATCTACTGTGGATTTGAAATCGACCCAACTTCTCAGCCACATGACTGAGTCTCTGCCGTGCGAAACGGGGAGACACCACGTGGCTTTTGCTTTGGAAGGGACTTCTGTGACTTAGGAATGCGGCTATCTGATCTGTTCATTCCAGATGTTGACACATAATGACAGTGTGGCACTGGGTCTGATTAAACTCCCAGGATTTTCACAGTCCTGGGTATTACAAGCTCTCACACATCCTGACTATTGATACACACAGTTTCTTACCTGAAGTCCCTGGAGCCAGCAGTACTTTGGAATTGAGTTATGCATATTTTAGAAAGCCAACATGTGCCTTTTCGAGATCTCATAGGACACCCACCAGCAGAGGGGCGGGGGCAGCAGTCAGTCATCAAAGGTGTTAATATTCCTGCAGAAAAATGTATGCGTATCTCTCCCCGTGGGTTACATGAAGACAAGTGCTATAATAGTTACAGTGTATTCGTATAGTGGTAAATTAAATTGTGTGAGGATGTCAACACCCTGGGTACTTCCTATCTCTAAGGAAAACATGAGATGTAGCAATTCAAAATAAGTAAAACACCTGTACGCATACCTGGGGGGCTTCCCGGGTAGCTTACTGGTAAAGAAGCCACCTGCCAATGCAGGAGACCCGGGTTTGATCCCCGGGTGGGGAAGATTCCCCTGGAGGAGGAAATGGCAACCCACTCCAGTATTCTTGCCTAGAGAATCCCATGGACAGAGGAGCCTGGCGGGCTATAGTTCATGGGGTCAAAAAAGAGTCGGACACAACTGAGTGTGTACACACAGGCAGAGTCTCAGTCATCACTGGCTGTGGGTCATTTGAACAAAGTAGGTATGACCCTCTTCCAATCCCCTTTTTTTTTTTTTTCCTGTGAGTCTCTAGCGTCAGAGCCGGTTAAATGATTACCGGACCAATCGTCTGATGCAGTTTTTCCACCTTGGCACTAGCGATGAGTGAGAACACCTCGTTCTTTGTGGCAGGGGCGTCTGTCCTGTGCTTCATACGATATTTAGCAACATCTGTGCCCTCTGCCCGCTGGGTACCAATAGTACTTCCTGCTCCACGTCTAAGTTTCAGGAATGCCTCTAGGTATTGTCTAGTGACCCACGTGGGGCAAAATTGCCGTGGCTCAGAAAATCCCGCTGTTATTCTGCAAAGCGCCCTCTGAGCATGGGCTGTGAGACTTCCCTCCGCTTGTTTTCCCTCTACGGGTCTGGTTCCTGCGGGCATCACCGCCCTGAAAGGCATTGTGACTTAATCCCGTTAGATCTGTTTATTCCTCTTCATAAAGGCGTGGCGACTTATTCCCTTGAGACCTGTTTGTTCTTTTTCTTGTTCATCTTCATAAAGTGGCAAATAAAGTGGTCAGAGTCCTTCCATGCTGATCTCCTCAATCTGTTTTCTGTAAATATCAGGTGTGGGCGTGAGAGAGGATTGTGATGAATTGGATCTTTGCTGGCTCCCAGGGGGACTCACCCAGTTATTGAAATTCACGTCCTTGTGATCTTAATTTGGGGACATAGTGTGAGGGTGAAGGGTCAGGAGAGCTGACCGTGCCTGGCGGAGGTGAAGGGTCAGCGCTGACATCACATCATTCCCATGCTTTGCTTTTTAAATGAAAGAAAAAATTCATTTTATTTTAAAATTTTTTAAACTTTTAATTTTTTTAATGGAATATGATTGGTCTACAATGTTGTTTTAGTGGCTCAGCTGGTAAAGAATCTGCCTGCAGTGCGGGAGACCAGGGTTCCATCCCTGGGTTGGGGAGATCCCCTGGAGAAGGGAAAGGCTACCCACTCTAGGATTCTGGCCTGGAAAATTCCATGGACTGTGTAGTCCATGGGGTCACAAAGAGTTGGACATGACTGAGCGATTTTCACTTTCGTTTCAAGTGTACAATAAAATGTATCATATATATATATATTATATGTATATATATCATATATGTGTGTATATATATGTATGTATGTGCATATATATCAGATGTATGTGCATGTGTATGGTGGTACTTTAGTTGCTAAGTTGTATCCAACGCTTGTGATGCCATGGACTATCGCCCGCCAGGCTCCTCTGTCCATGGGACTCTCCAGGCAAGAATTCTGGAGTGGGTAGCCATTTCCTTCTCCAGGAGAGCTTCCCAACCCTGGGATCGAACCCCCGTCTTCTGCACTTCAGGTAGAGTCATTACCCACTGAACCACCAGGGAAGCCCAATGTATATGTATTTAGATTGGAATATGTATATATATGCATATGTGTGTATGTGTGTTTGTAAGTGTGTGGTGTGTGTGTGTACACATATACACACACATACATATACAAGTGTGGTGTGTGTGTATGTACACATATGTACACATACACACATATACATATACAAGTGTGTGTGTGTACACATATATACATACATACATATACAAGTGTGTGGTGTGTGTGTATACATATGTGTGTGTATATATATACACATACATATACATGTGTGTGTGTGTATATATATACATACGTACATATACATATACAAGTGTGTTTGTGGGGGTTGTGTACACATATATACATACATACATATATATATACAAGTGTGTGGCGCGCGTGTGTGTGTGTGTATATATACATACATATACATATACAAATGTGTGTGTGTACACATATATACATACATACATATACATATACAAGTGTGTGGTGTGTGTGTGTATGTGTGTGTGTGTACACATATATACATACATACATATACATATACAAGTGTGTGGTGCGTGTGTGTGTGTGTATACATACATACATACATACACATACAAGTGTGTGGTGTGTGTGTCTGTGTGTGTGTGTAATCATACATACATATACATATACAAGTGTGTGGTGTGTGTGTATGTGTGTGTGTGTACACATATATACATACATACACATACATATACAAGTGTGTGGTGTGTGTGTCTGTGTGTGTATATACATACATACATATACATATACAAGTGTATGTGTGTGGGGTGTGTGTGTGTACACATATATACATACATACATATACATATACAAGTGTGTGGTGTGTGTGTGTATGTGTGTGTGTGTACACATATATACATACATACATATACATATACAAGTGTGTGGTGTGTGTGTGTCTGTGTGTGTGTATATACATATGTACATATACATATACAAGTGTATGTGTGTGGGGTGTGTGTGTGTACACATATATACATACATACATATACATATACAAGTGTGTGGTGTGTGTGTGTGTATGTATGTGCTCTTCCCAGGTAGCTCAATGGGTAAAGAATTGTCTTGCAATGCAGGAGACAAGGAGACATGGGTTCCATCCCTGGGTCCGGAAGATCCCCTGGAGAAGGACATGGCAACCCACTCCAGTGTTCTTGCCTGGAGAATCCCATGGACAGAGAAGCCTTGCAGGAGGCTACGGTCCCTAGGGTCTCAAAGAGTCGGACACAACTGAAGGAATTTATCATGCACGCGGGCGGGCACACACACACACACACACACATGCATGTTCTATAGTGTGTTCAAAACCATTGATTTGACTCTCTTTGAGTTCATTTTCATTTCACGTGGGGGTTCCAGACCAGCTATTGGAAAACCTTCCCTACAGACAGCCAGATAGTAAAACATTTTCAGGTTTTCATGCCAAGCAATCTTGGCACAACCGCTCGACTTGGACCTCGTAGCATGGGGCAGACGGATAATAAGTAAGTGAACGAGTGTTGCAGTATTTTTTGACTTTGCTTGTGGACCTGGAAATATGAATTTCACGTTCTTTTAATGTGTCGCAAAAAACGTTCTTTTTTCAACCTTTTAAAAATATGGAAACCTTCTTAGTTGGCTCCAAAACCAGACAGGGACATAGTCCCATTTTCCTTGGTCTGTGAGCCCAGCTCTACTGGGAAAATATTTGCAGAGGACCCGCTATGAGAAAAAGATCTTCCTACCCTCTTGAGCCTTCGAGGCTATGCAAAGGACAAGATAACCTCAGAAAAGAAAACCAAACAGACAGACTATGGCAAATAGTGACAATTCCTCTGGGGAGGATAGGGAGCAGTGCCAGGATTCCTCAACCGTGGGGCAACTGCTTTAGAGTGTGTAAATCACAGGGGGGCTTCCCTGAGGAGGTGGCCCCTCAGCCGACTCCTGTGGATGAGTAGGAGTTGGGCAGAGCATGAAAAAAAAAAGGCAAGAGGCAGGAGGAGGCTACCCCAAGGGAATTTTGCAATGTCTGGGGGATGTATTCGAAGAATTGATGCTTTTGAACTGTGGTGTTGGAGAAGACTCTTGAGAGTCCCTTGGACTGCAAGGAGATCCAACCAGTCCATCCTAAAGGAGATCAGTCCTGGGTGTTCATTGGAAGGACTGATGCTGAACCTGAAACTCCAATCCTTTAGCCACCCGATGCAAAGAGCTGACTCATTGGAAAAGACCCCGATGCTGGGAGAGATTGAGGGCAGGAGGAGAAGGGGACGACAGAGGATGAGATGGTTGGATGGCATCACCACCTCGATGGACATGACTTTGGGTAAACTCCAGGAGTTGGTGATGGACAGGGAGGCCTGGCGTGCTGCAGTCCATGGGGTTGCAAAGAGTCAGAGACGACTGAGCGACCGAACTGAACTGAACTGGGGGTGTTTTGGGTTTCATAAGTGTGGAGGGGCTCGGCTCCTGGCGTCAGTGTGGTGGAAGCGGAAATGCTGGTCACCCTTCTGGAAATGCACAGACAGCCCACAGTCACTTGTTCCCCCAGCCTCCCATGTCAGGACCGCTAAGTGGAGAAACCTCGATTCATGCAACAGGAAACTAAATCTTCTTTCTTCCTAAAATAGTCACTGGTATTTTACTTTGAGGGATTAGAGTTAGAATCCAAATTAAAGAGTAGAAAAAGACAATGACCTTTTAGGAACTTTTTTTTTTTTTGTATTAAATTTAAACCCCCGAAGCAGAGGTTTTCTGGTCATAGAGGAAACATCCGCAGAGGCTTCGAGTCTGGGCTTGTGTTCCTTCTTAATGCTGAGCGGCTTAACAGATTCATTTTCTATTGTTATTTCTGTGATTTGTTCTTTAAAAGGATCTTGGGTTCCTTTCCCCTTTGAGAAACCAACTTTTGGAGGATTTTTTTTAAAGGATACTTTATTTTCTCAGCGTGTTGTTAATGTGGGAGCCGGCTTTGATTTCCAACCCAGCTTCCAAAGCCTTAGGTACCTGCTAGGTAAGAGTTTTATTTTCATTCTTCTGGAAAACAGCGGTACGTTTTGCAAGGAAATGCTTTGAGATTTTTTTTTTAAATTATTATTGTTTTAGTCTAGAAGGAGATTGACATTCTTTGGACGCAGCTAGCCGAGCTTGGGAAAAAAAAAAATTTCACAGAGTTGGTAGCTAATTAAAAATGTGCAGCTGAAAAAGACTCATAATTAATTCATGATAAACTAATATGACAATGCATTATCCTGTTTTGAATGTTCTGATGCAAAGTGAGAATCTTTCACTGGGGATTAAAATACCTCTTCCTAAATACCTAATAACAATATCCATTCTATCTTACCAACATAAAGGCATCCTTGAGGGGTATTTGGCCACGCCGCAGGGTATGTCGGAGCTTAGTTCCTCGGCCAGAGATGGAACCTGCGTGCCCTGCAAGGGAAGCACAGAGTCTTAAAAATTGGACCCCCACCCCCACCCCGAAGGGAAGTCCCCTCACCGGGTATTTCAGTGTACTTCAAAATCCAGTGTTTGGGGTTCTTCTATATAAAAACGTCCCTCTCCTTTAAGTGGATGAAGACTTTGATAATCCAGGAAATGCTTTGATCTTGTCTCTCCTCTTTCTAATTTATTTTCCATCCAAAAAAAAAAAAAAAAGATTTATTAGAGACATTGAAGTTTTCTTATGAACTAAAAAAAGAGGAGAAAAACGAATCTTCTTTTAATGCGATGTCATTTTATTTGACCAGACCTGCCAGCAGTCTGTTGCTTATTCTGCCTAACTATCTGGTGGGATAGTCAAATCGTTTTTTTCTTTTTTCTCTTTAATCCTTTGATGATGATGAAAAGGTTCTTCAAGTGGACTGTAAATCCTTAATAAGGATATTTGATGGCAGCAAATATCCATGATCTTAAGCACATTTGGGTGTCAAGATAATCCCAAAACAACAAAAAATTACAGTGACTGTATTCTGTGTCTCAGAAAAAAAGTGATGGAGCAGGTCCATGAAGAGGGACAGTGGAACATAAAATAGAGCAATCTGGAGGCTGCACTCCTAACCAAGAGACCCCCAAGAGTGGGACACCTTGTTATCGCAGCCCTCTTGATGTGAATTGAGAAGAATGGCCCTGAGCAACTGGTGTAGGTTTTCCCTGGCGGCTCAGTGGTAAAGAATCTACATGCCCGTTCAGGAGACATGGGTTGGCTCCCTGGTCCGAGAAGATCCCACATGCCTCGGAGCAACAAAGCCCTGCGCTCCACAACGACTGGGTCTCTCTGCTCCGGAGCCCACGTGCCGAGACTACTGAAGCCAGGATGTCCCAGAGCCCGAGGTCCACAACAAGAGGAGCCGCTGCAATGGAAAGGCTGTGCCGGGCTGTGGTCAGTCGTGTCCGACTCTCTGCGACCCCGTGGACTGTAGCCCGCCAGGCTCCTCTGTCCTTGGGGATTCTGCAGGCAAGAATACTGGAGTGGGTTGCCATGCCCTCCTCCAGGAGATCTTCCCGACCCAGGGATCGAACCCAGATCTCCCTCATTGCAGACGGATTCTTCACCAACTGAGCCACCAGGGAAACCCAATAATAAGCCCACACCCCGCAACTAGAGAGTAGCCCCCGCTCGCCACCAGTAGAGAAAACCCTTGTGGGACGAAGACCCGGCACGACCAAAAATAAATAGATAAGTTTTAAAAATATGTATTAGTTTAAAAAAAAATGGTGTAATGTCTCTGCCAAAAAGGTTCAACCTGAATCTGCTCAGAGTACTAAGCAGACTAACCCAGAACGTACTGCGTCGTCTAAGACAAGCGACATGAATTCTTCCCCCAAAAGTCAAATGTCACGAAAAAAAAACAACCAAGAAAAGTTGGGGGTGGGGGGACTGTTCCAGATCTCAAAAGACCCAGAAGCATAATGATACCTGAATCTTGAACGATTCCAGGATTGGGAAAGAAAAGAGCCAAGTGGTACAAGTATTTGGGGACAGTGTAGGTTTGCTGATGGAATCAGTGCTCCTCTTAACGGTTTTTATTGTATTGTGGTGGGGGAGAAGCTATCCTTAGTTTAATAAGACAATGGTCTCCAGCCTTTTTGGCATCAGGAACTGGTTTCGTGGGAAGATAGTTTTTTCCATGGACACAGGGTGAGGGATGTTTTGGGGATGATTCAAGGGCATTACATTTATTGTACACTTTATTTCCATTATTATTACATCATGATACATAATGCAATAAAGATCCAACTCAGCATAATGGAGAATCTGTGGGAACTCTGAGCCTGTTTTCCTGCAGCTAAGAGGTCCCATCTGGGGGTGATGGAAGACGGTCACACCCAAAGCGTGTTGTGCTCCATTAAGAATCTAAGCTCACCAGTGATCTGTCCTGAGGCGGAACTCTGGCGTTAACGTGAACAGTGGGGGAGTGGCTGTGAATACAGATGAAGCTTGGGGCACTCACCTGCCACTCACCCTCTGCTCTGAGGCCTGCTTCCTCACTCATCACGGAGCACAGTAGCTGCATGGCCTGGGGTTGGGGACCCCTGCCCTAGGAGACCCAGACCAAAATACTTGGGGGGCAAAGTTCCACTGTGTATGCAGCTCACTCTGAAACATCACGGCACACAAATACGAGTGCACGCCTTGAAAGTGAAAATCGTTCAGTTGTGTCTGACTCTTTGCTACCCCATGGACTATGGAATTCTCCAGGCCAGAATACTGGAGTGGGTAGCTTTTCCCTTCTCCAGGGGATTTTCCCAAACCAGGGATGGAACCCAGGTCTCCCGCATTGTGGGTGGATTCTTTACCAGCTGAGCCACAAGGGAAGCCGAAGAATACTGGAGGGGGTAGCCTTTCCCTTCTCCAGGGGATCTTCCCAACCCAGGGATTGAACCGGGGTCTCCTGCATTGCAGGCAGATTCTTCACCAGCTGAGCCACAAGGGAAATCCTATCCTTTTAATGTCTTGTGATGCAGAAAAAATATATGGTGTATGCATGTGGTCAGTCACTCAGTCATATCCGACTCTGCAACCCCACGGACTGTAGCCTGCCAGACTCCTCTGTCCATGGGGTTTTCCAGGCAAGAATGCTGGAGTGGGTTGCCATTTCCTCCTCTGTATGATGAATGCATAGTTGCATCTGTATGTATACATGCATGTGTACACATGGACACGGAAAGCAAGCAACCAAATGTGGCAACACTTAAACTTAACCATCCTAAGTGAAGGACTCAACCTGTGTTTGAAGGACTAAACTGTATAGTCCATGGGATAGCAAACTGTTTCAACTATTTTGTAGAGTTGGAAAAAAATGTGTTAAAGATTTTTTGGGGGGGGGAATGCATATGAAGCTTTATTTTGTTGCTCCTGTTTGAACACGTGGTTTTGTTACACTGATTTTTTGGTTTATAAAATTTTACCGAGGACCAATCATAAGAGGTGTATGTTGTGTGTCCTCCTTTCCCTGGCTCTGGGGAGCCTGTGCTGGCCATGGTGTTCTGGTCCTCTTTCAGGCCATCACATCTGCAGTGTGGTGCTGGGTGGTCCTTGGCGAAACCAGATCCCTGTGGCTCTAGAGATGATGAAGACAATAAAACAAAAAGAGCGGCTCCTGATTTTTCCACCTGTTTGTCGTTTACGACTGGTGCCTGCTCAGTTATTTACATAGAGACAGGCGAACTCTGTAGCCTCCCCTGTGTCCTAGCCGAGATTTCTTTAGTGGCATGACTGTCTAGCCACAGGGATCATCTCGGAAAAAATTGCGTTTAGACACAAAGCTTTCTCATGTCGGCTGTTCGCATCAGGGGGCCTAAGAATTGGAGCCTCCTCTCCAGCATCGCTCCTTCCAACAGTCGATTCATCAAAAGAGACCCTGATGCTGGGAAAGATTGAAGGCGGGAGGAGAAGAGGATGACAGAGGATGGGATGGTTGGAGGGCATCACCGACTCGAGGGATATGAGTTTGAGCAAGCTCCGGGAGTTGGTGATGGACAGGGAGGCCTGGTGTGCTGCAGTCCCTGGGGTCGCAAAGAGTCGGACACGACTTGGTGGTTGAACAGCAAGAACAGCAACCCTCTATAATGTTAAAAAAAGAAAACCCCCACAGCCCCTGGGTCATCTTCCTAGCTGCCCCCTGTCTCTCCCTCTGGACCGGTCACGCCTGCGGCTGAGCCGGCTTCATCTCCCGGATGTAGCACCCATGCCTCCAGTGACCTGTCTACGTCCATCACCACCTTTCCCAGCACCCTGGCGGGGGACGTTCTCAGGGCCCAGCTCTGATCCTACCCCTGGCCCTGTTCGTTGTTCGGTCGCTCAGTCGTGTCCGACTCTTTGTGACCCCGTGGACTGCAGCACGCCAGGCCTCCCTGTCCTTAACTGGCCCTGCTAGAGCGCTCCAAATGCCTTTCCCATGGAAGGCAGGTGGAATTCCAGAACCATGGCTGGAACGGTCTCTCTGATCCGGCTCCCCACACCCTCCGTGCTCCTCAGGCCCCGTTTTCCCCCCCATATATATTTTTAATGTTTATTTTAATTAATGAATAATTGCTTTGCAGTATTGCTTTGACTTCTGCCATACATCAACATGAATTAGCCACAAGTGTACATATGTCATGGCTTCCCTGATAGCTCAGTTGGTAAAGAATCTGCCTGCAAGGCAGGAGACCCCTATTCGATTCCTGGCTCGGGAAGACCCCCTGTAGAAGGGATAGGCTACCCACTCCAGCATTCTTGGGGTTCCCTGGTGGCTCAGCTGGTCAAGAATCCGCTTGCAATGCAAGAGACCTGGGTTCGATCCCTGGGGTGGGAAGATCCCCTGGAGAAGGAAACGGCTACTGACTCCAGTATTCTGGCCTGGAGAATTCCATGGACTGTATAGCCTCTGAGGTCGCAAAGAGTCAGACACGACTGAGCGACTAAACCACCACCGTAAGCAGAGGAAACATACAGGGCTCACTTACGGTGCTCCGGCAATGCAGGGTGCCTTGTAGACAATTAGTAAATAATTATTGAATTCTTGTTGAACCCATTGCTCTGAGTCCCAGCTTCAAGACCTTACCCTGGGACTTCCCTGGTGATCTGGTGACTAAGACTCCATGCTTCCAATGCAGGGGTCTCGGGTTCGATCCCCAGTCAAGGAACTAAGACCCTACATGCCACAATGTAAAGATAACGCATGCTGCAATGAAGATTCGGTGCAGTCAAAGAAATTTTTTTTTAATACATGGATGAAAAAAAAAATGGTTCCTCTGCTCTATCAAGTGAAAGACAGTGAAGTCGCTCAGGTGTGTCCAACTCGTTGCGACCCCATGGACTGTAGCCTACCAGCCCATCCATGGGATTTTCCAGGCAAGAGTGCTGGAGTGGGTTGCCATTTCCTTCTCCACTATATCAATCCTCCCATTGGATTTTAATCCACTAAGAAGGTTTCATTGTTAAAAAAAAAAAAAAAAAGTTTCCATCCTGATTGATTTGGCCTCTAACTCACACACTGTAAGCAATGATCTTTACCTGTGATCTGGGATTTCTCAGTCTTCCTGTTGGCCAGATGTGATGAAACGCCATACCTGTTAAATATTACCCCCAACTTGGCTACCTGAGATTCCGGAAGAGAAACAGAGCTACCTGGCACAAGCAAGTGCCTTTTATTCTTTTTTTTTTTTTTATCCCTGTAAAGAATGAAGCACAATTTTAAACTAAGTTCCTGGGATTTTGTGCAATTTTCCACTGCATCTATTTTATTAGGTGTTTCAGTGACAGACACTGGACAGCTGTTGCAGCTCCAATATTTATACTGCATGTCAGATGTTCTGCTTATTTTGATTTTTTTTTCCCCATATGAAGCACATGTTAAAGTCTGCATTTTAGAGGTGAATCATATGGTAAGATAGTCTATGATACTGTTTCAGGTATAAAATGTCCTATTTGAAACCAGAAAATAATGTATACAACAGCCTGTAATTCTTTCCTTTTCTCTATAAAAGGTTGGAAGGCCTTGATAGCAATAAAATGTCTGTAGTTAGATTTTATAATTTTAGGAGTGCAGTGTTCGGGTTTTAGAATTATGTAATCTATTGCCAATGAGCAGTTGGTATAATACTATTTTAAGCTCCACCATGATATTACTATGTATCAGCTTTAATGGCATCTCTATATTGCTTTTCGCTACAGTGCTTTGTTTCTCTATTTTTATTAAAATCCCCTCTGGATTTGAAAGCATAATGGAAATTTACCAGTTCATTTTATGTTTTCCTAATCCCCTGCTTTCATAACTTAAAACATGTGTTGTTCCTTAGAATTTGAAATTTTTATTAACTGTACATTATTCTCCAGCTCTTTGATTTTTTTTTTTTTTGGCAGTTTGTTTCCAGAGCCTGACGGGTTTTGCTGAGTGCATTTAACTGTGTAATATTTCATATCAGATGGATGGGGAGCCTGTTGCTTTTAGTCATCTTTCAAGTTTATTCATCGCTGCAGTCTGATAGTCAGGATGGGGGGCTGATCAAATGCATAAGCTAATGTATGTTTACAATCACGAGTAGAGGCTGTTTCCTGAGTTAGTTGTGGGTTTTGCTTTTTAAAATAGACATCAGAACTGAGAAAGAGAAAAGCAAATGTTTTTGTATTAACACACGCGTGTAGAGTCTAAAACAGTGCTGCAGATGAACCCGTTTGCAGGGCAAGAATAGAGATGCGGATGTCGAATGGACTTGTGGACCCCAGGAAGGAGAGGGTGGGATGAACTTGAGAGACATTGACATACAGATGACTGTGTGTAAAATAGACAGCCAGTGGGAAGCCTCTGTGAGGCACAGGGAGCTCAACTCGGCGGTCTGTGATGACCTCGAGGGGTGGATGGGGGGAAGGGAGGGGTTCAAGAGGGAAGGGACGTATGTATACATACTCTTCATTATAGACAGAAACTAACAGCATTGTAAATAAAATGTGGCGAGGCTGGACTTTCTCGTGGCCTTCAAACTTGCTCCCCAGTTTACCATTTATGGAATAGCTTCTCTTTAAAGATCCCTCTTTGGGTTTTATACCTGTGACTTCATGTTGGTCTAGAATAGCAGGTACTTATCTATCACGAGGATGAGATGGTTGGATGGTATTGCTGACTCGATGGACATGAGTTTGGGTAAACTCCAGGAGATGGTGATGGACAGGGAGGCCTGGCGTGCTGCAGTTCATGGGGTCACAGAGAGTCAGACACGACTGAGCGAATGGAGGAGAATGACAAGTGTGGGATCTTGTCCTGTCTAGGAATCAGAGCCGTGGTCCCCTGCATTGGCAGGCAGATGCTTAACCACTGGACCACCAGGGAAGTCCCTATTTCACGTATTGTTAATAGTGTTTCAACGTTCCCCCAACCTCAGTATGACATCTGCATCCAGTTGTTCTCCTCCGGGGAGGATCTCATTCATGAGAAAGCAACAACTGCAAGTGTGGTCAGCTGGTGCAAGACCGCTCTCTCCCCACCCTGGGTAGCAGCTTTCTTGAAAGCAGAGAGCATCCTCCTGAATTGCAAACCATTGGCCCGCAATGAGTATATGGGCCCTGTTCATGGACCCATGCAGCTCTGGCCCCCGTAACTTGGCTTGTTTAAAAGTCTGGTTCGGAAATCACTTTGCTTCTGGATTTTGCAGCTGTTGCTTGTCTTCTGCTGTTTGATGTGATTACTCAAAGATCAAAGCCAGGGACTTCCCCTGGTGGTCCAGAGGTTGAGATTTAGTCTTCCAGAGCAGAGGACGTGGGTTTGATCTGTGGTTGGGGTGTAAGATCCCACATGCCTCCTGGCCAAAAAACCAAAACATAAAACAGAAGCAACACTGTAGCAAATTCAATGAAGACTTTAAAAATATTAAAGAAAAAGACCAGAGCCAATCTGGGTCTTACTTTTATTTAGATGAAACTCATTTATCCTTGGGAACAGTGAGAGACTTTATTTTCTTGGGCTCCAAAATCACTGCAGATGGTGACTGCAGCCGTGAAATTAAAAGATGCTTGCTCCTTGGAAGAAAAGCTATGACCAACCTAGACAGCATATTAAAAAGCAGAAACATTGCTTTGCCGACAAAGTTCCGTCTAGTCAAAGCTGTGGTTTTTCATAGCTTTCAAAGTAGTCATGTATGGATGTTAGAGTTGGACCGTAACAAAAGCTGAGCACTGAAGAATTTATGCTTTTGAACTGTGGTGTTGGAGAAGGCTCTTGAGAGTCCTTTGGACTGCAAGGAGAAAAGTCCTGTAGTCCCAAGGACTGCAGTCCTGAATACTAATTGGAAGGACTGATGCCGAAGCTGAAACTCCAATCCTTTGGCCACCTGATATGAAGAACTGACTCATTGGAAAAGACTCTGATGCTGGGAATGATTGAAGGCAGGAGGAGAAGGGGATGACAGAGGATGAGATGGTTGGGTGGTAACACCGACTCAATGGACCTAAGTTGGGTAAACTCTGGGAGATGGTGAAGGACAGGGAGGCCTGGCGTGCTGTGGTCCATGGGGTCGCAGAGAGTCGGACACGACTGAGCGACTGAACTGAACTGACTTTGATTGTGGTTGCGTTGAGTCTTCACTGCTGTGGCTGGGCTTTCTCTAGTTTTGGCGAGCAGGGTCTACTCTTCTTTGTGTTGCCTGGGCTTCCCATTGTCGTGGCGTCTCCTGTGGCCGAGCATCGGCTCTAGGGCGTGTGGGCTTCAGTAGTTTTGGCACACGGGCCTTGTTGCTCTGAGGCATGTGGGATCCTCCCAGACCAGGGATTGAGCCCCTGTCTCCTGCCTTGGCAGGCAGATTCGTTACCGCGAGCCACCCAAGAAGCCCCTGGAAGGCAGATTCTTCACTGCTGGAGCACCAAGGAAGTCCTGGTCCATTATTTTAATAAAAATGGCTATTGCAAATATTTCATCCTAATGCGGTGATTAAAGCATCTTGTCCCATTTATCAGTCATTCAAGCTTTTCTTTTCCACTGCAAGTAAACACAGAACTATAGAATCCAAGAGCACTAGAGAAAAGGCAAGGGTGTCCCTCTATTGAGTAGAATATAAATTCTAGGTTGAAGAACTAACCAGAGTTAGGCTGAAAAATGTTGTGAATGTACTTATTATCTGATCTACGATGCAGACATATTGAGTTATCAGAGAGGATAATTCATCAGGGTGGGTTTGGCAAGCGAATTCATATTCTTTTCCTGTAATCCATTTTCATAGCTTAACATTTTTATTAAAAATGACACCTGTTCCCACACGAAAAGGAAGCACATTTTTAAGACCTCCTGATTGATTTTTCTGCATTATTCAGGAGTTGTGTTTTTAATTCAGAAAAATAACAGCTACCACACTGCACTCAAATTACCTCTGCAGACATATGTGGTTTCTCTTGGTGGGGTCCTCAAACATTTCCATGACATGAGCAAACGCAGGCAGCATGGGCAGGCGGAGGACTGGAGAAGACTATCTGAGTGCCTGCTAAGTCAATGCAGTCATGTCCAACTGTGCAACCCTGTGGACTGTAGCCCACAGTGTCCGGCTGTGCAACCCCATGGACTGTAACCTGCCAGGCTCCCATGTCCATGGGATTCTCCAGGCAAGAACACTGGAGTGGTTGCCATTTCCTCCTCCAGTGGATCTTCCCGACCCTGTGAGTGAACCCAGATCGCCCACATGGCAGGTAGACTCTTTACCTTCTGAGCCAGGGAAGGCTGTGCACACATCTGAACACACAGGATTGTTTGCTGGAGGAGACCATTGTCTAGTTGTCGGTGTCAGGCCAGCTCACCGTTCCCACACGCCTCGAGGAGGGCTCTGGGCAGACTCACAATCAATGATGTGGTCGTTCCATCACTTTGGACAAGTTTAACCTGGTTAAATTTGGCTGGGCTTTCCCGATGCCTCCGTGGTAAAGAACCCGCCTGCAGTGGAGGAGACATGGGTTCAATCTGTGGGTCGGGAAGATCCCCTGGAGGAGGGCATGGCGACCCACTCCAGTGTTCTTGCCTGGAGAATCCCATGGACTGAGCATCCTGGAGGGGCTACAGTCCATGGGGTCTCGAAGAGTTGGACACAACTGAGTGAGTCAACAACAAACATGTCCTCTGGCTGGAAGTTATACCTGGGAGAATATCCTGACTGTGGTTAGACCATGCCTCTCAGCTGCACACACTATCTTAACTACCAAAGCATTTTTGTTTTTAAAGGCCTTTGCATTCTGCTTATAGGAGGAGTTCTCTGTACTTGCTCATAATCTCGAAAAGAACAGCAGTGAATCTGTGAGAGCTGGGGAGGGGGGGGGCACCCCCATCCTGCCTGGACGGATGGCCGGACTAAGGATCGTTTGTATGAAATGGCTGCAATGGGGAGGGGTTCGCTGGCTTTGCCGGAGTGTGGGGTTGGGAGTGGCAGCTGGCCTGGCACTCAGCACGCATCCTGCTTGTTTGGAGCCGTCTTTGGCTCATGACCTAATCGGGTTGTTACAGCCATCAAGCTTGGCCCCGATCCTGGGCGTGCTCAGTCATGTCCGACTCTTTGCGACCCCGTGGACTGTAGCCCGCCGGGGTTCCTCCGTCCGTGGGATTCTCCAGGCAAGAATCCCGGAGTGGGTTGCCATGCCTTCCTCCAGGGGGTCTTCCTGACCCAGGGATCGAACCCGGGTCTCCCACGTCTCCTGCATTGGCAGGTGGGTTCTTTACCGCTGATCCAACCTGGGAAACCCTGATGCTAGTTAGGTCAAATGATGTTCCTCTTTCTCTTCTCAAAACGTGGCCTGCGTTGCATGCCTCTCAACCTCCAGGTGAAACCTTTAGGTTGTTCTCACTAACAGTTTTAGGTTGTTCCCAGAGGCTGTCTGATATTCACAGCACAGATGACAGTATCACGGGAAATAAGAATGTCACCGGACTTGCCCTGGTGATCCAGTGGTTAAGACTTTACCTTCTGGTGCATGGGTGTACAGATTTAATTCCTGGTCAGGGAGCATTTATCCCTCATGACTGTAAAAGTGGTACAAATAAAAAAAAAAAAAAAACTTAAAAAAAAAAAAAGAATGTCAAGCCTTTTCCAAATCCCTCCCTTTCTCTTCTGCTACAAAGCTTATGCTTCATATTCTGTTGTTTTCTCATTATGCATTTTCATTCTCTCCAACTAGCCTACAAATGTTGGCCTGTTCCTTCATACTGCATGTTAGAAATCTAAGCAAATAAGCCCATTTGTATCTTTTTTTTTTTTAATTAACATTCCACCTATTTGTTGTTGTTCAGTCGCTAAGTCATGTTTGACTCTTTGGGACCCCAAGGACTGCAGCCCGCTAGGCCTCCCTGTCCATCACCAACTCCCGGAGTCTGCTCAAACTCAAGTCTATTGAGTCAGTGATGCCATCCAACCATCTCATCCTCTGTCATCCCCTTCTCCTCCTGCCCTCAATCTTTCCCAGCATCAGGGTCTTTTCCAATGAGTCAGCTGTTCGCATCAGGTGGCCAAAGGATTGGAGTTTCAGCTTCTGCATCAGTCCTTCCAGTGAATATTCAGGACCGATTTCCCTTAGGATGGACTGGTTTGATCTCCTTGCAGTCCAAGGGACTCTCAAGAGTCTTCTCCAACACCACAGTTCAGAAGCATCAATTCTTTGGCATTCAGCCTCCTTTATGGTCCAACTCTCACATCCATACATGACCAGTGGAAAAAACCACAGCTTTGACTATGCTTCGTTAAAAAACCAAAAGCAGTCTAAATATATATATATATATCTAAGTCTCTAAAAACAGCTATTAAAACACATTTTCAGAGACTTCCCTGGTGATCCAGTGGTTGAGACTTCACCTTCCACTGCAGGGGGTGTGTGTTGGATCCCTATCAGGGAGGGAAGATCACACATGCCTTGCTGCCAAAAATCCAAAACATAAAACAGAAGCAACGTTGTAACAAATTCAATAAAAACTTTTAAAGGTGTCCATATTAAAAAAAATATTTTAAAAAGACCACATATTCAGATGGGATTTTTGCTGCCCTAATGTCAGACAGTTTTTCTTCATGACTTTAAAAGAGGTCATCTATGTAGATGACACTTGATGAAATATCATTGATGATACGTGGCTCAAACTGAACAAAACATCATCGCTTCTAAACAAAGGACAGTTTGCGGTGTAGGTTTTTCTCTGTTTCCAGTAAAACTTTTCTGCATCTGGCAAAGAGATCAGGAACTTGTTGGTTGCTGTGGCAAAGTTTTCCATTATGTCAGAGCAGTGTTAATTTTCTTGTAATGAACAGGTTCGATGTAATTACATCTTTAGTTATGAAAATGTTCTTTTGTCTCTCTGCTGCAGAATAATTCAGTTTTAGAAATAGCTACGTTCTCAAAAAAAACTTTGCTTTTCTTCTTTGCTAAATGAAGGTTGTTCAGAAAAATATTTTTTTTTAGGGAGGATAGTTTGCTGTTTTTCAAAAATTAATGTGCTATACACTCTTAATATTTTAGAGCACTTTTATTTCATTTTAAGTACTTTTATCAACTAACTCTTTTCATAGTTTGAAACATCTTTAGGAACACCTGTTCTACTCCATGTGTGTGGGTGAAAAATCAGTTCTGGTTATTATGGTAATAGTTTTCATGCAGTGGGATCGTAAGTGACTATTAAGAAAGATAAACTTTCAGACATTCTTTTTTTTGGTCTTAATTTAGTTTTAATTGGGGGATAATTGCTTTACAATATTGTGTTGGTTTCTACCACATATCCACATGAGTGAGCCGTAGGTATACATACGTCCCCTCCCTCTTGAACCTGCCTCCCACCTCCCGCCTGATCCTGCCCCTCTAGGTTGTCAGAGAGCATGGGTTTGAGCTCCCTGAATCAGACAGCAAATTCCCCCTGGCTGTCTGTTTTACATATGACAATGTGGATACGTCAGTGCTATTCTCTCTTTGATTCCCACCTTCTCCTTGCCCTTCACCGTGGCCACGAGTCTGTTCTCCGTGTCCGCATCTCCATTGCGGTCCTGCACATATGTTCATCAGCGCCGTCTTCTACGTTCCACGTATATAATGCCTTAATATATGGTGTTTGTCTTTCTCTTTCTGACTCCCTTCACTCTGTCTAACCGGCTCTGGGTTCATCCACCTCGTGAGAACTGACTCAAATGCGTCCCTCTGCATGGCTGAGTAGTATTCCATCCCGTATATGTACCACGACTTCTTTATCCGTTCCTCTGTCGATGGGCATTTAGGTAGAACACTCTTTGTTCTACATAAAGGTAGAACCTCTTTGTTCTACCTAAAGGTGACCGAGTCGTAAAGACAGAGTGAGAGATGCTCTAAAGGGAGGCGGACAATTACAGAATTGTTTCCGAGCTCTCGTTTGTATATGTTATCCCATAGGTATACAGAAGTTAGGAGACACGGTTCCTTTAAAGCTGTGTTTTTACATTTATTTATTTGCTGGTGCCGGGGTCTTTGCCGTGGCGTGTGGGATCTTCCGTTGCGGGGTGTGATGAATTCCCTCCTTCCACTGTGTTCGCTGCCACCTCTTACCACCCAATGCTGCCCCAGGCAATGAACACGGCCTTCCTTGAACTTGGAACGGTTTGCGACACACCCATGTCTACACATTTCCCTTTTAAAAGCTGCCCCACTGACAGTCGACCATCGCGGCTGATTTTAGAGAGGAGTTGACATCGACAAGTGGATTATCCTGAAATGCCTGGTTGTTTTTTTTTCTTTTTTTTTTCCCAGTGCAGAGCAGGGAATGTTTAGCTGATGACAGAGCCTGCCTTAAAGAGATGATTGTTTTCACTTTTCAGCACGAGATGACTGTGTTTTCATTTTCCCAGAGCGAGCCTGTGTTTTGGTTTGAGGTGGGAAGGAGAGGTCAGTGCTATGCAGGGAGAAGGCAATGTGTGTTTGTTGTGGAAACACACAGGGCAGAGGGGATGCCGTTCTTTCTACGGTGATGTCTCAGGCTTCCCAGGCGGCTCCGACGCAGGAGACGTCAGACACTCGGGTTCAGCCCCTGTGCTGGAGAAAACCCCCTGGAGGAGGGCACGGCAACCCTCTCCAG